>NW_026781988.1:7500-666931 GCF_031769215.1 Ylistrum balloti
TACATGGTGCTGTACATCAATACATGGTGTTGTATATATTCATCAATACATGGTGCTGTATATATCCATCAATACATGGTGCTGTACATCAATACATGGTGTTGTATATATCCATCAATACATGGTGATGTATGTACCCATCAATATATGGTGCTGTACATATCCATCAATACATGGTGTTGTATATATCCATCAATACATGGTGCTGTACATCAATACATGGTGCTGTATATATCCATCAATACATGGTGCTGTACATCAATACATGGTGTTGTATATATCCATCAATACATGGTGCTGTACATCAATACATGGTGCTGTATATATCCATCAGTACATTGTGCTGTACATCAATACATGGTGTTGTATATATCCATCAATACATGGTGATGTATGTACCCATCAATATATGGTGCTGTACATATCCATCAATACATGGTGTTGTATATATCCATCAATACATGGTGCTGTACATCAAAACAGGGAGCTGAACATCAAAACAAGGAGCTGTATATCTCCATCAATGCATGGTGCTGTATATATCCACCAGTACATTGTGCTGTACATCAATACATGGTGCTGTACATCAATACATGGTGCTGTATATACCCATCAGTACATTGTGCTGTACATCAATACATGGTGCTGTATATATCCATCAATACATGGTGCTGTACATCAATACATGGTGCTGTACATACCCACCAATACATGGTGCTGTATATCAATACATGGTGCTATATATCAATACATGATGCTGTATATATTCATCAATACATGGTGCTGTACATCAATACATGGTGCTGTACATCAATACATGGTGTTGTATATATCCATCAATACATGGTGCTGTATATATCCATCAATACATGGTGCTGTACATCAATACATGGTGCTGTATATATCAGTACATTGTGCTGTACAAATACATGGTGCTGTACATATCCATCAGTACATTGTACTGTATATCAATACTTGGTGCTGTACATATCCATCAGTACATTGTGCTGTACATGGTGCTGTACATATCCATCAGTACATTGTGCTGTACATCAATACATGGTGCTGTACATATCCATCAGTACATTGTGCTGTACATCAATACATGGTGCTGTACATATCCATCAGTACATTGTGCTGTACATATATATCAATACATGGTGCTGCTGTATATATCCATCAATACATGGTGCTGTACATATCCATCAGTACATTGTGCTGTACATCAATACATGGTGCTGTACATATCCATCAGTACATTGTGCTGTACATCAATATCAATACATGGTGCTGTACATATCCATCAGTACATTGTGCTGTATATCAATACATGGTGCTGTACATATCCATCAGTACATTGTGCTGTATATCAATACATGGTGCTGTACATATCCATCAGTACATTGTGCTGTATATCAATACATGGTGCTGTATATCAATACATGGTGCTGTATATACCTATCAATACTTGATCTGCTTATTGATGTAAACGTTTTCTGTATTCATTTAGCTTTCGGGCAGCGGTTAGATTAGTTCAAACATATTGATTACTATGTTGAAATGACAAAGAATATTCTGATTGCTGTAAGGTCGATCATAACTTATTATTTAAATGTTATCTGACGTCTACTTAATCAGTTTTATTGTTGTTGTATTTTTAAATATTCTTTGTTTGTTTGAATTTTTTGTTTTGATTATACGCACATTTAAAACATCAAAGTTAGCGAATATTTCTGAAGAAGCAATCGCATAAGAATTAAACAGTGCAGTCCTTCAGCTTTATTATTGTGGTGAAGATTATATTGGAGAGAACTAACCTGATGTCTTATAGTGATTTCTGTCGTCAATTTAAAAAAAAAAGAATTAATGACATATTTTGAGATTAAACTGACTTAAAAAGGAGCGTTAAGGATTTATTGAAGAAAAAAATGGTCGGGAGGAGATAAAAATAGGAAAATCTAAGGTTTTCTTTCCTGAACATATGTTTGTATCTCTTTCAGTAATACTTCAAGTCAATGATAGATTTGGTAGATATGTCGTCGGGAGTCAGAGGCCATTTTCATGGAGCCTGATAGTGATCATTTCTCTCTCGCTCTTTTTTCAATATAAAGATTTGATGAGACTGTTACAGTGTGTAAGTCATACACAGCTGTTTCTTCTCGATTCCGTCCTTACTTTTCCGAATAGAACAAAAATATTTACGTCATGAAACGTCACATTAATGTTCAAGGACATGTTTATGTTTTGTGAGGTTTCAGTTGAGTCCTGTGTTCATGATACTGATTTTCAATGCTGCTTCACAAATTTACAATGTTTTATCACTTAGCTTCTGAGTGAAAGTTGTCTCGAGGATGTCTTCGTAGGCAGATAAAACAAATTTGCATCTTTGTCGCTTAATTTAGAATAAAAATGATCTCAGGTTCCACTACATGTATGTTTACCAATGGTTGTCTTTTCCTCGAGTGGGCGAATAACGATGAAGTGGGGGATCAATGTCATATTTAAAGTTTATGAAACCGTTTATTCAATGTTAGTACGTAAAAAATAGCATCGCATTAATGACTGAACAGGATGTCACTACAATAGAAAATCCTGAATTGACGTCATACAGACATTTTTTTCATCTTTCTGACTCCTTAACGTTACCCATAAGCCGAATCTCAGGTACTCGCGCGATCGGCAGAAATATTCCAAACCCTGCACATGAACAAATCAGCCAAAATCCACAGGTATCTAGATTCTAGCATGGACTTAAATAGCATTGATTCTACTGGGGGAGGGGCTAAAACAGTAAGCACATACTATGTGATATACTCGAATGATCAAATATTTTTTACATTTTTTTTTCTACTCCTTATATTTCAGAACCCAGGCACCTCCTCCCGAATGGGACATGGTCGTAATTCGTGTACTAAAAACAACACTACTGAAGTTTTGTCGTGTCATAAACAAGGTAGAACTCCAGAGATCCGCGTTCAATTCTACATTCCACGGAGACATCAATATTGTAGATTCTATATTTAATAGAGAGCGAGAACTCATTATTTTGTAACCTGATACTTTTGAGGACACGTGATTCTGTCTGATTTTCGTAGTGTTCTTGGTCATATACATATATGTATATAATCACGGACTTATAATATACAAGTCCGTGATATCATATAGGATCAAAGAAGAGAAAAATAAATCTTGGGTCTGCTATATATATCTCATCTGCAAGGTTAACAATATCCATCAAACAGACAGAAATAATACGTCCCTGGATGAACTAAACTTACTTCAGGCTACACAGAGGCTCTGAGCACTATGCATATAATTAGGCCGACACCAGCTGTTTTTACATGATGTGTACAGATAGATCCTACGTTACCTTTTCGAACTTTCTTGATTTCAGGATGACAGTAAATTCACAATTGAAACCGTTTTATTCAAACCGTGATCTTAGATATATTATATTTTAAGTCCGTGATTTAAACGAGCTGGCTACCTTGAAAGTGAAACTAGAAATTGTTTATATGTAAACATGCATGAAACGTTCAATCATTGCAATAACTTGTTCCATGTCGTTTTGTTTAATTATTTTTAACTAGCTGACAAACAATGTAGTCCTCAAGAGTGAATGATAACCTGCCTAAGTTCACAAATTTCTTTTTAACGCGCTACAAGCCATTAAAGTGTGACTGTAAGGAGCGGATCGGTAGATCACGTGACTAACGACAGCCAAAATGTCGGACGCAGACGTGAATGGAGAATCAGCTGGGTTGCTGGCACAGAAGCCGAACCCGGGTCTTAAGTTTGACAAGAAACTGTCAGAGACGGAGAGATCTACCAGGGTACGTATTTATCTCTCTTTGTCACGTTTTAGTACTTTCGTCGGTCTTCACTTACAGTATTCAGCCATGTTTAGAGGCGAATCTGTGCCGAAAAAGCAATGGTGTTCATCGAGCACATGTTTAACGATGATTCCAAAACGTGATGTACATCGATTTTTCTCAACTCAGTCTGGGGCACATTGTCTGTCCTTTTGTTTTACGTTTCACCTTGTCTTTAAGATATGCATTTCTTTCTCATTTTTTGTTTGTTTCTTATTCTATGTTTGGGAACATATCTGCTTCATTGTCTCAGTGTTAAGGTTCAGACCATCCCACAAAAACACCGCGATAACATTATTGTTACATAATGATAATTCATTCTTCACATATCTTAAAGTTGTAATGTCATTTTATCTTATCTTGTTTAAATATTTAACTGACTTGACCCAGTCGACATAAGACCCCAGAAGGGTTTGTTCTTCGCCAACATCCATTGAATATTGATGGTGACATGTGCTCAACTTTACCTATCTATAAACAGTAGCTTTGATGTTGTTACCATGCAACCATCATGTTCTTTAGCTATATACAAAGCAGATATTTTAATCTTCATTTGCATGACCTCAATAATATGGGAACAAGTGGATTTAATAGTTTATATATGTTTTGCTGTTGGATGTGTTAACATATTTCACAAGACATGAAATTCATAAACAGCTAGGAAATCCTGTCCTGTCTTTACTCTAAGAATGATAATAATGATAAAAAACATACACAAAACAAAAACAAAAGAAAGGAAACTTTTGTAAATTAGTTATTAATCATATGACAGTATAAAGCATTTCCTGTCATAACCTTACCACAATCATATGATTAATGGTGTTTTACCTGTATCACATATGAATCAAGAAAGAAAATATTACTGTATATGTCACTGGGTCAGTCTCTGTTCTTTGATAGTGCACTAGTATATATCCTTCATTCTGTTAGGGGTTATGCCTTTCAAAATAGTATTTTATGACTATTTGTGAACAGTGTCATGTTGTTGTGGATTTTGCTAATGCTGAACTGAAAATTTATCCCTTTATACGAGAAAACATTTATGTAACAATAAAAAGAAGTACAAACGGGGGACATATGTATGTGGCTGCATATTTTGATTTTGAAGATTATTTGAAAGTCCTTATCTTACAAAATACAAAGTTGTACATACCAGATACAGTAATTTTCATAATGACCCTGATATGCATTCGTAATTATATATATGTGTACAATTTCACTTAAATTAAGGTAGATTTAATGAAAGTGAGATAATATGTCTGCTTATATTTATGTGTATAATTTGGTGAATCTTGCTTAAAATATGTTGGTAGAACCACTTTACCAAAACACATTCATAATGAAATTTAAAAAAGTTTGAAATAATGTTTTCTCTTTACAATTTTACTTAAACTGCCAATGTCATTTTTTGCCCTTTTTGGAAATTGCCACCTGACAGAATTTGCAAATATTTTTGAATTTGGAAAGTAGATAATTAAGGGAAAATGAAATCATGAATTGGTGGAGTTTGTGTCCTCACATAAGAAATACCAGAATTAGAGATTTAGGGAATTTTATGTGACTTCATTGGGAAAAGTAAACAACATGCATGTTACCACCTGCTGACCCAAATATATAGACAGGGGAAACACTGACTGCTTTGTTCTGCTAAGGTATAATTATACTGGGCTTATTTCTTTTTTTGGGGTATAATAGTTTATAACTGAAAATGTTGATAAAAGATATGAAACAAATAAAATTTTGGAACATTTATTTAATTGAGTAGACAGATTAATTAATGAGAACTATTCAATCTCTTAACAAGCTGGTGTGGTGCGGGGTGTAGGTGGGATGGGGAAGCAAAAAAAGTAGTGGACAGGTATATCATAAAAATAGTATTGACTTTGTTTCCTTTTTGAATGTTTCAATGAAATACTTAAAGGTTGTAGTGATTGTTTATGAAAATTTAAATGCCCAGATAATGGTTTAATCAGGGCACTATATTGCATCTGTAAACTATAATGGATTATCTCCCATTAATCATTACCTGGTATTATGTTTCTGTCAATTAAAAAAAACAAAAACAAAAAACAAAAAAAAATTATTTGCAGAATAAGGCTGTTAGATATACTTCTTTGTAGAAAAAAAATCATGTGAACACTTTTTGCTAAGTGGTAGAATTTTATATCAAATATATACTAGCTAGGTAAAGCTTACTCATTAGAGATATCTTAATATAGCTTATCAGGAATAACTGTAAGTTTCTGTCTGTTGTGTCAGACTGTCCCAATTCCTGAAAGTTTACATGTATAGTCTAGTCATGTGAACAAATACATTGGTGTGAATTTTGAAACCATATCTTTATTGATGAAAATTGAAATGATTAATGTTTAACTATCTACCTACGTTTTTTCTGGCATGACTCTGGATAGTTTGAAACATAATCTTTTTGTTGGTTTAGATGCTAGATATATCTAACTATTCAACATTCACACTTACTTAATCACAAATCAGCTGGTTTCCCTTGTTTATAACCTTTGGCAATTTGTTTGTTGTGTTTATCACCTCATGAACAGCCATGTTAATTCTGAGGTGAGGCTTCCTTAACTTAACACCATGCAGGAATCCAACCATCTAAAGCAATATGAGGGGGAAAATACGGTAACAATAAATGAAATTTTCTTGAAAGAAAAATATGAAATCAAATGAAGAAAGTTATTACAAATAATCATATACACAGTATATTATTAATGAAATCTTTTGAAATGTAATGTAATTTATAGTAGGAACAATGATCAGCATATTAGTGAGTCAAAACTAAACTTAGACAAGGAAAGATCTTTCCTGAGTAGGCCCTAACAGTTAAACATTGTCACATATTTATGACATATCCCGAGGGCCAAGGTATGAGACATATGAATAAGGAGTTTAGGTGAGAAGCACTTGAGACTTGTGTGATGATAAATCTGTCAGAGATAAATGGCTTTGTTGTAATAATTTCACCTTCAGCAGACATTTAGGTATACCACAATGTCGTGTCAAGGTGATACACTATAGAGTGACAGCTTCCTGTACATTACAACTGTCAAACAGTTCCTACAAACACCAATTTAAGTCTAGTTGTTGTAATAGATGTTGGTCTCCATATGATAGTGATATCAAAGGAGAACATGAAACATCTACTGAGGCAGTTTCTCCAGTTTTAAGTTTTAAGCATTGATTTATCTATGTTTTAAAACCTCAGGACATTTTCTAACGAAGAGCAAGCACATTACATGACATTTGCGATATAGAGCATGTTAAGTTTTGAATTTTAATGGGACAATTCAGAAAAATGTGTGTCATTTGTCTTTTGACTTGTAGGGAGAAAATCATAGCTAGATATATATTTTTTCTGTGATAAAATATGGATGCTGATAAAAAAGAAAAAAATGTGGAATATTCTCTTAAATGACTTATTAAATAAGGTGGATAGGTGTTCAGTTTGGTTTGTGTGGAAAAGGCAATTTTACCAAGTTCAGTGTTTTATTTTGTTTTAATATAGGTTGAAATAAGTAATCAGAAATTTGATGTTTGGCTTAAAAACAAGCCAAGTTGGATGAAAAATAGAAAACACAAATTTAATTTTGCTGGCCTTAAAGATGTGCACCAAGTTACTTTCTGAAGTTTGAATTATTAAATTCTTATTGCTGCAAATGTACTGGGAGTGTACTATGAACACCTGGTTTTGATGAATGAGGACGGAATCTATGTAGGAGTTACCTCCCTTGCAACATTAAAAAAAATGTGAAGACATTTGCAGCGAAGTTGGTTTAAACCAGGACTGAAAATTAAGTTAAGCTTGATGACTATTGATATTACATCAGAACGTTCATAGAAAATCAAAACATCCAGTCATGTATTAAGTATACAAATCATTGGATACTATAAGAATCATGCCAAGAGGCAAAAATTAAAAGTCAATCAAAATTTTATACTGAATGGTGCCAATTTTAAACTTGTATGCCGGAAGGGTAAGATGTAACTTATGTCTTGGTGCAGTGACCTTTGTTAACCATTGGGTATAAACTCTTTTGTTAAATAATGTCTTGTCAGTGACAGCCCAGTAATATGGTATTGGCAAGTATGCAAAGGCCAGTAGCACTGGGAAAGTTTGGGTTTCATTTTGTTATAGGTTTTAAGATAAATTACTGTGATTGAGTCAAGGTCACAGATTCAGGTTACTTAAAAATGTCTGAATCAATAAAAGCAAACTGCCCAGAGTCATTGTAACTTGGTGGAATGAAGGAATGTCAGTGACACACTTCCAACGTCATGGGAGTAAAATAGTATCAAGTAAGAAGCCTATGATCATGACATAGGACCATTAGGATACAGTGAAAACACCATACATTGTGTATTCACATGAATCACTAAAAACCGATTTCTTCAGAGACACTTTATTAACTTTAATGGCTGAAACATGTCATGAATCAATGTCAGTTGAGAGTGCACTTTGCCTTCTTATATATATCTATCTATATACTGAACTGAAATTTCTGACACATTTATAACACCTGTATCACCTTCTTATATATATCTATCTATATACTGAACTGAAATTTCTGACACATTTATAACACCTGTATCACCTTCTTATATATATCTATCTATATACTGAACTGAAATTTCTGACACATTTATAACACCTGTATCACCTTCTTATATATATCTATCTATATACTGAACTGAAATTTCTGACACATTTATAACACCTGTATCACCTTCTGATATATATCTATCTATATACTGAACTGAAATTTCTGACACATTTATAACACCTGTATCACCTTCTTATATATTTATCTATCTATATACTGAACTGAAATTTCTGACACATTTATAACACCTGTATCACCTTCTTATATATATATCTATCTATATACTGAACTGAAATTTCTGACACATTTATAACACCTGTATCACCTTCTTATATATATATCTATCTATATACTGAACTGAAATTTCTGACACATTTATAACACCTGTATCACCTTCTTATATATATCTATCTATATACTGAACTGAAATTTCTGACACATTTATAACACCTGTATCACATTCTTATATATATCTATCTATATACTGAACTGAAATTTCTGACACATTTATAACACCTGTATCACCTTCTTATATATATCTATCTATATACTGAACTGAAATTTCTGACACATTTATAACACCTGTATCACCTTCTTATATATATCTATCTATATACTGAAATGAAATTTCTGACACATTTATAACACCTGTATCACCTTCTTATATATATCTATCTATATACTGAACTGAAATTTCTGACACATTTATAACACCTGTATCACCTTCTTATATATATCTATCTATATACTGAACTGAAATTTCTGACACATTTATAACACCTGTATCACCTTCTTATATATATCTATCTATATACTGAACTGAAATTTCTGACACATTTATAACACCTGTATCACCTTCTTATATATATCTATCTATATACTGAACTGAAATTTCTGACACATTTATAACACCTGTATCACCTTCTTATATATATATCTATCTATATACTGAACTGAAATTTCTGACACATTTATAACACCTGTATCACCTTCTTATATATATATATCTATATACTGAACTGAAATTTCTGACACATTTATAACACCTGTATCACCTTCTTATATATATCTGTCTATATACTGAACTGAAATTTCTGACACATTTATAACACCTGTATCACCTTCTTATATATATCTATCTATATACTGAACTGAAATTTCTGACACATTTATAACACCTGTATCACCTTCTTATATATATATCTATCTATATACTGAACTGAAATTTCTGACACATTTATAACACCTGTATCACCTTCTTATATATATATATCTATATACTGAACTGAAATTTCTGACACATTTATAACACCTGTATCACCTTCTTATATATATCTATCTATATACTGAACTGAAATTTCTGACACATTTATAACACCTGTATCACCTTCTTATATATATATTGATCTTATATATACCTCTCTTACATCTATATCACATTATAATACCTGTCTCATTCTAACATACCTGAAATTCTCTCATTTTTTTATACCGTATTTGTTTCACTTTTCTTATATATGTCTCACCATTCTTATCTCACCTTTCTCACACCTGTCTTATCTTTCTTGTATTTCACTCATTTGCCTCACCTTTCTCACACCTGTCTTATCTTTCTTGTATTTCACTCGTTTGTCTCACCTTTCTCACACCTGTCTTATCTTTCTTGTATTTCACTCATTTGTCTCACCTTTCTCACACCTGTCTTATCTTTCTTGTATTTCACTCGTTTGTCTCACCTTTCTCACACCTGTCTTATCTTTCTTGTATTTCACTCATTTGTCTCACCTTTCTCACACCTGTCTTATCTTTCTTGTATTTCACTCGTTTGTCTCACCTTTCTCACACCTGTCTTATCTTTCTTGTATTTAACTCGTTTGTCTCACCTTTCTCACACCTGTCTTATCTTTCTTGTATTTCACTCGTTTGTCTCACCTTTCTCACACCTGTCTTATCTTTCTTGTATTTCACTCGTTTGTCTCACCTTTCTCACACCTGTCTTATCTTTCTTGTATTTCACTCGTTTGTCTCACCATTCTCACACCTGTCTTATCTTTTTTCCAGGTACACATATGAGATTACGGAGATCTCCTCACCAACTCATTTCAACTTGTTGCCTCTAATTCTGCTCTTTGTTTCCACATCATGTATATGTTGAGATTGGTATTATGTCTTGAGAAAATGTATCATTACAGCCCAAATCTTGTCTTTCTTGTACCTATCTTAACTTTCTTTCATTGTAAATGTATATCTATATTTAAGCAGAAATTTGATGATAGCACTGAAAGTATAGCTCTGAAAAAGTAACACCAATTACAGTTTCTGTATATATTGCATTTATTTAAACATGCTGAAAATAACTAATGTGCTTAATTTGATTGTATGTTTAGTGTAACTGCCTAACATTCCTTAAATTTATCTGAATTACATACACCTTTCTCATGTCTCATTTAAGGGTCTCATTCCTACTTTTTACAGTCTCTTACTTACTCAATTATCTCTCCTTTCTGAGATTAAATGACATACACCTTTCTCATTTCTCATGTTAGGATCTCGTCTGACTATCTTATAGTTATTAAATTGTCTCACCTTTTTGTGACTTGTTTCCTATGCCTCTACCATATCTTAACTCACATTGTGATGATTTTGTGTCTGTTGTTATCCATTTTCACCTTACTTTGGCCTGTAGATGCATAATCTGTAATTAAAAAAAATTCATGAAATATTATGTGACCATAAATGAAAAATAATAACTTTACATGGATTCCCTTTGAAATGTATGAGGATGTATGTGTCACATACGAGATTTCTTTGCAAGAAATAAAGTGTTCAGTCAACATATCTGGCTTATCCACCTGTACCTTAATGGGGTGAAAAGCTTTGTTCAAATGAATGACTGTAATTTACTTCACTTGTACTGAATTTATTTCTCTCATTAAGATATCTGTCATAAAGCCATTTAGGTCGACCTTATCTTATATACTAATGATTTAATCTACTTTCTGTAAAATTATCATTCTTAACAATACAAATGGTTTTTAGTTCATGACTTTGATACAAGTTGCACAAATAGTACTTTCTTTCTAATGCTTGGTAGTGTTCACTCGTTCCCCTATATCATGACAGAGTAGGGTATCTTGCTGGGGTCTTTTTCTGTATAAATCATCGGGGTAGTACTGAAATACCGCCTCAGTTCATTTCCCCACTTTTGCAAGGAGGCTTGCATGATGTGATGACCACACACACTCAATACATAGAGAATACATGGTCAGTGTCCTAACATTTAAGCTTCATTTGGGTGAGGGTGAAGAAAGACAAAAGTGGTGAGCCTCTGGTGAGTCTCTGGTGAGCAAGGTTTGCCTTTTTGTCCTAAGCCAAAATGCAGCTTATATGTTAAGATACTGACCATGTATTCTACTTATTCTGGGACATTGATTGATTATCAGACAATCAAATCTTCAGCAGTTTGGTGTTCAATTATTTTGTTAATCTGTCATTATGGTGAATTTTGCCTGATGACGTTCACCAAAATAATTACTCTGCACAGAAATGTAATTCCAAACTTCAATGGTTATGATAATAATTTTCGTAAATAAACTTATTCATTACAACATATAAAACAGTTATTCATATTATTAGACATGATTTTAAAGTAAATTCAGAATTGACCATAGCTGTTAATTGGATGGCAAATATATAACCAAACTAAAACCAAACCTGAGGTCATGACCTTAACTATTTTGAATATAAAAATGGCAGTCTAGATTAAATGCTTTAACTTTTGGTACAAAAGGCACAGTCTGAGGTCAAGACCTTCAAACATTTTGTATACAAATGGCACAGTCTGAGGTCAAGACCTTCAAACATTTTGTATACAAATGGCACAGTCTGAAGTCATGACCTTCAAACATTTTGTATACAAATGGCACAGTCTGAGGTCATGACCTTCAAACATTTTGTATACAAATAGCACAGTCTGAGGTCATGACCTTCAAACATTTTGTATACAAATGGCAGAGTCTGAGGTCAAGACCTTCAAACATTTTGTATACAAATGGCAGAGTGTGAGGTCATGACCTTCAGACATTTTGTATACAAATGGCACAGGCTGAGGTCAAGACCTTCAAACATTTTGTATACAAATGGCAGAGTCTGAGGTCATGACCTTTAGACATTTTGTATACAAATGGCACAGTCTGAGGTCATGACCATCAGACATTTTGTATACAAATGGCAGAGTCTGAAGTCATGACCTTCAAACATTTTGTATACAAATGGCACAGTGTGAAGTCATGACCTTCAAACATTTTGTATACAAATGGCACAGTCTGAAGTCATGACCTTCAAACATTTTGTATACAAATGGCACAGTCTGAAGTCATGACCTTCAAACATTTTGTATACAAATGGCAGAGTCTGAGGTCATGACCTTCAGACATTTTGTATACAAATGGCACAGTCTGAGGTCATGACCTTCAAACATTTTGTATACAAATGGCAGAGTCTGAGGTCAAGACCTTCAAACATTTTGTATACAAATGGCACAGTCTGAGGTCATGACCTTCAGACATTTTGTATACAAATGGCACAGTCTGAGGTCAAGACCTTCAAACATTTTGTATACAAATGGCACAGTCTGAGGTCATGACCTTCAGACATTTTGTATACAAATGGCACAGTCTGAGGTCATGACCTTCAGACACTTTGTATACATATGGCATAGCCTGAGGTCATAACTTTTTATACCAATGCAAGGACATTAGAAAAGGGTGTGCTCAACATTAACAGCTTCATGAAATAACTAGGTATTAAACTTTCATTATTTGCCTACCGGTTGTGTGGCTCCGTGCATATCTTTAGGTATCCATTTTCCAGCAATTAGACCAGCTGAAGAACCTACTTATATATTGGACCGGTGTTGGCTTTCCCCTACTCTCAAACATTTTGAATATAAAAATGTCACAGTCTGAAGTCATGACCTCCAAACATTTTGAATGTATAAATGTCACAGTCTGAGGTCATGACCTTCAAACATTTTGTATGGAAAAGATACAATGTGATATTACACCTTGTGAACAATTTGTATACGAATTTCATAGTTTGAGGTCATGACATTAAGTGTTGTAGAAAATTACTGTGTTAAGATATGTTGGTAAGTGTACAACCATACTTTGCGCATTATTGAAATTCTAGTGATATCGGTATGTGTGTACTTCAGCTAAATGGTTACTCTTATCTTGGGTTGACTGGTTTTTTTATCGCCATTAAATTTAGGTCACATTCGCATGACAGGTACATAGATTGTTGTTTTCCTTTTGCAGAAGAGAAGTTAAAAACACTTGTAATGTGCATAATGATAGGGAATTATATAACTTGAATCCCCAATATTTGGTATAAACTGCAGGAATGAATCTTTTAAAATCAACACAATTGTATGTATCTTTGTATACATGTATCATCATATACATTATTGACTTTCAGTAAAACCATGGAATAAGTTATTATAAATTTACAAATGATTCATTAAGATGATATATTGAATTTCTTTAAAAGTATTCCAGCTTACATACATAATATACATAAATGTTTCCCTGGTATTACAAACATGATGTTCAAGTATTTTTCTATCATGATTCAAACTTGTTCATCCATGAATTCTGATATAAGTTTGTATATAAATGTTATCTCTCCTTCGAGTATCTGATCAATAGTAATGTACTCTATGCTATTAGACTTAAAGTGTTTCTCGTTAATTTGGCTGGCTGTGCCACATTTTCCCTTCTGGCTCTCTTGATCGGGAAGCTTATGATTATCTACACTAACATTCACTACGTAGAACATTCAGCCTTCGTATGATGAAATGGTTTCATTATTTTCTTACCTGGGATTTGTGATTAATTCCTCCCTGTAAGTATTAAGTAAATGGTGCATACAACACCCAAGGCCAAACAGAAGGCAGGTTGTCCATCATCTCCTGAGTGCAGGTTGTAACATTAAGTGAATTCAGAAGTCTTGTCTCGGTCAAACACAGGACATTATCTACTGTAAATGTCTTTGGCCTGTCATAATCAGCTGGACAGATTCTCATTGCAACATTCTACACTTATTGGAAGATACTGTGACAGATATCTAGCTTTTCCTAAGAAACACTCTGTTGACTAGGATCTGTATGAATCTGTACATCTGACTCTGTGGAGGCTGTATACTGACAGTGTCAATGCTGTACCCAACATACCTGGGTTACTAGTAAGTTTCCTTTGGAGTCCTGACCATACACTGTGTGACACGGCTGAGTAGTTTTGCCGGGTGTGTGAAACTTTCTGTCCTTGACAGGGACTAGGTTGGACATCAGTGACCTAACCTTTATCATTACTATAAATCCTGCCTTCACTTGTGTATTTCTCCGTAAGGCTGGGGTGTACTACTCCATAAGGCTGGGGGACGAGATCTACTCCAACACTATTCCAGGGTACATAATCTCCTGTCAACATGGCTAACACCTCGATGCCTCTCCTCAGCAGAAACAGACGGCCTTCAGCTGCTGTCGCAGAAAAAGAAATCATGGTGTGTACTTCTAAATTAAACATAATGTTGTCAGAAAGCAATAGATACAATTACATTTCAGTTGTTTTAACTCTGGAGATAAATGATCTATGCAGTAAAATGATTTCCTAAACAAAAAGATACGAAAGATTGGAACAGAACAAACTTATCTTTTTATTGGTAGAAATAATTTCACTGTTACAATGAACTTTATTTGTAAAATGTATGTAGAACTAGCAAACCTGTATATCAGAAAGCATGAAATGATTTATATTGTCTAAACTATTGAAGCATTAATTTACTAAATTTCAAGTGATGTTCTTGTAAATAAAATGAAAAACTGGACAGGTACATCATCGAAATATTGTGGTAAATTTGATATACTAGTAGTATTGTGTCTCTAGATGTGTCAACACTGACTGTACTGATGATGTAATGGGAGGTATTTTGATGCTGAGTCAGTTATGCAGTGTCACATACCTGTTATCCATACCTGGTGTGTAATTCAGACAGGATTTCACCTCTCCTGTCTTAAGTAACAAGAACTTAAAACCTTTCTTAGATATCTCGATAATACAAGTATGATATTTTATGCTCTTAGCGTTAATAACGCTTCAAATGTCTTTATTCTGGAGAGTTTGTATTTTAGTTATCATTAAAATAAAATGAACAGAGAAAACCACAGCAGATTGTGTAGATGTGATACAGGAGATAATGACAGATCACATAATCTGCCCATTTTTATCCAGTAAATTTGCCTATGTTATATTTTTGCAATATACCCAGGGAGGATTTTCAGTGGATGCACCGGCCAGAAATCAGTTGACAACAATGTTACATCATGAATTGAAAATGCCACAGAAAACAAATTTAAAAATGGCAGCCTCTGTTTAATTTTAATCCTCCGTATTTTGACGTTAAAAACTATCAACATGTAACTTTTCTGGCATTATGTGATGGAAAAAAAAATTTGAAATTTCATTTTATTTCCTACAAAATATTCCACCTGTTATCCAGTGAATTTTGTGGTGGTTGTTAATTAGCATAATATACCTTGCAGCATTATTTTCATTGGATGCACCAGTCAGAAAATGATCTTGATGTATGATAAAAGTAAATTAACCTTCATTTTGTACAGATGTACGAACTATTGTAATACTCCTACGGCAAATGGAACTCATTGTATCAACAGAAGTCAAATAAGATTGTGTATCTGTTTAACAAAATGTTAAATATCTAAGTTATGTGATAAACAGAATCTTACATTTGTCAGATCAGTATATTGGGTGTTTGGTTGGTGTGCAGTGGTAGCATTTTTGCATAGACGTCCAGCATTTAATTCCTTAATTTGACCTGTAAAGGTAAGTGGTCACCTGACAAACCACAAGTGCAAGGGTTTCCTCTAAGGATAAAACCCCTCCTGGGCTGGAATACCTTGTTTTGTACACAGGGTCTGTTAAAAAGTTTTGGGGAGTTGAGGGCTTGTATGAAATACTATAACTAGTATACCGATGACTTTCCTGTGGGTGGTTTTAATTTCTCTCTGGTATTTTGTTGGTTCCATTTTACTAGTTACATTCTACAATACAAGCCCTTATCCTCCACAAACATTGTAACAGGCTCCTGTGGTTTCTCCAGTGTTATGAAGGCGGTAAAGTTTAATTTAAATCTGGTCTGTAGTGGAACTGTTGATTAATTAATTAACTTTTTTTTGGTAAAATCGTTGGGCTTACATCTGAGAGATAAAAGAACAGAGAATCTTCACAGTAATGTTAGGAAACTGTTAATTCTAATTCACCTCTATACAATATTGATGGTAAAGTTTGGGTCAGGAGACTTAGGTAGGCACTTAGCCAAGCTTAAGGTTAAACTCCATGGCTGGTTACCCAACCATATCCGATGTTACTATGACTGCTGATTGACCAATGATTTCTGTAATAAAGTTGACAAATTATTCTGAAATGTACATCAGAAGATAATAGAATAATGGAAGATGAATACGCCCATCATTAGTACAGTTATAATTGATGTACACAGCCAGTATTCAGATTTCTAAACCAGCTTTTCATTAAAGCTTTATAGAGCTTTCAGAGTGAATTTAGTAATTACGATTTAAACATATAATCCCTGAGGTGAATTTCACACTAAAGACCAGTTATATATTACCATATTTATCCATTACAGCACATTGATTCGTACTTCATCTTATTTATTCTGCAATAAGGCCAGGGGTCAGCTCATAACCTTTGACATCTAAAATGGAATGGACTTATTACTTTAGTACTTCATTGTATTCTGTAATAAGCCCAGGTGATGACATGGTTGAGTCTTTGCCACTTTACCCCTAGTGCTCTGGTTGATATAGATAGCATTGTTAGAAGATCAAAATCGTTGTCTAATAACAGACATTGTCATGTAGGATATAAAATTGAAACAAGGATTAATGCAGGTAAAAAAATTAAAGAAAAATGAGATTTAAAAATCTTGTTTTTACATAAACAATTTAGCAAAGTGACTTTTTACAATATATTTTTCTACTTGCACGTAATTCCTTGGTCTCTAAAGAACATCTCTACTTTTTTCTATAGTAATTTTGTATTGTAACAATTACTTTGAACTAATGTCATAAACCTCCAAATTGCCATCCCATCATCTTTTATATCCCTGTTGTGTTGTTTGACTTGACACCAGCTGATGTCCTCTGCCTTCCCTGATGAACTCAATTTAAGGTACCTTATTTCTCACACTATCATGTATGATAAATCAACTCTACATATGTGTAGGGTCAAAATTGTAAATCGGTAAAATTAGCAGTCTCGAGGATCCTTAGGCTTAAACACAACCCTCACTACTGGATCCCTCGGGTCTTTAGTATGTGGTAGAAAGCCAGTATTCCACTCTATTGATCTATGTAGGCTGTAGAGCTATTGGTGAATACTCTTATACTACATAGTACAACTACAGAAGGTTCATCAACTGGAGATTAGACCTTTATGAACAGGGTGTTTTACCACATACCCTCTCCTTCACTTATTCCAGGTAGAGTTACTAATGTTTCAAAGTTACAGCAGAAAGAATGGGCTACCGTAATTATCTTGTAGTAAGCCCTAGCTAGAGACATAAAGACTGAATTTGTTAGGTACTGTAGTTATCCTGTACTAAGCCCTAGCCAGTAACAGAAAGACTGAATTTGTTAGGTACTGTAGTTATCCTGTACTAAGCCCTAGCCAGTAACAGAAAGACTGAATTTGATAGATACCGTTGCTATCCTGTTCTAAGCCCTAGCCAGTGACAGAAAGACTGAATTTGATAGATACCGTAGTTATCCTGTACTTAGCCCTAGCCAGTGACATAAAGACTGAATTTGTTAGATACCGTAGTTATCCTGTACTTAGCCCTAGCCAGTGACAGAAAGACTGAATTTGATAGATACCGTAGTTATCCTGTACTTAGCCCTAGCCAGTGACAGAAAGACTGAATTTGTTAGATACCGTAGTTATCCTGTACTTAGCCCTAGCCGATAGCAAACATTCATATTCTGGCTCACAGTCAGTGAGTTAGTGTATTACATTTGTTTGTAAATCTACTGAACAACGAAAGATACAGGTTGCTTTGTTACATAACATATGAACAATGGGGTAGATTTTTGTTTTTTTTTTATGCGAAACTTCAGTGTATATACAAGATTTTTCTAAGGGCTTAGACCGACAGGATTTTGACTAGATCCAGAATTGATAACAGAATTAATTTTAATTTTTATTTCTTATTCCTATAACTTTCGAAATGTTTGTATCTATAGAACTGATTTCATCGAAGATTATCTTTTTAAAATAAAAGAGATTAACTCTTTCATCAGCCATCTCTGATTTCAGTTTTATAGAGTAATATGAGAATTCTTTAGAAACGGCATAAAGAAATATATATTTACATGAACTATAACTTTCTATATTTATAACAAAACTACCTTGATGCTGGGTTTTATAAATATCCACGGAATAAAACACATGCCAGAGATTTTCACCTGTGTTTTATCATGAAGTTAATTAAAAGTCATATACATGTATTTATATCTATGAAGGCTTAATCTAGAAATGGAGAAAATGCCGTTTGAATACATGCCAACACTTGAAGGCACTAAGCAGCAATTGTTAATGACATTTAACTATACTTGTATAACTTAAATGTGGTATCTCGAACATATCTCACCTGAACTGAGGCGTTTTGCCAACCTTTGGATGTATTTTGAGATTTTTTCCATACATTTGTAAATTTTTCCTCGCTTGGGATTCAGTTATCGTACTTTTAAACTGCAACGAGAAAAAAATATTGGTATGATTTTTGATGAAGGTTTGTTTTTTTTTACATAAATCTGAATGAAAAATGAAATTAGATACAAATGTAATCAATCCGTTTGTAAGTTCAAAAGACATTTCCTACTACTTTTGAGATTTCTGAACATGAATATGCTGTTTGATTTGTGAAATATGTCAAAACTACTAGCAATTATCATATATCAAGCAGCTTTTAAGATAAATATTTGATAAAGAAAATAGTTGCCAGGCATTGTCTGCCAACCTCTAGAACAAACCAAGTACAGTGTCATATGTAGTTGTATGATTAACACAAAAGTAGAGATAGTTACCAAGTAGATGGTTACTGCAATTCATAGTGAAATCATATACTCATTCAAAAATGCTAAAAACATATTTCAGTTATATTCTGGAAAAAAAAATTAAGTCATTCTGTTTAATGTTTAATTGTTTTTTTTCTTCTTACCTTTAAATCTGTTAATTTCCGTGTTGTGAAGAAGTAATATTTTGTTATAATCAGGAAAAAAAATCTCATTATTTAGTTTTGAAATATAATTTTCGTGTCAAATTAAGCCAATGTTAAATTCAATCCTCATCCCTGATTACTGTTTTACCACTGGGAAACATCATGCACTTGTGTGATATTGTTCTCCTAGATGAAGTTAAGCTACTATGTATAAAAAAAACCTCATATTAATTGTTTTAGTATGGTAATATTGTAGAATAATTCATGAATGATGACAGGTGTAATCAAGTCATTGCGAGGTTTTCAGGACTAAAGGATGTTATAAGTTGCCTGTTAGGGGTTATTTCCGTTTTGTCACTCTGTGAGAGAAATTGTTTTCTGCTCTTGTGGTGTGATGTTAAATATGACGGGGGAAACTTGTATACCTGAAGCTACTACAGCCGAAGAAAAGAGTGCTGAAGCCGATCACAGGGTGAGTTAGGAAACTTAGAGTAATCGGTTTCTGTTTTAAAATCAAAGTTCTTTATTTTTTGTGATTTGCTGCCTAGTTTTCTTCTTGACCTTGAATAAACATTATTTCAGGATGAAGTCCATTTTCTCTTCACATTTTAAATATTTTATATTTTGATTGAAATATTTATTTCAAATGAAATGAAATGTTTATTTCAGTTATTTAGGTCTCCATGTTACAAATTGACAGTGTCTTCATATTGTATATTTTGAAAGTTAGTTTGAATTAGGGTCTTTCTAGTTTTATACATCATATTTTCTAGCTTATCATTTCATTTAAGAAATAAAGTTTGGTAAATTAAAGTATTTGTTTGGGTCAAACTGAATTGATATGCACTAAGTCTAAATTCAAGATAATTCTTCAATTTTAGAATTGTTTTAGGAAAGGAACATAAACCAGGACAAACGTATTACATGTGGTGTCAGTGTCTTCCTGCATGCGCAATTAATTCTGACGTATAGTTGTCAAAGTCATAAAGTCACAGTAGACTATTGTATACAAGGACATTCAGGTGACGTGTAACTTCTCTCCTGTATGGAAATTATGTATAGTAATTAATGACTCGCAGAACATATTCACGAGAAGTATGAAATGAGCCTGTGTGTATTGAAATAACTCTTAGAATTAATTTTGTCAGAATATGGTATTACAGGGAATGTCTGGAAGGCTTCAGCTGTATAAAACTATATCGTAATAGATCTACACTCTCACAGTCTTTTTCAAATGAAATATGTTGATGGTTTTTCCAGATTGTATGTAGTGTCATCTTGTTGAAATATGGTACTAGTTTTCCAAGTGATATAAATATCAGACTCTACAAAGTTAACAGTTAAGTAATGTTTCTGATCAACGTTACCTGGTTTTAATAAAAATATTTAACTTTTCTTGGTTTCTGAAGTGTATGTAATTCTATTGTAGGAGACATTGTTACCTGTGGTTGGATCAGATGAAATTGTCAATTTTTTACGCCTTTTTTCACTTGGACGCTCCTGCTACACATTTCTCGTTGAATCATATTAAAAACTTGATGGGAAAAAACCTAAGAAAGGAGGTTGTATATTGTGGATTTGTTTGGCCACCAAATAACGTCTAATGTATTGATAATGCCATAAGTCTAGAGATGAATACATGCCCTTCCTCAAAGTAACGGAATGAGGTATTTTAACGGGACTTCACGAAAAGCCATACATTGGGTGTGCATATTGCTAGATATAAAATACAATTTGTGAAAAATGTTGGAGAAAATGAAAAGACAATTTTTTAACAAAGAAAGTAGTTCTATGATAATGTAAATTTGATAAATGTCTTGCTTGTCACAAAGTAGGAAGTAGCCTGTTTCATTTATGTTACCTGTGTTTGCCATTTACAAGAAATGAGTGTGAAGTTCATCATGTCTTTACAACAAGGAAGTGTATTAAATGATTTATGCCCTTGTATCCCACACATCAGTGTACAAAAGATTTAGTTTTATACATGATAGTCTCACAGTTTCCAGACTATAGATTTACACATAACAGTCTCACAGTTTCCAGACTATACAGGTCTTGATATCTGATTTTTCAAAGGTTTTGTGATATTTCTTCCAGAAAATTTGGTAATTTTTCGTGGCATCATCTTGGTAAAACAACAATTACATGTTACATTGACAATGGCCTTCTACAATATATTGTTATAATTAAAATATTTAGCGTAAGAAATCAAATTGTACAGTGGTTATCTGAAATACACTCTTGTTGACTTTGTGTAACCTCAGGTTATCACTGTAGTCAGTGATTATACCTTTCTCAGCAGCCTAGGGGGTACATTCTCAGGTGGGACTGTGGTCGACAGCTTTGTACTCAATAATCAAGATCAGGCCTCTGCAGTATAATACTGAATTATTTACCTCATACAGTGATTTGAATCACTGCTGTGGGATGTGTGATGTGATATTTGTAAGTCTGCAAGTTTTTGATATCAGTTCAGAATGACTGACATACAGGTACAACATTTCCATTACCCACAAATTGGATTTTAATATGTTTCTGTATAACCTTTGACCCTTCAACCAGAAGGTGTTTGCCCTGAAAATAATTTCACTTAAGCAGTTAATGTAAAGTTCTGAATTTTGGGGGGCTCCGTTTTTTCACTATCATTGAATAAAAGCTTGGACATTAATTTGAATAATGTGCCCTGATATCTGACCTATTGTTATAGCAAGTTAAGTTCTATGTAATTAATGCTTCCAACTCCCATTCAGACAGACCTTCAGGGCTCTTACACCCCATTTTGGGACTGGGGCCCGGGGCACTTAGAATTGGGAAAACATAGGGAAAACTTGGGGTCTAAATTGGGAAAAAAAGATACTATTTTGCATTGGGAATATTCGGCCCCAAATCTGGCAGATCGAGAGCCCTGCAAATGTAAGAGTTTGTAGTTTTTACCTTGTGTCAGTGTACTGGTAGCTATATTTATCCCAAATCATACTTTTTATTATTATGTTTGAATGACAATATTGACACAATCTAGATAATTATAAATATTGTTTACTGTTTTAAGTATCAGAGAACTTTCTTTCAAGTGAAGTATTTCTGTTCACATTTTTTGTATAGTATAGTAACCTTATTTCTTTAACCTCTGTAAACTGACGATGAATTGGTCATGATCTGGTAACATTAAAGTTGTGTCAGTGTAATGGAGTGACAGTTGTGAGGAGGATGAATGGGAGAAAACTATGCCCTGGGTTTGGCTGACAAATGTCACTGTATTGTGAATTAATTTGGTTTGTATCTACGGAACCTCTATACCAGACTTAAGTGAAAGATTTACTTGACAGCCAGCTTGTCACACAGTCTGTTCAGGCTTGGCTTAATATCCCAACAGTCTGACATATATCTACATGTTATAGGTGATATATTTGAATTAACTAGACAGGTCATTGACAGCTTATATATATATATATATATATATATGTAGTGTAGGCTTCTCTAGCCTGTAGGTACATTCTAGAGTCTTCCTCAAGGACAGTCAAATCTCACTTAATTATTTAATTACTTCAGTTAAAATTTACTCAATACTTCATTTTGACAGTTTTCTTTCGGAAAAATTCTTTGAATCATATGTACAAATAGGTATTAATTACGTGGTATTTCTCTGTCTCTCGGCAAATTTAGTGTGTAAAAATCAGACATGATTCTCCATTACAATGTAGGTATTGAATAAGTTATTGATGTCATCATACCTACAACCTGCGATTAGCTTTCCAGGTTATAGTGCAATTGTTCATAAATCTTTAAAATTCTGAAATCTGTTGAGTCATGTCAGTTTTGAACAGTTGTACAATTGGTATTATTTTGATAAACTCAATCATGATATTTAATTAAGATATTTTAAAATCATTCATTCATAATGATCAACAGGTTTTTAATCATAAACCTTATTTATTTTACAACAATTGCGAAACAAGCTATCAGCTTATGTTAATCACTCTTGTTGGCCCGGATGTAAGTGTTCCAAGAGAGGGTCTTACTGTGGAAGGAAATCAGGGTACCCAGGGAAAACCCGCGTTGTCTGGCAGGTGACCCCTTACCTTTTCACATCCGGTCTGGGAATTGAACCCCGGACGGCTAGGTGAAAAGCCAGTTTGTTACCGTAGTGCCATCCCACCAACCAACAAGTTTTCACAGATGATTCGGAACATTAATGAATTAATTTCCTTATTCATGCATAGATCAGTGCAAGGGATCAGTGCGTAATATAAATCTTTGGGCTTGAACTAAAAAAGGGCAAAGTCATTCATACAGAAAGATGATGCAGGATTTGTCAACATTTCTACTTGAGCTGCATTAGGTGGAGTTGAGCTCATTACCAGTCATGTGCTTTTACTTTTGAGGATAAATGTTACTCACCAAATTCATCAATACCAAACTGCATGTCATATCTAAAATAAGATATTGATTCATGGACAGATCAGTCTCTGGATTAGGCTGAAGAAAATCAGCAAAAATAATAGCCCCACAAAAATGAATGCTTTTACAGTATTTTGGTGTGTATTGAATGCATGCAGTATCAGACCTAAAAATGAGTGTGTTTCTTTTTAAGTAGTTGGACATATATAGATGTTATCATGTATAAGTAATAGTGATCCTTGAAAAGGCTAACAATACCACTCTGTCTGGCAGGGACAGAACAGGGGAACTTATTGGTGGGCTGAGATATTATCAGAATATAGACTTATTGATGAGCACCTATGATATTACTGAACACTGTCCCATAGGTATTTCATGTTTAAGAGCCACCAAACTTATGCTGTAAGGCGACTCTATTTAAAATGGAATACATGTTTTGTTCTTAAGTTAATTTGTGATCTTACACATAATTTAGTCGACTCTCCTCCAATATTTGTCCTTTTTTTGTCATTCCGATATATATTTTTATCCTAATTTTTTTTCTAGCATTGTTTTCAAAGTCACCAACAAAGATGGTTAATCCCACCCGCTTCTGAACAAAGATTTCAATATAAACATTATGTTTAATTAATGTATCTTTGTTCTGTTGACAGGAAATAAAATACAACTTGACTCCTGGACGTAACAAGCTACGAAGTCGATCTATGTCGCAGTCCTCGACGGATAGTAACAGTTCCAGTAAGTATACATCAGGTACGGACACATTTCATTACACTTCTGGAATATTGTTCTGCTTGGTCTAGTTTGGTTTTGATCCAGCTTCAGTCCTCTGGTTGTGAATTTTCCTACCGCTTTGTTTGTATTGAAATGCTTTTGAATTCAGTTTTATAACTTGTCTGGAAGGGAATCTTGAAAAGTTTCTTTTGTTTGTTGTTCTGGTCTTGTTTTGGCTGCTAGAATTTGCATGGAAGACTCCATTGCTTCGGAATGGTTTTGAATATATATATACTGATACAAGTCTAACCAAAGCAACTCCTCTGTACCCATGTCCTTGGTGTTCATACCCATGCTCTGTCCCCTTCGTGTACCCATAGCAAGCCTATGCCCCCTCCAAACATACACTGTTCTACCCATATCAAGTCAAAACCCCTCCATATCTCAACTTGTTTACCTGTGTGAATCATCATTTTCATGACTGGAATCATGAATATTTTTGCTACTTTTTACTTCAGGAAAGTGAATATTTGTCCTAAACTTTCTCTCCTTGAATCATGTATATTTGAGCTACCTTTTCACTACTGGAAACATGAATATTTGTGCTACTTTTTCACTACTGGAAACATGAAAATTTGTGCTACCTTTTCACAATTGTAATCATGAATATTTGCTGGAAACATGAATATTTGTGCTACCTTTTCACTACTGGAAACATGAAAATTTGTGCTACCTTTTCACTACTGGAAACATGAATATTTGTGCTACCTTTTCACTACTGGAAACATGAATATTTGTGCTACCTTTTCACTACTGGAAACCTGAATATTTGTGCTACCTTTTCACTACTGGAAACATGAATATTTGTGCTACCTTTTTACAACTGCAATCATTTATATTTGTGCTACCTTTTCACTATTGCAATCATGAATATTTGTGTTATCTTTTCACTATTGCAATCATGAAAATATAGGCTACAATGCCACTTCTGGAAACATGAATATTTATGCTAACTTTTCACTATTGCAATCATGAAAATATAGGCTACACTGCCACTTCTGGAAACATGAATATTTATGCTAACTTTTCATTACTGGAAGCATGACTATGTGTGCATGTTGTTGATTCTTGACCACCCACAATTCTGACTCTAATACATCCTGGACATATTTACTGTCTCTATAAATATTCGTCTGTTTAATGCATGGTTCTCAATGGATGTTCAATATCAATTGATTGATACAATGCCTGTGAAACTAAGGTCGTCAGTCATGTAACTGACCCCTGCAGTACAGATACATTACTTTACATAATCAGAAACAGAAATAACAAACATTTGTGATTTAGAATTAAAATCATTTGTACACAGGGTTTGAAAAACAAAATGACAGTAATAAATATTTTTGGAATTTATTTGTCTATAAGTATGATGTGAGGCCAGACATCTACTTGATGCACTGTGCCATATATCCGTACTGCGATGCTGAGGAACTCTGGGATAGGAATTGGCTTTTAGTTCAGTTTAGGAGTCTGCTTGCGTGGCTTTATGGTAGACAACACCACATTCAATACCGTCATTTACAATTTAGAAGGCTTAGCTATTACTGTATAAAAACACTGCTTTTAGTGGTGATGCTGGTATACATATGTGCTACAGGCATCAGTGCAAATTGTGAGATTTTAGATCAATCTGGTTTTCATGAGTGGATCTCGTAAAGCCACCAGGAATTTAGAGAAATAGTGGCTGAATCATCGCCTTTACCATTCAAGCTTACAGGCTTTCTCGCAAAAAAGAAATTTGTCTTTTGCTTCAGTGAAATATGGAGAGGCATACATTTCTTGTGGTAAAAGCATTAATTTACCTCACACACTCGGTGTGTGTCATTAGTTTCAATAGTAAAACAGATATTCTAGGGATCTTACTATATCATGATTGTTCAGAATCTGAACTTGAAATTAGTGTTTGGTTTCATTGAAGTTTTTTTTGTATATATTAGCTTGTAGCTATGTCCAAATGTGTATAATATGATACTTAAATACTGTGACATTATACTGGTCATATCGTAAAATTCTTACTATGTTGTTGACCTTCTGTGTTGAACTTTGATGTTGGTACAGTTCTCCATCAGTATTTATCAAAGGTCAGATGAATGGGATATATCTAATTATAGGTCATTATGATTATATAGCAGGGTCACAAGTTCATAAGGTCACATTTACTGTTTAGGGTTAAGTGTACAAAGTGTGCCCCAACATGGTCATAGATTCAAGTTTGTATTGGATGATAAATAAATCTACAGGGTGACATTGACCAATGAACATCATGATTCAAGAGTGAGATACAACTAACTCTCAAGTATCAACTATTGAGATAAAAATTGAAAAGATGCAATATATCAGTGGTATTTCATCAAGTGTAGTAGTTCAGTTTTACAGACAAAATTGTTAACACCAGTTACAAGGTTATGTGAAATGTCTTTCTTGTTCTTGAACGATAAGGTCATTTAGGTGCACAAACTAAATTCATTTGTTGTATTAGTCAGTGTATAAATTACAAGTCCATACATATATGTATATAAAGGTTATCATATATTATCCTGTATGTTTAATTAATATGTAAATGAAATCACCTGTTTAGGTGTGACAGGTTCCGGTTTGTGAAATTAAAGAGTTTTACCTAACGGTGATGTACAGGAAGAATTTAATCTTAAGATCTACGTAATACAAAAAAGAAATGCATTTAATGGTTTGTATTCTTCAGTTTTACAATGAAGGAAGGTTTTTTTTTTAAAGTATAGGAATTTACCTTGGGGAGATTCCTGTTTCAGGATACCAAAGGAAAGATCACAATACAGAAGTTAAAATTATAATTCCTTTGGAAAGCGTTCAAACTATGGAAAAACTTGGTCCTCATAATTACACATTATACCTGTGTTTTATTGTCCTATTTCTTAAAGAGATATGCTTGATATTAATCATTTAACATGTGGTTTATGTTAGAGTTGTCTCCCTTTAAGACATACATTATCTTAGATGTCATACCTGTGATTTGTATCAGAGTTATCACCACTATAGTATCCTTGAGGACATACATCACATGTGATTTTTTTATGCTCCTCGAAAATTTGTTTGGAAGCATATAGTCGCCACTTTGTCTGTCCATTCATCTGTATATCTCTCCATCTTTCTTTTCATAACAAAGCATAACTTTGCCAACAACTGGGCAAGGATCATGAAACTTTGTATACACTGGTCATACAAAGAGGATGAAGAGCGAGTTAAATTCAGTGCCTGAAACCCTTAATTACAAAATCATTGTTAAAATTTTCATCCAATAAAATAAATTTTGGGGAGAATTTATCAGTTTTACTGATGATACTATTGTATAGGATTTATTTCCTACCAATTTTTGTTATAATACTATGTAAGGCTGTGAATCATGTAGGAGTAATCTCCCTTTATGGATGTACTCTTCCTTATACATTCTCCCTTTGATTCATGTTGACTTAATCCCCCTTAAGGCTGTATGTAACATCAGACATAATCCCCATGATTCATGCTGGTATTATCCCCCTTAAGGCTGTATGTAACATCATACATATTCCCCATGATTCATGCTGGTATTATCCCCCTTAAGGCTGTATGCAATATTACGTGTTATCCCTGTGATTCTAATATGTCATGTAATCAAGTCACGCTTCTGCCATTCTGCATAGATACTTTTAACTGTTTGGAAAAATTTATGTGGTATGATATCTAATAGTGGTAGCGCATAGTAGTTTTGAGAAATATATTAATGTTTTGGCTAACAGAGATAATTTCACACAGCATCCTTTATAGTTTATGCAATTGCTCTTCAGAGCTTTTGAATACATGTTTAATATTAGTTTAAGAGTCACGGTGTCAGAGACTGGTGACGTCAATGCCTAAGATTTGATGACGTCAATGTATAATGATCATACTTGAGGCACAGGTGTCAGTGATTGTGAAATGGATACTTCAGCAGTTATTATACTTCAGATAGAACAAGATATATTCTTCTGACAGCCATGACTAGTGTATCCTCATTGTTGTAACCAACCTGACTGACAAATACACAAGTTAATACTCTAGGCGTATCATGGTTTACTCTTTGTTACAGGTCAGGGTTAGTAATGTTGTGTTAGCTTTACAAATAAGTGACAAATACTCTCAGACTAGATTTGAGAAGTACAAACTTGATGTGATAATGATGATGTTTTTAATGTTGAGCAAGTTTGTTGTGGTGATTTGTTTAAACTGAATTTCCTTATGATGATGTGTTTAAAGTAAAGCGGACTTGTGATGATGTGTTTAAAGTAAAGCGGGCTTGTATTGATGTGTCTAAAGTTGAGCATGCTTGTATTGATGTGTTTAAAGTTTAGCAAGCTTGTATTGATGTGTTTAAAGTAAAGTGGGCTTGTATTGATGTGTCTAAAGTTGAGCATGCTTGTATTGATGTGTTTAAAGTTGAGCATGCTTGTATTGATGTGTTTAAAGTTTAGCAAGCTTGTATTGATGTGTTTAAAGTAAAGTGGGCTTGTATTGATGTGTCTAAAGTTGAGCATGCTTGCATTGATGTGTTTAAAGTAAAGTGGGCTTGTATTGATGTGTCTAAAGTTGAGCATGCTTGTATTGATGTGTTTAAAGTTGAGCATGCTTGTATTGATGTGTTTAAAGTTTAGCAAGCTTGTGATGATGTGTTTAAAGTAAAGCGGGCTTGTATTGATGTGTCTAAAGTTGAGCATACTTGTATTGATGTGTTTAAAGTTGAGCAAGCTTGTATTGATGTGTCTAAAGTTGAGCATGCTTGTATTGATGTGTTTAAAGTTTAGCAAGCTTGTGATGATGTGTTTAAAGTAAAATGGGCTTGTATTGATGTGTTTAAAGTAAAGCAAGCTTGTATTGATGTGTTTAAAGTAAAGCAGGCTTGTGTTGATGTGTTTAAAGTAAAGCAGGTTTGTATTGTGTTGTTTAAAGTTGAGCAAGCTTGTATTGATGTGTTTAAAGTTGAGCAAACTTGTATTGATGTGTTTAAAGTAGAGCAAGCTTGTGTTGATGTGTTTAAAGTAAAGCAGGCTTGTATTGATGCATTTAAAGTAAAGCAAGCTGGTATTGATGTGTTTAAAGTAAAGCAAGCTTGTATTGATGTGTTTAAAGTAAAGCAAGCTTGTTTTGATGTGTTTAAAGTAAAGCAAGCTTGTTTTGATGTGTTTAAAGTAAAGCAGGCTTGTATTGATGTGTTTAAAGTAAAGCAGGCTTGTATTGATGTGTTTAAAGTAAAGCAGGCTTGTATTGATGTGTTTAAAGTAAAGCAAGCTTGTATTGATGTGTTTAAAGCTGAGTAGGTTTGTGATGACTCAGATTTTAAAGGTTTTATTTATGTCTAATAAGGCAGTTTATTGGTGCCTCTGAAGTTTGCTATGATTGTATTACATTGACTGAAAGTAATTATCAAAACGTATCTGTACTCACCTATGTTCAAATATCATATAAAGGTAAAAAATGCCTGTAAGACATCAAGTTTTTAAAGCTTTGAACCAAAAACCTGTTGCTGTTCATAGTTGAGGGTGGTAAAGTCAAATTTTGGAAGATCTTATTACAAATTTACATCACAAATGTTTCAAATGTCACATTACAGCCTGAAGGGGTTTTTGATGATGTCAGTAGAATTTATATGGCTTTGTTGTGTCATTATGACTGTTTACAAAATAAGAAATTCTCCATGTAGTAAAGACAGCTTTAAAACCAATGTTAATGTGTCTGGACTGAATTCTGTATAATTATTGTCAGAAAACACTGCTTACAGTCAAAGGGGAGACAATCACATCTTTTTGTATGCAAACTCTTCTCAACAAATATTTTAGAATCAATGTTGTATTAAATACAACAAGGTTAAATTCCTTATTTAGAGTAACACTGACCAGGTGGTGTACAAAGATGATGATAATTGTGGATACTTATTTATTATATAACTATTAAATTAACTCAGAATAACAATTTTTTGCCAGTTTTGGTCAGAGCTGGTTCACAAGAATTGAACTCAGTTCATTGCTACCATGTCAGAATTTAGCATTGAACAAAATATATGTCTAAGACATATGTATCTTTGAATTATTTTGATGTTTATTGTGAAGCCCTCAAAATAAGATACTTCTTCCATTGGTAATAATTGAACACAACTCTGCTAGGTGTTGTAAATCATTTTGTTCTTTATACAAAAATATTTGGTGTTTATGTATTTTATAGTGATAAAACTTTTGCTGGATTTAACCCTGGCCAGTAAGTCCATGTTTGGTAAAATGTCCATGATATCTGTTGCTGTTCAGAAGGATTATAAACAATGTTATGCTATTTTCTTGTCCTGTATACTAAAGACTATCAGACACACCTAATCAGAATCTGTATGCCCGTTCCCTTGGCATGTATTCATCTCTACCTGAAACTATTTAATTAACATCATTGGGAGTTAAAACCAAGATACAGTGAAATATAAATATATTCTGTCTCTCCTCAATCTGAATCTCTCTCCGTTCTGACCAAATGAAGTAGTCCTAGTAATATTCATCTTTACTTAAAGCAAACTTCATAATCAGGAATTCTGTTTAATCTGACCAAACAAATTAGTCCTAGTAAAGTCCCTGTTGTGGTCAGTTTAGAAATTAGTCCTAGTAAAGTCCCTGTTGTGGTCAGTTTAGAAAGAGTCCACTGTATGATTAGTCCTAGTAAAGTCCCTGTTGTGGTCAGTTTAGAAAGAATCCACTGTATGATTAGTCCTAGTAAAGTCCCTGTTGTGGTCAGTTTAGAAAGAATCCACTGTGTAATTAGTCCTAGTAAAGTCCCTGTTGTGGTCAGTTTAGAAAGAGTCCACTGTATGATTAGTCCTAGTAAAGTCCCTGTTGTGGTCAGTTTAGAAAGAGTCCACTGTGTAATTAGTCCTAGTAAAGTCCCTGTTGTGGTCAGTTTAGAAATTAGTCCTAGTAAAGTCCCTGTTGTGGTCAGTTTAGAAATTAGTCCTAGTAAAGTCCCTGTTGTGGTCAGTTTAGAAAGAATCCACTGTATGATTAGTCCTAGTAAAGTCCCTGTAGTGGTCAGTTTAGAAAGAATCCACTGTGTAATTAGTCAAAGTAAAGTCCCTGTTGTGGTCAGTTTAGAAATTAGTCCTAGTAAAGTCCCTGTTGTGGTCAGTTTAGAAATTAGTCCTAGTAAAGTCCCTGTTGTGGTCAGTTTAGAAAGAGTCCACTGTGTAATTAGTCCTAGTAAAGTCCCTGTTGTGGTCAGTTTAGAAAGAATCCACTGTGTAATTAGTCCTAGTAAAGTCCCTGTTGTGGTCAGTTTAGAAAGAGTCCACTGTGTAATTAGTCCTAGTAAAGTCCCTGTTGTGGTCAGTTTAGAAAGAATCCACTGTATGATTAGTCCTAGTAAAGTCCCTGTTGTGGTCAGTTTAGAAAGAATCCACTGTGTAATTAGTCCTAGTAAAGTCCCTGTTGTGGTCAGTTTAGAAAGAATCCACTGTGTAATTAGTCCTAGTAAAGTCCCTGTTGTGGTCAGTTTAGAAAGAATCCACTGTATGATTAGTCCTAGTAAAGTCCCTGTTGTGGTCAGTTTAGAAAGAATCCACTGTATGATTAGTCCTAGTAAAGTCCCTGTTGTGGTCAGTTTAGAAAGAATCCACTGTGTAATTAGTCAAAGTAAAGTCCCTGTTGTGGTCAGTTTAGAAATTAGTCCTAGTAAAGTCCCTGTTGTGGTCAGTTTAGAAAGAGTCCACTGTGTAATTAGTCAAAGTAAAGTCCCTGTTGTGGTCAGTTTAGAAATTAGTCCTAGTAAAGTCCCTGTTGTGGTCAGTTTAGAAATTAGTCCTAGTAAAGTCCCTGTTGTGGTCAGTTTAGAAATTAGTCCTAGTAAAGTCCCTGTTGTGGTCAGTTTAGAAATTAGTCCTAGTAAAGTCCCTGTTGTGGTCAGTTTAGAAATTAGTCCTAGTAAAGTCCCTGTTGTGGTCAGTTTAGAAATTAGTCCTAGTAAAGTCCCTTGTGTTGTCAGTTTAGAAATTAGTCCTAGTAAAGTCCCTGTTGTTGTCAGTTTAGAAAGGATCCACTGTGTAAATACAAGGATCCTTACCGAGGTATAAAAAAAATGAAATATTCAATTCATATACAGTGTTATTTAGAGGATCATCAAACTGACAGGTGAATTAAATCAGTCGTCATATAAACTAGCAAATAAAAATCATCAATCTTAATAATAGTGCTCGTCATAAATCTGCCATGAGGGAATAAGGTTAAATGGCAGACTGTAGCCAACGCTTGTAGTTTGGTGTATATGTTAACAGTTTCAGCAGCGTTCACCTTTAATGTAATATGGAGTCCGTCAATTCTGATAGAGGTAAGTGAACCAGCTGATGATGCTGATGAGTTCACACTGTGACACTGTATGTAAAAACAGTCTAACAATATAATTTGTATGGTGATTTTTTGATGCAGTCAGATACACAACACAAGGGATTATAAGGCTGGGTCTTTCAAGTTCTATTGGATTTAAACACATTTCAGATAATTGTTGGCAAATACTTTCCCTGTTTTGAAATTTATTGGGCATTAAAACTAATTAGCTTGAACTGTAGAGGTCTCTTGTGTGTCCTAAGACGGCTGAAATGTAATGTAATCAAAGTCAACATTTTGCTTGCATTGCAGCCACTGTGAGCTCAGCAAGCATATTTCTTCAGGATAGGATTTTCATTGAAGAAATAACTTTGGGCAGGATTTTGAAATAATGATCTATGTAATTTTTGCTGATTTTTCTTCTCTTTTTTTATTTTTTTTTTAATTACTTACATGTATCATAAAGAAAAAAGACCTTTTAATTTCTTCAATTTTCAAAATTCTCACACAATAACCATAATTTAGAGTGGTGTCTGCTGTAACTTAGAATGATCTCTGCTGTAACCTAGAATGATCTCTGCTGTAACATAGAATGATCTCTGCTGTAACATAGAATGGTCTCTGCTGTAACATAGAATGATCTCTGGTGTAACCTAGAATGATCACTGCTGTAACCTAGAATGGTCTCTGCTGTAATATAGAATGGTCTCTGCTGTAACATAGAATGGTCTCTGCTGTAACATAGAATGGTCTCTGCTGTAACATAGAACGGTCTCTGCTGTAACATAGAATGGTCTCTGCTGTAACATAGAATGGTCTCTGCTGTAACATAGAATGGTCTCTGCTGTAATAAAGAATGGTCTCTGCTGTAACATAGAATGGTCTCTGCTGTAACATAGAATGGTCTCTGCTGTAATATAGAATGGTCTCTGCTGTAACATAGAATGATCTCTGCTGTAACATAGAATGGTCTCTGCTTTAACCTAGAATGATCTCTGCTGTAACATAGAATGGTCTCTGCTTTAACATAGAACGGTCTCAGCTGTAACCTAGAATGGTCTCTGCTGTAATATAGAATGGTCTCTGCTGTTACATGCTATAACATAGAATGGTCTCTGCTATAACATAGAATGATTTCTGCTTTAACATAGAATGATTTCTGCTATAACATAGAATGATTTCTGCTTTAACATAGAATGGTCTCTGCTGTAACATAAAATGGTCTCAGCTATAACCTGGAATGGTGTTTGCTGTAACATAGAATGGTCTCTGCTATAACATAGAATGATTTCTGCTTTAACATAGAATGATTTCTGCTATAACATAGAATGATTTCTGCTGTAACCAAGAATGGTATCTGCTGTAATATAGAATGGTATCTGCTATAACCTGGAATGGTCTCAGCTGTAACACGGAATGGTCTCAACTCAACTGTAACCTAAAATTGGTCTCTGCTGTAACACGGAATGGTCTCAGCTATAACCTAAAATTGATCTCCTCTATACATTAGAAAGATCTCTGCCGTAATCTGCACCTGTCAAATGATATTTACCGTAACCTGAAATGATCTTTATGGTAACCCACAATAGTACTTTAATTTTTTAATCGTCTCGCAACTTTGAATAACTTATGTTTAAGTATGGTAGGTATAAGCAGTAATTCAGGTAAAGCTCAATGCCCAAAAATAAAAAACATAACTTATATACAAATATTGATGATCATAGATTGATTGGTGTCACAAATTGTCCATTGTTACAGGATAAAAAATACACCACACACCTATCAAACCAGACTGATTAATTCACATTAATTTTGATTCTAAGAAAGAACTGTATGTTGAGTGTAGTGTTTACAAGATGTGGAAATTTTTTCCCTAAATGAAGGTTTCCAGATTTTATTTTTACAATGCATCTGTGGTTTGGATTAAATAAACCCTGTAAACTTGGAAGAGTGGCCTCCCTTTAGTCAACGTAATTTGTTAGACTGTAATCTACAAATTAATAAAAATAAGTCTTTCAAGTGAAGTACACTATGCAAAATAAAAAAAAACTGTCTGGTTTATCATAATTTCTATACATTCACTGTTTGCATCAGAATTAGGTGGATTACTCACAGTGTCCTATTCTGTACATGTACACATGATAGTAAGTGCTGTTTGACGAAAGAGGTGTACCCTTCTACTGTATAATTATAAAGGTATGTTTCCTTGATTAATTATACAATTTAAAAGTCATGAATAATTTATAGGAAAACCTTTTCAGATATTTTCAGATCAAGAAGAGTTTATGGAGAGTCTTCCTATTACATAAATGTACTGTTTTTAACTTGTATGATAATTACTTTACTTTAGGTATTGATTTATTTAAGACAGTGGTGAAATTATAGCAGAGACTTCAAGCTATAAGTCTGGAATACAGATAGTTAAACTATCCATTTCAGAGTACACTGGGTCATTCTACAAGCTTTGTTATGTAGCAATTTCTTTTTAGACCAGTTTTAGGGCCTTTGGTTTTTTGGAGAAAAAGGTTTCTATTCTTGGCATTAGCGTGGATAATTTCGTTCTTGATACCGATTTTCATTTAAAATTTCGAGCAGTCGACATTTTGAGATGTATGAAAGCAAGATTTAGAGAAAGAATTCATTCACTTTTGCTAAAGATTGAGTTGAATATTTACGGAGATGGAGATTTTGTCATGGGAGAAAAAGCATAAAAATTGAGATTACACTTCATCTTGACAGGAGTTATCTCCCTGTAACCGTGAGACGTACGAGGGCTACATGGATATTTTCATAGTTTTAAGACACTGAGAGTATTTGACATTGTGTTATTGTCATTTTACAGGACTTTGTTTAATTCAATTCTGAAATGTATCAAACTTCTTTAAAAAGTTTTAAGATATATTAATATACAATTTTGTCCTGTGCCTTTCATTTCATATCAACAGTATTTTGAAGAGATATCCCAAAAAATTTCTATGTAATCATGCATAAATTTTTTATAAAGTTTTTATCAATGCAATTAAATTTTCAGTTTATCGAGAGTATAGCAGTTTCAATTTTTTTTTCTGTGAAACTCACGCTATCGGAATCCAAAATGAATTGTTGCTGTGAAAAAGTAGTCCCTGATAGATTAATTAATTACTACACTGTACAAGTATGTTAAACATAGCACAAATAGAAGGATTAATTGGACCTTGACTCACAAGTCTAGGTAATGTTTGAGTCCATGTGGGAAGCTCAGCATTAGATAATGTGGAAAGCTCAGCATAAGATAATGTGGGAAGCTCAGCATAAGGTGATGTGGGAAGCTCAGCATTAGATGATGTGGGAAGCTCAGCATTAGATGATGTGGGAAGCTAAGCATTAGATGATGTGGAAAGCTTAGCATAAGATAATGTGGGAAGCTCAGCATAAGGTGATGTGGGAAGCTCAGCATAAGATGATGTGGGAAGCTAAGCATTAGATGATATTAGAAGCTTAGGGCTCAGCATTAGATGATGTGGAAAGCTCAGCATAAGACATGTGGGAAGCTCATCATAAGATGATGTGGGAAGCTCAGCATTAGTTGATGTGGGAAGCTCAGCATTAGATGATGTGGAAAGCTCAGAATTAGATGATGTGGGAAGCTCAGAATTAGATGATAATGAAAGCTCAGCATAATAAGATGTGGGAAGCTCTGCCTAACATGACGTGAGAAGCTCAGTATGAGATGGTGTGGGTTTTTCTGTTTGAAGTAAAAAAAAGATGACATCAATTAGATATAGGACTTATTTAAGTGGTTTATAATCTGGACCATCTGTTGTATGTCCTGTTTAAAAGAGGTTGTTTATCATCAGTTTTTGTCACTAAAGCTCTCTTCGGATATTATTCTAATGAAAAACACTTAAAAATTAATACAAAGGGAAATTTGTGGTTGTTTTAAACACCAAGATTTATTCATATTGTGTTAAAAGTTTTTAATCATAGCAAGGTATTGAATTATCATACTGAATGATTTTGTACTTTTCTCTTCTTAAGGACAGCAAAAGCTGAAAAGACTGTATCATAAGGTTGTAGAACTCAAAATAGTCCATGTCCCCAGAAAATCAATCAATTCGTTTCAACCAATTACGGTTTACTGTTCTAAATGATAACCAGAAAGATAATCCTACATTTAAATGAGATATTTATTGTTATTGCATGACATTTTGCTTATACAGCGGAGAGGTGACATTTATCAGACAGTAAATGCCAGTCCTTGTAGGACAGTAACATAATATTATAATTATAACTTTGGGGATTGTAAGAGAACACCTGTCATATTGAGTGTTCTGTCAATTTCAGAAATACCACAACATGGATCTATTGTGTGTAATGTGACTTGCCTTCAAAAGTGTGTTGATTAGCTTAAATGCTATACAACACAGCACAATGATTAATAAAGTACATTTACATAAGTGTATTTTTGCAAAGGATTTAAATAGGATTTCTGAATATGAACGTCACGTTTCATTGATTATAAAATTAAAACAGATAGAAGATAGGCATTTATATGAATGACTATCCTGAAAGCCTAAGTTAGCATTTATCCTGAAAAACGCTTTGAATAATATAAGAAATTTTAGGAAAGTTTTAATATTGTAAAAATTTTAGGAAAGTTTTGAAGAAAGAAATTTTACGAAATTTAGAGTAATGTCTGTGTTTTGAATAAGGTTCAAAATTTCAGGAAAGTTTGAGTAATGTACAAAATTTTTGGAAATGTTGAATAATATACAATATTTCAGGAAAGTTTGAGAAACGTAAGAACTTTCAGGAAAGTTAAATGATGTATGATGTAAGAAATTTCAGGAGATCACTGAAAAACAAACAAAGAAGAAAATCTATATTGCCATCATTTCAGTGATCTTGTTTAGAAATGAAGAATTAGACTGTAATTGGAAGGGGGATTTTGTCAAACATATTTCAGAAATCGTAACTGAAAAGTTAAATGAGAAACAAAATACTTGAAATTTGTGACAGTAAAATATCCTTATGTCCTGAACATGATCTTAATTTGAGGGAAAATTTGTTTATGTTGGTTTTATATCCTAGATTGTCACCTGCCAGGAGACTTAAATCATACTGTGGAGGGCCCAGTGAATTAAATCTTTGATGTGTTTGAGAATAACACTGAATCTGCTATATTCATGTATAGTAAGGTCAATAAATGGGTTAGTTTGACGAGTTCTAATTTTCACAGCCTCTTACTATGTAACGTATAGACGACATTGTGGGCTAATCCGAGACTCACTCTTGAAGTGCAATTGAATTCCTTCCCCAAAAAAATAACAAAACATGTAGCATAGTGCAATCCGTCGTAAAAAACGATTGATACATGACGGTTAACACACAAATGCTATTTCTGTGTATGTAAATATCATTCACCAGGGCTCTCAGCTTTATTAATACATCTTGCCATCTATTTCATAGATTCCAATGAATATTCAGTAAGTAATTTCAGCTCCTAGGAGATGTTAACATTCTTTAGAGCTTTCAAAAATGTAAACAGTAAATGGTTTCTCACATGAAAAGAATTGATTTCCTATTTACAGGTGATTGATGGCTCAATGTAAATGCCTTGAACAGAATTCAGTTTTTGTATTGATGTAAACAAAACCTCATTTAGAAAAACATTTTGCTGATACTCAGATAAATTTTGAGTTGATTATGAGAGAACAGAAGTATATTTTACATGTAGAATTTTATCATGTTGTGTGTTCTTCTGTTTGAGATTTTCCTTGATTGATCCCTTTTTAAATGACAAACCATTCACATGACAGGAGATGTCGGCAAAACTTCTTTAAACAATATCTATAAGAAGTTGTCGGAAAACTTTTGTCAGAATTTATAATCCTAAGTACCAGTTGTTATCTCTGACTGCTTGTTGTTGCTTATAACTATTACAATAGGATTGAACCAATATTGATTTGTGTGCTGAAATGGTCAACACTAAAAATCTGTATGGTTTGATACAGATCAAAGTAATCGGTACACTCAATCAGTGAGTGATTGGATACAAGCTGTAGAAACTTGTAGTAAAATACATACTGTTGTTCATCACAGTAAAAATATAGGCTAGACGATACTATAATTGAGATTTTTTGATGTCTTGGAATCCCTCTCTTCATCTTCTTTGATCGCTACAGTTTACTCAGCTGTATAAATAGGTACATCACTTATTCTATGGATCATTTTAAACTACCACTGAACCAAAATGTAGATATTGTAAAGCCCAATCACGTGTGTTACTCTTATGGTTCCGTTCTGTCTGTTTTTACAAATCGTATAAAAATTTCATCATTCCATTTAGATGATACTGGAAGTATGTTCTTTCAGTTGTTAAAACAAATATCATCAAATGCACCCTAAGTTACTAGCCTATCAGGCTCCTAACATGAGAGTGCAGATTTATGCTATGCTTGTATCTGTAATTGCTGTACTGACTGGGGGTAATTTAGCACTGAGCTTCCCCTCTTTATTGGGGTAGGAAATCTTGCTATACATTGGCACACACCGGTACCTGTGTAAAATAATGAGGTAAATAAAGTTGGATTTGATTGTATAATGTTCAAGTTGACAGTGATGCAGTATCTAGAGAAGTGTTTTAAGTCAGAGTGCCTAAAAGTCAACTCCACCAGCAAGAACTGTCAGAACATTTTTGTTTGTCTTATATTTTCATAGGACAGAAGATCAGTTGTTACAACAGTAAAGTTTATATCTAGATTATAGAAATATTCATTCTTTGGAATCAATGTTAGAGCACATACTTTCATATACTCTTACTGTTTGCTCTGTTTCTTATACATGAAAGACATTCAGAACATTTATTGGTACAGATCCATGGATATCAGTAAAAAGGCTTGCTGTCAGAAAAAAAATAAAACTTTTTTATTTTTGTAACCTTTTTATTGGTCTGTATACCATAAAAATTGAAAAAAAAAAAAAGAAAATGTGTAAAATTTTAATTGAAAAGCCGTTTTTCTATGCTAATTTGTCTCGTGTATAATTCACACACGGGAATACTTTATGTTGCATTTTGTTTCTGTTTATTGCACAGACCACTTCTAATTGTGTTGCAGTGTTGGAATTCCTATAATAGAACACTTCATGGATTGTTCAGACCTGTTATCTAATTACCGATTATTTCTCTATTATCCTCTGGCAGATCTAGTATATGTACTGGTAAATAATTTACCTATTTCCTTTGTAATTTGATCTCCGTGGGACTCTAATATGCATAGAATTAATTATTTATTTAAATTCTCATACAATTAAGTACTAATGTACTTTTGTGTTTTACTTGTTTATTGTTTGGTGAAGCATTGAAAGTAAACAGATAAATAAATACTGATAACAGGTACACTTCAATATGTATTTGAAGTATTAAGCTAAGTTTGATAAAACAATGTTTTGTTAAGGCTGTATGGTGCCATCTATTTTGCAATGGCGAATTCTGTTTTTCAAAAAAATTCTGTATTAAGAAATGAGTGAAAACATATCTTTAAAAAAGAACTGGATATAAATAGGTATACATTTTTGATAAATTGATGGATTAATTAATTAGTTACTGTTAATGTGGAAACATATACCCAAAGTACACAAATCACAGGTGTAATGTGGAAACATATACCCTAACTACACAAATCACAGGTGTAATGTGGAAACATATACCCTAACTACACAAATCACAGGTGTAATGTGGAAACATATACCCAAAGTACACAAATCACAGGTGTACACAAATCACATGTAATGTGTAAACATATATATACACAGGTGTAATGTGTAAACATATACCCAAAGTACACAAATCACAGGTGTAATGTGGAAACATATACCCAAAGTACACAAATCACAGGTGTAAGGTGTAAACATATACCCAAAGTACACAAATCACAGGTGTAATGTGGAAACATATACCCTAACTACACAAATCACAGGTGTAATGTGTAAATATATACACAAATCACAGGTGTAATGTGTAAACACATACCCTAATTACACAAATCACAAGTGTTATGTGTAAATATATACACAAATCACAGGTGTAAGGTGTAAACATATACCCAAAGTACACAAATCACAGGTGTAATGTGTAAATATATACCCTAACTACACAAATCACAGGTGTAATGTGTAAACACATACCCTAATTACACAAATCACAGGTGTTATGCATAAATATATACACAAATCACAGGTGTAAGGTGTAAACATATACCCAAAGTACACAAATCACAGGTGTAATGTGTAAACATATACCCTAAATACACAAATCACAGGTGTAATGTGTAAATATATACACAAATCACAGGTGTAATGTGTAAGCATATACCCTAAATACACAAATCACAGGTGTAATGTGTAAATATATACCCTAACTACACAAATCACAGGTGTAATGTGTAAACATATACCCTAAATACACAAATCACAGGTGTAATGTGTAAACATATACCCTAAATACACAAATCACAGGTGTAATGTGTAAATATATACACAAATCACAGGTGTAATGTGTAAACATATACCCTAAATACACAAATCACAGGTGTAATGTGTAATGTGTAAACACATACCCTAAATACACAAATCACATGTGTAATGTGTAAATATATACACAAATCACATGTGTAATGTGTAAATATGGGCTATGTACACAAATCACAGGTGTAATGTGTAAACATATACCCTAAATACACAAATCACAGGTGTAATGTGTAAATATATACACAAATCACAGGTGTAATGTGTAAATATATACACAAATCACTAACTACACAAATCACAGGTGTAATGTGTAAACATATACCCTAACTACACAAATCACAGGTGTAAGTTGTAAACATATACCCTAAATACACAAATCACAGGTGTAATGTGTAACACAAATCACAGGTGTAATGTGTAAATATATACACAAATCACAGGTGTAATGTGTAAATATATACACAAATCACAGGTGTAATGTGTAAATATATACACAAATCACAGGTGTAATGTGTAAACATATACCCTAAATACACAAATCACAGGTGTAATGTGTAAATATATACCCTAACTACACAAATCACAGGTGTAATGTGTAAATATATACCCTAAATACACAAATCACAGGTGTAATGTGTAAATATATACACAAATCACAGGTGTAATGTGTAAATATATACACAAATCACAGGTGTAATGTGTAAATATATACACAAATCACAGGTGTTACAATTTGTAATCATTTTGTACAAAAGTTCACATTCACAGGGCATACTACAAATCAAATTAATTAATGACAGACAACAGCTTGTAAACCCTTAGGAATGTAAATGGTCCTATTTTATACTAAAACTGCATCTTTGTTTGTTTCATGCCTCTGTACTGTAATGTTTGTATGCATTTGTGTTTGTTTCCTGCACATACAAGTTGATTACATAACAAGTGTTATGTAATTAAATTGTTGACTTATTCATTAAAGCTGTCAATAGATGCTTATGTGTTTGTGTGGGAGGATGCACATATGCTTGTGTGATTGAATGCACATGTGTTTGTGTGGGAGGATGCACATGTGTTTGTGTGATTGAATGCACATGTGTTTGTGTTGTTGGATGCACATGTGTGTTTGTGGTTAGATACACATATTTTTGTGTGTTGGGTTGACATGAGTTCATGTATAAAATATGTTTTTTGTATTAAAAAAGTAACTCTTTGTGCATGATTACATTTATTTTCAATGGATGTCTAGAAAGTTATTACTTTGGATTATTTTCACACGTAATTTTCCTATATAAAAACTTCTCATCTGAGAGTGTAATAAAATGAACATTTAAAAAAAAAGAAAAAAAATTTTTGACAGAAGAATTTGATATTAAAAAATTGACTGGATTAGATCAACAAAAGTCATCATCACATTCAGTCATATGACTTTAGGCTGCACTGTTGTTTCTTTACATGTTTACCAAAGTATTAATTAATCATGAAAGGAGGAGTTTTACAGAAACATACATACATACATACCTTGTGTGATGGAGACAGTTCCAGTAGTATTGGTATATAATGTACATTTGATTCCCAGGCCACTGGACACTGTGTGTAACGTATCATAACACTCCAGTAGATTCTCCGTCTTCTCTAGTAAACCTTTTCAATCATGTATTTTCCAAAGGTTGGACTATATATAGAAGAGAGGGCATCCCCCTTAGAATACAACGGAGGAGATATCTTCTCCAGGGTAACCACTGAAGGTTTTGTAGGTCTGTGTAACATTGTACACATGACACTGATACTCCATAGAGTTTATGAGGGAAGCAGGCACCTCTGAAAATGTAATTATAAATCCTCTCGGACTGCTGCAGTGTTGACCGGGTGTTAATTGGAGTGGTAAATGATTCTTTTTACATTTACATGGAGTGAATACCTGTGATCTACTGTTGAAAAATTCATTTGTTTTGAATAACATTAGATTGCTGCCTCTATTGTTATGACTGGACAGGTAACGTGTGCTCCACGTTCAAGTGATTGGATCTGGATCAAGAGTTGAGACGATTTGTCCTGTACATATAGCTGTTGTATATTGTACACATGTGAAATACACCTAGAATCTCCAGCTAGTCTTAAATACCTCTGACAGAGGAGAGTAGGATTGGTACAATCCGTTATAAACTCATTAAGTTTGGATTTATACCTGTGAACACACCAGTAGAGGAGAAAGGCAAAGATAGGTAGAGATACGCTCACAGTCTTGGGATTATTGATGTCCGTAGCAGTGCGTATCAGTATTAAATGATCACAGAATCGCAAAAACACTCTCGCCTCTGATCATGCTCTCTAAAAAGCTGCACAGCAAACAGTCTTCTGAGAGCCAGGTACGGTTTGACATGACGGAGAAAGTGATGACTATGGGGGAGGAAGAGGCCTTTAAAATGAGGGCCGGGAGGAAACGGCACAGTGTACAGCTGGACAAACGCATCACACAGCAGTTACTGCAGGCTGACAGGAGGTCCAGTAATGCCAGCTCAACAGGGGAGAGTGTTGAATCCCTATGTAAGTTACAGAGTAACAAGAGAGAGTTTTGACCTCTGTTTAAGTAACAGGGTAACAGGGTAACAGGGAGTGTGATGACTCCCTCTGTAAGTTACATGTGTACAGGGGATCATTTGTGTTGACCCATATGTAAATCACAGGGATATAGAAAGTGTGTTGAATCCTTATATAAGTTACAGGGATTACAGGTGTATTGACCCCAATGTAATTTACAGGATTACAGGATTTTTTTGGTGTTTACCCTGATGTAAGTTACAGGAATACATGGTAGATAGTTGGGTCCCTATGTAAGTTACAGGGCTACATGGTAGATAGTTGAGTCCCTATGTAAGTTACAGGGCTACATGGTAGATAGTTGAGTCCCTATGTAAGTTACAGGGACACATGGTAGATAGTTGAGTCCCTATGTAAGTTACAGGAATACATGGTAGATAGTTGAGTCCCTATGTAAGTTACAGGAATACATGGTAGATAGTTGAGTCCCTATGTAAGTTACAAGGCTACATGGTAGATAGTTGAGTCCCTATGTAAGTTACAAGGCTACACGGTAGATAGTTGAGTCCCTATGTAAGTTACAAGGCTACACGGTAGATAGTTGAGTCCCTATGTAAGTTACAAGGCTACACAGTAAATAGTTGAGTCCCTATGTAAGTTACAAGGCTACACGGTAGATAGTTGAGTCCCTATGCAAGTTACAAGGCTACACGGTAGATGGTTGAGTCCCTATGTAAGTTACAGGGCTACATGGTAGATAGTTGAGTCCCTATGTAAGTTACAGGGCTACACGGTAGATAGTTGAGTCCCTATGTAAGTTACAGGGATACATGGTAGATAGTTGAGTCCCTCTGTAAGTTACAGGGCTACACGGTAGATAGTTGAGTCCCTATGTAAGTTACAGGGCTACATGGTAGATAGTTGAGTCCCTATGTAAGTTACAGGGATACATGGTAGATAGTTGAGTCCCTATGTAAGTTACAGGGATACAGAAAGTATGTATTTCCTTTATTTTAAGTTAAGGACTACAGGAGAGAGTGTGACTCTCTCTAAGCAAATTTTAGGGCTATTTACTGGGAATAATGTTGACTCCCATATGTATGTTACAGGAGAAAGTTTCGACTCACTTAATGTTAGTTACAGGATTATAGCTGAGAGTTTTGACTCCATAATGTGTGAGACATGGTTAGATGAGAAAGTATTGACTCCATGTAAGTTAAAGGCTTGACTCTCTAATAGAAGTTACAGCATTAAAGCTTAGAGATTTGACTCCCTAATGTATATTACAGGGTTTCAAGAGAAAGTATTGACTCCATATAAGTTACATTGTTATAGGAGAAAGTTTTGAGAGAATGTTGACTTTCATATGTATGTGACAGGGTTAAAGGGAAAAGTGTTGATTCACAATGCAAGATACAGGGCTATAGGTAAGAATTTTGACTCCCAAATATATTTTTACAGGGTTATGATAGAAATATTGATCTGCTTGATGTAAGTTACAGGGTTACAGGTGAGAGAACTGAGTCCCTTCTGTATGTTACAAACTAGAAAAAGGTCGTTATATGTTGCAGAAAATATGAAATCGTTTGCTGCACACAAAAAATTAGATACATTTCGAGAAAAAGTTTTGTATGTGCAGTTTGATAAAAACAGGAAATATTGTGAAGACATGGATTTGATTATTTGTTATCACTTAAGATACCTATCAGGGAATCTCTACATATAGATGTGATCACCCTCAGCTACAGAAGCGGACAACAGGGTAACAACAGTATTATGACAATATAATAGGGTTTTGAAGATCGCTCAACAGCAACTCAAAAAGCAGGTGTTTTATGACCTTAACTGTCATCATATGACCTTGGGTGTTATCAAATGACCTTAGCTGTCACCAAATGACCTTAATTGTCATATGATCTTAGAGGTCATCATATGACCTTATGACTTTATCTGTCATCATATGACCTGATGACCTTATCTGTCTTCATATGACCTTTTGACCTTAGCTGTCATCATATGACCTTTTGACCTTAGCTGTCATCATATGACCTTATGATCTTAGCTGTCATCTTATGACCTTATGACCTTATCTGTCTTCATATGACCTTTTGACCTTAGCTGCCATCATATGACCTTATGATCTTAGCTGTCATCATATGACCTTATGACCTTAGCTGTCATCATATGACCTTATGACCTTAGCTGTCATCATATGACCTTATGACCTTAGCTGCTATCATATGATCTTATGATCTTAGCTGTCATCATCTGACTTTATGACCTTAGCTGCTATCATATGATCTTATGATCTTAGCTGTCATCATATGACCTTATGACCTTATCTGTCATCATATGACCTTATGATCTTAGTTGTCATCATATGACCTTATGACCTTATCTGTCATCATATAACCTTATGATCTTAGCTGTCATCATATGACCTTATGATCTTAGCTGCCATCATATGACCTAAGTGTTGGATTATGCTTTATGATTACCATTTATCCTTGTTTCAAAGAGAAACAAATGAACAAACCAGCTGTCTGATTGAGAATGAGTTCATACTCCTGTTTTTTATCATTATACTAGTGCTCATGTTAATTGAACTGGGGTAAAGCACTTAGGCCTGGTCAGTATGTATCGTAGTTCAGGTCTGTTTACCATCAATGGAAAACAGATGTAATCAATTCTTGTTTCATTTTTATGCTATTTTTATATGGCTTCTCTTGATGGGCTGTGTTATATATTCATAACAGTTTCATAGGTTGTGTGATTTAGCTCCTTTTGAAGCTCCTGGCTTCCTGTTTGTATTAGACTACTGAGTCCTGTATACAAGCCTTGTGAAACAGCCTCTTTGGCTGGTTGTGTGAAACGGCCTCCTTGGCTGGTTGTGTCTTCAGATGTTTATCCAGAATGGCTGCAGTGGTCAGTCAAACTAATCACCAAGGCTGTATTTCTGGTCACACACATGTGTCATTGAGAATGATGATCTACAGGCCTAGCTTTAAGGTAGACATAATAAGATAACTTTGTGTATTATGTAGAATCACAATGAGTTATAACTCTACCACAATCCCTTCAGGGAGGGAATAGAGGAATCGGGCATAATTGTCCTTAAGTTGTAGTAACAGATGACACTGGATCACCAACTCTGTAAATTTCATTAATCAGTCCCTCACCTGTCTGGGTCATTGATAATATATTGATCAGTAGAGTTTCCCTCACCTGTCTGGACCATTGATAATATATTGATCAGTAGAGTTTCCCTCACCTGTCTGGACCATTGATAATATATTGATCGGTAGAGTTTCCCTCAGCTGTCTGGGTCATTGAAAATATATTGATCAGTAGAGTTTCCCTCACCTGTCTGGGTCGTTGATAATATATTGATCAGTAGAGTTTCCCTCACCTGTCTGGACCATTGAAAATATATTGATCAGTAGAGTTTCCTCAGCTCTCTGGGCCATTGATAATATATTGATCAGTAGAGTTTCCCTCACCTGTCTGGACCATTGAAAATATATTGATCAGTAGAGTTTCCTCAGCTCTCTGGGCCATTGATAATATATTGATCAGTACAGTTTCCCTCACCTGTCTGGACCATTGAAAATATATTGATCATTAGAGTTTCCTCAGCTCTCTGGGCCATTGATAATATATTGATCAGTACAGTTTCCCTCACCTGTCTGGACCATTGATAATATATTGATCAGTAGAGTTTCCTCAGCTCTCTGGGCCATTGATAATATATTGATCAGTAGAGTTTCCCTCACCTGTCTGGACCATTGAAAATATATTGATCAGTAGAGTTTCCTCAGCTCTCTGGGCCATTGATAATATATTGATCAGTACAGTTTCCCTCACCTGTCTGGACCATTGATAATATATTGATCAGTAGAGTTTCCTCAGCTCTCTGGGCCATTGATAATATATTGATCAGTAGAGTTCTCCTCACCTGTCTGGACCATTGATAATATATTGATCAGTAGAGTTTCCCTCACCTGTCTGGACCATTGATAATATATTGATCAGTAGAGTTTCCCTCAGCTATCTCATTGATAATATATTGATCTGGTTTCCCTCACCTGTCCATTGATAATATATTGATCAGTAGAGTTCTCCTCACCTGTCTGGACCATTGATAATATATTGATCAGTAGAGTTTCCCTCACCTGTCTGGACCATTGATAATATATTGATCAGTAGAGTTTCCCTCAGCTATCTGGGTCATTGATAATATATTGATCAGTAGAGTTTCCCTCACCTGTCTGGGTCGTTGATAATATATTGATCAGTAGAGTTTCCCTCACCTGTCTGGACCATTGATAATATATTGATCAGTAGAGTTTCCCTCACCTGTCTGGACCATTGATAATATATTGATCAGTAGAGTTTCCCTCACCTGTCTGGACCATTGATAATATATTGATCAGTAGAGTTTCCCTCACCTGTCTGGACCATTGATAATATATTGATCAGTAGAGTTTCCCTCACCTGTCTGGACCATTGATAATATATTGATCAGTAGAGTTTCCCTCACCTGTCTGGACCATTGATAATATATTGATCAGTAGAGTTTCCCTCACCTGTCTGGACCATTGATAATATATTGATCAGTAGAGTTTCCCTCACCTGTCTGGGTCATTGATAATATATTGATCAGTAGAGTTTCCCTCACCTGTCTCATTGATAATATATTGATCAGTAGAGTTTCCCTCACCTGTCTGGGTCATTGATATATATTGATCAGTAGAGTTTCCCTCACCTGTCTGGGTCATTGATAATATATTGATCAGTACAGTTTCCCTCAGCTGTCTGGGTCATTGATAATATATTGATCAGTACAGTTTCCCTCACCTGTCTGGACCATTGATAATATATTGATCAGTAGAGTTTCCCTCACCTGTCTGGGTCATTGATAATATATTGATCAGTACAGTTTCCCTCACCTGTCTGGACCATTGATAATATATTGATCAGTAGAGTTTCCCTCACCTGTCTGGACCATTGATAATATATTGATCAGTACAGTTTCCCTCAGCTGTCTGGGTCATTGATAATATATTGATCAGTACAGTTTCCCTCACCTGTCTGGACCATTGATAATATATTGATCAGTAGAGTTTCCCTCACCTGTCTGGACCATTGATAATATATTGATCAGTAGAGTTTCCCTCACCTGTCTGGGTCATTGATAATATATTGATCAGTAGAGTTTCCCTCACCTGTCTGGACCATTGATAATATATTGATCAGTAGAGTTTCCCTCACCTGTCTGGGTCATTGATAATATATTGATCAGTAGAGTTTCCCTCACCTGTCTGGGTCATTGATAATATATTGATCAGTACAGTTTCCCTCAGCTGTCTGGGTCATTGATAATATATTGATCAGTACAGTTTCCCTCACCTGTCTGGACCATTGATAATATATTGATCAGTAGAGTTTCCCTCACCTGTCTGGACCATTGATAATATATTGATCAGTAGAGTTTCCCTCACCTGTCTGGGTCATTGATAATATATTGATCAGTAGAGTTTCCCTCACCTGTCTGGGTCATTGATAATATATTGATCAGTAGAGTTTCCCTCAGCTGTCTGGGTCATTGATAATATATTGATCAGTAGAGTTTCTCTCACCTGTCTGGACCATTGATAATATAATGATCAGTAGAGTTTCCCTCACTTGTCTGGGTCATTGATAATATATTGATCAGTAGAGTTTCCCTCAGCTGTCTGGGTCATTGATAATATATTGATCAGTAGAGTTTCCCTCAGCTATCTAGACCATTGATAATATATTGATCAGTAGAGTTTCCCTCAGCTATCTAGACCATTGATAATATATTGATCAGTACAGTTTCCCTCACCTGTCTGGACCATTGATAATATATTGATCAGTAGAGTTTCCCTCAGCTATCTAGACCATTGATAATATATTGATCAGTACAGTTTCCCTCACCTGTCTGGACCATTGATAATATATTGATCAGTAGAGTTTCCCTCAGCTGTCTAGACCATTGATGGTATAGTAATGAGTAGACTTTTTCTCTCATGTCATAGATATTGATGCAGAATTAGTTGGTAGCATTGAAAATAGAGATTCTTTGCGTTATAATTACACTACATGAAACATGAGTACTTGTTAATTAACCATAGACGCAGGTGTCAGGAGTCACTTCGCATGACACTCTTTCTGGCAAATTCATTGATCAACATTTTATTATAATCAAGGTGTCTGTCGGAGGTGAAAACTACTCACCATAATCTGTAAATTTGGAACAATATTTTTTAAGAATGTGAATACAGAAATGTGATGGATGTATCAGTCATATGACTGATGATGGAATATCGTGGCTAATTAGCCATGTTTAGGGGTAAAGATATTGGTCATTTTGATCGATTACATGGAAAATTGTACCTGATTCAGAGACTGAATCAACAAGTATTAAGGTTCAGAGGTCATATCAGTATCAAGGTTCAAAGGTTAACAATTACTTCCTTAGGTACGTTCTACTTCCAGTGTCATTTGCTGGTAACTTCAGATATTTCAGTGAAATCATGTTAATTCTTTAACACTCTGGATTTCTCTGATCTGTTGCCAACATGATTGAGCAGGGTATATTATCCAGTGTAGGTGTCAGTGATAGTGCTAATTGGTGTATATACATGTAAACTATCTTGTGGATCTAAAATATTGGTCCTCTTACAGAAGATTTCAGGATAAACAAAAAATGATTCCCTGCAGCTAAAACTAGTGTCTGAAGTAATCGTTTCAGTATTTGCCACATGATTACAAGCTTAGTCTGCCAAATGAACAGAAACATCTTCATTGTTGCCAGAAGGAAGTTGTGATCAAGTTGCTATGGTAACAAGAGTTAGAAATATATAGTTTCATGCCAGTGTCTTCCTAGTCTATATTGGAAATTGTAATTGAGAAGTGTTATAAATCAGTTTCTAATTTTCCAACATCAGGATTTCATGGGTGTGATATACAGATATCCTTTCATGTGAGAGAAATTACACACTCCATTCACAAATAAAAAAAAACCAAGCTAGAAAGCGTGAATGTAATTATATTTATCCTGCAATAAAGGGATGGGGGGTCACAGGGGGTTATGGGAGGTGGGGGGATGAAGGCTAGTAGACATGGATGGGCTTATTACAGGACACTATAATATCACTTACTGGTAATTCTACTGTACAGCAGTAGATATGGAAGGACAGTATAACAGCATTTGTCATGATACTATTGACAAGAATTAATAAAGATGGGCTTATCACCAAGCTTATAGCAGGATGAATATAGCACTAGTAGTTATCTTAAGATATGAACTGGTTTTGATATCAACTTGAAATAAAGTGGTTCATTAGATTATACAAAAATATGTATTGGCAGAATTTTTATCTTTTTTTTTTTTTTTTTTGTCAAAATATCCAGAAAAATTTAGATTTATGATGTGTGGCTTGAAATAAATTTAGGATTGCTAATTGTGCGTGTCATACTTTAGAAAATGGATAGCCAGTTGTAGTTGCTTAACCCAGTAAGTTCACTTTAATGGATATGTTAATGGAACTGAAGTCAGACAAGAGATTATCATACTATGTTGTTTAGTTAATGGTAATCCACATCTTTAAGTTGACCTTGTACAATAACTAATTTGCTGGAAGAGCTATTATACAGGATGTAAGGTCAGTTTACTCTTCCCTAGCTGTGGCAATTTACAACCCTTCAGTCAAGTGCTTGTGTTGGAATTTCCTGTAGAGATCTGGTGATGTAGTTAACCTTATTTAGCATGTTGTTTATGATTCAGTGAGTAAACAAATAAATAAACAAATTCAGCTATTTCTACTGAAGAAATGATAAGAACATTCTAGTTAAGCCCTATAAAAAAGTATTTGGCACAAATCCAAGATGAAATTAATGTGAGGTGGATGTGAATGTGTGTTGAGAGATTTTTATCAATAATTGGTAATAGATACAGCACAGGGTGCCGCTCACTGTAAAGTTTGAGAGTCTGCAGAATTACGCAAGGTTACATGTCCAAGGATTTCTATATCCATCAGAATTATTCACAGCCAGATCTAAACATTCAAATTTCTATCTTAGTGTTTCCTTTCATATCAAGTTGATAAGCCAGGTTTGATTGGAAGCGAATTTGCTCGTAAAAAGTTATGAATCTATTGAACGTTTTTGTTCCCAAAACATTTAAGTTCAGTAAAACTCTGATGCATATTTAAATAAATAGCGAATACCCTTTGATTAAAATGTTTACGATTCATATATCAAGATTTGCAGTAGAAGAATTTTTTCTTGCAACCTGGAGAGATGTATCCACACTTTAAGCATTTTGAGATTTTGTTATGGGTGCGATATACTTAACCTTCTTTCCTCATGTATACGCAGAATTGGCAATCCAACGTCTACATAACGTGTGCAGTAAAATTCTGTGATATCTTTGGCAATCCAACATCCACATAACTTGTGCAGTAAAATTCTGTGATATCTTTCCTCATGTATACGCGGAATTGGCAATTCAACATCCACATAACGTGTGCAGTAAAATTCTGTGATATCTTTCCTCGAGATAAGATCCACCCATCTCACCCATGTAGGGGTAAATGATGATTATCTTATAAACAGCTGGCTGTGTTATGTTTGTTGTCAGTGGTTAAAATGATGATTTTTGTCGCTGTTATGTCACACACTTGTATAATATCATAAGAGACCCCTCCACAAATAAACACACATTATCTGTTCTATCTCCACCCTAGGGTGAGACAAGAAAATCTCAGAATGCTAAAAGTTTGGATACATCTCTCCACCCCAGGGTGAGACAAGAAAATCTCAGAATACTAAAAGTTGGGATACATCTCTCCAGGGTAAAATTTATTCTGCTTCTGTACATCTTGAAATATGAATCTTAAACATTTAATAAAAAAATATTCACTTTTTATCTGAATTGCCATCTTGGTTTTACTGCACTTAATTGTTTTGGGGTGATGGGATACATCGGAATCAAAGTGTTCTGAGTGAGAAATGTTATGCATTCATTAGATGTCGATCATATTGACGTATATGATAATCAAAATCCTCTCTCTTAGCTATTGGATTTTTTTGTGGGAACATTCAGGTATATGAAAAGGGATAACACATCGTCAATAGGATGGGTGTGAGGCCAAAGCATTTTATTATATATATATAGGTACCTCTAAACGACAAATTAATCACGTTTTTTCAACAGTATTCTTAAAGCTCTGCTATTGTACATATTGGTATTGTAAACGCTATGCTGATTTTTATCCAAGGGCATTCACCTGAGTGTGTGATCTATACTATACAGCTAATGCCTACATTCTTGGAAGATTTCCATACGACATATTACTAGAGGTATGTAATGCTATGACTAGTTATGAAAGTCAAGTATATCCCTATGATGGATGTATATTAGTAACAGAACAATGACTTCACTAGTTGTGTATTATCATAGTACACACCATAGCCTTTATAAATATCAGCAGTTTGTTCCAGGATATAACACGTAGATTTTCTGATCTCTGTAATTCTTTACACATTGATGACGTGTATCCTGAACATAATCTGTGAAAATATTGAAGTAAAGAACAATGACATCCATGAATAATTAATTTGTTTTTGTTGTGAATTTTTTTCTTGTTTCTATGGAGACGGAAATATTGTTTATTCTCATGCTACACTCTATCAGATTTTCTGAAGAGCACTTTGGGCACCTGTGATGATGTAAAGGCTTGGTAATGTTTGCACTGCTGGGAATATCTTGACTTTTGTGTACCATATTTAACCAACAGTAAGCCCATGGCTGATAATAAGCCCACCTGTTCCCTGATCCCATTTAGATCTTTAGTGGCCTTTCCACTTGATCCAACAGGAATTTTATAACCAGGTATTAGTTAATTAACTATTTTTGATTTTGTCCCAAAAGAACGGATTCATTGCCAACTGCAATGTTCATTTTTTTTCATTACAAAGTATGGTCCTTTTACTGTGACTACAAAATTGAGAAGAAAATATCTATTTTTTTTCAATAAAGTGTTTTCTGAAATGAATTTCATCTTTTTCAAAGAGATTTAACTGAAATGGGAAGACATTTACTATAAAAAAAAAAAAAAAAATCTATTATGTATTCATTCTTGAAATGACCTTGAGACACCTGGTAATATGGTTATATCAGGAGAGCCAGGGTAGTTCGTTTTGGAGTTAATGGCTAGGTAGTGCTCAGGCTGTAAAGGTCACCAGAATAATTGGATGTTGTCACGAAATAAAACTAATTCCAGGAAACATTTCTGTAGCACTGACCTGCGGTCATTTCCTGCTCTAGACATTTAATTCATGGTATGTCTACAGGATTGAGACATATTACAAATTTGTCCAGACTCGGGGGTCCTGCATCTTTGCAGAGGCAAAAGTTACCAACATTTCTTACTGTGATATATTTACTTATATAACAGCAGTCCTAACTTATTGGATTTCTGTTGGAATTTCTGGAATGTTTCCTCAAAATGTTGAGATGAAGAATTGATTTTGTTAATGAATTCTTAAGATTATGGTGAATAAAGTTATTTAATTAACTTCTGAAATTGTTTGGTAAAATACAGTGATATCTGACAAGGTTTTACTCAGGGTTGTTGATATTAGTGGTAAAATACAGTGATCTCTGACAAGTGTTTACTTGGGGTTGTTGATATCAGTGGTAAAATACAGTGATCTCTGACAAGTGTTTACTCAGGGTTGTTGATATCAGTGGTGAAATACAGTGATATCTGACAAGTTTTTACTCAGGGTTGTTGATATCAGTGGTGAAATACAGTGATCTCTGACAAGTGTTTACTTGGGGTTGTTGATATCAGTGGTAAAATACAGTGATATCTGACAAGTGTTTACTCAGGGTTGTTGATATCAGTGGTAAAATACAGTGATATCTGACAAGTTTTTACTCAGGGTTGTTGATATCAGTGGTAAAATACAGTGATCTCTGACAAGTTTTTACTTGGGGTTGTTGATATCAGTGGTAAAATACAGTGATATCTGACAAGTTTTTACTTGGGGTTGTTGATATCAGTGGTAAAATACAGTGATATCTGACAAGTGTTTACTCAGGGTTGTTGATATTAGTGGTAAAATACAGTGATATCTGACAAGTGTTTACTCAGGGTTGTTGATATCAGTGGTAAAATACAGTGATCTCTGACAAGTTTTTACTTGGGGTTGTTGATATCAGTGGTAAAATACAGTGATCTCTGACAAGTGTTTACTCAGGGTTGTTGATATCAGTGGTAAAATACAGTGATATCTGACAAGTTTTTACTTGGGGTTGTTGATATTAGTGGTAAAATACAGTGATCTCTGACAAGTTTTTACTTGGGGTTGTTGATATTAGTGGTAAAATACAGTGATCTCTGACAAGTTTTTACTCAGGGTTGTTGATATTAGTGGTAAAATACAGTGATCTCTGACAAGTGTTTACTCAGGGTTGTTGATATTAGTGGTAAAATACAGTGATCTCTGACAAGTGTTTACTCAGGGTTGTTGATATTAGTGGTAAAATACAGTGATATCTGACAAGTGTTTACTCAGGGTTGTTGATATAAGTGGTAAAATACAGTGATCTCTGACAAGTTTTTACTTGGGGTTGTTGATATCAGTGGTAAAATACAGTGATATCTGACAAGTTTTTACTTGGGGTTGTTGATATCAGTGGTAAAATACAGTGATCTCTGACAAGTGTTTACTCAGGGTTGTTGATATCAGTGGTAAAATACAGTGATATCTGACAAGTTTTTACTTGGGGTTGTTGATATCAGTGGTAAAATACAGTGATCTCTGACAAGTGTTTACTTGGGGTTGTTGATATCAGTGGTAAAATACAGTGATCTCTGACAAGTGTTTACTTGGGGTTGTTGATATCAGTGGTAAAATACAGTGATCTCTGACAAGTGTTTACTTGGGGTTGTTGATATCAGTGGTAAAATACAGTGATATCTGACAAGTGTTTACTCAGGGTTGTTGATATCAGTGGTAAAATACAGTGATATCTGACAAGTTTTTACTTGGGGTTGTTGATATCAGTGGTAAAATACAGTGATCTCTGACAAGTTTTTACTTGGGGTTGTTGATATCAGTGGTAAAATACAGTGATATCTGACAAGTGTTTACTCAGGGTTGTTGATATCAGTGGTAAAATACAGTGATCTCTGACAAGTTTTTACTTGGGGTTGTTGATATCAGTGGTAAAATACAGTGATATCTGACAAGTGTTTACTCAGGGTTGTTGATATCAGTGGTAAAATACAGTGATCTCTGACAAGTTTTTACTCAGGGTTGTTGATATCAGTGGTAAAATACAGTGATCTCTGACAAGTGTTTACTCAGGGTTGTTGATATCAGTGGTAAAATACAGTGATCTCTGACAAGTGTTTACTCAGGGTTGTTGATATCAGTGGTAAAATACAGTGATCTCTGACAAGTGTTTACTTGGGGTTGTTGATATCAGTGGTAAAATACAGTGATATCTGACAAGTGTTTACTCAGGGTTGTTGATATCAGTGGTAAAATACAGTGATATCTGACAAGTTTTTACTTGGGGTTGTTGATATCAGTGGTAAAATACAGTGATCTCTGACAAGGTTTTACTTGGGGTTGTTGATATTAGTGGTAAAATACAGTGATCTCTGACAAGTGTTTACTTGGGGTTGTTGATATCAGTGGTAAAATACAGTGATCTCTGACAAGTGTTTACTCAGGGTTGTTGATATTAGTGGTAAAATACAGTGATATCTGACAAGTGTTTACCTAGTGTTGATATTAATGGTATATTGGTAAAATACAGTGATCTCTGACAAGTTTTTACTTGGGGTTGTTGATATCAGTGGTAAAATACAGTGATCTCTGACAAGTGTTTACTCAGGGTTGTTGATATTAGTGGTAAAATACAGTGATCTCTGACAAGGTTTTACTTGGGGTTGTTGATATCAGTGGTAAAATACAGTGATCTCTGACAAGTTTTTACTTGGGGTTGTTGATATCAGTGGTAAAATACAGTGATCTCTGACAAGTGTTTACTCAGGGTTGTTGATATTAGTGGTAAAATACAGTGATATCTGACAAGTTTTTATCTAGGGTTGATATTAATGGTATATTGGTAAAATACAGTGATCTCTGACAAGTGTTTACTCAGGGTTGTTGATATCAGTGGTAAAATACAGTGATATCTGACAAGTTTTTACTTGGGGTTGTTGATATCAGTGGTAAAATACAGTGATCTCTGACAAGTGTTTACTCAGGGTTGTTGATATCAGTGGTAAAATACAGTGATATCTGACAAGTGTTTACTCAGGGTTGTTGATATCAGTGGTAAAATACAGTGATATCTGACAAGTGTTTACTCAGGGTTGTTGATATCAGTGGTAAAATACAGTGATATCTGACAAGTGTTTACTCAGGGTTGTTGATATCAGTGGTAAAATACAGTGATCTCTGACAAGTGTTTACTCAGGGTTGTTGATATCAGTGGTAAAATACAGTGATCTCTGACAAGTGTTTACTTCGGGTTGTTGATATCAGTGGTAAAATACAGTGATCTCTGACAAGTGTTTACTCAGGGTTGTTGATATCAGTGGTAAAATACAGTGATATCTGACAAGGTTTTACTTGGGGTTGTTGATATCAGTGGTAAAATACAGTGATCTCTGACAAGTTTTTACTCAGGGTTGTTGATATCAGTGGTAAAATACAGTGATCTCTGACAAGTTTTTACTTGGGGTTGTTGATATCAGTGGTAAAATACAGTGATCTCTGACAAGTGTTTACTCAGGGTTGTTGATATTAGTGGTAAAATACAGTGATCTCTGACAAGTTTTTACTTGGGGTTGTTGATATCAGTGGTCAAATACAGTGATATCTGACAAGTGTTTACTCAGGGTTGTTGATATCAGTGGTAAAATACAGTGATATCTGACAAGTGTTTACTCAGGGTTGTTGATATCAGTGGTAAAATACAGTGATATCTGACAAGTGTTTACTCAGGGTTGTTGATATCAGTGGTAAAATACAGTGATCTCTGACAAGTGTTTACTCAGGGTTGTTGATATCAGTGGTAAAATACAGTGATATCTGACAAGTTTTTACTTGGGGTTGTTGATATTAGTGGTAAAATACAGTGATCTCTGACAAGTTTTTACTTGGGGTTGTTGATATTAGTGGTAAAATACAGTGATCTCTGACAAGTTTTTACTCAGGGTTGTTGATATTAGTGGTAAAATACAGTGATCTCTGACAAGTGTTTACTCAGGGTTGTTGATATTAGTGGTAAAATACAGTGATATCTGACAAGTGTTTACTCAGGGTTGTTGATATTAGTGGTAAAATACAGTGATCTCTGACAAGTTTTTACTTGGGGTTGTTGATATCAGTGGTAAAATACAGTGATATCTGACAAGTGTTTACTCAGGGTTGTTGATATCAGTGGTAAAATACAGTGATATCTGACAAGTGTTTACTCAGGGTTGTTGATATCAGTGGTAAAATACAGTGATCTCTGACAAGTGTTTACTCAGGGTTGTTGATATCAGTGGTAAAATACAGTGATCTCTGACAAGTGTTTACTCAGGGTTGTTGATATCAGTGGTAAAATACAGTGATCTCTGACAAGTGTTTACTTGGGGTTGTTGATATCAGTGGTAAAATACAGTGATCTCTGACAAGTGTTTACTCAGGGTTGTTGATATCAGTGGTAAAATACAGTGATCTCTGACAAGTTTTTACTTGGGGTTGTTGATATCAGTGGTAAAATACAGTGATATCTGACAAGTTTTTACTCAGGGTTGTTGATATCAGTGGTAAAATACAGTGATCTCTGACAAGTTTTTACTTGGGGTTGTTGATATCAGTGGTAAAATACAGTGATCTCTGACAAGTGTTTACTCAGGGTTGTTGATATCAGTGGTAAAATACAGTGATATCTGACAAGTGTTTACTCAGGGTTGTTGATATCAGTGGTAAAATACAGTGATATCTGACAAGTTTTTACTTGGGGTTGTTGATATTAGTGGTAAAATACAGTGATCTCTGACAAGTTTTTACTTGGGGTTGTTGATATTAGTGGTAAAATACAGTGATCTCTGACAAGTTTTTACTCAGGGTTGTTGATATTAGTGGTAAAATACAGTGATCTCTGACAAGTGTTTACTCAGGGTTGTTGATATTAGTGGTAAAATACAGTGATATCTGACAAGTGTTTACTCAGGGTTGTTGATATTAGTGGTAAAATACAGTGATCTCTGACAAGTTTTTACTTGGGGTTGTTGATATCAGTGGTAAAATACAGTGATATCTGACAAGTTTTGACTTGGGGTTGTTGATATCAGTGGTAAAATACAGTGATCTCTGACAAGTGTTTACTCAGGGTTGTTGATATCAGTGGTAAAATACAGTGATATCTGACAAGTTTTTACTTGGGGTTGTTGATATCAGTGGTAAAATACAGTGATCTCTGACAAGTGTTTACTTGGGGTTGTTGATATCAGTGGTAAAATACAGTGATCTCTGACAAGTGTTTACTTGGGGTTGTTGATATCAGTGGTAAAATACAGTGATATCTGACAAGTGTTTACTCAGGGTTGTTGATATCAGTGGTAAAATACAGTGATATCTGACAAGTTTTTACTTGGGGTTGTTGATATCAGTGGTAAAATACAGTGATCTCTGACAAGTTTTTACTTGGGGTTGTTGATATCAGTGGTAAAATACAGTGATATCTGACAAGTGTTTACTCAGGGTTGTTGATATCAGTGGTAAAATACAGTGATATCTGACAAGTGTTTACTCAGGGTTGTTGATATCAGTGGTAAAATACAGTGATCTCTGACAAGATGTTTACTCAGGGTTGTTGATATCAGTGGTAAAATACAGTGATCTCTGACAAGTGTTTACTCAGGGTTGTTGATATCAGTGGTAAAATACAGTGATATCTGACAAGTGTTTACTCAGGGTTGTTGATATCAGTGGTAAAATACAGTGATCTCTGACAAGTGTTTACTCAGGGTTGTTGATATCAGTGGTAAAATACAGTGATCTCTGATAAGTGTTTACTTGGGGTTGTTGATATTAGTGGTAAAATACAGTGATATCTGACAAGTGTTTACTCAGGGTTGTTGATATTAATGGTAAAATACAGTGATATCTGACAAGTTTTTACTTGGGGTTGTTGATATCAGTGGTAAAATACAGTGATATCTGACAAGTTTTTACTCAGGGTTGTTGATATCAGTGGTAAAATACAGTGATCTCTGACAAGTTTTGACTTGGGGTTGTTGATATCAGTGGTAAAATACAGTGATATCTGACAAGTGTTTACTCAGGGTTGTTGATATCAGTGGTAAAATACAGTGATCTCTGACAAGTTTTTACTTGGGGTTGTTGATATCAGTGGTAAAATACAGTGATATCTGACAAGTGTTTACTCAGGGTTGTTGATATTAGTGGTAAAATACAGTGATCTCTGACAAGTTTTGACTTGGGGTTGTTGATATCAGTGGTAAAATACAGTGATATCTGACAAGTGTTTACTCAGGGTTGTTGATATCAGTGGTAAAATACAGTGATCTCTGACAAGTGTTTACTCAGGGTTGTTGATATCAGTGGTAAAATACAGTGATATCTGACAAGTGTTTACTCAGGGTTGTTGATATCAGTGGTAAAATACAGTGATCTCTGACAAGTTTTTACTCAGGGTTGTTGATATCAGTGGTAAAATACAGTGATATCTGACAAGTGTTTACTCAGGGTTGTTGATATTAGTGGTAAAATACAGTGATATCTGACAAGTGTTTACTCAGGGTTGTTGATATTAGTGGTAAAATACAGTGATCTCTGACAAGTTTTTACTTGGGGTTGTTGATATCAGTGGTAAAATACAGTGATATCTGACAAGTTTTTACTCAGGGTTGTTGATATCAGTGGTAAAATACAGTGATCTCTGACAAGTTTTTACTTGGGGTTGTTGATATCAGTGGTAAAATACAGTGATCTCTGACAAGTGTTTACTCAGGGTTGTTGATATCAGTGGTAAAATACAGTGATATCTGACAAGTGTTTACTCAGGGTTGTTGATATCAGTGGTAAAATACAGTGATATCTGACAAGTTTTTACTTGGGGTTGTTGATATTAGTGGTAAAATACAGTGATCTCTGACAAGTTTTTACTTGGGGTTGTTGATATTAGTGGTAAAATACAGTGATCTCTGACAAGTTTTTACTCAGGGTTGTTGATATTAGTGGTAAAATACAGTGATCTCTGACAAGTGTTTACTCAGGGTTGTTGATATTAGTGGTAAAATACAGTGATATCTGACAAGTGTTTACTCAGGGTTGTTGATATTAGTGGTAAAATACAGTGATCTCTGACAAGTTTTTACTTGGGGTTGTTGATATCAGTGGTAAAATACAGTGATATCTGACAAGTTTTGACTTGGGGTTGTTGATATCAGTGGTAAAATACAGTGATCTCTGACAAGTGTTTACTCAGGGTTGTTGATATCAGTGGTAAAATACAGTGATATCTGACAAGTTTTTACTTGGGGTTGTTGATATCAGTGGTAAAATACAGTGATCTCTGACAAGTGTTTACTTGGGGTTGTTGATATCAGTGGTAAAATACAGTGATCTCTGACAAGTGTTTACTTGGGGTTGTTGATATCAGTGGTAAAATACAGTGATATCTGACAAGTGTTTACTCAGGGTTGTTGATATCAGTGGTAAAATACAGTGATATCTGACAAGTTTTTACTTGGGGTTGTTGATATCAGTGGTAAAATACAGTGATCTCTGACAAGTTTTTACTTGGGGTTGTTGATATCAGTGGTAAAATACAGTGATATCTGACAAGTGTTTACTCAGGGTTGTTGATATCAGTGGTAAAATACAGTGATATCTGACAAGTGTTTACTCAGGGTTGTTGATATCAGTGGTAAAATACAGTGATCTCTGACAAGTGTTTACTCAGGGTTGTTGATATCAGTGGTAAAATACAGTGATCTCTGACAAGTGTTTACTCAGGGTTGTTGATATCAGTGGTAAAATACAGTGATATCTGACAAGTGTTTACTCAGCGTTGTTGATATCAGTGGTAAAATACAGTGATCTCTGACAAGTGTTTACTCAGGGTTGTTGATATCAGTGGTAAAATACAGTGATCTCTGATAAGTGTTTACTTGGGGTTGTTGATATTAGTGGTAAAATACAGTGATATCTGACAAGTGTTTACTCAGGGTTGTTGATATTAATGGTAAAATACAGTGATATCTGACAAGTTTTTACTTGGGGTTGTTGATATCAGTGGTAAAATACAGTGATATCTGACAAGTTTTTACTCAGGGTTGTTGATATCAGTGGTAAAATACAGTGATCTCTGACAAGTTTTGACTTGGGGTTGTTGATATCAGTGGTAAAATACAGTGATATCTGACAAGTGTTTACTCAGGGTTGTTGATATCAGTGGTAAAATACAGTGATCTCTGACAAGTTTTTACTTGGGGTTGTTGATATCAGTGGTAAAATACAGTGATATCTGACAAGTGTTTACTCAGGGTTGTTGATATTAGTGGTAAAATACAGTGATCTCTGACAAGTTTTGACTTGGGGTTGTTGATATCAGTGGTAAAATACAGTGATATCTGACAAGTGTTTACTCAGGGTTGTTGATATCAGTGGTAAAATACAGTGATCTCTGACAAGTGTTTACTCAGGGTTGTTGATATCAGTGGTAAAATACAGTGATATCTGACAAGTGTTTACTCAGGGTTGTTGATATCAGTGGTAAAATACAGTGATCTCTGACAAGTTTTTACTCAGGGTTGTTGATATCAGTGGTAAAATACAGTGATATCTGACAAGTGTTTACTCAGGGTTGTTGATATTAGTGGTAAAATACAGTGATCTCTGACAAGTTTTGACTTGGGGTTGTTGATATCAGTGGTAAAATACAGTGATCTCTGACAAGTGTTTACTTGGGGTTGTTGATATCAGTGGTAAAATACAGTGATATCTGACACGTGTTTACTCAGGGTTGTTGATATCAGTGGTAAAATACAGTGATATCTGACAAGTGTTTACTCAGGGTTGTTGATATCAGTGGTAAAATACAGTGATCTCTGACAAGTTTTTACTTGGGGTTGTTGATATCAGTGGTAAAATACAGTGATCTCTGACAAGTTTTGACTTGGGGTTGTTGATATCAGTGGTAAAATACAGTGATATCTGACAAGTTTTTACTTGGGGTTGTTGATATTAGTGGTAAAATACAGTGATCTCTGACAAGTTTTTACTTGGGGTTGTTGATATTAGTGGTAAAATACAGTGATCTCTGACAAGTTTTTACTCAGGGTTGTTGATATTAGTGGTAAAATACAGTGATCTCTGACAAGTGTTTACTCAGGGTTGTTGATATTAGTGGTAAAATACAGTGATATCTGACAAGTGTTTACTCAGGGTTGTTGATATTAGTGGTAAAATACAGTGATCTCTGACAAGTTTTTACTTGGGGTTGTTGATATCAGTGGTAAAATACAGTGATATCTGACAAGTGTTTACTCAGGGTTGTTGATATCAGTGGTAAAATACAGTGATATCTGACAAGTGTTTACTCAGGGTTGTTGATATCAGTGGTAAAATACAGTGATATCTGACAAGTGTTTACTCAGGGTTGTTGATATCAGTGGTAAAATACAGTGATCTCTGACAAGTGTTTACTCAGGGTTGTTGATATCAGTGGTAAAATACAGTGATCTCTGACAAGTGTTTACTTGGGGTTGTTGATATCAGTGGTAAAATACAGTGATCTCTGACAAGTGTTTACTCAGGGTTGTTGATATCAGTGGTAAAATACAGTGATCTCTGACAAGTTTTTACTTGGGGTTGTTGATATCAGTGGTAAAATACAGTGATATCTGACAAGTTTTTACTTGGGGTTGTTGATATCAGTGGTAAAATACAGTGATCTCTGACAAGTGTTTACTCAGGGTTGTTGATATCAGTGGTAAAATACAGTGATCTCTGACAAGTGTTTACTCAGGGTTGTTGATATCAGTGGTAAAATACAGTGATATCTGACAAGTTTTTACTTGGGGTTGTTGATATTAGTGGTAAAATACAGTGATATCTGACAAGTTTTTACTTGGGGTTGTTGATATTAGTGGTAAAATACAGTGATATCTGACAAGTGTTTACTCAGGGTTGTTGATATCAGTGGTAAAATACAGTGATATCTGACAAGTTTTTACTTGGGGTTGTTGATATCAGTGGTAAAATACAGTGATCTCTGACAAGTGTTTACTCAGGGTTGTTGATATTAGTGGTAAAATACAGTGATCTCTGACAAGTGTTTACTCAGGGTTGTTGATATCAGTGGTAAAATACAGTGATCTCTGACAAGTTTTTACTTGGGGTTGTTGATATCAGTGGTAAAATACAGTGATATCTGACAAGTGTTTACTCAGGGTTGTTGATATCAGTGGTAAACACCAGTAAGTCTTTCTTCAAAATCAACAAGGTTGCTGATACTTTTGATTGCTATTAACCCAGACGTCTTCTTCAGAGAGTGTTATTGAAATTATAGTGAAAAACCTCTAACCTTGCTTTAAAGTATTTTAAAGATTTCTGAAATTGTGATAAATAATTGTATGTCTTCCTAATAAGTTGAGAGGGTTGTTGAAACTGTGGTAAGTAATTGTTAGTCTTCCTAATAAGTCGAGAGGGTTGTTGAAACTGTGGTAAGTAATTGTTAGTCTTCCTAATAAGTTGAGAGGTTTGTTGAAAATGTGGTTGCCTATAGAGATTTAAGTTATATAAATTCTTACCAATATTAAATGAGATGAAAATTTTAATATAGAAACATGTAAGTACATGTTGATTGATAAGATGTGATGTTTTCTGTCTACTAAGTTTCAATATGTTCTTCCGTTAATCTGCATTCTGTATCACATTGAGGAAAGTTAATCATTTTTACAATATTCAACTTAAGGTGCAATTGTGCATTTTTATGGCTGACAAAAAGGAGAAGTGTATTGTATAGTAGCATTGGCCATTAGAGGTAACTGGGAGCTGGTTTCCCTAGCTGTTAGTTTTCCTATTATGAAGGCATCAGCTCTACTATCTAGTGACACAGTGAAATTTATGATACTACAGATCAGAGGATTTCCACTGAGTTTAAGCACACACAATAAATATCAACTCTGGGATTTACCTCTGTCGAGACTTTATAGTTTTAATCATCTAAATATATAGCATTATAAATAATAAGATTTTCATTGTCTTGATAGCAAAGAACATTTCAGAACAAGCTTTTTTTTTATTTGATTTGTCAGACTTCTAGCACAGAGTCATTTTTCTCTGTTTTAAATTTACCGCTTTTTGTGTCCATTTTTTCCCCACAAAATTGTGGTTGCACTTCGTTCAACTTTACATAAATCAATTTCTAACATTTCATGCTTCAATTTCAGTCCAGATTTTGCATTAAAGATCATTCATGCCTAAACTGTGTTAATTGCTTCAAGCCTGACTTGGCTTGAAGTGCTGGTTGTGCTTCATAATTACTTTAATAATTATTGTACCACTAGAAAACCTGTAGATGTATTCACTTGACAGCAAGATAAAGTAAGGTGGGTGAGTCCTGAGTGTCTGAAATTTTAAGAGTAAGAGATATCTTCTCATTCAATGACCAATTTCTGTAAAGAGATCCAAGGTTTAAGGAGATATCGGCCATTACATTGTATACATCATATGAGATTTTTGTGAATTATCTCCCTTGAAGAAATCATACTGATTGATATCTTAATTGAGTAATTTCTTCAAAGGAAGTATGCTTTCTCATTCATAATGGGAGTTTGATTCATCTTCCACTACAGTCAGGCTGTTCCATCAAATGATCAATCTTCCTCTACAGTCAGGCTGTTCCATCAAATGATAAATCTTCCTCTACAGTCACGCTGTTCCATCAAATGATAAATCTTCCTCTACAGTCAGGCTGTTCCATCAAATGATAAATCTTCCTCTACAGTCAGGCTGTTCCATCAAATGATCAATATACCACTACAGTCAGACTGTTCCATTAAATATGCTTACATCATTGTCATTAAATACCATTGGCATGCTTTCAAATGATGTTGTCTCCAAATCAAGGAAATTTTTGGGATGAAAATATGTTGACTTATATATATATAAATATATAAGTGAAAGACTGAACTTCTGTTTTACTCAGAAATGAGATAATTTATTTCATTAACTGATATTTCTCTTGAGAAGCAGCCAACAGAAAAATATGAACACATGATCAAACGAAAGTTAGACAGATATCTGTCAGCCTGCAAACTTAAAGAAAATTACTGCATTAGCGTGTGTTATAATTCTTTAAAGAATAAAGAAATCTGGAGCCACCAATTATTGTGCCTCACCTGGCTATAAGAAAGTCAGCTAGAAAATTTGGATAAAGATCCTGAATTGAATGGGTTTTACGTCCACTATTAAAGATTCTCCACCTGTCTGTTGACATATAATAAAGTGTACATAAGGGTTTCATTGGTCAGCAGTGTCTTGGTCCTCAACGGAGGAATTTCAACCCCTGGCTTTCCCTGTGTCACTCAGGCTAGAGATAACCATACATTGACAGCTTACCATTTCTGGGCATAACTGACATAACACATACGTAAGAATACAATACTGCACTCAGTATGTAGAAATCTCTATGCAGTTTTCATGTTATCTCTCAGAATATTATTGATTTCCATAATCCCTGTATTGTATGCATCAGTTTTTTGACATATAGTCAGGTAAGATCTGGATGCAATGGGTCAGTCAGTACAAGGGTTTGCAGCCCGAGTTTCCCCTTGTGTGTAAACAAATACCACAAGTACCTGTATATCATATCGTAATAACAGCAAGTGTGTTATGACACGTGCCCTGTTTGAACCCAACAGGTACAAAATGAGACCTATATGACATGCCTTGTTGTGACCAGATATCTGCCTGCATTAGATGAATATAGATATAAATGTATCTGTAAGCAGCCAGTTATTTCAGGATCCACATTCATAATTGTGTTCAATTATCAACATCTTGAGGCAGCCATTGACTTCGTGGTGGAACAGAAGGATAATTTGTTCTTCGAATCAAAGACAGAACTGAATTTTGTGATAAAATTGTCTTGGATGTGCAAAACCAGATTTTGTGATTGAATGAGATTTGTTTGAGTGAAGTGTGGTAACCTGATTTGGATAAGCAGATCAAAGTAAATAGTAATATTGAATCCAAAGAAGAAAACATTTTGGGGTGAAGTTGACTCGGCAAAGCAAACAAATTTCCTGGAAAGATTGAGGAATAGAAGAAACACAGGAATTATGATATAATAAAGTTGATTCAGGTAGATAAGAGGATTTTTGTAATAAGAAGAATTTTGAGGTGAATGTGAATCACGTGACCAACATCATTTTGTTTAAAGGACGAATTTGATCAATTAAACCAGACATGACATCTGTTGACCCTCGAGCAAAGGTTGCACATGGTTTTAAAAACTTGGCTGTGGTCAGTGGGAAGGCAGATGTGGTGAGACGCAAGGCCAAAACTAAAACCAGTCCTCAGAAACGAATTAGTGATTATAGTAGTAGTGGTAAGTGTCACCTGCTGTGTTGTCGTGACAACTTCATTCACCATTGTGTACTGTTAACTTGTGTCACATTCTGTACCTGTAAGTCCCTATCTATTGTATGTATACAGTTTTGCTGTGTCTAAGGTAGAAGTTGGAATCATTCCAGTTCATTAACTAGTAGAATATTTTTGTCTTTGATGACTTTAGAAAGTATATTTGTACTTTTTTGGTTTTACTGAAATCCTGAAAGTACAAAATGCTTATAACAAGATCATTCACGTCAAAATCAGACAGCTTTTGTCACTGGAATGGGTGTAAAGTGATAGGATTGCAGCTTCTTAGCCCTCCTAATGGTGAACTGGGTTTATTTTTCTGTTCTCATGAGTGTCATTTATACTTCATGCTTTTGTCCAAATACTGACAATGGCATTATGTCGTATTGAATATAACTCCTCATTTCATTTGTTCTGGTTTTTTAGCATTTTCCCTTTTTCTTATTGAACTCATGGGAATATTGAAGCATTTGTTCAACATAAAGTTAGGAGCGTTTTACACAGGACAAGTCCAATTTAAGGACCTGATATCCAGTTAAGTCCTTCATCTGAGACACTACTTGTGCACCAGCTGTTTTATAGGCAAGCATGCTCTTCATTAGCCGTAATTTATTAAGTTTTAAGCTGTCAGCTGGTGGAATTATCAAGCATCTTCTCTGTTTCCTGGTGTCATTAAAGGCAATGTAAGCATCTTCCAATCCAGTGTAATGAGTTATGATTGTACATAATAGCCATTGAATACTGTAAGGGTACTTCATTCCTAGCATAATGTCTAGTTCACTCTTCCCTCAAAGGCGATGTATTTCAGAAATATATCTTACATGTCTTATACAGATGTAACAAAACCTTGTATAATCTGTCCAGTTATGATCTGCCTGGGTTATGATCTGTCTGGGTTATGATCTGCCTGGGTTATGATCTGTCCAGTTATGATCTGTCTGGGTTATGATCTGCCTGGGTTATGATCTGTCTGGGTTATGATCTGTCCAGTTATGATCTGCCTTGGTTATGATCTGCCTGGGTTATGATCTGTCTGGGTTATGATCTGTCTGGGTTATGATCTGTCTGGGTTATGATCTGTCTGGGTTATGATCTGCCTGGGTTATGATCTGTCTGGGGTTATGATCTGTCTGGGTTATGATCTGTCTGGGGTTATGATCTGTCTGGGTTATGATCTGCCTGGGTTATGATCTGTCTGGGGTTATGATCTGTCTGGGTTATGATCTGTCCAGTTATGATCTGTCTGGGTTATGATCTGTCTGGGTTATGATCTGCCTGGGTTATGAACTGTCTGGGTTATGATCTGCCTGGGTTATGATCTGGTTATGATCTGCCTGGGTTATGATCTGGTTATGATCTGCCTGGGTTATGATCTGCCTGGGTTATGATCTGTCTGGGTTATGATCTGCCTGGGTTATGATCTGCCTGGGTTATGATCTGTGTGGGTTATGATCTGCCTGGGTTATGATCTGTCTAGTTATGATCTGCCTGGGTTATGATCTGTCTGGTTATGATCTGTCTAATTATGATCTGTCTGGTTATGATCTGCCTGGGTTATGATCTGCGTGGGTTATGATCTGCCTGGGTTATGATCTGTCTGGGTTATGATCTGCCTGGGTTATGATCTGTGTGGGTTATGATCTGCCTGGGTTATGATCTGTCTGGTTATGATCTGCCTGGGTTATGAACTGCCTGGGTTATGATCTGCCTGGGTTATGATCTGTGTGGGTTATAATCTGTCTGGGTTATGATCTGCCTGGGTTATGATCTGTCTAGTTATGATCTGTCTAGTTATGATCTGTCTGGGGTTATGATCTGTCTGGGTTATAATCTTTCCAACTGGAGTAGCATCTCCTGATTTATCAGGTTTTAATGTTGTAAGATCATGACTTCCAGGTAATCAGACTATGTGGACAGTGTGTAGAAACAGATCTCCTTATCAACTGATCTGATTATACCAGTATTCAATCTGATTTCAAATAAAAAAGTGAAACTTAAAGTATCTAGTAATTTTTCACAGCAGTACAGAATAGATACAGATATACTAGAAGCTTTCAACTGATTGAATTTGTGAATTCTATCCCCACGGTTTTGTCTGAAGATAAAAGGTTCATTTTGCATGTCAGTAAACCATGCTGTAATAAATGCTAGTTGTAGTAGTGTAGGGTTGGGGATGGATAATGTTGGGGATGGGTGAGGTCGGAGGTGGATGGGGTCGGGGATGGGTGGGCAGGAGCTTGGGTGGAGCTTTAGTTTTTTTTGTTGTGTCCTTCCATCTTTCTTTCCTTCTGTCTTTCCTTCTGTCTTTCCTTCTGTCTTTCCTTCTGTCTTGTCACTGGAACTTCATATTTTGGGTATGGGTTCCCCTTGCAGAAGGAAAGTTGTGTATCAAAAATAGGACATTGACCTACATTTTGACCTTTGATCTACATCATAGAAAATGTTTGACTGGGCTGTATGTCCTACAATACTAGTCAATTGAACTTCATACTTAAGGCATTGGCTCACTTGCAGTATATTTATTTCTCAATTGGTAGGGAACTATAATTCTGTGCATTGTCCTGTTATAAAGTGTTGAGCGCATTAAACTATACAAGATTTTCAATGTCGCAATCTCAGTCTGCTGTTGATGAGGAACAGGACACTGTTATCAAAGATAATTATCCCTTTCTGTCTTCTATCTGTGAGAGTTGCCCCTTTTTATATTTTGATGTTGTGGTATCAAGGGAATGATATAAAAATCATCGATGAGGATTCACACAGCTAGTTTTCACTATTAATCAAGAACATGATACCTTCCTGTTCAGGTTGATGTGTTTGTGCAGGTTTAGGGTTTTAGGATTGAAGTGCTGATAACAATATATCACACTGTCATTTACATTATGGATGTCAGGTTGTAAAGGTTGATATTAGACAATTATTGACTTCAGATAAGGTTAACCCAAGGATTTATCTACCTGAGAAAAGTGATATTCACAGAAGCCAAAAGCTGAGATAAATATCACTTTTCTGGGGGTAAACAAGAGTCAATCATCTATCATATGACACTGTTACGCCAGCAGCATCAGCTTTGTTGCTCGCTGTGTGTTTTATTATTCTTTTTGTTTCAAAATGCTCACAAGATCCTTTTCATTAATAGTATTAAACAGCATTTTTGCTGCAGCAGCAGCTGGCTTTGTGTCATCGATAATGTTTGTTTATAATGATTTGCCTTGCAATTTTGCTGTAATTTGATTGGATAAAAATGGATATCATGGATGATGCTAATTAAGTTGAGGATGAACAGACTGTAAGCAGGTTTATAGAATCAATAATTAACCCCTCGTTCAGGGGATCACCATTTTCCAAGTTGTTATTGCACTTGAGCTTAACTGCACAAGAACTTCTAGATCAGTCAGAAATGGGATTAAAAATCAGTCACATTATAATGTTTATCGGTGGGAGGTTGTACAGGTAGTTGATGATCTGGAACTAGTTGATCACGTTTAAAGGTTTTCAGTTTACTCAGGTTGGTTTTGTTAATAGGTATCAGTTAACACAGGCTGGTTTTGTTCATGGGTGTCAGTTAACACAGGTTGGTTTTGTTACTGGGTGTCAGTTAACACAGGCTGGTTTTGTTCATGGGTGTCAGTTAACACAGGTTGGTTTTGTTACTGGGTGTCAGTTAACACAGGCTGGTTTTGTTCATGGGTGTCAGTTAACACAGGTTGGTTTTGTTACTGGGTGTCAGTTAACAGAGGCTGGTTTTGTTCATGGGTGTCAGTTAACACAGGTTGGTTTTGTTACTGGGTGTCAGTTAACACAGGCTGGTTTTGTTCATGGGTGTCAGTTAACACAGGCTGGTTTTGTTACTGGGTGTCAGTTAACACTTAACACAGGCTGGTTTTGTTCATGTTTGTCATTTAACACAAGCTGGTTTTGTTCATGTTTGTCAGTTAACACAGGCTGGTTTTGTTCATGGGTGTCAGTTAACACAGGCTGGTTTTGTTCATGGGTGTCAGTTAACACAGGCTGGTTTTGTTCATGGGTGTCAGTTAACACAGGCTGGTTATGATTTTGAGTGTTGGAATACACTGTAGAGATTGATACAATTATGAACGTCTGATTACACAGGTTGGTACAATTATAATTGTCAATTTACACAGGTTGATACAAAAATTCATGGGTGTCAGTTCAGTTTGCAGAGTTTTGTTCATGGGTGTCAGTTAACAAGGGCTGGCTTATGAAATCCATTAAAGGTAACACAGGCTGGTTTTGTTACTGGGTGTCAGTTAACACTTAACACAGGCTGGTTTTGTTCATGTTTGTCAGTTAACACAGGCTGGTTTTGTTCCTGGGTGTCAGTTAATACAGGCTGGTTTTGTTCAGGTTCAGTTAACACATATATTTTGAGTGTTGAATCAGTAGAGATTGTACAGGTTGGTACAATTATAATTGTCAATTTACACAGGTTGATACAAAAATAATATGTATCAGTTTGCAGAGGATGAATCAGTTAAAGGCAACAGTTTACACAAGTTGGTACAATTATTGGCAACAGTTTACTCAGGTTGGTACAATTATTGATGTCAGTTTGTAGAGGTTGGTACAATTATTGGTGTCAGTTTACAGAGGTTGGTACAATTATTGGTGTCAGTTTGTAGAGGTTGGTACAATTATTGGTGTCAGTTTGTAGAGGTTGGTACAATTATTGGTGTCAGTTTGTAGAGGTTGGTACAATTATTGATGTCAGTTTACAGAGGTTGGTACAATTATTGGTGTCAGTTTACAGAGGTTGGTACAATTATTGGTGTCAGTTTACAGAGGATGGTACAATTATTGGTGTCAGTTTACAGAGGTTGGTACAATTATTGGTGTCAGTTTACAGAGGTTGGTACAATTATTGGTGTCAGTTTGTAGAGGTTGATAATGTTGATAGATTTGGCACATAAATACACAAACAACCACACAGATACACACTGTAATGAACAACACCGAACATTACCATTATTCCAACGGAATAATTTATGTAATTTTGAAGAATTGATTTAAATCAATTTTGTGTAAATGTTGTAGAGATGACTTTTGGTTAAGTTATGAGAATATCATTAACACTGTTTAAGGTATTTTTCTGACAGGTTTGTTACAGGTAAGTTAAATAATCTAGTAATATGTTAATTCTGTGCTTTAATTTACCGATTCAAAAATAAAAATTGATTACCTGAATATTTATAAATGTGTAAATTTCCATTCGAGGTATATGCTAAATCATGCCAAGTGATAATAAAAGGCCAAGTGATAAAATGTTTATTAGTAACAAATATAATGTCACCTATGAAATTTGACGGAAGCTGTACATTTTTATAATAGTTTATGTTGCTAAGAGAATAATTATATCAGTACAGGAAACATGTATTATTTTTACTTAATGAAATTTCCATTGTATGAAATTAGATTGCCTTTGTCTGCCATGGATGACTCTAACAGATAAAAAATGGAGAAATGATTATTGGAAATTCACATAGTTTGTTTTGATTTCGTTGATATATTTATCAAAATATTATTCATTGTGAATTTATTTTGGTCTGGAATATCCTCCAACAATAGATTTATCAGAAGGTCATTCTGTGTAAATCTATATATGGCCAGGCTGTACCTGACCACAGATAGATAAAGCTGTCCTGACAGTAGTGTTACCTGTCAGTAATTTGAGAACGTTTTATGTTTTTTCAGCGTCCTACACTGGCAGTTCCTCAGAGGAAGAAGACATCAACCCTAGAGAAAAAGTACAGGTATGGACACACTATATATATAGAATCTTCATTTCTTTACAGATTAACCAAACAGGACATTGAATTATTCAAACTTGGGGCTAAACAGAACCATTTTAAGTCCTGGTTTATGTTTTTGTGTAGATTTACACACCTTATCAACAAAAGGTTATTCTGACCTGGTGACTGTAAAGTGTTCACTCTTATGGTACTGATGTCATCTTGGCTGTCACAGAAAAGTACTCCTTCCTCCCATCATGACAGTTTAAGACACTACAGTTAACCTGCCTTCTTTCCTTTTTGATAGGGTCAGGGCCAATCACAGTTTTCGTATAATGATTTGGGGTCAGCGTAGATCAGAGCTTTGTTAGAATGGTTTGGGGTCAGGGGTGATCACAGCTCTGGTAGAATGGTTTGGGGTCAGGGCTGATCACAGCTCTGGTAGAATGGTTTGGGGTCAGGGCTGATCACAGCTTTGGTAGAATGGTTTGGGGGTCAGGGCTGATCACAGCTTTGGTAGAATGGTTTGGGGTCAGGGCTGATCACAACTTTGGTAGAATGGCTTAGGGTTCAAGGTCGATCACAGCTTTGGTAGAATGGTTTGGGGTCAGGGCAGATCACAGCTCTGGTAGAATGGTTTGGTGTCAGGGCCGATCACAGCTTTGGTAGTATGGTTTGGGGTCAGGGCTGATCACAGCTTTGGTAGAATGGTTTGGGGTCAGGGCTGATCACAGCTCTGGTAGAATAGTTTGTGGTCAGGGCTGATCACAGCTCTGGTAGAATAGTTTGAGGCTAAGGCCGATCACAGCTCTGGCAGAATGGTTTGAGGCTAAGGCCGATCACAGCTCTGGTAGAATGGTTTGAGGCTAAGGCTGGTCACAGCTCTGGTAGAATAGTTTGTGGTCAGGGCTGATCACAGCTCTGGTAGAATGGTTTGAGGCTAAGGCTGGTCACAGCTCTGGTAGCATAGTTTGTGGTCAGGGCTGATCACAGCTCTGGTAGAATGGTTTGAGGCTAAGGCCGATCACAGCTCTGGTAGAATGGTTTGAGGCTAAGGCTGGTCACAGCTCTGGTAGAATAGTTTGAGGCTAAGGCTGGTCACAGCTCTGGTAGAATAGTTTGAGGCTAAGGCTGGTCACAGCTCTGGTAGAATGGTTTGAGACTAAGGCTGGTCACAGCTCTGGTAGAATGGTTTGAGACTAAGGCTGGTCACAGCTCTGGTAGAATGGTTTGAGGCTAAGGCCGATCACAGCTCTGGTAGAATGGTTTGAGGCTAAGGCTGGTCACAGCTCTGGTAGAATGGTTTGAGGCTAAGGCTGGTCACAGCTCTGGTAGAATGGTTTGAGGCTAAGGCTGGTCACAGCTCTGGTAGAATGGTTTGAGACTAAGGCTGGTCACAGCTCTGGTAGAATGGTTTGAGACTAAGGCTGGTCACAGCTCTGGTAGAATGGTTTGAGACTAAGGCTGGTCACAGCTCTGGTAGAATGGTTTGAGACTAAGGCTGGTCACAGCTCGGGTAGAATGGTTTGAGACTAAGGCTGGTCACAGCTCGGGTAGAATGGTTTGAGACTAAGGCTGGTCACAGCTCTGGTAGAATGGTTTGAGACTAAGGCTGGTCACAGCTCGGGTAGAATGGTTTGAGACTAAGGCTGGTCACAGCTCTGGTAGAATGGTTTGAGGCTAAGGCTGGTCACAGCTCGGGTAGAATGGTTTGAGACTAAGGCTGGTCACAGCTCTGGTAGAATGGTTTGTCACAGCTCTGGTAGAATGGTTTGGCTAAGGCTGGTCACAGCTGAGGGTAGAATGGTTTGAGTCACACTAAGGCTGGTCACAGCTCTGGTAGAATGGTTTGAGACTAAGGCTGGTCACAGCTCGGGTAGAATGGTTTGAGGCTAAGGCTGGTCACAGCTCGGGTAGAATGGTTTGAGATCAGGTCCCATCCAGGCCGCAGATCACAGCTTTATGGTAGAATGTTTTGGTAGAATGGTTTGAAGCTGGAGCTGATCAAAGTCTGAATAAAGAATGGTTTTGAGATCCAGACTGCAGATCATATTTTTTGTAGAATGGTTATATTACAAATTGGAAGGACTCTTTGTGTGTTTAAGGACTGTTAAGTTGGATCATTGATCTGAACACACAGTAAGGCAATGTGTATGCTGGAGAAACAGATATCAGGGGCTAGCTGTAAAACAGCAAGAAACCTGTGTATTGGTTAATGTTAGTTCCTCTAATTCAATTCCAAGGATTAGATTCTTTCATAATTTATCATCTCTCCAAGACTGTTTCCAATTAACTTAATAACCAAGAAAAACACTGACGGAAAAAAAGAAATTTTGGTGAATTTTTTTTCTTTTATATATATTGCACCATGTTGCGACAACCGTAGCGTATGTGATATTAGTTTCGACTAGATTTTTATACATGGTTGAGTTTGTGCTGAAAGTCTTCTTTCTGACTTGAAGTTATTGATTAATGTATATATCAGAAAATCGATTGACACTTAATCATGGTCTGAGGTTGGAATATTTGGAACAATGGTCACAAGGATATCGTAGAAATAGAATCCATCATACAAAGGGTTTCTTTTTCTGTGTATTAAATTGTATTCTCTTTGTGTCTGTACCTTATTAGGAAATTCATCTTATCTGTATCAATACGATTACAGTTACGGAAATTTGATCTGATGATAACTTTCACAGGCTTTTCTTTATTGATCAGCCTTTGGGTGAGATTGACAAGATGGCCAGCATGATTTAGCCGTCTGCTTCTGTGATTTCTATGGTCAAGTGGTAGATTGTCATTCCTGCTGTGGTAGGTCGGCTTACTCTGGTTAACGATTATGATGGGGTTTTTTTTTCTTTCATCAATAATGATTAATATTGTTAGAAATTGAAATCTTTGATTTAAGATGGAGGTGAGACATTTTAAAACATCATAAAGTTTGACTTTGTATTGATTAAATTTGATGTAGGAGTTCCCTCCAAAGGATAAACATGAAGATGATCCTGTTCAGAAATATGGACTTTTTCCAGAGTTATATATAGTATTTGGACTTTTCAATAGCTTTGATCAATGTCACTAAATTTCCATGTACTGCTTTTTAAAAATTGCAAAAAGAGATGAGCTTCTCAATACTTAGTCCCCAGTGCAGGTAATTTTCTAGTTTTGCTACATGAAATACTGATTTTTTTACAATATAGATGCATATGGCATGATTTTACAATTATGTTACATAAAAGATATTGGGATTTTGCATCAATGAAAAGTACGCTCGCACACTACATACGTCAGTGTTGGTACACTCCACACTGGTCATTTGTCTGATGAAGGTTACCATGTAGTCTTATAAATGTCACACTCTAATCTTCTACTGGTTGTGTTATAAGATGAAGATGACCGTGTAGTCTTATAAATGTCACACTCTAATCTTCTACTGGTTGTGTTATAAGATGAAGATGACCGTGTAGTCTTATAAATGTCACACTCTAATCTTCTACTGGTTGTGTTATAAGATGAAGATGACCGTGTAGTCTGGTTGTGTTATAAATGATCACATTCTAATCTTCTACTGGTTGTGTTATAAGATGAAGATGACCGTGTAGTCTTATAAATGTCACACTCTAATCTTCTACTGGTTGTGTTATAAGATGAAGATGACCGTGTAGTCTTATAAATGTCACATTCTAATCTTCTACTGGTTGTGTTATAAGATGAAGATGACCGTGTAGTCTTATAAATGTCACATTCTAATCTTCTACTGGTTGTGTTATAAGATGAAGATGACCGTGTAGTCTTATAAATGTCACATTCTAATCTTCTACTGGTTGTGTTATAAGAACTTTTATTATATAGATGTATGATTCAGTTTAATTTCAATTTCTTTCAAAAGATGATAATACAGAATCACTTTCATGTCTTTTGTACAGTCTAGTCTGATTTTGATAGAAAATCTATTACATTAAGCTTCCTTTTTAAGTAACAATTGATGTTTTATACAATATGTTTTACATTCCGTTGGTTTATTAACAATGACTTAAATTTCTCTTTCCATAGAAAAATACTTCTGCAAACCTTGTTTTAATAAATCCAAATGCCAAGAAAAAATATTAACTGCACCATGAATAACGTTTGGTGATATATTGTTGTAAAGACATAGAAAGGAATCTGTTGACATATAGGAACCTTTTTATGATAAATGTTACCTTATAAGGCAAGGTGGTACTAAGCTGAGGGACGTGTTATGGTGCTATAATGTAGACGTCAATTTTGACAAATATTGCCAGTTGTTGAAGAGATTATGTATAGAGAACTCTTACCTGATTGTCTCCCTATCTGTAAGTGTTAAGATGAGATAGACAGTAGGGACGTAGATATAAAAAAAATTATTTTTGAAAACATTTCTGGTGACAGATGACATTATACTTTTATAGGAAGAAAAGAGTGCTCTCTTTACCCTGTGTGGATGTAGCTGTACCACAACACAGCTGTAAATACTTTTAAGTATTGGCTATATGAATATTTTATAGAAGTCTTGTATTTTCCACAGTTTTGTTACTATGACAATCGCTGTCTGTAAACACCTGTTATGTCTGCTCAACTGCTGTCACTTCAGAAAGTTACACGATACAGACTCTCTGTGGAACCATTGTGTCTGCTGTAGGAAGGTGTATGAATCTTAATCTGTACATGGATGTGTGTTTGGGGAGTTCATAGTCTGTAAATTCATCAGTACATGTTCGTTTCAGTAAATATTGATATCAGGAGAATTCTGATACTCTGATATGTTTATACATGACAGTAGTTCTGTTCTGTAAACAGGACAAAAGTGGCACAAAATGTACCATAAATGACATTTAACACAGTACCATAGGAAGACACATCCTAATTAAGTCTGTAGAACCAATGACATACCACTTTCATTTGATGGCTAACAATTTGAACAGTTGAGGATGAATAAGTTCATCGAGATTTAATCTGCATATTTCACATTTATACAAAATCAATGTAGGAAATGTAAATTTAACACTAAACTTATAATTATAATTATTTCATTCTTAATGGTCAGTCAACACATAAAAGGTCATTAGGGACATCAGCTGGTGAAACACACAGCGATCCAAAAAGGAAATAACATACAACAAACTAAAAGGTTTGACAAATGCTGAAAATCTTAAATGGTTATATTATCACTAAAGATTAAAAAGGTTAGTCATAGTCTATAATATAGACCTAACACTGAACTGTCTAGCATTTATGGTGTTATAATTGATGTAGGAAATGTAAATTTAAACACTGAGCCATCTGGCATTTATGGTGTTATAATTGATGTAGGAAATGTAATTTTAAACACTGAGCTATCTGGCATTTATGGGAATATGTAGGAAATGTAAATTTAAACACTGAGCCATCTGGCATTTATGGTGTTATTATTGATGTAGGAAATGTAAATTTAAACACTGAAATGTCTGGCATTTATGGTGTTATAATTGATGATGTTTGCCTGTCAAGCTGCCATATTTACACATACCATACATACCCGGAGAACTAAACAGTTGGATGCTCTAAGTAAAGGCCTCGGTTTGGACATTCAATTAGATTTAGTAAGGTAAATGTGCTGGGATGACGGAATAATTTGAACACTGTTAGAATGCCCAAATCAATGGTCTGTTGAATGTTCGCAGAATATCTTAATTAAATTTGAATAAAATGTCTTAATTGAGACGTTAATGGAATATATGAATTCACAAGTCAAAAGAAAGTCTTAATTGAGGTTTTAGTGGATCATTGGAATGTCTGAATTTTGGTATCAGTAGACAGCTTAATGGAAAAAAGACAAATTATAAGGAAATGTCACAGTTGGAAAAAAAAGTCAATTAATGGAACTTCTTATTTAGGTCATTAAGGCTGATATGTTTTATAAGGACAGCATGCAAGCTTTAGTTGGAAATTAAAAAAAAAATGGTTTTTACAAAATTTTGATGGGGAAAGTGTTTCCGTTTTGTTGATTGAATGGTATGAAATATTTGTGTCCAGAATTACACAGAGGTATGTAGCCCTGGTCAAAATCAATAACGTTAGCACCAGGCTATAGTACTGACAATCAATCCCGATAGATATTGCAAATACAGTCATTCAACTTCCTAAATCAAAGCAGTCACGTTCTGATGGTCAGGTTTCCACAGATTCTTGTCCAAAACAAATGCTTCTGATAACGGAACAAAATATAATGAAATGTGTTCTGGACGTTGATGAAAAAGTATTCAACAATATCAAATAGCTTTGATAATTGTTTCCTACACGACTAATTAGCCAGGGAAATGTTTTTCTGGGCTGTAGCCAACTAATTGCTTTCCTAGGTCAAGTTGACTTGATACATTTAATGTGTGTAGTTTGTAGCGTTAGTATTCAGGTGATGGTCCTGAATTATTTCTGTGTTAGATATATTCTGTAGATAATGTAGAAGTGTTTGCCAGGGGACATGTCAGGTTTTCATAGGGGATTTAGGTCTCTGACAATAAAACTCAAGGATTTAGGTCTCCTACAATAAAACACAAGGATCTAGGTCTCCTACAATAAAACACAAGGATCTAGGTCTCTGACAAGAAAACACAAGGATCTAGGTCTCTGACAATAAAACACAAGGATCTAGGTCTCCTACAATAAAACACAAGGATCTAGGTCTCCTACAATAAAACACAAGGATCTAGGTCTCTGACAATAAAACACAAGGATCTAGGTCTCTGACAATAAAACACAAGGATCTAGGTCTCCTACAATAAAACACAAGGATCTAGGTCTCCTACAATAAAACACAAGGATCTAGGTCTCCTACAATAAAACACAAGGATCTAGGTCTCCTACAATAAAACACAAGGATTTAGGTCTCCTACAATAAAACACAAGGATCTAGGTCTCCTACAATAAAACACAAGGATCTAGGTCTCTGACAATAAAACACAAGGATCTAGGTCTCTGACAATAAAACACAAGGATCTAGGTCTCCTACAATAAAACACAAGGATCTAGGTCTCCTACAATAAAACACAAGGATCTAGGTCTCCTACAATAAAACACAAGGATCTAGGTCTCTGACAATAAAACACAAGGATCTAGGTCTCCTACAATAAAACACAAGGATCTAGGTCTCTGACAATAAAACACAAGGATCTAGGTCTCCTACAATAAAACACAAGGATCTAGGTCTCCTACAATAAAACACAAGGATCTAGGTCTCCTACAATAAAACACAAGGATCTAGGTCTCCTACAATAAAACACAAGGATCTAGGTCTCCTACAATAAAACACAAGGATCTAGGTCTCTGACAATAAAACACAAGGATCTAGGTCTCTGACAATAAAACACAAAGATCTAGGTCTCTGACAAGAAAACACAAGGATCTAGGTCTCTGACAATAAAACACAAGGATCTAGGTCTCCTACAATAAAACACAAGGATCTAGGTCTCCTACAATAAAACTCCAGTATTTAGGTCTCTGACAATAAAACACAAGGATCTAGGTCTCCTACAATAAAACACAAGGATCTAGGTCTCTGACAATAAAACACATGGATCTAGGTCTCCTACAATAAAACACAAGGATCTAGGTCTCCTACAATAAAACACAAGGATCTAGGTCTCCTACAATAAAACACAAGGATCTAGGTCTCCTACAATAAAACACAAGGATCTAGGTCTCCTACAATAAAACACGAACAGGTCTCTGACAATAAAAAGGATCTAGGTCTCCTACAATAAAACACAAGGATAGGTCTCCTACAATAAAACACGAGGAAGGACAATCTAGGTCTCCTACAATAAAACTCAAGGATCTAGGTCTCCTACAATAAAACACAAGGATCTAGGTCTCCTACAATAAAACACAAGGATCTAGGTCTCTGACAATAAAACACAAGGATCTAGGTCTCCTACAATAAAACACAAGGATCTAGGTCTCCTACAATAAAACACAAGGATCTAGGTCTCCTACAATAAAACACAAGGATCTAGGTCTCCTACAATAAAACACAAGGATCTAGGTCTCTGACAATAAAACACAAGGATCTAGGTCTCTGACAATATAACACAAGGATTTAGGTCTCCTACAATAAAACACAAGGATCTAGGTCTCTGACAATATAACACAAGGATCTAGGTCTCTGACAATAAAACACAATGATCTAGGTCTCCTATAATAAAACTCAACAATCTAGGTCTCCTACAATAAAACTCAAGGATCTAGGTCTCCTACAATAAAACACAAGGATCTAGGTCTCCTACAATAAAACTCAACAATCTAGGTCTCCTACAATAAAACTCAACAATCTAGGTCTCATGTGACCATTGCGATTGACTTTTGTCTGTCGCATTGCATCATCCATGGTAAACTGTTCATATTTTTGGCTTCTTCTCAATAACCTGAAGGCCCAGACCTCTGATATTTGGACTGTAGCATGCTGGGATGAGGTGCTACCAAATTATTCAAACTTATGACCTTGACTAACTTTCAAGGTCACAGATGTAAAATGTGTTAAATCTACAAGTGAATTCTTCTCAATAACCAAAAGACCCAGAGGTCTGAAGTTTGTTCAATTAAATGACTTTGACACACTTTCAAGTTCACAGGGGTCAAAATTTTGAATATGTGCATTCATTTTCTGAATTGGATTTGTTCATATATCTAAAATATCATTTAAAAATCCACACTTACTGCAAACAAAACCCTGCAGGCTTTTATCTGTAAGCTAGATATTGGATAAGGTAGTTTTGTTAAGTTTGTGCTGGTCATTTGTTTAAAACCAAAATACAGCTCAGGCCTTTGGGCCTGCTTTCCTTTTGCATATGATACAGGTCTTGCTATTTTACAGTTTTTCCATATGGCTTTGTAGTTTCAATATTTATAGGACATAAAAACAGGCTGAAATTTTATACTTTCTTTCTACTTAATAAAACATTTGGACTATTTGGACTTCCCAAGTTGAACGTAACATCAAAAATGTGTTTTATTTCTCAGATTAGAATCATTAATATTTTTATTAAGCTTTAGTTTTCAGGGCCAAGTTTTCGGCTTCCTTCAGTTTAGCCTCAAAACTGATTACAGTGCAATTTTGGAAGCAAGAACTTTCAACAAAACCAGTTACATAACTAGACTACCTCTGGAAATGATGTAGTCTGGAGCAAACAAATTGGAATCGTACAATAAGCATGTGTGTTGTTTTATCAAAGTTTCCGAGTTGTCCTTATTTGAGTAGCTGCACTTATTAGGTTTTATACATTTTATTAGAAATCTTTTCTTCTATTTCAAAATGTGATTTTTTCTTTGGCAGAAAAATGGCAAGGGAGGAACGGACTTCTGTGTTCGCAACATTGAAAGTGCAGCATTCGGGCGGAGGGAGATCGAGATTGCAGAGCAAGGTATTTCTTCAAAGCTTTAATTGTTGTCACAGGGTATTTGACCTTAACTTAAAAATCTGAGGATTTGATTTTCAAAGTTTTAGACTTTTGATAGAAAATCTTAAACATAAAACAGATCCTTAACAGTCTGAGATTGTAAATCACTTGTGAGATTCATGCTGAAATTTCTATGACATACCTCTAGCTGAGTTAGTCACAAGTGACTAGATGGTTCACCACTGTGACATACCTCTAGCTGAGTCAGTAACAAGTGCCTAGATGGTTCACCACTGTGACATATCTCTAGCTGAGTCAGTAACAAGTGACTAGATGGTTCACCACTGTGACATACCTCTAGCTGAGTCAGTAACAAGTGACTAGATGGTTCACCACTGTGACATATCTCTAGCTGAGTCAGTAACAAGTGACTAGATGGTTCACCACTGTGACATACCTCTAGCTGAGTCAGTAACAAGTGACTAGATGGTTCACCACTGTGACATACCTCTAGCTGAGTCAGTAACAAGTGACTAGATGGTTCACCACTGTGACATACCTCTAGCTGAGTCAGTAACAAGTGACTAGATGGTTCACCACTGTGACATACCTCTAGCTGAGTCAGTAACAAGTGATTTCAGATGGTTCTCTATGCAGTGCTTATGTTTAGAGGCGAGCAATCGCACTCTTGCACCTTCCCGCGCCTCGTTCTTCCGTGAGGGGTGTGGAAATATGCCCACCTATACTCCTTTAGATTACATGCCTAACTGGCATTATCTGAAATTAATTTTATTCTTTAAATCTGTATTCAACACATATAGAGGCTAACTGTATTCCCATGTGGGGCTGAAACATGTACATGTATGTTTAACTGGCCCTTACCAACATCGTGTTGTACATGTGTATGTGTAGCTCGCATGTATCACAAAATGAAACCATCTAGTGTTTTCTAAAGATCGATTTGATTGGCCGACAGCACAATTGGCGACCAATCAAATGCAACGTTAGTAAATTCATTGGTTCACAGCCAGGCGAGGCACCAGCGAAGTTTATCGCATGCTTCAACAGTTCATGCAGTAAACACATGTGAAGCAGGAAATGCTTACCCTTCTGGAGCACCTGATTCCACCTCTGGTTTTTATAGAGGTTCGTGTTGTTTCCTGTCACTATATTGTCTTGTCCCGTGATTTTTGAGTTTACCTTATCCCTCTGTTTATAAGTTCTGTATATATATGTTTTCTATTTAAACATGTATCTGCTATCAATCACAAAAAAAACATATATGACACTATAAAATCCAATTATTTTTCAACTATTTTAATTCATAATTTTCTTACTCAGAATGCACCAAAATGCATTTTATGAATGTAACAGAGGTCATTTTTCATCTCAATGCCTCCACTAGGAATCGAACCCGGGACCCCTGGCTTACTAGTCCCTCTAGTCCCACCTAGAGGGACTCGGGCCCTGCGGTCCCTCGTCTTGCAAATCACTCACCTTGGACAGTTCAGGAGTGCTTTTTAGGTCATCTGGACCCGAAGGGTCCGATGACCTATAGTCATCATGCTTCGTCCGTCGTCGTCCGCCGTGCGCCGTGCGCCGTCCGCCGTCCGCCGTGCGCCGTGCGCCGTCCGTAAACTTTTCATTCAAACGACTTCTTCTCAAATACTAGAAGGTCTAGGGCGCTAATACTTGGCACAGAGGATACTGGCATGGAGCTCTACCAAGTTTGTTCAAATGAATGACCTTGACCCACTTTAAAGGTCACAGGGGTCAAATATGTTAAAATCTTTAAACAACTTCTTCTCATTAACCAAAAGGCTCAGAGTGTAGATATTGGGCCTGTGACATGCTGGGATGAAGTACTACCAAGTTTGTTCAAATGAATGACCTTGACCCACTTTAAAGGTCACAGGGGTCAAATATGTTAAAATCTTTAAACAACTTCTTCTCAATAACCAAAAGGCTCAGATTGCTGATATTGTGCCTGTGGCATGCTGGGATGAAGGGCTATCAAGTTTGTTTAAATGAATGACCTTGAACAACTTTCAAGGTCACAGGGGTCAAATATGTCAAAATCTTTAAATAACTTCTTCTCAAATACTAGAAGGCCTAGGGGGCTAATACTTGGCCCATAGCATTCTGGCATGGAGCCCTACAAAGTTTGTTCAAATGAATGACCTTGGCCCACTTTCAAGGTCACAGGGGTCAAATATGTTAAAATATACAAAGGACTTCATCTCAATAAGCAAAAGTCTATGAGTGCCGATATTGGGTCTGTAGCATGCTGGGAGGAAAGGCTACCAAGTTTATTTAAATGAATGACCTTGAACAACTTTCAAGGTCGCAGGGGTCAAATATGTTAAAATCTTTAAATAACTTCTTCTCAAATACTAGAAGGCCTAGGGGGCTAATACTTGGCCCATAGCATGCTGGCATGGAGCCCTACAAAGTTTGTTCAAATGAATGACCTTGGCCCACTTTCAAGGTCACAGGGGTCAAATATGTTAAAATATACAAAGGACTTCATCTCAATAAGCAAAAGTCTATGAGTGCCGATATTGGGTCTGTAGCATGCTGGGAGGAAAGGCTACCAAGTTTATTCAAATGAATGACCTCAACCCACTTTCAAGGTCACAGGGGTCAAATATGTTAAAATATACAAACGACTTCTTCTCAACAAGCAAAAGTCCATGAGTGCTGATATTGGGCCTGTAAGATGCTTGGAGGAGAGGCTACCAAGTTTGTTCAAATGAATGACCTCAACCCACTTTCTAGGTTTGGCTTGCTTTTTGTCAGATGACCGTTAAGGCCCATGGGCCTCTTGTTTCCACACACCTGCATTTTTAAAATCCTAACCACTGCTATGGTGACCTCTATCCCAGTTATTAGAAAGTGACTAGATTTATAGATGATCTTGAAACATTAGAGACAGATTTAAACCAGGATTTTAAGTGATTTGTAAGCTTTAACCTTGATAGCTTTAAAATTATTTGTTTGTCCACCCTATATCATACTCCTTAAGTGTGTGTGTTTGTTAGAGTAGAACTTGAAATCTGACGGCTCTTAGACTTAAATGTGATAAAATCAAATTAGGTTGTTGGAACAAATGTTTCTTTTCTTTATTTATTTTCAAAAATAATTTTGTTTTATTTTTGAAATACTAGATCTTTCGTATTTTACTTTGATATGTAGAATTTCAGTAAGATTTGATGAAACTATACAAAGTCAGCTTAATACAAGTTTACTGTTAGACAGAGTGAAAACATAGAGAAATGATCCTACCAAAAAAAAAAAAAAAAAATCTTTAAGATTAGGGGCCATTAAGAAGTATAGGGTTTAAGGATTTGGTAGGGCCCAGGCAATTTTTATTATCAATATTTTGAAATCCTTGGAAAGAATCTTTTAGACAATATATGGATCAGCTCATTTCTATTCCCACATTCAAAATAAGGGCACTTCCTATAAATAGAATTCTAGCATCTTGATGTTATTGTGAATTTGTCAAAATTATAAAGGAAGCAACATGTCTGCCTCAAATCTGAATATTTGGAATTCTTCTTGGTATTTTTTGCTGAACAGATTCCTAAAATATTTCATAAATTTGATTGAAAATTCAATAATTTATGAAATCTCTTACAAAGCATAGAATGTGAATTGAACCATTACAATTCATTACTTTATTGTCCTTTTTGATGATCAATTTTTCTTTTTCATACAGAAATGCCTGGGCTGATCGCTTTGCGACGAAGAGCTGAGTCTGACAAGCCTCTAGTTGGAGCTAAGATCATTGGCTGTACACACATCACTGCACAGACTGCGGTAAGTGGTGCGGAAAGTAGCCACATTAAATCTATCCTCCTTAATTCAGTGATGTATTAGATTATGACTTGATCAATCAGTGGGTGTATAGTGTAATAGAATTACTTTTGAGGTCAGGAGGTGAAGGGTGATCAGTTGGGACAGAATCGTTAATAATAGTGAGAGGTTGTGTTACCAAGAATGATATATGTTTATCAGTTGCTGAAAGTTTTCCCTGTCGTATATCTATGGTTGACTGTTGAAATGACCTTTTGTCTGTAATGTGTCATTGTCTGTCTGTTCTTTGCCCACAGTTGTAACAGTTTATGTTTCGGATTGTTCGGAATGAAAATGGCTGACGGGCAGACATCTTGGAATTTGATAATGAAAGATTATCTTTGTTGTTCCTCTGAAAGTACAAAATAAAATCTTGGTTAGTTCCCCTTGTTTCCTTTCGTGCCCAATCAGGATTAGCAACAAGAAAATGGCCAATTTGTGGCCATCTTTGATTCTGACAGTTCAAGATTGGCAATTGTAAATATCGAAATATGGTACCACTTGATGATTGACTTTCAACTATTGGCAAGACGAGAAAAGTTCATACTTACACAGAACTCATGTTGATTGTACCATTATCAACACAACAAATGATTAAGAGGGAAGAATATTCAGGACGAGAAAAGTTCACACTTATCTTGTTCTAAATATGATAGAAATGTTTCGGGAAAAGGCGAGTATCATACAAAGATTAAATTTAAATCAAACTTAAACATCAAAAATCTCTTGTTATAGATACATAATTTGAATGTTTAGGGAAAAAGGCTGGTATGATATGAAGATCCCTCTAGAATCTTTTGTTATAAATACATGATTTGAATGTTAAGAGAAAGCCAATACAATGTATAACATTTCTAAGAGTCTTTGTAAAGAACACAATGCACAGAATGTTATTAAACATTCAGAAATGTTAGTTTTGATGTCAAGGTTATTGTGACCATGACTACAAGATACATCATTGTTATGGTGGCTGGAGCTATTAATGTATTTTTTTCTGGTCCCATATTGCTTCAATTAGGTCATCCGAAAGTTATATAGTAGTGTTGTGATTTAGTTTTATCAAGAAACCGAAGCTAGTTGGCACTAAAATACCAATACAACGAGTTCATTGTCAAGTTTAATTCTCTACCATTACATTACATAATATTGGTAGCCATCATTAAATTCCCAACACCTAGCTTTCAACTTTCCCTGTTACAGAGTCAGCTTCAATCCCTATTGAGATTACATAGAACTGATGAATTCAATATGTTGATGGAACTCTCCTATATAGAGATAGTTTTACCACACGTTAGCTTTTATTCTGGTTTGAATCTTTGGCAAAAATAAAATGTGAGTTGAAGCTTGTTTTCTGTCCCCACATGTACATGTAAAAATTGAATTGTCTTCCTATATGTAGTGATGTCTTATCACTTGTTGCCAAACAAGAGAATTATAGTAAAGGCCAATGAGGATTGTATCACTAAAGGCAACAGTGGTGACCAACAGGAAGTTATCTTATATCTGATGAGAGCTTAATTTTTAAAGTAATCGCCTGTAATTAGATATTCCCACAGATGATTCCGATGAATGGCTTAATTCAGCTTGTTGAAGGAGACAGCCATTGAACTCTAATACAGTCTCACGGCAATCATTTTCAGTCTATCATCGATTATATCATGCCAACAGAAATTCTCTGAATCCTGCCTTTTGTTTTTATTCCTTGAATGATTCTGTCTGGTATAAGACATGCTATTCGTAATTAGGCTGGCACAACTGACATTGCCTTAGAGGCAGATTATCTTGTTTATGTTCAGAAATTATATTTGTTTTTTATTGATATTGAAGATGCTTTTAACGAGGTTTTAAGTAAGATTTCATATTTTATTAGGATCAGCAATCATTTATATTTTGATCAAATTACTTTGAAACACATCAATATTTGTTCAAAGCTTTCGCTGTCCTCCGAATTTATGAATCAGAAAAGAACAACTCCTTCATTTTCATGTGATTCAGAGGTGCAATGTTTAAATGGTCTCCAAATGCTGAAAGACCTTATATGTTGTACTTAATTCAGTTTTAAATCATTGAACATAATGACCTATAACTGCCACAACTGACAAGCACCTGCCACATTTTTGCTGACTGGACACAAGCTCAGTTAACTTTTTCAGCCAAGGATTCCTCAGCATGATATAGCCTTCATCAGATAGATTGGCTTTGATTTCAAGAATTGTGTGCCACATCCAAGATAAAGCAGTATTGACTAAGTGTCAGTCTTCAGCAGAGAAAATGGCATGGTTGGCTTTTGTCTCAAGCTGTTATATTTGTTCTGAACTTAATTTGTTGATAAAGTGAGACACGTTTCCCTTACTTTTAGTGTCATCATAAATAGCATGCAGACACGTTTCTGTAATTAACAAATTTGTCATTGATTTTGTTTAGATAAAATATCATGAAAGAATGTAATAATTTGAGGCAAAACTTTGCCCTTAAGAATTTTTTACAGATGTTATCTAGTAGTAGAAGTCAACCTTCATTCAACAGACATGCTATAAAAAAAAAAGAAAAAAACTCAAATTTGATTCTATCATCATGGTGAGGGATAGAAATTGTCTCACTTTTCTTGAGTGTCATTTTTAACACTAGCCCTTAAATATTCAAGTTTTCAAATTTCATCTGAAGGTCATTATTACAAATATTACCCTGGGTCATTAATAGAGATCTGCCTTTATCTGAAGGTCAATATTACAAATATTACCCTGGGTCATTAATAGAGATCTGCCTTTATCTGAAGGTCATTATTACAAATAAAGGTCAAATTTTGGCTTGAATTAAGATATTTGCTTTTATCTGAAGGTAAATTTTTTTACAAATAAAGTTCACTCTCTTAGCTCCTCCCCTAGATGGGTCATGAATAAAGACAGAATATCCTATTTTGAAATCAGTGATACAAGTAATGGTAAACCTTATGATAGTGCAGCAAAATGATAGTCACTGTTTGAAGGTGTATGATTAAGATAAGAGCTCTGGTATTTCATGGGTGTACTTTTGGCCAATGTCGGAGCTTCTGGCAATAAAGCTGTATACATGCACCATCTGAGAACTATTGATATTCAAGACTGTGTACATGCATCACAACTGGACCATGTGCTGTCTGGTACAAGATTAATTGTTAGGAGAGGGATGTGCTGCCAGATTTATCTAAAGTGTTCTTTCCTGCCGTTCCATCAAGAATTGGATACCTCACAAATATCACTAGATATAGATAGTTGGTTGGGTTGAATGTGGTGTACAGAGCAGAAAATCACTGTGTAATCGTTACGTAGCAGGAGAAGTGTTATTAATATACCACAAAGACACACAAGCACTATATCTTCCTATATATATGTTCCACTAATGTAGGGTTTCTCGGTTTAGTATATATGATATAAGTTACAATTTTTATGCTGTCTTATATTGACTAAGTCTGTCTTGTTTGAGTATATACGATATAAGTTATAATTTTCACAGAGTTTTATATCAATAAGGTTTGTTTGACCAATTCTGGTGTGTGATAACTTTAAAACAATGTATAATATTATTATCTGTGAGTGAGTGAGTTAACATTGTTTGGTATCCATGAAGGCTTTTTCTCAAAAGTTTGTGTTTCATAACTTTTTCATATCCTCCGAGAGTCATTCCTCTCACTTAATCTTAGGAGATTTTAAAATGAGCATCATCCTACTGTTCTGTGTTTAAAACCCTTATTGTATGTTGAATCAAATTTCTAAGAAGTAAAGTCTAGACAAAAATGTCCCCAGAGGGTGGTGAGGTATGAAATATTAGCAAGTGCTAAAACCAGATTCTTTCTTAGAAAATTCCGGACTGTTATCAGGATCTATCCCGGGATCAGATTACTGGTTTTAATTCATTAATGCGAAGTCTCTGCATTATCAGGTTTAATACTTTAAAAAGATACATTTGATGTTCATTTAGTCCATTTCATGAGATGTATTAAATATATACAGCAATGCCTGGTCTACTTTAACATGAGCTATTTTAGCAGAATTACCGACTTTTGTTATTTCATCATCTTTTAATAAGCCCACCCCCTGACTTTGATTCTGAAGTAATGTGCTGATCCTTTGGACATGTCACAAGAGAAATACATAATTTTGTTTATATATGATACTGTTGTGAACTTTTTAGTCTTATTTGTATAACTTTTTTTTACCTGAACAGGTACTCATTGAGACGCTCTCAGCGTTGGGCGCTACAATCCGCTGGGCGGCCTGCAACATCTACTCCACACAGGTCAGTGCTTTCCCGAATTTTGTATTTTCATAGGTACTTTGGGAAAACCTTAAAAGGACTTCAGTAACAGACTTTGGAAAACCTTAAAGACAACTTTGATATTAGATATCAGAAGCTTAGGAGGTAACTTTTGGTATTTGTCATCAGAAAAACTTAAAGTTAATTTCAGTATTAGACATCAGAAATCTTCAAAAATAACTTTGAAATTAGATATTGGAAAAGTTAAAAGATAAGTGGTAGCAGATATCTGCAGTTTAATTGTGTAGTGTGAATAACATTTTGAAAACCCATTCTGTGTTTTGGATTTTTCTGAATATTGGACTCCAGGCAGTCTTTAATTAGCAAAGTTTGAATAAATGGCATGGAGCAGATCAAATCCCATTTGACAGAGAACTATCCTGCTGCCTGTGTCATAACACAGATTTTGTGATAGACACAAAATTACGACAAAGTGGACAAAGCAGTGCCCCTTTGCGTGATTAGCATGCTGTGCCTTTCGATTGCATTGATGCTGAAATGTTCATATCTTAGATATTAAATAAATGCTTGATAATGATATCTTACTTAGTAACCACAAACCATTCATGCATACCTTTAATGCTTGACTGAACATTTACAGTTTTCTTGATAAAGCTAAAATATTTCATTTCAGAAAGGCTTGCTTAAATGACAAATGTTTTGTTTTGGTTTGTCAGTCACAGGAAATGGAAATTTATATTAAGTATTTATTTTAAAGATATTATAAAATGTGTATTTCTATATTGAAATGATTAAAAATTGAGAACTCTGGTCAAGGATTTCTTGCAGACAATAGTTTTTCTCTTAAGTGATGTACATAGATTTATATAAGATTTTTTTGGAGTTTGCTTCATAACAAAAAGAATTGATAACTTTTCATGGTAATATGTATCGCGTCATATTGAAGATGCAGGCTTTAATTCATATTATAAACATAAATGGCACCGACTCAAGATGACATTTCAGTACCAACTCAAAAACTCCAGCTCAGCATCAATAAATCTGTATCTTAAAAAACTGAGCTCAACACCTCAAGCTGAGGCTGTTCACTGCATTTTCTTGATGGAAGCAAACTTTAACATTTAAGTTATTGAATGTTACTTTTGGCTGCTGTCAAATGGTTATGAGGTGTGTGCTAAAGTTAAAGTGTTGCTGAATCAGCAGGGCTAGTGAAGTAATGATTGGGACACCAGTGAGAATTGCTACTGTCCTTTCATACCAAGGAGATACATTCACCAGACGACTATTGTAAACAGTAATTAACTGAAGATGGATGAAATCAGTTACGCAATTTTCCAACAGGATTGGAAGTTGATGTGATTATACAAGCTAATGTTATACTGACAAGTGTCATTTTCCTATTAAATGAAAAATGGCTAACTTAATGTATATTCATGGCTTTCCAAACGATCCTAGTGAAATATATTTGGTCAGTAATACCTATCTTGTGGTAGACAGGAGGAATTTACATCACATATCTTACAAAAGAATAAGTAGCATCTGTATCCAAAACTAATCTAGAAAATGTAATTTTTTTAAAAAATTTTGTGATTTGACTTGTAATAAGTAAATCCGAAAGAACTGAGACAATTTAGCTTCATATACATTAAGACTGTGAAGGCCTAATGCTACAGAATCAATTACATTGATGAAAGTGTATGTGGTAACTTACTAAGCTGTTTTTATAATGAAAGCAATTTATGTAATGGAAATCACCCATAATGATGATGAAAATGTACAAATTTAAATAGGAATATAGAACCATTGGCAATTTACAATTTTCTCTTCTGTTTCACATTATAAGAACCTACAGAGTTACAATTGAAGACATAAGAAATTGACACATTATCAGATAAATCTCTTATCAGACCAAGTTTTCTGGCAGTCACCTCATAAAATGATGGGTTTTAACTGTCAAGATGATAGAGACAAATAGAGGCTTAAGATACATTAGATGAATGAAAGCATGAATCCTTTTAACACTGCTGGTAGATGGCTTCGCAGTTTGTCTGTTGGTAAATCCAACTTATTGTTATAGGTGATCAGTTATACCTAAATACAGATACATAAAAATAACTCTTTCCAGCTTAAAACTCTTTCATCAATTAGATTTTTTTGCCCTTGAACATATTGTCAATCTTCTGTGTGATGTTTCTGTCAAATGATAAGATGATTTTGAAGGTTTAACTGAATTGAGCCTTTTTGAGAATACGATACCTTTGTTCCACAGTTTCAAAGTCAATCGCATTGCAACTATTTTTATAAAATCATCTGATTATTCATCGATATCACTGTTCTTCATTTGCTCAAACTTAAGTTTAGGTCATGCATCTGTAAGAATGACTAGATGAGTTTGTGTGTCAGAGGTCAAAGGTCAAGGTCATTATAAGTCTTATATTAGGACATCATCACCAAATTTTGCTCTAGAGATTTCTTTTTTTTTTAGATTTTTTTAATAAGATTTTATGCAGAGATCATTGTAAGAAGATTTCTTAAGGGAGTTTGTTTCACTGGGCTCCGAGCTCTAAGTCAAGGCTGCAGTAGAGTTTGTTTCACTGGGCTCCGAGCTCTAAGTCAAGGCTGCAGTAGCTATAGTTAATGAAAATCATCCAACAATATGGGAGAGTCTCTTGCTCTTCTGTTCTGAGGAGATTTCAGTCAAACTTCCAGTTACTTAATATAAGTCAAAGGATGATATCAGTGACCATGGAACAGAGGCATTCTTGATATTCTGAGATATTTTCAACATTAATTTATCAAAATGATCAATTCAGTTACTGTAAAATCTTTGATTTTTGTGGGGAATTTATTTTCATGGATTTAGTGAGTACATTTAATCCACAAATTTATATGTTCACAAACTGTTGAACTTCATATGAGTAACTTTATTTAACTAGATCTATTCACAAAATAGTAAGCTTTTGAAAAACCATGAGGATTGAGCCCCACAAAAATATATCATTTTACAGTAATGCTACTTAATTTAAGTATAAGTCTACTTTTCAGATATAAAAATAATTCTGAATTACTTGATTTACGTATCACACAGGATTTTAATAAGTCTGCATTAAGAGATTGTATGGAAAGGCAATTCAATCGGTCTGGGAATGGAACAAGAGGGATGAGGGATTTTATAAAAAGACAAACTGATTCAAGACTTGAACAAGGGTATAGTGTAGGCATATACATATTGGACCTTGTCATATTCTTAGGGAAGGCGTGGAATGGGGGATGGGGGTGGGGGATTTCCTTTCAGGACAATGGTATGGCATCAGAGAAACAATTCTTCAACAATTCACTAACATTTCATCAGCAATTTCAACCTTTGGCATAAAAATATTACACGTCTATTAGCACAGAATGGTAAGAGAAAAATGATCTTTCACCCCCTAGAGTGTGAAATGAGATTATCTCAACCCTTGGGGAAAGATTTTTAAGTTGGCAATCGGTGAGCATGTCTTTTGTTTGCCAATATGGTAATTTTCCCCTAGGGTTTAGATCACCCTATCTTGTCTCAAAGAAGGAGAAAGATTCTATTGATCTTAAAAGATGTACTCAACGAACTCTCTCTTAAGTCTGATGAAATTGCCAGATAGCTTCAAAACTGAATTCACTTTATAAAACCTTTATAAATTCCTTATGCACCCAATGCAATTATGGCTTAAATAATGAATTTTATGTTGTATACTTTCTCCTTCAGTCCCTGTTAACTCTTGTTTGTTCAAATACTAGTTTAGATCTAGTTCACAATAAGATTGGTTGCCATACCTCCTAGAATTTCACGTTATTTCAATTTCTATGAACCGTCTTTTATTGATTCGAAAGTAATCGTCATTTCCATAACAATTGTTTTGTAGTAAAATGTTTCTACTCCAAGCTTAATGATATTGCCTGTGTCTGCACTGTCAGGAACGATTCATGACCTATGGTATGCGAGAAAGGCTAAATAAGCTGAACCAATCGATAGTGGTAATGAGGTGATTGGCTGAGGTAGAAACACCCACATCACAGTTAACGACCTTTAACAGAATGTTGTAAATATATTATGATTTAACATGACTAGAACTGGCAGTGTATTAAAGCTTGTTTTCAGTAGGTGACATAAAATCATGAAAAATAACCTGGGAGAAAGAATATAGAAAAATCTTGTGTCCGTTAATCCTGTGAAAAAATGCATTGCTTTCATCTTTTGGTGGGATTTTAGAAATCTTTGAAGCACCAGATAAGATAAGGTTTACCAATTTTTCGTGCAAAATTCTTCAATCAAGGAATATTAGATTTTTATATTGCTTTAGCTATTGCACATGATTGTTTGTCAATGTATTCGCCTTTACATTTAATAAAAGCTTTTAGATTGTGTGGTGGTTTGATAATCCTGAAATATAAAGAAGCGTTGGTTGGATAATCGGACAATTGAATTAATGGTGCACAGATCAGTTGGATAGAACGAATCTGAAATGCTGGTTTATGTTACATTTAACGGAAAGGCACTATTGAACAAAAATCTATGTCACTTTTTGTAATGAGCATGTTGATTAAAAGCCTGTAGGCTAACTGGCAGCTGGTACGATTATAGACAGCTATACAAGATGCTTCCCTGATGATTGGGTATGTATTGGATGCTTGTCAGTAATTGGCCTGGCTCGTGCATGACCCGTCAGTATATATTGTCACAGGTTAGCTGTGGCACGAACGGCATATTGATCAGGATAGCAATTCGCTGATCACAGCTAAACAACACAGCGATTCTCACACCTAGACCTGTAAAAGGTTATGCACGTGGAAAGTTCAGACACTGCGAACTACCGATCTGTACAAAATATGATGAGTGTTATGGATGGCAGTGTAGAAACACTGTGTGAATGTGATAGTTAAGTTGTACAAGGTAATTCCATCATGTGATGTTGTCATCAGTAAAGTTGTCATCTAGTTGTAATTTGTTTTAGTGTTCGGTTAAAACACCAATAAAGTTACGTTAATACTCTTTCATAAATTTAATAGAAAAATAAAATGAGCACTTTACACTGAGATTAATTTTTATATGGTGGGTGTTCTACAGCATTGAAACTGGATACAATGCCAGTGAAAGTGAGCAATGTACGGATCACTGGTGCCTACCAAAGTTGTCAGAATTTTAAAGCTGTCAAGGCGGTCCCAGGTGACAAACTGGAAAATCTAATGTAAAATGAGAAACATAATCCAGAATGTTTGGAATAGGGAATGCACTTTCAGAATCAAGTTTATTTTAGGATAATGGTTTACAGAAATTCAATGTGTCCTTATTCTCTATATTTGATTGTGATTAGACAGGAAGTGTGTGGTCCTGATGTTTATAAGACAGGAAGTGTGTGGTCCTGATGTTTATAAGACAGGAAGTGTGTGGTCCTGATGTTTATAAGACAGGAAGTGTGTGGTCCTGATGGTAATTAGACAGGAAGTGTGTGGTCCTGATGGTAATTAGACAGGAAGTATGTGATCCTGATGTTTACACAGGAAGTATGTTGGTCTTGATGTTTATACAGGAAGTATGTGATCCTGATGTTTATACATGAAGTATGTGATCCTGATGTTTATACAGGAAGTGTGTGATCCTGATGTTTATACAGGAAGTGTGTGATCCTGATGTTTATACAGGAAGTGTGTGATCCTGATGTTTATACAGGAAGTGTGTGATCCTGATGTTTATACAGGAAGTGTGTGATCCTGATGTTTATACAGGAAGTGTGTGATCCTGATGTTTATAAGACAGGAAATGTGTGGTCCTGATGGTAATGAGACAGGAAGTGTGTGTTCCTGATGGTAATTGGACAGGAAGTTTGGTCCTGATGTTTAAAAGACAGGGAATGTGTGGTCCTAATGGTAATGAGACAGAAAGTGTGTGGTCCTGATGGTAATTAGACAGGGAATGTGTGGTCCTGATGGTAACTAGACAGGAAATGTGTGGTCCTGATGGTAATTAGACAGGAAGTGTGTGGTCCTGATGGTAACTAGACAGGAAGTTTGTTGTCCTGATGTTTATAAGACAGGAAATGTGTGGTCCTGATGGTTATTAGACAAGAAGTGTGTGGCCCTGATGTTTATTAGACAGGAAGTGTGCTGTACTGATAATGAAATGGATGAAAACTAAGTTAAGACCTTCAGTCATGTTATTGATTACATGAAAATGAACAAGATAATGATTGATGATGACAATGGTTATCAGATTATAGAGAGATAAGTGTTAGTCACATGAACCATATTACCCAGACCCTCATCAGATTTCCCACTATTTGGTAGCTGGACAGCAGCAGATCAATTCATTCAAATTAAGGAGATAGGATTTAGATGCCATGGATTTCATATTTTCACATTGAGTACAAATGTCATCAGACGTTTTGCAATATCTCATATGAAAAGTTTGAGTGTCATGTTTTTAGTGATACATAAAATGAACAAATCCCTTTAAACAGTCGTTGAAGAATTTCACCCAGGGGAGATAATAAAAATGTCTCTTTCTGCTGTCTTAATTTGTTTTACTCAGAAGTTACTACTGAAATGTCAGCATTTGACAAAACACAGAATCAATTTCCTTTCCAACGTTCGGAAAATTAAATTTCAAATGTTACCAGTGGTACATCTAATTGAAACGTCATCAGCTGGAATATCCTGCAAGACATGACAATACACTCAAACTTATACGTAGGTGATTGACTTGTAGTTTTTACTCAAACAATAGGACAATGGAATAGCATTCCTTTGTAACTTTACTGAAAATAAAGTATGCAGACAGGCTTATAACATGACATTGGCTTATAAATGAACAAAAATGGCTATCAAATAAAGTACAATATTGTGTTGGAAAACATTTTCTAGAAAATAATAAAGAAATTCTCATTGCTTGCCGAATTTTATTTCGCATGCATTAACCATTAATATAACTACAGTTATATTCATATCCCCTTGAGTAACATCGTATTTCACATTTGCTTTGCCAAATGAATATTACACTTTACGAAATGGATAAAGTTAATGAAGCTATACTTATAGGACTGTTATCATTCATACATGTACTTGAAGATTTTTACCAATTCTTTTTATATTGTACAGAAAAAAAAAGAAAATGAGTAGAAATTTCTTAAACACATAGATTCCAGAAGGGCAACTTTCCACACAACAAGGGACAGACATAGTCACCGGTTTCCAGACCGAATCAATATGTGAATCATAGAAAACAGAATCTTCTGAATACTGTCATTTTCGTTTCTCATTTCTCTATTTTTGACGATTTTCAGTCCTAAAGAGAATATTAATGATAAATAAAAGGACAAAAAATAATTGTTCAGTATTTTTTTGCAAATGTTAGAAATAAGATGAATTTGTTAGTATGGATAGAAAGTGTGATAGAAGTTTCATCCCTACCATGTATTACATTGAGATAGAGGATTGTGACATCAGAAAACATTGACATTAAAAGATGTCCAGGCATCAACAGTGACTTGTAAGGAAAAAGGCCCATGAGAGTTCATCACAATGTAGACTTGATTTCTGAGTCTGATTATCAATGAAAGCTGTAACGAAAATAGATTTAGGACAAGAGACCATTTAGATACTTCACAACTGATTGATCTGTGTTGTAGCGAGAGCTAAACAGATTATCTCCAAAGTGTTCACATCTGTAGGCAGCAAAGTATGATAGTGATGCTGTCAGCAATTTGCGTAGAAATAGTGAAATGTGACATTATGTCTCTGTAAAGTGCTCACACATCACTTCATGTCATGCTTTTAAAAGAGGCTGTTTTGATATTGTAAGAGAGTGTTGGCATATTGATAATTTAAGAGCGAAAGAAAGAGGTGAGCAACAAGGAAGCTAATGAAGTTTTTTTGTAATTGTCAGATTGTCCTCATCCAAAGGCTTGATTATCATTGATGTAACTTTTTTTTTTAAAGTTTTAAAATGGAAATCACAAACTATACAAGGTATTTTCAATATGGAGATGGTAGTCTTAATTGGAACTTGTCTGAAATAAATCAGTTCAATTTATATGTATCTAGTCTGGCATCAACAGGAACTACAGTACTACAGTATTATTTTCTTTTGTGTGCTTTGTATTGTATCAAGGAAACTACTGTGTGTTATTTTTATATGTGTCTGATCTGGTATCAAAGGGACCTATCTGTAGCTGTTCTCTTTTATGTGCCTTGTTCAGTATCAAGGGTACTTCTGTATATTGTTATTTTGTTGTGTGTGTCTTGTTTGGTATCAAGGGTACTTCTGTATATTGTTATTTTGTTGTGTGTGTCTTGTTCAGTATCAAGGGTACTTCTGTATATTGTTATTTTGTAGTATGTGTCTTGTTCTGTATCAAGAGAACTTCTGTATATTGTTATTTTGTTGTATATGTCTTATTTGGTATCAAGGGTACTTCTGTATATTGTTATTTTGTTGTATGTGTCTTATTTGGTATCAAGGGTACTTCTGTATATTGTTATTTTGTTGTATGTGTCTTATTTGGTATCAAGGGTACTTCTGTATATTGTTATTTTGTAGTATGTGTCTTGTTCTGTATCAAGAGAACTTCTGTATATTGTTATTTTGTTGTATGTGTCTTATTTGGTATCAAGGGTACTTCTGTATATTGTTATTTTGTTGTATGTGTCTTATTTGGTATCAAGGGTACTTCTGTATATTGTTATTTTGTTGTATGTGTCTTATTTGGTATCAAGGGTACTTCTGTATATTGTTATTTTGTTGTATGTGTCTTATTTGGTATCAAGGGTACTTCTGTATATTGTTATTTTGTTGTATGTGTCTTATTTGGTATCAAGGGTACTTCTGTATATTGTTATTTTGTTGTATGTGTCTTATTTGGTATCAAGGGTACTTCTGTATATTGTTATTTTGTTGTATGTGTCTTATTTGGTATCAAGGGTACTTCTGTATATTGTTATTTTGTTGTATGTGTCTTATTTGGTATCAAGGGTACTTCTGTATATTGTTATTTTGTTGTATGTGTCTTATTTGGTATCAAGGGTACTTCTGTATATTGTTATTTTGTTGTATGTGTCTTATTTGGTATCAAGGGTACTTCTGTATATTGTTATTTTGTTGTATGTGTCTTATTTGGTATCAAGGGTACTTCTGTATATTGTTATTTTGTAGTATGTGTCTTGTTCTGTATCAAGAGAACTTCTGTATATTGTTATTTTGTTGTATGTGTCTTATTTGGTATCAAGGGTACTTCTGTATATTGTTATTTTGTTGTATGTGTCTTATTTGGTATCAAGGGTACTTCTGTATATTGTTATTTTGTTGTATGTGTCTTATTTGGTATCAAGGGTACTTCTGTATATTGTTATTTTGTTGTGTGTGTCTTGTTCGGTATCAAGGGTACTTCTGTATATTGTTATTTTGTTGTATGTGTCTTATTTGGTATGATGAGAACCATTGTGTTTTGTTAACTATTGTATCTGTATGGAGAGTTTTGGAAACTTGCTTACTGCGACTACAGGACATTATTGGAGGATTGTAAACCACCAAAATCAGAACAGTTTCACTAAATGGTTTTTTGCTGGATATTAGTTACCACCAATACAATATTCCTGTGTTGAATAATTTCCTAGGAAGGGATGGAGTGGAAGCTTGCTAATGAATTGATAAATAGTAGTCATCTTCCTGTGCTGGTAGCTGTTACAGAGTGATCGATGGTGATCACTAACATTTCCCGACAGGAATCATATATGACAACTTGAAGAAAATGCAGGCATGCCAAATTTAATTAGTTACAAGGTTTGTCCGCTAGTAAATCAATAATGCTGTTTCTAACATTAAGACCACCTGTCTTGTGGTACCAATTTTAGGAATTACACAAAAAATTGAAACCAATTATTCTGAATCCACAGACACCAGATGGAGCTGTTTGTAAAATGTCACTGATTACATTATCTAAAAATAGTGTATGGTTGACACCTTGATGTCCTGTGAAAAGTCATCAAATGTCTCCAGCCTCTGTTATATGTGTTCTTCAAGAAGACATCAACTTTCTTGACATTCTGTCATGGTCCTGTTTTGGACTTGTCCTGTCTGTGACATTCTGTTGTGGTTTTGTCCTGTCTGTGACATTCTGTTGTGGACTTGTCCTGTCTGTGACATTCTGTTGTGGACTTGTCCTGTCTGTGACATTCTGTTGTGGACTTGTCCTGTCTGTGACATTCTGTTGTGGACTTGTCCTGTCTGTGACATTCTGTTGTGGACTTGTCCTGTCTGTGACATTCTGTCATGGTTTTGTCCTGTCTGTGACATTCTGTTGTGGACATGTCCTGTCTGTGACATTCTGTTGTGGACTTGTCCTGTTTGTGACATTCTGTTGTGGACTTGTCCTGTCTGTGACATTCTGTCATGGTTTTGTCCTGTCTGTGACATTCTGTTGTGGACTTGTCCTGTTTGTGACATTCTGTTGTGAACTTGTCCTGTCTGTGACATTCTGTTGTGGTTTTGTCCTGTCTGTGACAATCTGTTGTGGACTTGTCCTGTCTGTGACATTCTGTTGTGGACTTGTCCTGTCTGTGACATTCTGTCATGGTTTTGTCCTGTCTGTGACATTCTGTTGTGAACTTGTCCTGTCTGTGACATTCTGTTGTGGACTTGTCCTGTCTGTGACATTCTGTTGTGGACTTGTCCTGTCTGTGACATTCTGTCATGGTTTTGTCCTGTCTGTGACATTCTGTTGTGGACTTGTCCTGTCTGTGACATTCTGTCATGGTTTTGTCCTGTCTGTGACATTCTGTTGTGGACTTGTCCTGTCTGTGACATTCTGTTGTGGACTTGTCCTGTCTGTGACATTCTGTTGTGGACTTGTCCTGTCTGTGACATTCTGTTGTGGACTTGTCCTGTCTGTGACATTCTGTTGTGGACTTGTCCTGTCTGTGACATTCTGTTGTGGACTTGTCCTGTCTGTGACATTCTGTTGTGGTTTTGTCCTGTCTGTGACATTCTGTCATGATTTTGTCCTGTCTGTGACATTCTGTCATGATTTTGTCCTGTCTGTGACATTCTGTCATGATTTTGTCCTGTCTGTGACATTCTGTTGTGGACTTGTCCTGTCTGTGACATTCTGTTGTGGACTTGCCTGAATGTTACTTGGCTTGTGACTTCTTCTGACCAACAAAAAGACACAGAAGCAGGATTTTGATTTTAGCTAATATGATGAAGCCGACAAAGTTTACGAAAAACAATTTTTAAAAAAGACCTTAACCCATATTCTACCAAAATGCACAGAAGCATGAAATTTGGCTAATAGGCTCCTAGGTTGAAGTCAGATTTAAAAAGAAATGACCTTCATCCTTATTCAAGATCACATGAGTTGAATTTGTGAAAACCTTTATACAACTTCTCCTGACTAACTAAAAGGCCCAGAAGCTGGTAGCAAGATCATTGGAGTGAAGCCTGATTGAAAAAAAAGAAATGACCTTGAACCATATTCAAGGTCACAAAGGTCAAATAGTCAAAACCTGTACTAGACTTCTTCTAGTAAACCAAAAGTCCATGAAGCTGAATATTTGATGGAAAGGTGTTTCTTGGTCAATTCAACTTTAAAAAGTTTGAGAAAAAAAACGATGACATTTACCTATAATCCAGATCATAACTGTCACTTTTTAGAGTTGAGTATTTGACACTGTCTGTTGTGGATATTGGTTAAAATTGACTGTATTTGCCACTTTAAATGTGACTGGTGTACATATTAAAGTACTTATGATGAAGAAAAATTCTGTTTTGATGCACATTGAATATCAGTAAGCAATGCAGGCCAGTTGGGCCTCTTGTTTTATCCATCTATTCTAAGACGATGGATGATATACTTGTGTTATTGACTGGTTGCCTTGATTCCTTTGAATGGTGATATTGGTCATCCCTTATAAGGACAGAATAAATAGGTTGATATAAATAGCAGTTAGGCTTAACACTATAGTTCTCACAAAACGACAATTCCTGGCCAATCTCTTTACTGGAACAGAAAAAAGAAGGTGTAAAGCCAAGCCGAAAATTTATCAGTTTATTTTATGTGACAATATATTTGGGTTATTATACGTCCTCTATAAGTCAGCTCCAGTTCTGGAGACAGAATCTAGTGACAAGATCCCAAAACTCCTCAGAATTCTTGGCAGACACTGGGTTCAGTTCAAGGCAAATTTGATTTCTTTTCTTCTGTTAAGAATAGATCTTGGTATGTTGGTGTGACCTTTTCCTATGTTGAGAATAGAAGAATCAATTTGGTGAGCAGTTCTATCTACGGTCGGATGTATTTCTCCGATTCACATTTAACCTTCTCTTGTTTACTGGTTCTTTATTTCTGTTGAGGTGAATTGTCCATCCCTGAGAGTGCTTTCTATTCTACATTGCTTGCCTATGATGATTTACACTTACCAATTAGTCATGGTGGATATAAAACAAAATGATGCTGGTTGGGAGGTTGGTACTGATTTGGTGGTCAGGGAGAGCCAGTCCAGTTCCATCAATGGTGTTGATTAGGTAGAATTGATTGCCAGAACAGGAACCTGTCATTTATGAATCAGCATTGTAACTCTTGAGATCTCGCTGTTCTGTGTCCGTTAAACCTAGTATAACAGGAACAGCATCTCCTGAACTGGATATGATTAATGCTGTTTGATCATCCTTCCTATATTTCTATCAGGTATATTCTATATAGACCAGCTGAAAATCAATAATATTTTATAACATTCACTTCTACGTTTTAATGTATTGGCTCTGGTATTAAGCCTTTTATTGTTCCGTTTGAAGTTGTTTGTTTGTTGATTAAAGTTGTTTGAACAGCCTCAGAAAGTAAAAATACGACAGATTTTTCATTTATCACTTAATCAAGAGGTAATGAGAGTAATCACTTTATCTGTTCAATAGTACATGCATCTGTGCATGTGTGCACACATGCCAGAGTATATGTGTACACACATGCCAAAGTATATGTGTGCACACCTGTCAGAGTATATGTGTGCACACATGCCAAAGTATATGTGTGCACACATGCCAAAGTATATGTGTGCACACATGCCAGAGTATATGTGTACACACATGCCAAAGTATATGTGTGCACACCTGTCAGAGTATATGTGTGCACACATGCCAGAGTATATGTGTGCACACATGCCAAAGTATATGTGTCCATGATAAGATTTAGTTCATATTCTCACCACTTTTGAATTAAATGCTAGTGTACACAACCTGATGAACCTTTTGACAATTTACTTATATATTCACACCATAGTGTCACACTATCAGGTCCATACTAGATATGATTTGGTGGTCATCTGTCAGGTTTGTAGGTCAAAGGTCACTGCTGTGACATCCTGTTACCTCCTTGTATGTTGTAGATTGAGGTCACTGTTGTGTGACATCATGTTACCTCCTTGTGTGATGTAGATTGAGGTCACTGCTGTGTGACATGCTGTTACATCCTTGTATGTTGTAGATTGAGGTCACTGCTGTGTGACATGCTGTTACTTCCTTGTATGTTGTAGATTGAGGTCACTGCTGTGTGACATGCTGTTACCTCCTTGTATGTTGTAGATTGAGGTCACTGCTGTGTGACATGCTGTTACCTCCTTGTATGTTGTAGATTGAGGTCACTGCTGTGTGACATGCTGTTACTTCCTTGTATGTTGTAGATTGAGGTCACTGCTGTGTGACATGCTGTTACCTCCTTGTATGTTGTAGATTGAGGTCACTGCTGTGTGACATGCTGTTTATATACCTACTTATATATTATAGAATGAGATTACTTCTGTGTGACATTGCATGACCTTGATTTGAATGTTACAGAATGAGGTCGCTGCTGCCCTGGCTGAAGCAGGATTCCCTATATATGCCTGGAAGGGAGAGACAGAGGAAGATTTCTGGTGGTGTATTGACAAGTGTATCAACACAGATGGATGGCAGCCAAATATGGTAAGCATTCAGGTGCATGAACTGGTCGCAGATGAGCCGGTATGTGTCACAGATGGATGAATCAAGATCACTGTGGTCAGGGTCACTTAGGCACATGTTAAGGTCACAGATATGTCAAGGTAACCACAATGATATACTTTTATATTTTTTAAATAGTTATTTTTTTATCAAATATCTCACTGATTACAGCGGACTTTTGCAGAATTATCTCCCCTGTTAAATTCTGTGCCTTATAGGCTGGCCCACCTACAAGATATTTTTTCTGGCAGATTGGTATTATTATCAGTATGTCACTTTCCTGTTTGGATTAATCTTTTCTTAAGTGTTTTGTACCCTCTGAATGGTTGATGTATATTTCTGTATAAAGTATCCCCAGATAATTGGACCCGGTAAGCCATATTGTGATTACTGCTTGTGACTTTGTCATATTAGCACCATTTCATTGCTCTATCACCCCTGCGTTTATCATGCTATCTCCAGGGATACAGATTCACTGAATGCGTAAAATCAACCAAGTTGGGAATTCCAATCTCTCTCCAAACGGATCTCTCTGTTACCAGCCTGCCACTGTAAACACAGCAGTATACAGACAATAATGTGCTGAGCAGATCACAGTCATGTTTGGCATGTACATACAGTTTCTATGTTAGAGAAAGTCAAGATAATTGTTTTTACAGTCAATAGATTACTTACTATTATCTGAGGTTTAACCAGAGTACAAACGTAGCCTGTAGGTTTAGGTTTTAAAGTTTCCATGGCAACAGCTTCAAACAAATATGCTTACTTGTAATGAAATAAGAAATCACAAAGTACTCTTGTATTATACGTTTCATTTGTAACAAATGGAGGGCAATATTATATAGAAAGAGCTTATAGATTACTCAGAGAATAAGTATACACAGCGAAATTAAGGGAGATAATTCTAAAGGTAGGATATCTCAATTAACAAATTAAGGTTATGGTAATGAAGGAGGTCAATCTATAAAGGAAATTAAGGGACATAAGGGAGGTAATTCTTAATTTGAGGATACAGCCCCCAATCTACAAAGGAGAATAAGGGACAAAAGGGAGGTAATTCTAAATAAAACAGGATAGATCACCTCCTGTTGGATATAATGATATTGCTGGAGAAAAAACACAAAGTTACAGAAAGAGGAGATAACTCTACAGGAGCAGATCAGTTTACTGTAGGTAACAATTCTATCAGGGGAAATAACTCCAAGAGGAAATCATTCTTCTTTCTGCAAGAGGAGGTCACTCTATACGAAGAGATATATCTCTTCAGGGAAGTTAACCTGTAAAATTAGAAACATAATGGTGTATTTTGGGAAGCCAGCTACAGTGACATTTCTTGCCATACATTATAATGTAATGTAAATTTTGTGTTCCCAAGCAAAAGAATTTTCTATTTGAACAGGTCCCACGGGGAATCAAGATTCTGACACTAATGTCCCTAGTAATTGCAACCCTAGGTGAATATTGTTGGAGCTGATTTGATTGGGTTTTTTTTTATGTACGATTATTTCCTGTATAACTACCAAGGGACTTAAAACCTGCTATGACAGGACAGTCTGTGGATTTTAATGTGAAAGTTCTGAAGCTGATACCAAGTAATATCCATCTAAAATTCTACATCTAGGTATTATGAGTTCATGTGACATCAATACTTCACCCTGTGTACTCGTCACTTTCTAATTCTATTTTTCATGACAGGGTTTCTTTGTCAGTAGAATATTTATACGACAGACAGTGTAAGCGCAGATCCTTTGAAGGGTTTTTACACACTCAGGTGTGTTCTATTAATTGACCTTTGAGGAAGTAAAAGTTGACGAGTTAGTCTGACTTAAATTGTTACCAGTATTTTCTAATTCTCTAAAGACAGTCACATCCTGATACACATGTGGGCCTACTTGTAAAAACTTATCATTGCAACAGAAATAACAAAAAATTGAATTTTCTAAAAACTTATAATTGAATTTGTTGTAGAGTTGCCAAGCACAGATACATTTAGCTTTCATAATCATTATATTTTCATTCCAAATTGCCTTATCACAAACCAATCTGTAACATAACCTATTTTATGTAGAATTTTGTATTCAATAGATGTAGATCAGTTTGTTTGATATAATGAGTGTCTACATTAATTCATGGAATGTTTTTATGTCCCTGCCATTTTATCGGTGTCCATCCATGCATCCTGTCTCTGTGCGCCCAGTTACGAATCACTGCCATACTGGAGACTCTCCACAGATAGTACTCATGTGTTTACTTCCTAGTTTTGTATTATCAATTTCTACACCTGATCAGATTCTGGTTTGCACAGAAGTAGGGGCATTGATGTATTACATTTAATAGTTTTTGATATCAAACAAGTTGTTTTTATAAATGTTTTACTGAATTTGTTTCTCACAATGGCTGCCATTAAGAGGGTCAAGGTGACTCTTTTATGATGTCAGTTGTCACAATGTGTTTCTGGAGTTAGTAGCTAGAACCACATTGGGCTTGCCATATCCTTACTGCATGTATATTGAAGCTTGAAATATAAACCAAATGGATATCTGGTGATCGAAGAAAAAAGGCTTGATTCAATATCTCCATTTAAGCCAAAGCATCTACCATTTTCTAGAGGTGAAGATTTGTGCACAACTTTGCTTTGTTGATCTAAAAATAGATGAGGTTTGAATTATCATAAATGTATGTTAAAGTTCTGTAAATCTTATCCCTCTCCATTTCTCTCTTGATATTCACACATTTTATTATACATAATACTTATGAGATGTTTATGCAACATAGTAGTGAGAAACCCATTCTTACTAATTTAACATATTTTCATTAATCCCTAATCACTAAAATTTGGAGGGGATGTAAAGATGTTGCCAAACAACACATGTTTGACCTTTAAACTTGAAAGCAATATGAACTTTGACCTTCAGATCCTGGATGATGGTGGAGATGCAACCCACTTGATGCTGAAGCGTTATCCGGCCATGTTCAACATGATCAAGGGTATTGTGGAGGAGAGTGTGACCGGTGTCCACCGTCTCTACCAGCTGTCCAAGTCTGGCAAATTGACCGTCCCCGCAATGAATGTCAATGACTCAGTCACCAAGGTCAGTTGATAGATTCTGTCACCATGGCTACTGTCCCCAAGTCACCAAGGTCAGTTTATCAGGGTCAATGAGTACTTTATCTGATGTCAGATATATTTAATTGATGCTTGTCAGAAGATGTTGACTGCTCATTACTGATGATTACTCATTCAATAGATAATATAGGTTTTATTGTAATGTCTACAAATTTTGGTCACCATATTGGATCTTCATAAAACCACAAAACAATCTTTTTTCCTGGTTTCTAAAAGTCTGCAGAACTGACTTCTTTCTGAAAATTCCAAACATATTTCGATATTATCACAAGATAACATAAATATATAACTTACATATTAACAGCAGAGTGAACAAGTAAATTGCTTCCTGATTATCAGTCATGTTGGGTTTATGCAACTCCTGTGAATTACAGTTTAATTCTTGTCTAATTTGGCGCAATCAAATTTAAGCACATTATCACTGGAAACAACATGAGTTTAATCCAAGTGAAATTGAATCACAGCACACGCCATGCATCACCACTGAGTGGGCTATTTATTGAGTGTATGTTTCTACAACTTCTTTAAATAGCTTGATATTAAGCTAAGTATTCTTCTCTGATTGCAGACCAAGTTTGACAATCTTTACAGCTGCAGAGAATCCATCCTAGATGCGTAAGTGTCAAATGTCAAATGTCATTCAACTTAAAGACACAGAGTTACTTCCCTTTGCTGTATCATTTATTCTAAATTAAGCCTAAGAGCACAGGTTGTACAGTATATTGCAGGTTTTGCATTTGTTCCTCAAATATCTTGAGATTGAAAACTCATTTTTTTTCTTTTTTTTTTTCGAGGTTTTATCGAGAGATGGAAGCAAACCTAATTACAAAAATTATAAAAATCATAAAAATCCTAAAACTGGCAACGATATCCTCATTTGATTTTATTTGAGGTCATTTAATTTTTGCAGATTTATTCCATCCACTGTTAAAGTGAAACAGGGGACTCTCCAAAAATTAGGACATGTAGTATATATACAGAAACAAATGTACTTGTTAATTCAATTCTTGCTGTGTTAGTTGTCTGACATTCTTTTGAATTTCTGTCAAATTACCTGGAATACCTCAAATTAGTTTTTTCTTTGAATTGAATGAACAAATCTTTTTCCAAAGTAATTTAACAACCATTGCATGAGTTAAAGAAAAACAAAAATCCAGTCTGTTATAAAAAAAAACTATATATACAATGCACATTTGTACTGATGAAATGTTTCTGTGGTCTGTACAGACAGCAATACACAGAAGGAGGTTTCTGTGTAACACATCACTGCACTGTAAGGTGGGTGTACATGTCTGGAGGAAAGCTAACAGATAAGGTGGTACTGTAGGGTACAGGAAGGATACAGATCTGTGTACCAGATGCTATCTCCCTGTGGCCATGGTGTTCTAATCTACATTACCAGCAATTACATAATTATTTTGTTGCGTTAAGATGCTGTATATCTTGAGGAATTTAAATAAAAATGATTTCTTGATTATAAGTTCATAACACAAACAACGTTGTGGTAATGGGGTGTGATATAGGTGTTTATTTATTTGTTTTTTATTGTCATGTTTCCTGTTGATAAAACATGTTTCCTTAGTGTATTTATGGTACCAAGATTGAAAAAAAAACAGACAAACAATATTTCATTAGTAGTTCTACAGTACCAAGGCTGAGTAAAAACACAAAACACACAAAAACAGGTTTAATGGAAATACAAAACAATAGCAAGTACATGTATTAAAGACAAAAGAGAAGTTTTTGGGGAAATTTATGTAATTCACCATGTTTCTATGGAAACTATCACATTAAAAATGATCAGTTTTACATTGCTTGGTGTAGGAGACTCAGGTGAACTTCATTCAATTTCCATCAAGATTTACATTGTCTTTATGGGTAATTTCTCATGGCCTTTGCTTAGATTATACAAACAGTCAGACATATCTAAGCAAACGATATTAAGCTATTTATGGATACCCAGGTAGATAAGGAGATTCTTTGCTTGGTATGGAGAGTGAGGTAAAGAGTTAAAAAACAGTTGCAATAAAGAAGGAAGTTAAAACTGAATGGCGGGGAGGGAGGGGAGGTTGTTTGACTACTATATTGATACAGATGATCAAAGATCGAAGTACATAGAGCTCAAAGAAAAAAAATCAAATTTAGTTCATGAGATTAGCAATGTTACGGCAGGATATTACTTATAGATTCTAAACAATGGGGAGATAATTCAAATCAGTTGGTCATAAAGATAGGAAAATCTTATAGATTTTGATATCTATCAGCAGTTCGTTCTTATCTCTTTCAAGGGAGATTAATTGCAGAATCAAATTTCTTTTAAGATGTTCAGCTGAGTCAAATCAACTAAAGGGAGATAACCAGACTCAACTGAACAGAATATTAGAATGGATATAAAAACTGAAATTCTGCAAGGGATTTTGAAATGTAGGGATAGATTTGGTACATATTGTTAAGTAAACCGTAGGCAAAGTCAGATCCTGTTTCTGTGTGAAGACAATTTTTGAAGGTTCCCAAGCCAAACAAGTTTGACAATAGCTATTTTGAAACACATCAATAAAATAAAGGATTAGACTTATATTAAATGTTTCACTGACGATCTCGATAAATTGCCTGATGTTGTCTGTTACATCAACAAATTTTGATCAACATGAACGGTTAGCACATAAGTCTCATATTCCGTTGCAGCCAATATGTGGATCAAATAGAAAAAATCTGTAAAAATTGGCCCTGCAGCTTATATACCGGTGCAGCATATATGCTGGAAAATATGGTAGTCACTCCAGATAATAGAAAATTTTCTTTTTCTTTGGATTTTTCAGATTGAAGAGGACAACTGATGTTATGTTTGGAGGGAAGCAAGTCGTTGTCTGTGGATATGGTGAGGTGAGAATACAAGATCGGGTTTAACCTGTTGGTGGCCCTAATGACCTTTTATGTGTGGACAGGCTGTTAAGACTGAAATAATGATAATACAAGGTCACTATGAATCTATATGATGGTATTACACACGTTATTGACACATACAACCTGCCTTATATTGATAATTATCTCAGTGATAGATAAATTAAGGACTAAAACTAATGGTATCTATCGGCGATGTCATTCCTTATTCTAAAACTTATTATCATTAGGTTTGTCTGTTTTGGTGATTATGCTCCCACCTTTCTGTATGTAGCATTTTAAGTGTCCTCTGTGTCCATGCCAATTCTTAATGTCCCAAATCAATATCAACACCCTTGTGACATCATTCAGATGCCAGATATCGGCCCCCATTCCCAATGTAAAATAGTGTCTTTTTTTACCAATTTAGACCCCAAGTTTTCCCAATTCTAAGGAAAACACCATTATTTTTCCCAATTCTAAGGGCCCTGGGCCCCAGTCCCAAAATGGGGTGTGAGAGCCCTGTCGTTTCCTGTGGGACTTTGATTTGTGTTTCAGGTCAAAGTCATCAGAGTAGGAACATAATGTCTTGTGGACATTTTCTTTTTTTTTTTTTTTTTGAACTTCATGAATGAAACTTAAATATTTTCTATCACTTTCTAAGATTATATTTGATACATTACCATGGTATCCTTTCTTGTATGAAAACAGACATCAACATAAAGAGTTTTAAATGGCTGTCCTGTGTTATATATGTAGTATGTTGAGGAACTGTTTCATTTGTTTTACAACATTTTTATAGGCAAGTGTATTTTGTACAAGAAAAATCTCTCCATTTTTTGTGGACTCACATTTTTTGTGAACTCATCATTCCAGGTTGGTAAAGGTTGTGCCTCGGCCCTGAAGGGACTTGGTTGTAGTGTAATGGTAACAGAAATTGATCCAATCTGTGCCCTCCAGGCCTGGTAGGTAACCCAGACTCCATGATCTCAGTATTTATGTCCTCACCGTCCAATTCTAAATAGCATCACCATCATCATTCTCCTCGGAGGTCAAGATTTTATTTTGATAATCCAATACAACATAACAATATCATCACCATACTGAAATTTTCTTCACATTTAAACTTGTGCTGTTTTGCCAATAGGTCAAAAGTAACAAGGAAAAGTTGGGCTTCATTGTAATGTTAAACCTCATATATCTATACTTATAATCCAGAAAATGAAAAAGATATTTCTGATATTAGTTTGTAACTCCTGTAAATTAGATGTTGTTGAGGACTCAAATGTGGTTGATTTTCCCAAAATGTTTATTGATCAATGAATGATTTCACGGTATAGACATGATGTATGTGTGTATTTGTTGACAGCATGGACGGCTTCCGTGTGGTAAGGCTGGAGGAGGTTGTCAGACAAGTTGACATTCTCATCACATGCTCAGGTGAGAGGTTTAACTTAATAGCTCCATGTTTTCATTCTGATTTGATGTGTAAATTTAAAGTAATTTAATGTCATATGACATGGTGTTGTTATAGTGACAGTTTAGGAAGGTGTGGTGCAACTTTTTAGGTTTTATGTTTTAAAGAAAATTTGAAAAAATGCCCATTTTACCAAATTATACCACAGAAGGACGATATATTTAGTCACAGAATTTTGAGTTTTAAAAATCTAGAATTTTGACTGACTTTGTCATGATTTTTATATCTTTGGACAAAAATTCCCAACAGAAATCTCACCAATTATTCTATATTTTTCAGGAAATAAGAATGTGGTCACACGTAGTTTTATGGATCGCATGAAGACCGGCTGTATTGTATGTAACATGGGTCACTCTAACACAGAAATCGATGTGGTGAGTTTTGGCCGTAGCTAATTAATATCTTCTATTTTACTGATAAATCAGATTTACTTTGAATATAGTTAATGATTTAGATATGTAAGTCACACCAAGTTTGATTCGAAATTCTCCTCAAACTGGTTCTGATCTCATCCCAGAAAAGTGCTTCACTATCATACCCAAATGTAAGGGAGGTACAACTGATCTTGATGCTGATTTTAAAAATCAAAATCAGTTGGACTTGAAAAATGAGGACTGTCTTTTTATGGCAAAGAATTTTACATAGCTTAATATGAATTGTTGTTGTTTCAGGGAAGTCTGAGAACCCCAGACCTGACCTGGGAGAAAGTAAGGTCACAAGTGGATCACATCATTTGGCCTGATGGCAAGAGAATCATCCTTCTGGCTGAGGTATGTGGTGAACACAAGTTTTTATTTAACTCAGTTCTTTAGAGCTGGTGATGGTCTTTATCCTAAATTTTCCATAAATCTTCATCCCCAATTCCAGTCACTTATTTCCTTCCTATGTAGCAGCTGATGATCTTTAACATAAATCTTTATATCCTTGCATAAATCAACTCCATTTCTTTGGAGCGGGCAGTTGATGATCCTTATGTAAACTTCTCACACCATGTTGTAGTCAATGCCATTTTTGAGCAGCTGATGGTCCTGATCATGAATATTCATAAGCTGTGTTTACTTTGATGATATGCTGTATAGTATTACAGTAGATTAACAGAGAAATAGGAAAAGTTTGTAGATGAGATATGTATCTGCTTGGCTTACATTTTCTGATATATTTTTTATTCTGGAAATTTAAAATGTTGGTTTTATTGAATTATTGGAAAATTCTGGTCATTTTAAGATGATTTAGGTATAATTAGATTAGAAAAGTATCATTAATTGGAGGGTTGTAGTTTGTCATGATATTTTAGAAAATCTCAGTTTTAGAAATCATTAGAATGATATTAATCATTATATCAGTAAGGATTCAGTGGTACTCTGTGATTCCTTCAAATTATTTATGTATTGGTCAAATGACTTCTTTTGTATTAAGGGTCACCTTGTGAAATGATTACTTTTGTATTAAGGGTCGCCTTGTGAAATGATTACTTTTGTATTAAGGGTCGCCTTGTGAAATGATACTTTTGTATTAAGGGTCGCCTTGTGAAGTGATCACTTTTGTATTAAGGGTCGCCTTGTGAAATGATTACTTTTGTATTAAGGGTCGCCTTGTGAAATGATTACTTTTGTATTAAGGGTCGCCTTGTGAAATGATTACTTTTGTATTAAGGGTCGCCTTGTGAAATGATCACTTTTGTATTAAGGGTCGCCTTGTGAAATGATTACTTTTGTATTAAGGGTCGCCTTGTGAAATGATACTTTTGTATTAAGGGTCGCCTTGTGAAGTGATCACTTTTGTATTAAGGGTCGCCTTGTGAAATGAACTCTTGTATTAAGGGTCGCCTTGTGAAATGATTACTCTTGTATTAAGGGTCGCCTTGTGAAATGATTACTCTTGTATTAAGGGTCGCCTTGTGAAATGAACTTTTGTATTAAGGGTCGCCTTGTGAAATGAACTTTTGTATTAAGGGTCGCCTTGTGAAATGAACTTTTGTATTAAGGGTCGCCTTGTGAAGTGATCACTTTTGTATTAAGGGTCGCCTTGTGAAGTGATCACTTTTGTATTAAGGGTCGCCTTGTGAAATGATTACTTTTGTATTAAGGGTCGCCTTGTGAAGTGATCACTTTTGTATTAAGGGTCGCCTTGTGAAGTGATTACTTTTGTATTAAGGGTCGCCTTGTGAAATGAACTCTTGTATTAAGGGTCGCCTTGTGAAATGATTACTTTTGTATTAAGGGTCGCCTTGTGAAGTGATTACTTTTGTATTAAGGGTCGCCTTGTGAAATGATTACTTTTGTATTAAGGGTTGCCTTGTGAAATGAACTCTTGTATTAAGGGTCGCCTTGTGAAATGAACTTTTGTATTAAGGGTCGCCTTGTGAAATGATTACTTTTGTATTAAGGGTCGCCTTGTGAAATGATTACTTTTGTATTAAGGGTCGCCTTGTGAAGTGATTACTTTTGTATTAAGGGTCGCCTTGTGAAATGATTACTTTTGTATTAAGGGTCACCTTGTGAAATGAACTTTTGTATTAAGGGTCGCCTTGTAAGGGTCGCCTTGTGAAATGATTACTTTGATATTAAGGGTCGCCTTGTGAAGTGATTACTTTTGTATTTAGGGTCGCCTTGTGAAATGAACTTTTGTATTAAGGGTCGCCTTGTGAAATGATTACTTTTGTATTTAGGGTCACCTTGTGAAATGAACTTTTGTATTAAGGGTCGCCTTGTGAAGTGATTACTTTTGTATTAAGGGTCACCTTGTGAAGTGATTACTTTTGATATTAAGGGTCGCCTTGTGAAATGATTACTTTGATATTAAGGGTCGCCTTGTGAAATGAACTTTTGTATTAAGGGTCGCCTTGTGAAGTGATTACTTTTGTATTAAGGGTCGCCTTGTGAAATGATTACTTTTGTATTAAGGGTCGCCTTGTGAAATGATTACTTTTGTATTAAGGGTCGCCTTGTGAAATGATAACTTTTGTATTTAGGGTCGCCTTGTGAAATGATAACTTTTGTATTAAGGGTCGCCTTGTGAAATGATTACTTTTGTATTAAGGGTCGCCTTGTGAAATGATTACTTTTGTATTAAGGGTCGCCTTGTGAAATGAACTCTTGTATTAAGGGTCGCCTTGTGAAATGAACTCTTGTATTAAGGGTCGCCTTGTGAAATGATTACTTTTGTATTAAGGGTCGCCTTGTGAAATGATTACTTTTGTATTAAGGGTCGCCTTGTGAAATGATTACTTTTGTATTAAGGGTCGCCTTGTGAAATGATTACTTTTGTATTAAGGGTCGCCTTGTGAAATGATAACTTTTGTATTAAGGGTCGCCTTGTGAAATGATTACTTTTGTATTAAGGGTCGCCTTGTGAAATGATAACTTTTGTATTAAGGGTCGCCTTGTGAAATGATTACTTTTGTATTAAGGGTCGCCTTGTGAAATGATAACTTTTGTATTAAGGGTCGCCTTGTGAAATGATTACTTTTGTATTAAGGGTCGCCTTGTGAAATGATAACTTTTGTATTTAGGGTCGCCTTGTGAAATGATTACTTTTGTATTAAGGGTCGCCTTGTGAAGTGATTACTTTTGATATTAAGGGTCGCCTTGTGAAATGAACTGTTGTATTAAGGGTCGCCTTGTGAAATGAACTTTTGTATTAAGGGTCGCCTTGTGAAATGATTACTTTTGTATTAAGGGTCACCTTGTGAAATGATTACTTTTGTTTTTAGGGTCGCCTTGTGAATCTGAGTTGCTCCAGTGTTCCATCATTTGTGGTGTCCATCACAGCTGGAACTCAGGTAAGTCAACAAAGTAGAGGACAGGTGTTTTGTTCAAGGAGTGAACACCTGTTAGTTCACCTTTGTTCTTACTCTGTCAGACATGAAATATTAGTGTTCAGGGAAATTCAGACTTTCTAAGAAAATATTATGATTTTCTTTTTGTAGGCAAATATTTTTAAACATCTGTTCTCAGAGGTGTAGTAAATGAACATCACATACAAGAATCAATTTTCTGATTCTAACTCTCATCTGAATTTATCCTAAATAACTAGATAAATACAATGTATATGAATTTCACATATGTTTTAGGCACTAGCATTGATAGAGCTGTATAATGCTCCTGCTGGCAGGTACAAGCAAGATGTCTACCTCCTACCAAAGAAAATGGGTAAGTCAGTCAGTCTTCAGATGAAGATCATTTAAAAAATGACAGCAATATTCAAACTAAATGTGTGAAGCACTGGAGAAACTATTTATTCTGAGTTAATTCCCTTTGAGAGAACCTGTAGCTCTTTCTCTGTAAGTAACTTTGGTTTTAACACCCATACTACCTTATTTGGTTTTTAACACCCGTACTACCTTATTTGGTTTTTACACCGTACTACCTTATTTGATGTTTAACTTAATAGTGAAGGTTTTATTCTGTGCTGCCAGTGGCTCAAAATTATATATGGTTTGTTTTAGAAAGAACACAGATTACATTAAAAACAGACAATTTTGAGCCAATGGCAGCACAGAATAAAACCTTCACTATTAAATACTAGAAAATGAGAACAGGGGAAAGTCCTTATCAAAAAAATCAGTGCAAAAGACCCTGAAAGAATCAGTCCAAGAAAATTTAGATTGAGTGGGTTTGATGAAAGAGACAACTGAAAAAAAGAATTTATAAAAAAAATCAGGCGATCATGCAAAACTACTTTATACTTGGTTTGAAAGATATTGGAAAGAGTAAGCACACATAAAGAATAAAAAAAATATGGGGGGTGGGGGGAAAGATGTAACAAAATTTGAAAAAAAATACAAAATTTTACAATGTATTAATGGATGTATTTCACTAAGGAATATTTGGTAGTTTATACACCAGTTGGCAGTAAGTAGATGTTAGCATACTATCATCATGTCGCCCATAGTCCGTCATTTATCATGTGTTAGCATACTATCATCATGTCGCCCGTGGTTCGTAACTTATAATTTGTATGTGTTGGTATTTACAGATGAGTATGTGGCCAGTCTACATTTACCAACGTTTGACGCCCACTTGACAGAACTCAATGATGAACAAGCAAAGTATCTGGGACTCAACAAGACCGGACCATTCAAGCCAAATTACTACAGGTAATTTCCACTAATTGAGATATTTGTTTGTGTAAAAGGATTATATTCTTTAATATTACTGTCTACTATATGAATAATTAAAAGTGATAAGAAAGTCTGTGATGCTGGATTATCTAAACTGTTGAGAATAATGTTTTCTCTTTTTGCTTTCAATTCCATCATTGTAGATGTTGTTTACCAATAAAAATGCCGGAAATGTAGACACAAGTTTTGTCTCATCGTGACGAGAGAGTCAATCAAAAGAACAGTTTCTAAGAGACATAGATACAAAAAAAGGAAATTCTTAGAAGGAAGGAAATTGAATATTCCACAAAAGATGAAAACAATATCAACCATTGTCAGTTATCTCCCTTAGGTAGTTTACATGAAAACATGTCTCCCATTTGTCTGTATGCCTAATGAACTTTAAGTGTACATTAAACACCTGTAGGCAAATGAAGTCGATGTCTGGACTGATGAAAATTAGAGTATTTTTTTCCACTATTGGTTTAATTTTAATTGAATTGTTCATTTGAGTTTATAGATTTTGTATTGATCTCTGATAAGACACGAATGTGCCTTTTGGGGCCTGTATCAATATTTGGAGATCCATTAAGACTACTGCGATACAAATTTTCAGTGAAACGTAATTTTCATGTACAGTTTCAAAGGTGCAGACATCTTAATCTGAACTTTTCTGTAAGGCCGAAAGGTGAAATAGTGGGCGTAAAACCTGTTAAAACAAAATCTTAACTTCAAGTATCTGACTGTAAACCTGTTCTGTATTCATTACATCATTGTAACTTGGGTATGAGATATCTATTGTTTTTAATCTGTATATCTGTGGTGTCTTACAGATACTGAGATCCTATGCCACCTCACCACCATTCCATGACTCCAGGACAACCCGTCATAATCAAACAACAGGAAGTGGGCATTCCAAGTAACCAGGACTACAGTGATACAAGGAAATAGATTTATTGGTTACTGTTGTCATGGTTACACTGTAAATTTGTGGACACCCACACAAGAAGAGCCTGTTAATATGATTTTTAATGAACAACGTGATTTAGAATAATATTGTTTATTTTGTTTGTAATCTGATATGAATTATTTGAGGTTGTCTAATAGATAATGAAATGTGTATGTGTTTCCTAGAATCTGAATTTTAAAGGTATGATAGTGGAGTGTCTATTATTCTTATCGTAATTTCCTTAAGATTTCTGTTCATGTTGGCAGAGGTAATTTTTGAAATGATATTTATTTACAAGCAGACTTGTTGAAAGGGAAATATGTCATTTTTTGAAATAATTTTTATTCTTGTTGGGTGTCAAGGTAGAGATTTCAGTTAGCTGTGATATGGAAAACTAGACAACCCTTCCAAAATTTTTAATCAAAATTGATCAAACATCTGAAGTTTAAAACAATCATTATTTTTCCGTTCTTATGAAATAATGATATATCACTCAAAAATTGTTTATCTCCCTTCTCATGAATTTCATGTGAAACTACATCAGAATTATACTTTACCCTATTTAGTAATGGTTTCCCTGCCAATCAGTCATTTAGGAAACCTGAAATATTGTTAACTTTGAAATACCTAAATACTGAATAATTTTTTTTTCACTCAGCTAATCCCAATCCCATTGAAAGTCTTAGGAAGTGAAATGTAATACTCCTCTTGCCAATGTCATTTCTACTTAAACAATAAAGTTACATGATAGATAAAAAAAACACTTTTGGATAATAAATAAAGGTTTATCTGTTCTTCAAAACCTAGATTAGATCAAAAGGATAAACAAATAAACAAATTAATGTTTAAACAACAACTGAAATCAAACAGATGTCTGTTAACTAGCACTTTGACATTGGGACAACAGATTATAATAGCAACTATTATTATATTCTTTTGTAGAGTGTAGCTTTATAAGATAAGAAAAATATGGTGTTATTGATTATTTAGGTGATGGATTAGTATTTTGTTATTCTGTACATTGAAAAAAAATCATGATTTTTACTTAACACATGAAGCCCACAGTTGTGTATATATATACTTAATAAGTAACATGTTTTGAGAAATGGGCGTTGACATGGATTGTATCAAAGTTAGTGTTGATACATATTACAGAATTAACAATTTGTCTGTCAATGATATACTGGTATTTGTAGTTAGTAAATTTTCACTTGGCTAATATTAGAAGTTCCCTGTTATAAAACGTACTTCAATATGTGGCTTTCACTTACTTACAAATCATCAGATTTAGAAACAGATCAGAGCTGAAATCAGGCATTTTTTAAATTCCTGAAATATTGGAAGCATGAAAATGACTCCTTTCATCTTTGATTCAATTCCAAATGACATCAGTTTAGGAAAAATACTGATTGATACTATGGTAATGTATTTTCATCTTTCTGAGTTTGAATGATCAGATTTGAGAAGGATGGTATTAAAGAGATGAGAAATCACTGACAAGCTGTAGTTTGATCATTTTAGTGTTTAAAACTTCTTTCACACATTGATAAGATAGTGACTTGGTGTTACATCACGAGAGACATTTTTCTATAGTTTATAGAATTTTAGTCTTTATTTAAAAACCAAATTTATTTGAAAGGCTCTGTAGTACAGGTCATACTAGGCACTCCCAACCTGGATTTATTTTCTACTAAATTTTACTATTCATATAATGTTTTTCCCATATACATGTGTTATTTTCTTGGTAAATATGTGCAGAGATTTTAGTCTACTGATGAGAGTACATCTTACCATGGAATAATTTTTGCTAGATTTTGATTAATTTTCTATCAAATTTAAATTTCAATCATCTTCTTCGTGTTTCCAAAAAACAAATATAATTCCAATATATGTGTACAAAAATATTGATGAATTTTCTCTGATACCTTGTTTCAAAATTTAAAAAAATGTTGGATCCTCTTGACAAATACAGATGAATCATATCTTAAAACATCAATATTGTAACTACCAAGTCGCTAGATATAATCAGTTTGGTATTTTATGTCTGTTTCTTTACATACCTAGGTGCTAGTAGATGTATGAGATTTGTGATAAAATGAAATGATGTTGATGTATAAATTTTTTGAAATTAATTGATTTTTGAAGTTGGTTACTTTGTACTATTAGGTGACTTTGAAATGTCCGTCTTTTATGTTAGTATGTCTGCATTTCTGTACAGGAAGTAGTGAAAGTTTATTTCATATACAAATTTTGAGAGAAAATATTGTTGACTTTTTAATCAATGATATGGCTTTTTTTCAGATTTGCAATATTTACAAACAGCTGTTTCAATCATGATTCATGGCAGAGACCAGTGATGATAGAGTTATGTCCCTTTAAATTTTTTTTTATTTGTTAAACTATGGGGAAACTGAAAAGGGGATTGAACGGTAATGTTATATTTTCCATTTGTATGCAAAAAGTCAAAAAAGGTTTTTTAAATACCACACAAAATATTTAAAAAAATGTCTTTATTTTTAGTTTATTTTTTGGGATTCTTCGTTTCTGCTTGTGTTTATGATTGTGATAATAATAACATGTAAAAAAATCAGTTTGAGAATGGACTCTGGATGATGTGTGTTTCTAACATTGTTACATTTGTTAAAGATAAACGTCTGGTTTGTATTTCTGATCTTGGATTACAGTGAAATCTCAGGTTTTATCAAAAGATTATATCAATATTAAGTAAAAAATATATTTATTGCCTATTTAAGAAAAATAAAACAGATGTATAAAAATGGATTAATATGTACATTTTGTAAATGTTTCAGAGTGTAAGATCGGGAGAAATTTTCTAGATAAAATTATATATACCTATATGTATATACATGTACTAGTTTGTTTATCTGTAAATAAATTATGGGAAATGATTGCATATGGTAGTTCTAGGCATGTACTCAAGAGAAATATTCATGCTAGCATGTTGACATTTGTTGGTAATAAGTGCTCCTTTATGTGTAGTATATTCGAGAGTAGGTTGTCAGGACGTTGTGACTGTTAACCTTTTTTTGTTTTATCAGAAAAGCACAGCTGGTTCACTATCTGTACTAGACACTTGTCGTTGGCTGGAGATGACACAAGGATACATTCAGATCATTTCTGTGGGAGTCAGCTTCCTCTCTGCATTACTCCCACCTTTTAATCTTTTTTGAGTAAAAAAAAAAAAAAAGAAAATAATTTATCTTTCAGAAACATTTTCAACCCTTTTAGTGAAAAATGAGATTTGTGTGTGTGCATGAATCATAACTAGATAGCATATCACACAACACTCATGCATATTTACTTCTAAAAGGTCAAGGTCAATTTGTAGCCAATTCATGGGGTTTGTAATGTACTTACAAAAAATCTTAAAAAATTCTCCTTTGTTTACATAATTAGCCATGATGACTCAAATTCAGTTCCGACTACTTCTGTACATTATTTGAGGCAGTCAGCTGAGGTGTATTTGTTATAGACCCTTTACTGATGCTCTTTCCGTGATTCGGAAACTTCGTAATCATGGTTTTTTTCCCAGTGAGATTTTTAAGACTGCCCAGAAGCCATATTATTTTGTTACCTAGCTGTTTTGGCAGAATATCACCTGTAAAATATTAATATCCATAGTCAGTTAACGTTTGTCAATAGCTGAGTGTTATTTTTGTCATTTTGTTCAATCAACTGTTTTTTGGTGTCAATTTCGTAACCTAGATCTCATCAGCTGATGCAAAAGTTTTAAATTGATTCCAAATTCAGATTTGTTAAAACAGCAATGAGAATTGTTAAAATTTACATTTCCTAACTGCATTTGATGTATATTGGGCCAATCATTTAGTTGTTACATTGAATCTGATTGGTTCCAATTTCTACTAGTCACCGATCATGGCCTATGAGTGTGGTCGTTTCATATGAACTCGTTTTGGAGGTTAATTTAGAATGATGACATGGTCAGTCACTCCAAAATGAGGAATACTTTCATAAAAATATGGAAAGAATAAAAAATCTTTAGCAATAAAATATCTGTTTGTTTTGATTATGTTTGCTTTTATTTTACTGAATGCAAAAACAGGTGGAAACATTACGTTTTTGCAACCTAAAACCACCTAAGGTTTTATCAGTAAAATAAGAGTACTTTCCAAGAAATAGTGGTAACAAACTTTTACTTCCAAAATCCAAGATGGCCACCTGTCAGCCATCTTGAATTCGAATCAGTCCAAAAAAGGTACAATGCACAACTAGGGACTAAGGGGAAACTGCATATGAAATTTGAGAAAGATCCATCCAGTACTTTCCAAGAAGTAGCAGTAACAAACTTTTACTTCCAAAATCCAAGATGGCTGCCTGTCGGCCATCTTGAATTCGAATCAGTCCAAAAAAGGTACAATGCACAACTAGGTACCAAGGGGAAACTGCATGTGAAATTTGAGAAAGATCCATCCAGTACTTTTCCAGAAATAGCGGTAACAAGAATTGTTTACGGACGGACCACGGACGCAGGGCGATTTGAATAACCCACCATCTATTAGATGGTGGGCTAATAAAAACAGGAGAGTGACGAAGAATTATTTCATATTTATTGAACATTTATAAAAGATTAATTTATATAATACAATTTTCACATCACATCTGTTCCTGGGAGGGCTATCACCAGACAACGTTTAAACAACTAAGTACTGAACATTTAACAGACACGAACCGTTTACATAGCACAGTTCAAATCTCTGTAATTGCGGTGAATACCAGTGCTTTATAACCAGGTAAATATCCACATCATTCACATATTATGTCCAATGCATTTATAAAGAACAGGATTCAACTGAAATTGAAAAACTTGCTAGAATCAAAATGATTGAAACCAAGAAGTCTGACATAAGGAGTTGTTTGATATTGTAGTGTTACCGTTGTTCCTATATTTATCATCAATATCTTTTTAGAGTGATCAGATCTATGAAAGGGAATATAGTGTAAATAACCATGTATCAAATCTGAGAAACTACTATGAACTTTACTTGGCTAAAAACACATAATGGACAAAGCGAGTTAACAAAGCTATGCAACTGTTTGCCAAGTCAGAATTACATTTTTGTAGGTAATTATGGGTTACAAGCGTAAACAATAGATAGGTGTGGGAAATGAGTACAACCAGTACAAACCTGTATTAACAGACAAGCTAATTGCTACAAATATTTTCTTACGTCTGTTAAACTATGGATTTTTAAAAATCAGCTATTACACAATTTATCATGAGGGAAGCACCTGTATAAATGATTGCTTGCTTTTATTTTAAATTGGTTTCATCATTTCACGCATAATGTGTATCCAAAAAACATGAAACATTTTCTTTTCTATATATACCTTCTTGTGTGAAAGAATCTGTTCCTCCAATTCTCTGGGCTTAGTTAGGAACTTGGCTTGGTTATGAAAATTCATCATTATATATCGTTATTATCTCCCTTGTTACTTATTAGAATTTATAAAGAGTAATTTGTGATTATGATGACACCATCAACAGACACTAGATTTACTATTAATCATGTCAGTGACAGATTGCGGATTGCTCTTAAAAAAACCCTGATTTTTGACAGCAGAGGAATGTGTATTAAGTGTGAACAGACCAGCAGCACTGCCATACATCTCAGTCTCATTTTGTTGTTTACAACATTTCAGTTTTCTTGTCAACAAAAAACAGACAATGACCAATACACTGGTTTACAGGCTGCTTTTATCCCTGACACAAAACAACTATAGACATTTATTATTGCCATACTGTTTTTTCATACAACATTTTTAAGTGTTGTAAACTTACTGCATCAATTAAACCATTACTGCACCAACTATAGCAAATGATAACACAGGACATGTTTAAACAGTACTCTCTCATCAGTATATGTTTCCAGCTTGATCCTGCTACAGTTTGTAAAAAGTTTCCCCAGGAGACATGATCAACATAATTCAAAATCATAAATTCTTGTATCAATAAAATTCTGGAAAAAAATTTATATATGAGGGCTGTATTTCAAATAATTAAAAAAAAAATAAAATCCTACTGAAAATTTCATTTATTTTTCAAATTTCCGAAATCATGATTATCATTTTCTCCAAAAACACTGACACTGACATTTCTCATGCACCAATTCATTAATTCAGAGTTGTAGCTCTATTGTAGAAGTTCAGTACTGGATGTGATTTAGATTACAGCAAGAAGCAATATAAGGGAGATTATAGGAACAGAAAAGTTAATAATTTGTACCTTGGGGAAAATCAAAATAATATCTTAAAATCTCCAAGCAAACTTTTCAGACAGTGTTAAAACAGCACATCTTCTTCATTTATTATTTAAAGAGGTGCAAAATTGAAAAGCAAAAAAAAGTACTTGCAAAATATTTTTTGTTGTCACAAATATTACTACAATGTATAAGCCAACAATAAATAATGAATGATTATGCTGATGTAAAACAAGGTGAAATGATATCTTAATACAAGATAAGGATTGTTTCAATTTTTTCTTATTTCAATCTTCACACGAACAACAATAGCACACTAAATTCCATTGTTATCTAGATATAGACCTCAAAGACTAGCAAAGCCATTAGTTAGACCGACATAAATTATATTTTTTCATACCATATAACATTCTCATATTGAACTATTTCAGCATTTACCAATTAAGAAAGGCCAGTTCCAGGAGGTATAGGAATTGCTTTTAAAATGTTCAGGCTGATAAGAATTCACTGAAAACCAACAATTGATAATAAAAATGTATAAATTACTGGTGTAAAGCATCACACACCAGATACAGCTTAGCCATACTGGTTAATATATGAGGAAGGTCTCAGTTATTCAAAGTAGGTATACAATTTGTAAAGTGTATAATTCAATAAATACTAAAACAACACAGTTATGATCACTGACAAATTCTAGCTTTACACATAAATAAACAACATTTGTAGAATAGAAATTTTGTAACTATCCTCACAGCTGTCATTGATTTTTATTTAAATATGGATTCAAATGACAAACAAAAAAAAATCAACAGAAAAAAAACTGCTTCGATGCCTTAAATACAACGAGTATCATTCTAACATAGGAAATACATGTCACTGTGTTTGACCATGTTTGTTGATTACAAAGAACGACTATTAAGTCTAATTTTACATTATCTGACGGTGGTAAGGTGGTATAAATGAGACAGATTTCAAATTCTACACTCCACTTATTCTAACATCTAATTTCACAATCCCCCCCACCCCACCCCCACCCTCTCAAAAAATCCCAATCCCAGATCCCAAATAAAGCGATTGGTATACATCATCTTTTTTTTTCTAATAAAAAACAAACCAATTTTCCCTTTTTATAGAAATGAAAATATCTAACAAAATGTAGCTGTATCAATAAGCCAGTGTTGTTTAATCGGTCCAGTTCTTGATCAATAGAAAAAAATAAATATATAATTTATATGTCTTATTGTTCAAATCAAGTTCATGTATTCTCTCTATACATACAACAAAGTATCTTGTCTAGTTTTGTTTATTGTTTAATAGTTTATCTGATATAAGTCTCGTACTATATCAAAATGAATTTAATCTCTTCATATCAGGATTATATTCCAGTAAACATTCACTTGACCTAAAGACTCTCAAAAAATCCCTTCTATCCATCGTTTGGTTTCTCATCCATGCAAATTATCAACTGAATGTTAGGGATGGTACCTCTTAATAAAGCTTACAGTCCTGGAGCAGGAGAGATGGTTCACAAGAATATCCCTAAGGATATCAACCCTTTCAGGAAATTATTATTGCAAACCAGTTTCATCTGAGAAAAAACACTTACAGCTTGTTACAGGTTCCTCACACAAATTACATACATCACATTAAATACTGCCTTCCTTTATCATAATTGTTTTTTTGTTTCTTGACAAATAAATTTCTCATCACCTAAAGTTTAGCTCAACACAAGCAGTCACTCAGTAATGCTCAGAGATATCTAGATGGGTAGATTTGAATATCTCCAGCAAAACAAGAATATATTAAAGAATTCAAATACCAGCAAATACAAATGCCAAGAAAAATGGTGTCAACATGTTGCACTTCATATATAAACCATGATTCTGAAAGAGGTTAACATAACGGCAACCATGATCTGAAAAAGACTTTCACTCAATTGCTACGAGACAGAAAACGAAATGTTTACATTATCATAGTTTTGTCTCGTTTTTTTTTTTTAATTTCGACAAAAATTAATATTTAAGACTTAAGTTGGTACTAGCGTGGAACTAGTGACCCCCATTATCCCTCCCCAATAACAATGACACACTGTTAAGATTGATTCTGTACTTGTTGCTGGTCAACGGTCATTACTTCCACTGCCTGCGTGGCGTCCGGTACCATAGAATGTGTTTTGTTTGTGGTCATTGTGTTGATGCGGTCAGTTGTGAATTGCGACATTGTCCCTTGGATAAGACCGGCATGCTGTGTGTCTCCCAGATTTGTTAACCCTCCTGTCATCGTCTGGTACATGGATACAGGAATGGTCACTATACCTGTAATACAGCATGTAAACAATGTTCATTTTGTTTGTGAAAAGTAAGACAATATTTTTTATTTTTCAGTAAAAATTGAATGAAGTGTCAGGTTGAGGACCAGGAACAGTTATTATGAAATATTTAGTTCAGGTTGGTAAAATTGGTTAGTATATATGATACTACATAGATTTCTATACCTCAACCAATGACAATTTGTGTGTGATGTTCCGATGATTACAATGCAATCTTTGTAAAAAAAATCACCCAGAAGGATTTTTGCATCAATTGTTTTCTCGATTAATATAACTTTCAATCTATCTATTTTCACATCCTTAAAAATGGTAAATAGATAAAGCCTTTCCATATCAAATACCCTTCACAGAAATCTATATTTCAACTGTACCTTGTATCATGTTGACATATTGTATTAAATCCTCACAGATACAAGGCTCTCAACAACCAAATTAGTCTCGGGTAAAAAGATCTGTACATACTGTATTGATATAGTATTGTCAGAATATGTTGCTAGTGACATTGGAATAATACCTCCCTATTGCTATAAAGATTTAACACTTACCACCGATCTGGGCATCCCCAGCCAGGATGATCTGTCCATTTTGATTGATGGGAAGTGTGGTGAGCTGAGGAGTGCTCTCTGCGTTCATCTCTAGAGATACGGGTGTCATGTGTGCACTTAATGCCTGTGATAGGTCATTCTGGTTGGATGCGACTTCCGCCAGTGTCTGTACGGCCTGCGTGGCCTCATGTTGTGTTAAATGTTGTTGTCCTTGTTGTTGCTGCTGTTGCTGGATCTGATAACACAAAGAATTAACAAACTATTATATCAAAAACTGTGTGCGATGTAAACTTCACAAATCAATATCATGGATATTGATATATATGTATATATATATAATAATTTTTTTTTGCCATTTGTTTTTCTAAGTAACTGTTCAAAATGCATTACCAATGACAATTTACAAAGGTTAAATGTTATCACAGGTAAGTTACTTATAGATTTTTCTACAATATTGTTAAACCACAAAATATTCTAGCCGAAGAACTAATTAGTTTTTCATTAAAGGAAAATTATGCTGTTAACACAAATTTAAGTTACAAACACTACTAAATAGGACATTTGTGTTTCTCACAAGTAGTTCAACCAAAACAACTGACTGCTGCAACTAGACTGCAGTTTGTAAAGTTATTATACTCAGACTTTTAACATTTCTGACATCAAACTTAACTCTTTGAACCCTTGTAGATAAATTTTCAAGTATTATGTTTACCTTTCCTACTTTTTGAAAACAAAACGAAAACCATATTTTAACTTCTGTTTTCGAGGCATACATGACTGTTGGATTGGGAATGGTTATAATGTGCTATGACGTCTAAATGAATCTGATGAAGGAGAGACATATCATTCAAATTCCAATGCATAAAGACAACATTTAGATAAAGATATGTTTTCCTGACTACTCCCTGTGAACTAACATCTCCACACAGTTAGGCACATGTAATAGTGTGACCCTCTTATAAGTATGAATTTGAAAAATATTAAAAGATGGAAAACCCGACCCACCAACACACCCCATCCCTCCTCCCTCCCTTCCTTTTTACGAAAAAAAATTGTCTTGATTTCAAACAAAAGCAGAGACATGATCACAAATCGATCAAGTTTTAACAAATGTAGTATTGATACTTAATGAAGAATTTAATTCCCAAGCCTTCATGTGCAGAGAACCGAACCATTAACAGGTATGAATGACTTTGTAGACCTCGGGCTTGGCATGTGGTATGAAATTATCCCTCAGTAATAAAACCATTTACAATGTTTTGACTAACTCTAGAAAATCATTGATCAGTTCCCTATGTCAGAAAATTCAGGTATCTTACAAACCAGTGTACAAATTAAATTAAAAGATAGGTAACTGGTGCAAGGAAACTTAAACAAGATTGCTGGATATATTTGTCATTTTAAACAGAACATCAGAGGCCTATCAACAATGAAACTGTAGAACTTACTGCATGTACAACAGTAGCCTGAGTACCATCTGGAAGTGTGACCACAGACTGTGGGCCTGTTTCAATCTGTATAATGGACACCGTGCCATCTGGGTTGTTAATCGTTTGCACCATGGTGCCACCAAATGCTGCTGTGTTTGTGCCTGTCTGCACCTGCATCATTCCAGGCATCTCCTCCATAAACACCTGTAGTAGGTCGTCTCTGCCGTGATGTTTGTAACAATTCTTCACAATATTTCTAAGGGCATCTGTCCATGATACCTGCAAATGAATGTTGATTTATCCAACACCATTTCACATGCAATTTAAAATGTCAGAGAAACATATATATCAAGCCATATTGTGGCATAATTTGTAAAAGAAAGAAATTTGAAATACTTTCTGGTATTAGAACAATCATTATCAGATTATCAGCATTAGGAGATAGAAATTTTATCCACACTGAATTAATTTCCCTTCATTACCCTTTTCTTTTCGTCCTCTGTCCTGGCGTCGCTGCGAACATTAGCCCATGGCAAATCGTTTGGCCACCAGATAGGTCTGCTCTCTTCTTTCCCCCATCCTGGTTTACTTCTACCCGTTGAATATTTAAGCATTTCAGGAATAAAGTTTCTCAGCTGGGCCTGAAATATTTAAATTACAAATGTGTGAAGATTCAATTATAAAATTCTTTTAGTACAGAAATGTTTAAAAGGCAAGTTGGTTATGTTAGTATTGAGCTTCTACCTAAGTAATAGTCAGTGTTCTGTTATTGTTAAAACATAGACTTGTTTTCAGTTTTATTCAAATAACAGACAAGTGAACACAGTTTCTTCCCCTGATTTGAATTTTTAAGCCAGGAAAATCCTAAATATCATTCTTAAACAATTCTTCCATTGAAAATTTTTTGTTTTTATTTGACAAGAAAATTAAAAAAGATTAATGAAATTTCTCAACACATAACAATATTGTTGAGAACACAACTTTGTGTTTTGATAACAAAGTAGGACTAATATTGCTGAACAGTAGTATCATAGCACATTCACAAAACCGAACAATCACTAAAATAAGTATAATTCCCAATCTGTGCTTACCTGTGTCATTTTGTCAACAGGTGTTGGAATGCCATCAATAACTAAGGGAGGTAACTCATGTAATCCAGTACTCTCATTATTAGCTGGAGGTGCCTGGTCTGCTAAAGAAGATTCTAGCTCCTGCATCACAACATTTCTGTTGCTCCGTAGCTTTAAAATGAAACACTGTCATTTACACACCCTTTCTCAGTTTAATAACATTTGCAAGAGGTGGACAATAACACTTCAAGAAATACAAAGTTTCCAATTTGACTGCCTCCTTCTCTCCTCTGCACGTTTAAATGATATGATAAAATCAGAGTCTATGTCAACTTGTATCAATCAGCCTAGAATGAGTCTGTATCAAGCACACCCAGGATATCTATCATTAAAATACTCTATAGCTCCTACATAAACAAAAAATGAAATATATAGCAAAAGGTTAAGTGAACAAAAGGTTACGTTAGCCTTCAAATTTTTACTGATTCTAAAGGTGAGTACAGTATAAATAAATATTTGCTGCCTTTGCATATTCACATCAGTCAATTTTATAAGCAGGAACGCATTAGCAAAACTATTGTATTGTGAAAGAATGAAATTTTATATGATTTGTTTTTCAAGATTCATTCAATATTGCTACAAGATTGACAACAGTAATCCTAGCTTACTCCTTCCTAAAATATTTGGCAGTTTTTTCAAAAAAAAAAAAAGAAAAAATGTTTTCATCACATGTTTAAAAACAAAACAAAAATCAGTCCTTAACGCTGTACTTCTGAAATTTCTCATTTAGATGTTGAACGATTGGTCCTATAAAAATACATAAGATTTTCATTCAAATATTTGCATTTCACAATCAGCTTTGGGATGACTTCAAGTTACAATATCTACAAGACATTTTACTAGACCATGTTCTCAAATGCACATAACAATATGTACATTTTCAAGATCTATATTAAACTTTCTAAACCTTGTAGACATAGTAAGAACTCATCACATCTGTATCAGGAAACACAACTCTACTTTCTTTCATGCAATAAAAGTTAACTGCAATTGTTAGTTTTGTATTTCTAAATACAATAGGAATTTTAAGAAAAACAATAACAGATATTTTCTGTCACATACATACCACATTTTCTAATGGTTGTGATCCAAACACTTTGAAGGACTGGACAGACTGACTGAGTTTACCAGGTGTACAACATAACACTACAGCTTGCTGCCCCACACGTGTTGTGTATTCATCAATGGTAGCCTTCAATTTCCTGAATAATAATAATATAAAAATATGCAGCTAATTGCTATGCTATGACCGACATTAATATATTGCTTCATAGTTTGTCATTCTTATCCAATAATAAAACTTATACAGCAAGGTGATTTTATTGAAGTTCAGACTGCGGATAAGGTAGACAAAAAAAATTGCTGGAGAATAAATCCTCTTATCTTGTCGGTTTTATAAAATAATAACCTATGCCTGTGGAAATGCCAAAAAAGCATTCTTAAATCTTTTTATGTAAACAAATGAAAAACCTTAGTAATCTTGTTTGTTGTCGTTTCCGTTTTGAGGGGTTTGTTTCAAAATGATGTGGATGTTTCCGTTTCTTACTGGAGGCAATCGCTGCAGCAGCTGCTATTCCAATAGTACCTGTAACGCAGACAACAAGAAACACTTGTACTGACCAGTTTTATTTTCAGGGATACATTGCAAAGACAAAATAAAATATTTATCCATACAATTAAAATTTCACACAAGTTAAGCAAGAACTGCTTAATACAATAATTGTGTAAAACAAAATGTTTTCTCTGACAGATTTCACCAACATATGAATTAAGAAAGCAGAAAAATTTGCTACAACATAAGATTTCAAACAACAAAGTGAAAATGTTAATGAAGATACTGCTTACCAGCTGCTGCCAGCTGAGCAGTTACATCGTCTGTGACCGCATTGCGTAGGAGATCAGAGGCATCGAACTGTGAGCTCTCCGGAGAACTTGGCTCACTGATGTCATCGCTAATCATGCCAGAGTTCATGTGACTGTTCATGTGAGAAGTGTTAATCGTCACTGTGTTAGAGTTGTTCATGTTACAGATTGTCATTCCTCCCGTCGATGTAACATGGAGATTGTTCATTGTTGTACAACGCCAACAACTCACCTCTGTTCACACATACTGGCTTTACAAACCTGTTCAACATAAACAGCAATACTTATCTTGGAGAAGATGAATTTCATATAAACTTATATAGTTAAAAAGAATAACACCTTGTGGGGGGGGGGATTTATAAACTCTACATATAAACAGTTAATTATTTCCTTTTCCACAACAGAGTGTCTTTTCACATGCATTTGGATTTGGGCAATGTGTGTGCTGGTTATTTTAAAAGATTGATATGATACACTCATTGTGGTAACCGGCTGACAGTTCAAAGAACATCCAAAGCAGTTGCAAAACACAACAATTACAGCACAGGCAAAAAGTCATACCAAATAGTCACAACTGCATCTTCTGTTTTCAAACTTTTTAACACACAATTTTTTCCCATTTGGTCAGTGATGACTTATCAGTACCTGTCTGCAATACATTGATAAGGCAAAAGATTTCCCAAAATAAATTGCCTGCTTTTAATACATTTCCCAAGTCAATTCGGAAATGTGCACACTCCAGTTAGTATGTACTGTGTACAATATCTTAAACTGAGGAACTACACGGACACTGCAGTTTGGTAGCATGTACAGTATAAAACACTGAAATTTCTTTTAATATGCTTGGGATCAAACCTATTAAATATCATTGATCTAATGGTAATGTAATTTGACATTACTACAAGGAAGCAGCTGATATTTAGGAAAGAATACTAAATTATATCGTTTTAATAGTTCAATACTTCCCAGCACAAAATATTTGAACTATTTCCCAGCACAAAATATATTCATATTTACATGTACCCAGGTGACCTGGTAATTCAATGTTAATATGTTAAGAGAATTTTTCTCAAGTTTGAAGGGTCCTGGATTTGAACCAGTCTCGTTGAACATTTTTCCCCGCCTGATGCATGTACAATACCACAAAGAGGTCACTATTTTTATGGATAATCATACCATGTGTCAATCTGCTGTTCTTGTGATGCAATATCTTAAAGGCTTCCAAACATAAATACAAAAAGAATACCTCAGTTTTCAGTGATAGTGTTAGGGGTTGAACTTGTATGGTCAACTACAGTTACAGACCTAGGGTCTCATTTAATTGGCTAGAATTGGATCTATTAGAAGGGAATTTCTCCCATACTCAGTACTACAGTAGCAAGTTTTTACTGGACTTGCATATATATAAACCGTACATGGACATTAACATCATTTGCCAAACAAATTAAAAAGAACAGTACCAACTCCTGAAAACAGGTATAGGCCAATAGTTTATATTTTTTCATCTTCTACAACTAGTTTTAAGAGACCTCTGTATACAACTAGGTATCCTCCTAAAGTCTAGAAAATAAACCACAACACACATGAATTTAGCAGGATGTTAATTATCTTGAAATTTCTCCAACTAAATATTTTCTTATCATCAGATATCATTTGCCAAAGGCTGGTTATGAGAAGGCAAACACAGATTCTATGTTACCAAATTGTACAAGAATAATGTCAACAAAAATTCTACATGCATTTTAAAACCATCTCTTTATTTGACTTGAGAACTGAATTGATTAGAACAGGGTTATATATCAACTGGTTGAAATCATGACACAAGGTGACAAACAGAAATGAAATAGATCCCATTCCTATTCATCCGATTCTATTTTACCACTTCAGAAAATCACTGTGCATTTTCCTTTTCAAATGCATAATTGAGAAATCAACAATATACCAAGAATAATTGGCTCTTAACGACAAATCTGACATGGAAACCTGGAAGCTCGGTGTGAGGGTGATGGGTCAATATATGAAGCCGAGGTTTCCACATGGTGAAAACCTATAAGAGTTTTACTTACAGGGCATGCTAAATAAAAAGATAATTTTATTCGGAGACACGAAAAGTGTAAACGTTAGGTTTTGTAAGGGTGTGTATGTTAGCGTATTAATGCCATTAATGTAACTAACATCTCTGAGCCTGCGGCCGCCATATTTGCAGTTTTCGGTAGGACTATGGTCAGACAGGCGTGGAAAACAAGGGTCTTAATATATTGCATATCGAACTGATTCTTGTTGTATTAAACGACACAGACAGATTTCTTGTTTACGATGAACAGGGGCAACTTCGTCTGCGCGAAAGATTGTCAACATGCGCAAAGGGTTGGGAATCATACAACAAACAATGCGACTGCGCTTGGGCTTGCGCGCACCTCTAGTTACAAAGCATCAGAGGAAGAACAGGTTTGGAATTGGTGCGATTGTTGGTCAATTTTTGACTATTCGAAGTTATTTGGGCTTCAAACACTCTGTTGTTAGCTTGCTGACATAATCTAATTTATTATGATTGCACTATGAGCGACTCAAAATCGAGCAAACGAGGAGAATTATGTCTTCGTTAGGCCTGGGATCAGTTTTTGAGCCATAAACAAAATGGCGATCGCGACATGCGCATTGCTTTGTAAATAAAATTGTGACTTGCGCTGTAACTGTGATCTTCTAACACCTCAAATATGATAAAGTAAAACCTCGATGGCGAGAACGAAAGCAGAGAAGTGAAAAAATGTTGTTTAAACTTCAAAATATATACAAACCTTCACAAATAGTTGGATAAATCAATCGTGCTGATTGAAGAATATTCATCCGCCACTGAACACTTCCGCACCTTGTTACACCTTATTACTATTCTTGCGCGAAGGAGACTAGTCCTTCAATTATTGACACTTGTAAACAACAAACAACAGACACCGAAACACATGCATCATACTAATAGTGATTTAAGAGATTATTCACATTTTATATCATAATTGTGATATTAGCATATCTCATATTAACCCCATTGTATATTTTTATAATGAGTAAGGGGCTTATGCATAATATATACATATAAAAAAAAATAAACCGGTCATTTAATTCTATAAAGATGTATACTCGGTAGTCATACACAACTTCTATCAATAAGTTAAAATCACTTTAGCGTAACCAAATTAGTTTTTACGTGACTCACAGATGTTCAGAATTTTTAAACTGCCTTGTTCGCTTTGTAACGATATATATAAAAATATCGCGAAAACTTCAGGTGCAGCCTTGCTGTACGTACATAACTGACTTTATTTTAGATAAACAGTAGACCATAGTAGAACGCTTGATAATTTTCAAATTGCTTCTGCTAACATTTATGACAAATACATTTTTTTTATTGTTATGAAATAAAAAAAAGCACAATTAAGCTATTATACAGTGAAAAACCACCCGATACTGTATGCCACTTTCAGCCCGAAATTTGGAGAAAATATTCTTTGAATAGTTGGCTTAAAGCTGAACGATTTTCTGATTGGTTCATATAAGTTTATTATTTATTACATGTCTCTAACCTATAAGTAATATTAAAGTCTGTGATATTGAAAGTCCGTGGCTCTGTCAGGTCGGTCTGTGCTAGGGTCACACAAGACTGAGACGTCTCTGTTCTCATCAACGGCATAGAAGATATGGGTCATAGGTGGGTAAGGTTAGATCACGATGGCGAAAAGATACTTCGATGACTTCACGGATGAGTGAAAAAAAACTGAATCTAGAGAATTATCCACTAGACTGGGCCTAGTGTCTTAACCCACATAATTATAAGGTTTTTTTTAACAGTTTGTTATATTTGTGACGTGCAAATATATTATAGCTAATGTATTGAAGGGATATCGCAATAAGATTTAGAAAAACAAAAACACAAAAACAAATACAAACTTTTAAACGGTACGGTAGTGCCATCTACGCTAACTGCATCTAGAAAGAACGACAAAAGGATGGCGTTTGACTTCACCAAAACACATTCCCCAAGATTTTCTAGGCAGGATATACATCCACATTTTAAAAAGGCTGAGGTAAAAACCGGACTGATAATGTTGTTATCCGGAACTACACATTTATGTAAAATAAAATGTATTTTATATGTTAATTTGTTCATGTATATTCATTTATAGAGATCTAGATACTGTCTTCAATTTTTAAACATATTTCTGTAGAGGTTGGTGGCATAAAATAGTCCGACAGATAATGTTTAAGTATACCTAGGCTTGTATACGAGGCATAACATATTGAAGAGCTTGTATCAAAATAGGTCACCAAGATCTTACCAAGTCGGTCAGTTTCATTTTATAGATCGCCGAAACCTCTTTTTTTACTTAAGTTAGCAAGACATTGATTTAGATTTTCTGTAATGTTACCACTGTATGATAAGCACGACATTGTCGAATTTTCCATTTCTAGATAGCAATATTTTTTTACTTGCCTAAACAAAGAGATTCAGAAGACGAAAGCAGATAAAGGTTATGGGAAAGTTTCATAATCGCCATCATCATCTCATATGGAAATACCGTATCCCTTTTTTGGATATGAAGTTGGACGTGTCCGATTTTGTTGTTTTTATAAAAAAAAAAAAAAAAAAAAAACTTAATTCGTTTATAAATATGTACATACCATATACAACCGCATTTGAATCAGATTTAGAATTTTTTCAACATATCTATAAATCCGTCTCCTTTTCTAAGACACATTCATTTTTTTAAAAAAACACGGCATTAAGATGGAAAGTGGACATGTATACGTTGACTCTTGTAAAAAAAAGTAGGGCATAAAAATGAGGAAGTGAAATAGTGAGATTGTACTTGATACGAGAGGAAAGTTACTTATGTCATGATATTCAAATTTTGTAAGGGAACTGTAACATGTTGAAGCAGCTGTGTATTGGAACAATAAACAAACACATTTGGAACTGATAACAAAGTTTTGAATCCATGTAACATTTGACGAATTTGCGTGATTAGTACGCTTGTTGTCAGCGAACAGTAGTATTCCGGTTGAAATAGGGATGCGTAGAATACTAATGAGACGTTTGTGAATCTTAGAAAAAAAAAGGCAACAATGAAATATAGAATTTGTTGGTCTCGTCTTCCTCTTTACATGTGCACAGTGTACTGTTCGTAAGATTTCTACAAAACAGATAAAATCTAAAAAAAACTGTACTCCCTCCTCAATCTTACAAGGTGAATCTTACTCAGTTTACCTTACCGCTACAGAAATAAAGTGAACTTTATGTCAGGTGCATTTAAATGATTTTTCTGTTTTGTTATTGACGGATCGATTTTCACTGTATCAGGCAAAGAATTCCAGAGACCTACGGTATTACAGATGACAGAAAATAGTTCATATAAAGGATTGTTAGACAAGAGAGAGGACGAAAATTCTTACCAAAACGAATTTTATTGTCACAGATGCTGTTGTTACGTTGAGGAAGAATTTCTTGCAGATACTGGGAGACGCTGAATCTGTTTATGGTAATGAATAATTTTCTGACGGTGTTGTTCTCATTTTGAGAACGTGACATTATATCTTGTTCTCGTTTTATCGATATGGATTTAGGAAAACAGGTTTTATTTGTAACAGTTTAATTCAATTCTAATTCAATTCTAATGAAAAAAGTAAATCATGTACTCTGACACTTTATATTAATTAATTGTGTTCGAATTGGCACATGGCTTCCAAACGTTGATATTCGAACAGTGTAATTACACAGTATGATACATACACTAAGGTAGATAGGTATGCATATAAGTACAATATACAGTCGTGCTAATATGCACGACTGTAATCAGATACGTATATATATCAATATATAATTATATTTGAATATATAGTCCCAATTTTAGTTATTCAGTTTAATTACGTGTAATTGAAACTTTATCAAATAGCTCCGTTTGAAAAAATACATGCAGAGTTTTGAAAATCTTTTGATCAATCTATTTTGATGAGAACCGTTAAAAAACAGGACATGCATATCTATTTCAGTGTTGGTTTACAAGTTAATCCATTATGCAGAAAAAATGGCCAGTGCTGTAGTGAAGCTGACTTATGTTATACAACTTATTTCTGATTTAATTATCATGAACAGAGGCAATCTAGGCTCATTAAAGTTCAGTAATAATAAGGTCCAATATTCTGCAGTACTATAAAGCTGTTCGCGTGTTCATATAAAGACGCGACAAAGATATTTGTAAAGGTCGGAGTTTCAGTGCTATATCTTCATTGTTATAGATATTGTATGGAATCTAAAGACGATATCTACATGTGTGATCAATACTGTGATTTAAAACAAGCGAAGCATTGCTGTGTCTTAAGAATTAACAGCTGTTTATAACATATCTAATATACCCGGGGTATTTTGTGTGCTTTATGTCAGATCGAGTCAATGTGGGTATTTCTAAACCAGTGGATGGACGACATTTTAAAAAACACATATTAAGAGATTACCTCACCACTGCAGGCGATGTTTACAGGATGATGTGGCAGATTTTTCTCTGATCACGGATAAAAAAATTTAGCAAAGGAACATTATGATCTGAAGCAAATTTAATCGTTTTAAGATCATATACAAAATGAATCAGGACGAAAAAAGCAAAATTATCCAGAATTTGACCTACTTAAAAGAAAGATTGGTGGACTTGGACCCAATCATCGACAGATTGATTGAAAATGGTGTTTTTCGATTTGATCACAGAGCACAGATTGAGCAGATCTCTAAGCCGACGCCACACAGACAGTTTAATGAGTTTATCAAACTACTGACGTCTTCGGCGAGCAGAGATGCTTACAACACTTTTATCGATTCTCTTAAGTGTGAGGGATATACAGCGATTGCACAGAAACTACAGAAAACTACACCGAAAGAGAGTAAGTTTTGTTTTCATAAAACAGTACCAATTTTAATACTACGTGTTTATGTCCAATCTCCTATCAACATATTTACATCTATTTTCCTGTAGCAAATTACCGATATTCCAAAGTTTTTTTTTTATAAACTATTGTAGACGGTTCTTATCTACAAAAATTTTTTTATAGTCTGCAATAACAATAGTTGTTACTGTACATATCTGCGACAATTCAAATTATTTCCCCCTGTTAAAGTAAAATAAAGTGATATATTTTGAAATGCGCAGTTAGTCATGAAATATCTGCATCCATTTAGAATTGTTTGATCTAACTTTAGTAGGTATTTTTTCTGTGAATTTCACTAACATATACGATCTATGAATCGAAATGAGAAGTTTTCGTGTCAGCTGTTGTAGAATTTGGGCGCATTTCGCCGAGACGTATCTAATTCCAGATTTGTATTGAAAAGTGCTATTCACTTGTATATCGTTTGTGCAATCTCCCATTCATCACATAGCACAGGCGTTGTATGAAGGTATGCAGTTGAAGTTGCATGTCTATCACATTAAAACACATGATCATACATGCATATTGATTTTAAATATTTTTCACCAGTTTCTTTCACAGAGTACTCTTTCTCACATATAGAAATGAATGACAATGAAGAATAGCCGAGGTCATTTGTAAATTGTTAAGTCAATGACTTACTGAATAATCAATTTTTAATAAATTGTCCAATTATTTGGACCGTCGATATTTCCCCTCATTGAAGAATGAAACCAAGGAATGATTTATCAGACTTGAAATTAGCTTTGAATTTTCGCACAAAATATAAATACGGAGCCTAGTGTAGGTATTGAAAATGGTGGAGATAATTTATATACTTAATGCTTGTTATTCAATTATCCGATTCAAACCCATACAAAATACAAAAGTACCACAAGACTTAATGAATATCGCCGCTAAAAATAGACAAGACGTATTCCTCATACAAATCATACTTATGTGACAATAGAATGTTTTCGATAAATTTATTAAAATTACTCTTTATCATTTCAACCATAACAACTTTACAAGCCTAGGATACAACCTTAAATCAAACACTTTCTACTTAAAGGTTTGTATAATTTATCATATAACTTGTTGTTGCTGACATCAAATCAAATATACAGAAGTTTGATGGTAAAGACAGATAAAACAGAGAACTTTACAGAAGTTTGATGGTAAAGACAGATAAAACAGAGAACTTTTAACAAGTTGTTGCATTTCTTAAACGTCAATGTAAGATATAGAACATACAGATATAAACTGATATTTTGAATTGTGTTTAAGTCGGACGTCGTGTCGAGCAAACTCTGTTACGTTGACTTTATCATGTATACAGGCGGTAGACAGTCTGAATGCTATGATGACAATTGACTACAACTGTATTACCAAAGCGTATATTTATATCATTCCAGTTCTTACGTACAAACTTCGGTATTTCTACAGTAATACACAATCGCGTTATTTTTAGCGTGTTTACTTTATTTCAGAAATACTTCCGTCATGTATTTACGTTCTTTGCAATGTTGTTTTTTCTGAATGCTGCCTAAGTATTGGTAATTTTACTCCACTATCTATAAAAATAATATTCTGCTGAAACGTTCACTACATCTGTTGTCTTTCTTTCTTTTTCTTTCTTTCTTCCTTCCTTTCTTTCTTTCTTTGTTTATTTCTTTCTTTCTTTTCTCATCTTTTATTTATTTTTTTTCTGTTGATTTTTATCACTAATCAGATTTAACACCATTGTTTTACTAATTATTGTGTTTGATTCCAGTATATTTTCGATATATCCAGATACTCAACCCCTTTTATCTATATCATGTCTGTCTCTCTGAAGGTCATTAGGATTTCAGAGTTAATGTTGAATAGTTTATGTCTCGAAAAGAAAAATAAAACTATCTTACCCGTTACAGTTATGGTCCGATCGTCCAGCCGTCTGGCCAATAGAATTAGCTCTGCCTCCATCCCCGCTGGAAGGAAATCGGTCCACGTAAGTATGCTGCTTTTAAAGAAGAAGATGCTTTTTATAGGATTCTTGAACGTGAATTATTTTTTTGCTTCTCTTTTTCATTTTTTGTAAGGCTTTACCGTGTTGTCTCAGATGTAAATTTCGCCGTTAATTCGCTGAGGTGTCTCGTCTTTTTTAAAAGTGGGATAGTATCCAGTCACAACTTAGCAAAGAAACCGAGATGTTTGTTCTTTGAAATCAATTGCCAACTAAAATGTATTTCAATTTAGATGTAAAAAGTGAAATTAGATCACAGTTTTTGAATTGATAATAACCGTACATCTTACTTTTTATAAGAACGCAAAAAAAAAAAAAAAAAAAAAAACAATTTAGCTTTATTCATGTTTTGGCATTTTACATATCAACTAGCATAATATGTAAATGTGCTTTTCGCATCTGTGTACTATATTTGATTTCAGGTTTAAATGTTAAGACTAGATATCGTCTGAGTTCTTTTGACCGATCTTTTTTTCTTTCGTTTTGCTGCCGTTTTCTTATTTCTCCAGGTATCACTTTTGTTCCGAATTTGAGTATTGCGTTTCCTTTGTGGGTTGACACTTGAGAATCTATTTCATTTCAGGAATCTGTGTTGCCTATTCAAGTTACTGCCCCAGAAGATGCCGGAGCGTCCAGCCTACCTGCAGCACGTGCTGACAGCTGTACCGACTGTTCTAACACAGTGAAAGCTGTACTGGAGGCTTTCGGCAGGAACCAGGAACAGCTCTTGGAGAACATGGAACGACAGCGCAGAGAGGACAGACAAGAACAGGAGAAACAACGCCAAAAGGATAAGCAAGAATACCAACAACAAATGCTGCATCTTTTTGGAAAATGGCAAGCAGAAAAGCACGATATTGTTAAACAGACTGAGTCTTCACTGGAAAAACTCCAGGAAGAAATAGATGAAATGAGGAAGGTTAATGTTGAATACAGTTTTCTCAAGGAGCAATATGATTATCTGCGTGAAAAACAGCAAGGTATGAGGGAAAAGGATAATGAACGACGAGAAAGGCTTCTTCAGCTTACAAAGGAGAAGGAAGAAGCCAAACGAGAAAACCAGAAGTTGGAAACAAAGATAGATCACTTAGAGACTAAATTACAAATGAGCGAAGACACACGTGAGGATATTGAAAACAAGCAATATGAAAGTAATAGAAATATCGAACGCCTGGAAACCGAGAAAGAGGATCTGGTGATACAGTTACGCGAAAAAGAACAAGAAAACAAGTCTCTACGCGAGCGTGTCGACGAACAGTATCTCCAAATCACTGACCTGCTGCAGAAACAACGAGATTACGACGACAGACATGACGATCCAGAGCTCTCCCAAACAGTCGAACAACAGATGAGGAAACTAGATATGATTTATGGGATGGTGCAATCCATCTCAAAGGAGAAAACAACTATACTCCAGGGCAAACTTGAGTGTCGTCCAAAGAAAATGGTCATTGGCCAGGCCACGGCGAAGGCAACTCTTTCTGACAGGAGGAAGATGAGGTTGGACAGGATGGACTCGTGAGCACTTCTGCTAAAAGAATATCAAACTTCAGGCGTTTATTCTGATTGTGTCATAGATCCATAAACATGTCCCAAACTGTGTTAAATACCAATGTTTTCAGGCTGTAGGATCTACTATTTTATTGAAAACTCTTTCCAAAACATCTTCGCTAAATGGAGTTATAGTTCTTTGGACCCCAAATTTGTCGTAATTTATCGACTTTATACATTAGCATCAAACGATTTCAAAACCAACGATCAAAACTGATAAAAGCAATTGAAAATAACAGATAATACTAAGAATACAATCTCCCAACAGGAGAATGGTGATGGAGCCTTTACCCCTTAGCAGGTACAAGGTCTTCTTACACTCATTTGGCATCCAGATGCATCATACAATAACATTGAATGTACAATTAGTGTGCTCATGAGTTTTATCGTTAATAATATATATAGGCACAACGTCGGGCTACACATACAATAACGACGGTAGCCTGCAACATGTCATATCCATTATCCGATTGGCGCGGATCCAGTCATGCTTCCGGTTATAACTCATTGTTTTCATTGTTTCACAAACTGTACAGAGTTTGCTTATGAATTGTCCGTCAGCATTATGTTATGTTTTTTATCATTATTTTATGTTTGTGTTACTGTGTCATATTAATGAATATATTATAATTAATATTATGTTTTTATATTCTAGTTATGAAATTAAAATATATTGAACATAAATATGTTTTTTTTTGTATAAGATGAAAGGTACTGACAACATGTATGTCATGGCCAAATTCTTTCGGTTGTTGGAATAAGTTAAAAGATGAAAACAAGCGGGAAAGAGAGATAACGATTTTGTGGGAGAGGGGACGCCTGTCACAGGCGACTGTGGCCAAATGAATGTCACCATATTTTCAAGTTATCAATATCTTCGTCTTATAGTGTTAGTCTTAATGTGTGGTATGTACATAACAAAACAGCTACCATGTCGGTGCTCCAAGTAAATACAAAGTTCCACGAAAAAGCGTACTAAAGTTATGTTGGTCAAACAAAATTTCTTGAAACCTTTCGTTGTAAGATTTTCTCTTGAGCTGTTGACAAACTTTTAAGCTTCAGCTTCTAAGCAGTCAGTCATATTTTACATATTTTTTAATCGTAGATATCATTAGAGTGAAGCCTAAATGACTGGTCGGTTTACTAGTCATTCCCTGTACTGAACATAACGGTGTATCATACTTCACAGGTGATTGATCTGTCTAAGTTGACAAGGTTGTTGTCATCAGTAACCACGCATACATTTCTCACTGATTGTTCTATTTTTTCTTAAAAGCTCGAACTTTACTTTTATTATTATTTGTTTTATTTTTTTATTGAGGACGACATATGTTGTAATATTGCTCTAAAATTCTCCACTGGTATTTATTAGTTATCAAAAGGCCTTACATTGAGCTTGGTGAGACTAGACATACTCTCATTCACTCCAGAAGACTATCACTGAAATATTTGAAGGTAGATGATTAGGTCTAGACCTATTCATGTAATGTATGACTGGAAGTATGCTGTCAGCTACACTTACAAAGCAATAACAGGACATTTCCATTTTCTTTGAATGACAATTACACCCAATTATCATTACACAGTCATTTCTTCAGTACACCTGGAACACCATCGCTGAGTGGCCCTCGGCATTCTTAAGCTGATCAAATCCATGATAACTGTATTCCTGATATTATCATGTAACATTTGTTTTGATTTGAAATTGAGTTTATGAAAAACAAACACTTATTCAGGTTCAAAGACAATCTTCGGCGTCAGAGTGACGTCAATATTACTATGTACTGGTTTTCTATATATCAATGATCTTGAAAGACAGTGCTATACAGACGGCCATGATGTCTTGTAATGCATCAAATCAGTTTAATATCACTAACGGCATTTGTAGTCGTTTAAAATCTACTTTCTGAAGAAACCTGCACAATGCTATCAAATATTAATCAATCTAACCATCGGTGGATATTCAAAGCATCAACAGCTTTATGAAAATTATTTCAAAAGTTTAAATTGGCAATTTTTTCAATGTGTATCATGATTCACACATCAGGTGCCGAATACCATTATACTGCTCTATTGTTTAAAATACAGACCCTATATTCGGCACACATTGTTTTGGTTTTTAAAACCCATAGGTCAGGTTGGCATTGTGTTCTAGCCCTGTATTAAACGCTACATCACAAACATATCAGGACCCAGTAAATTGTGTACATTGTTTTATGTATATGGTGGGCGATTCCTTTGAACATGTTAAACCACAGAGACTTAACACACCGCAAACGGAATAACGAAATGTCATCCTGTCGTTGGTGAATATATTAGACTGTATTTGTTGGATACAATTTCATGTGATTATGAGGCATTAATTGATATTTTGTCGGCGGTTAAAATTGTGTTTTGGGTAAGTCAGCACCATGAACCAAGATGAACACAAGAAGATAGAGCAGAATATGTCCTTTATGAAGGAAAGACTTGTTGGACTTGATCCACTCATAGATAAACTTACTAAAAAAGGCGTGTTCAGGTTCGAGCACAGACGTCAGATTGAGAAATATTCAACGGAACATCGTCGGTTTAACGAGTTCATCAAGATATTGAAAGCTTCCCCGAACAGGGATGCATTCGTTTGCTTCCTCGAGGCTCTGAATGCAGATGGTCATAATGCTATTGTACAGAAGGTGCAAAATACCGTTCCTAGACAAGTCGGTAGGTATACCACAAGTTGTGAAATATGTTATTATTATTGTTGTTGTTTTAATATGCATCTGTTTCTGTATTTAATTATAATTTGAAAAAATGACACGAATACACACTCAGGTTCATTTGACCTATATTTAGCATAAAGCATCGTAAATGCCGATTAATTCTTTTGTATTGTTTATCTCTTTCTGTGCAAGTTTCATTATATTTCAACATTTGAGTTACATCTTCCAAGTGTCTAAAATCTTAAAACTTTTATCGATCTATTTCAGGTTTCGTTAAAACCCCTGGGAAAGTGACTGTCCCTGATTCACGTCAAACAAGCACTCAACAAACACCGCCCCCTACGTCTAACGTTCTGCTTAGGACCCGCCACGCCCCTCCGACATCTAATCCACAAGCAGTGGTAAGATCGAACAATTGAAAAAGGAGAAATCAAATTAATCGAAACACTTTGGCAATGTCCTGATGATGAGGCTGGCTGGTATTTGACCAGGAAGAAAATATTCGCTTAAGCATTTCGCAATTGAAAAGCAGGAAATAAAATGCTGCAATGCAATTATCAATCAATTGAAAATCACTACTGCAATGTTTAATATATTAAAGTGAAAACAGCGGAATTTAGGCACTGGCGAAAAAAAGTTTTACGCTAATTGATGAAAACTCTTCAAGAAAACGTTGTTTACTTTCTGTATTATATGTGTTCTGTTTCACACGATGATGAATAGAGTAAGTTGTTTTTCCTCTATGGTTGGATGATGTGTCCAACAATAATTTATTTTGGTGGAAATTCATAAATTATATCATGCTTTATATTTTATGTATGTAGTAGATACAATTTATCTTTTCATTTATCTTTTTTTCATCTATTGAAAGCAAAATATTATTAAAGAAAAAAACAATTTCCCTTTTATAATTATATTATTTTTGTTCCAAATGCATTATTTTTACCTTTTTGACATTGCTTCTTTGCATTTTAGCAACCAAAACGGCTGGCGTTTGCTGAACGCTCTAGTATTGAACCTAGTCAGAATGTTGATATATCTGAATCAGGAGATTTGAAAACCGTGCTAGAACTGTTTCAACAAAAACAGAACATGATCCTAGAAAGACGAACACGGGAGATCAAACAAGAACAACATGATTACATGCAGGAATTTTTCGGTCAGTGGCAAAACGAAAAATATGACATTATGAAGGAAATATCAGTGTTGAAAAAACAATATGATAATCTTAAAGACAAGTATGATACTCTCTCTGCCCGTGGTACAAAGAACAAAGACAATATATTAGATGACAGAACTCTAGACATGAAGCGAAGCAATGAAGACTTACGAAACCGATGCAGCAAGCTTTCAGAAGAGAATAACTCCTTACAACAAGAGTGTAAAAGACTAAACGAAAAGGTAGAGAAACAACAGTCACAAATCACAGATCTCCTGCAAAAGCGAAAGGAAGTTGAGTCTCTTGTTCCACCTGTGATTGTCGAGGACATGTTTGATGCAGGAGTTGATCAAGAGTTTGGATATGCTGCAGCTTTTGGGTCACACAAGAAATCCCAAGGGAAGAGATAATGCACGTGAATTTACTTGCATTTTAAACACAATAATCACTATATATTGGATCTGAAAATTTAGCGTATTTGATTAACGTTAAATCACAGATACTTAAGTGTGACATCACCAGATATTTGATGACGACAAACGTATTTTTTTCTAGTCTTGAAAATTGTAAATTAAATACAGCTGGTTCGTCCTTCTAGGACTCGTCAGTGACGCTAAGGTCATTCATTTTGAAACGATTAAGGAAAATCAAAATTGCATATACAGATATATGATATATTCATAACAATGGCCAGTATGTGACTGTTCTTAACCATACCATAATTCGAATGATTAAAAAACAGAAAAAGTAGAAAAGAAAAAAATATTAAATTGCACTTTACTATATTGAAGATTCTGTTTTCAATATTTAAAATTTTAATATTATTTTGTATTTCAATGTTAAATATTACACTTTCGTTTTATGTTTTATAAGATGCTGTTATCTTGAAGTTTTATTTCAGTATCCAAAAAAAGTCTCTGCATTGTAGCATTTTGTATGTAAAGCTTATGACAAAAACTTCTAACTTGTTATTACAAATATAGCTGTTATGTAGTATTATCATTGTTATATAATAAAAAATATTTTATGCCCTTCGGATGTATCTTTGTTGTGATTTGAAGCTCCGTCATACATTACTTGCTATGGTTGCTACAAAAGGGGGGGGGGTGTAGCTAGAACAAATATCTTCCTCGTTGATTTTTTTCATTTGTAGAATTCGATAATATATACTTTTACTGTTGAGTCGGTGAAAACTTTCTTCAACACTTTCCTTAAGTGACTGTGACAAAATCACAACATGATTTACTCACTGACTTTGAGTTCTTCATGAGGATGTGATGTGACCTCATCACTACTTTTGAGACGAGATATTACAGACAGATATGCATGATTGATTTCGCAGTGCATTCCACGCTAGAAACACTGCGGCTATACAGGTTATTGTGTAAATTCGTATTGTAGAAATACACGTTGTTTTCATGGCTATAGAAAAAGAACCAACGAAAATAAAACGCAACGAATAAGATTTTTTGGTATCTAGTCCTTACCCTTGTTACGTTTAACCCACGAAAATTTTATGCTAAGCAGTATTACGCGGAATAATGACTAAACACTTATCATATCAACATCCATTATAGTCACCTATTATATTACACAACGATCTGCCAGAGGAGTATCGATTACTGTATGGTGTGATATGGACAATATATCGTGGTAAACTGGTGAAGTGGTATACCAGAGAAGTATAGGCCACGGTATGGTGTGATATGGACACTATATCGTGGTAAACTGGTGAAGTGGTATACCAGAGAAGTATAGGCCACGGTATGGTGTGATAAGGACACTATATCGTGGTAAACTGGTGAAGTGGTATACCAGAGAAGTATAGGCCACGGTATGGTGTGATATGGACACTATATCGTGGTAAACTGGTGTAGTGGTATACCAGAGAAGTATAGGCCACGGTATGGTGTGATAAGGACACTATATCGTGGTAAACTGGTGAAGTGGTATACCAGAGAAGTATAGGCCACGGTATGGTGTGATATGGACACTATATCGTGGTAAACTGGTGAAGTGGTATACCAGAGAAGTATAGGCCAAGGTATGGTGTGATAAGGACACTTTATCGTGGTAAACTGGTGAAGTGGTATACCAGAGAAGTATAGGCCACGGTATGGTGTGATATGGACACTTTATCGTGGTAAACTGGTGAAGTGGTATACCAGAGAAGTATAGGCCAAGGTATGGTGTGATAAGGACACTATATCATGGTAAACTGGTGAAGTGGTATACCAGAGAAGTATAGGCCACGGTATGGTGTGATATGGACACTATATCGTGGTAAACTGGTGAAGTGGTATACCAGAGAAGTATAGGCCACGGTATGGTGTGATAAGGACACTTTATTGTGGTAAACTAGTGAAGTGGTATACCAGAGAAGTATAGGCCACGGTATGGTGTGATATGGACACTTTATCGTGGTAAACTGGTGAAGTGGTATACCAGAGAAGTATAGGCCACGTTATGGTGTGATATGGACACTTTATCGTGGTAAACTGGTGAAGTGGTATACCAGAGAAGTATAGGCCACGGTATGGTGTGATATGGACACTATATCATGGTAAACTGGTACATTCGTATAGGAATATTCGCAGATGATCCCAGGTAGATAATCACTTTAGATAAACCGATTCATTTAAAACACGGCCAGAATTTACTGAATTGGTTTAGATAATAATATTGTACATTTACATATTTAACAACGTTAATTTTTTCTAGAAATTACTCACAGTTGGTCTGGAATATAAAGAGAGATAGGAAGAAAAAATCCCCAAGGATACATAGTGTGTAAGCCACACATTTTGTCGTTGCCAATCGTTGGATAACAAAATATACTGAGCAAGTGGTTAATCGTTGCCAACAGTACATGGAAAAAACAGATTAAATAATGAATAGAAAATAATAATTCATATGGCTCAAATTTCGAGGTTAAAAAAAAAGTAAAAAATAAAATAAAAAAATAAAAAAAAAAAAACACACACACACACACACAAACACTATTCCGTCGACACTTGAATTCGAGAATGAAAAACATTTCACATTTTTTAATCACAAGAAATAAATCCCCACAAAAATGACGTTTTTATCGTCACAAACTTGAAGTGACAAAACCTGAGCGTAGACAGCGATTATCATCGTTAACACCATTTTATAGTCACAAACTTGAAGTGACAAAACCTGAGCGTAGACAGCGACTGTCATCGTTAACACCATTTGATAGTCACAAACCAGAAGTGACAAAACCTGACCGTAGACAGCGATTGTCCTCGTTAACACTTGAGTGTATTCAACTATTAAGAAAAGAAAAGACTTTTGAGTTACTTTTTAAAAATGAATTTACCTCATCTAGAATCAGCGTGACAGGACTATATTGACATTTGGACTGCTGTCCATGAAATCAACATGTCCGTATTGTTTACTGTCCTTCGAGACTAATTCACATTTTACTAATTTGCTTTATTTGCATATGGGAAATTTGCAGAATCGTTTATCATATATTTTTTTATGAATAATTCCGGAAACCTTGTGACAACTCAATACAAATTAGATACTAATTTCTTTTGTTCTGAACAAAATGTCAGTAAGTACTGATCATATCACTGCTATGCTAAACACGAAACCCGACGTATCACATTGGGCAGCTTACTGAAATACAATCTTCAATTGTTCAAGAGTTATCGGCATCTGATCAAATAAATAAAAAAATCAGAAAATAAGAATATAAAGGATTGAGAAATTAGAGTTGTTCTATTTTGCTATATAACCTAAGTTGTTGATATTTCTAGCCATCAGACCTGGCTCCCCTCTTTTGTTGTTGTAGTATAAGTTCGAATCCATTACGTATTAAATACTATAATCAAACATCGTGTTGGTAAAACAATAAGGAGTCTTTATATACATCGCTTTGTAGTGGCCTGCACGGTTACTGAGTCTATTGAGTTCTGCTTATCTATTAATGTCATCAAACAACTATCAGAACCACGAACGACTTTACCCTGCAAAAATTACCTCCTATCGGGACAAAGTTATATACCTGTGACGTAAATCATTGGGCAGTGTTATATTTGTATTGAGACTAATTCTCTTGGAGAGTTATTTGTTAATTTTCTACCATTGCTCTGCTGGGTATGAACTGACAACTTTGGACTGATCGCAATGAACGCAGAGGAACACAAAAAGATTCTTCAGAATCTTACTTACATGAAAGGACGACTTGTGGAACTTGATCCACTTATAGATAAACTGATTGAGAAGGATGTGTTTAAGTTCGAACACCGAGAACAGATAGAAAGCCACCCAACAGCTCATCGCCAGTTTAACGAGTTTATCAAGGTGTTGAGAGCGTCCCCGAACAAAGAAGCATTTACCTGTTTCCTTGAGGCCCTTAACGCAGACGGACACCAAGCTTTAGTTCAGAAAATTCAAAGTACTGTGCCGAGAGAGATTGGTATGTCATATTTTGCTAATTTCATCAATTATTATTATAACATGTTTACACATTATGGTGTTCAAACAAACTTATGTTTCCAAATCATATATATATATTTATATATGTTTCTTTAACTCTGACAAAAACAACCAGTAATTTCCAACTAAACAAGCATATTTCTATTAGAATTTTCACGAAAAAATAAAAACACTCTTGTAAAACTTTATGACTGTTATATACTTATGATTGCACTTTTGTGAAACATTTCAGGATTTGCTAAAATCCCCGGCAAAGTGATTCCACCAACCCCAGGGCGACAGACAACCGCACAGTCAAAACACACAGCCCCGCCGACCTCCAACAGTTTGCTGACGAGCCGAACTAATCCTTCGACTTCCACGACACCAGTGGTAAGAGTTCCTATACTGCTGTCAGATTTTGTCAATATCAATGTTTTGATTTACATCTAAATAATGCATTTCAAGGAGGAGATTTACACCGTGCATAAAACGAGAAAAGGCATGTCAATAAATCCATAAACTTAATTCAATTACATTAGTGAAAAATATAAACAAAAGAAAGATTTACACCGAACCCTTTGGTCAATCCAAGTAATGTTAACAACTATAAAATCACCAGTAACACTAACGAGCACTAAAAAGCGCAACTTAGTATAACACAAAGTAATAGAATATTTCCTGAGATCATTATGACATCCGTTAATTCTTTTCAATATCCACTTCAACTTACATCTCTCTTAACCCCGTGTTGCACGTTTGTCATCATCTTGCATGAAAATCGTGATATCGGGAACAAGTCCTTGACTATCGAAGCGATTGCAAATTGTAAACACAATATGTAAAATATGTAGGGAATTTGCTATCAAGAAATGGAAAATTTACACTGGGGAACTTGAAATATTTACGCTTATAATGCAGCTTAGTGGTAAATTCTTTTTTTTGGGTTTGTTGATCTATTTGATAAATGCTAAGATGTTTCTTCACCTATCTTTCCAGCTTCCCAGCAAAATACATACCAAATAACAGTTTTCTCAATAAACAAACCTCATTGTGATCAACTTCATGAAATAATTGTAGATGATTTCATTTTAAAATTCATTTTACCTCATTTTCCTAACCCCATCGGAGCTATATTTCTTTCTGTGAAAATGTTTCTTGTGATTCTACAGGGACAAAGTCTATTCATTGTATCAAGCGCAGAAATAATTTCCTTTTCTCAGATCCGTATATATTTGTGTTTTAGGATCCAAGACGTTATGAGTTTTCCGAGCCCATTACCACTATCTCCAGTAAGGAATCCGAAGACTACTCAGAAGCAGGAGGGGTGAAGGCCATGTTGGAACAATTCCAACAAAAACAAAACATCATTCTGGACAAGAGAGCACGAGAGATGAAAAAGGAACAACAAGATTTCATCTTAAGAAATGAAGCGATCGTTTCCACGTATCAAAGTCAATTGCAACAAATTCAGAAATTTTTCGGTCGATGGGAAAACGAAAAACAGGAACTGATGAAGACAAACAGGAAAACTTCTGATAAGCTCCAAGAGCAAATGGATGCATTTGATGCCCTAAAGAATCAGTATGAAGAGCTGAAAAGACAGTATGATAATTTGAAAACTCAATACTCACAGCTCTCCTCGCGGCGGGCCAAGAATGAGGACAGAACTGTCGAGGATAAAGGTGCGGACCTAAAACGAAATAATGAAGATTTACGCAACAGATGTAGCAAACTCTCCGAGGAGAACTATTCTCTACAACAAGCATTGGAGTCTGTCCAGATGGAGTTACAAGAGGAGAAGGAAGCCTACCAAGCTTTGGAGGACCAGAATACCGAAAACAAATCGGAGGAAGAACGACTGAAGAACATGTTAAAGGAAAAAGATCGTGAGTGTAAAAGACTGAAAGACAAAGTGGAGAAACAACAAGCTAAAATCAAAGGTCTACTACAAAGGCAGAAAGAAGCCGAGTACTTTGGTCCCCAGGTAATGGTTGGAGAAGACATGTATGGCACGGGAGGTGAAAACAAAGAGTTTGGACAAACTCAGGTCGCCCCTGAGTATGGAACAAAGAAGAAGACACATAGGAAAAGATGAAGGACAAACCAGCATATCATACCTACTAAGCGAAGCAGTAAATTGATAATCTATTGAGCCATTTGACCATTTAATCTTCGAATAAAAAGACGTGTCTGAATGTGTGACAGGAAAGATCATAACATGAGTGATATTTCTTGTCTCTTCATAAACATGGCTGTTGCTTATAAAGCTTTTGACGTGATTGCAATACCTTGGAAGTTAGATAACATCCATTTATTGTGATAGAAATATGTTTTTGAAAATTATTGCTTGTGTAGGTATATGCTAATAAATATAATTCGATGGCAAGTTATGTTATAAAAGTGGACATTGATTTTGTTGACTACTTGTGCATATGAAACTGGGAGGTGTTGACCAGGGACGCAAATTTATTTTGATACATGGAGTATGTTGTGTGATTATCATTACAGATACAAACTCGTGCAAGACTCCATTTGTTCCCTGCAACTGCTATTGAGAGAAAATAAAAAAATTTAAAAAAAAATAGAATAAAAGAAGAAATAGAAAAAAATCTCAAAGGTTTCGAACAATTAACAATGTATCGATCGCTGTGGGTTTTTTTTATCCAAATCCTTCACGCTCTGTTTAAACTTTATATAGCTACTGTACTGTACCATGTAGGTACATTGAAGCAATCCCCGTCTAGACAGACTCGCAAATGTCTCTACACGTAATCTACAAGTGAAAGCAGCAAAGAAACGCTAAATGTGATTGGAATTATTTCTGAAATTGTGATACCTAATAAAATTTATATGAATTTATTTAACACTATATGTTATTAGTGATACATTTTGTTTCAAACGAGTAATCTTTTGTGTAAACGATATAAGATTATTATGTTACAATGTTACTCTACGATGCGGGTTTGAATATTTCTGTTCGAGTGTTCTCGGCAAAACTCACAAGAGAACTCAAGTTTCAATGACCCAACATAGTGATTATAGCCGTATCGTTGGAACCTTCCTTGTTCAGAATAAATATCATGCGATGAACTAAAAAGTAGTATATGTAACTTCTTTCATCTCTATGTCTATGTTTTCGGAACCTATATATATCTGTACACATCAAAGATTATCTCCGTTTTCTCTACTTTTCATGTTCTTTGCAAATAAATTCATGTATGGATTACCTACCTGGTAGGAGATTGACAATAGTCTGAGCATGTTTATAGTGTTAACAATATATATCGTGTTATGTTATTTTACTATTAATACTTTTCTACCAATGACAATCATCTCATTTTATATCTCCGTGTTTCTATGGCTTTGTCCTATCTCTATAACACTCTATTACACATCACACGTGTTTCACCCTTAATATATTGCATACTGTGTATTCTCATTATTTCATCACATTTATTTCATTCTTTCTTCTTAATACCAGATATATCTTATCATTGTACCATGTGTATGTGTGTTGTTTCATTCTTCATCAAATTATTGAGAAGCATATATCTTGAATTGTTACAAAATACAATGTATTTGTGTCATTCTTTTCGTTCTATGGTCTATCTGTTTTTAAATGCCCATGGATGTTGATAAGACGTTAAATAATATAGCCAAATGAAATAATGTTATAATCTTATCTATGGATATATATACATATGTTTCCTTATCTTATTTCCTTTCATGTTTTTACACTACATTTATTTATAGATATATTCATTACATTTAGATTATTTTGTGTACGATTTTTGCCATAAATAATGTATTTGTACTTTACATGGAAATGTTCCCTCCCCTCCTCGCAGTTATCCCGCCAAATTATCAAATTGCTTAATACACTATAACATTTGTTAATATCGGCAAATAAAGAGGGAGGAAGAAAATGTTAACAGCCGTTAAAATAAACAAAAATAAAAAAAATACCGGTATATAAAAATAACAAGTAGTTAATGTGAAACAGCAATAATTTATTTTATGATATTAACCGAACCAGCACTAATCTATTGGATGATATTAACCTCGTGTTCACCTTCTTCATTTTCAATTACTTTAACAGTGAAATCATTACACAGAAACCCGTGACTGTATGGGACATTGCGAAATATGTTACAGTTAAATAGATTTACCTTACAAGGTATCCTAAGAATGTTTACTCTGGTGCATATTTTTTATGATAATTAAAAGAACTTTTTCCTGGAACAACTGATATATTTAGAACAGATGTAAGATTATTCTTCCGAGTACCAGTTTAAAATATCAGTATGTATAACATACATAGCTGTTAAGGGCAGTTCAGTTACTGCGACACTCGCCTGTTATCTTATCTCCTCCAGCTTGCCCTCGTACGTGTGGTGAAATCAATCTGGGGTCATGTGAGTGACTTATCGACTAAATAACCTTGTTTTATTCGGGGTGACTTTAATATTTCAACGATAAATTTACAGGTATGTGTATATTAAAGGATTCTTTATATTCTAACAGAAAATTGGTCGAATATATATATATATGTGTATGTCTTTCGTATAAATTATTCTTAATGGTGACTGGGACATGTTTGTTCCTTGTTTGTATAGCACGTATTGTAAATAATCACTCACTAAATACATAAAATTTATGTATATCTAGTTTAATACTGACCTGAAATCGTCCATTCTGTGGTTTATTGGGACTGAAAGACTATCTTTTGAATGAGGCGAAAATGTTTGGACATTTTCTTTGTCAAAAAACACGAACCTAGTGATCACGGAAATCTATAATGAGTTTCAACGCAAGGCATGCGTGTGGCTATGTGTAATACGTGGTGCACATGAGTCACAAAGTATTAAAGCATTAATTGATTTAGGTTGTTTCAGATATATAGAAATAACGATTTGTGATGAGTATGGCGATCTTGTCTTGGTCAATCAAAGTAAGCAATGTCACATTCCTAAAGGAGAACAGAGATGTTATGTTGACAGTGTGAGTAGACTTGGTGTATGTAGACGTTATGTTGACAGTGTGAGTAGACTTGGTGTATGTAGACGTTATGTTGACAGTGTGAGTAGACTTGGTGTATGTAGATGTTATGTTGACAGTGTGAGTAGACTTGGTGTATGTAGATGTTATGTTGACAGTGTGAGTAGACTTGGTGTATGTAGATGTTATGTTGACAGTGTGAGTAGACTTGGTGTATGTAGACGTTATGTTGACAGTGTGAGTAGACTAGGTGTATGTAGATGTTATGTTGACAGTGTGAGTAGACTTGGTGTATATATGTGTTATGTTGACAGTGTGAGTAGACTTGGTGTATGTAGATGTTATGTTGACAGTGTGAGTAGACTTGGTGTATGTAGATGTTATGTTGACAGTGTGAGTAGACTTGGTGTATGTAGATGTTATGTTGACAGTGTGAGTAGAGATGTTATGTTGACAGTGTGAGTAGACTTGGTGTATGTATATGTTATGTTGACTATATGAGTAGACTTGGTGTATGTAGATGTTATGTTGACAGTGTGAGTAGACTTGGTGTATGTAGATGTTATGTTGACTATATGAGTAGACTTGGTGTATGTAGATGTTATGTTGACAGTGTGAGTAGACTTGGTGTATGTAGATGTTATGTTGACAGTGTGAGTAGACTTGGTGTATGGTGTATGTAGACTTGTTATGTAGATGTTATGTTGACAGTGTGAGTAGACTTGGTGTATGTAGATGTTATGTCGACAGTGTGAGTAGACTTGGTGTATGTAGATGTTATGTTGACAGTGTGAGTAGACTTGGTGTATGTAGATGTTATGTTGACAGTGTGAGTAGACTTGGTGTATGTAGATGTTATGTTGACAGTGTGAGTAGACTTGGTGTATGTAGATGTTATGTTGACAGTGTGAGTAGACTTGGTGTATGTAGATGTTATGTTGACAGTGTGAGTAGACTTGGTGTATGTAGATGTTATGTTGACAGTGTGAGTAGACTTGGTGTATGTAGATGTTATGTTGACAGTGTGAGTAGACTTGGTGTATGTAGATGTTATGTTGACAGTGTGAGTAGACTTGGTGTATGTAGATGTTATGTTGACAGTGTGAGTAGACTTGGTGTATGTAGATGTTATGTTGACAGTGTGAGTAGACTTGGTGTATGTAGATGTTATGTTGACAGTGTGAGTAGACTTGGTGTATGTAGATGTTATGTTGACAGTGTGAGTAGACTTGGTGTATGTAGATGTTATGTTGACAGTGTGAGTAGACTTGGTGTATGTAGATGTTATGTTGACAGTGTGAGTAGACTTGGTGTATGTAGACGTTATGTTGACAGTGTGAGTAGACTTGGTGTATGTAGATGTTATGTTGACAGTGTGTATGTAGATGTTATGTTGACAGTGTGAGTAGACTTGGTGTATGTTGGTGTATGTAGATGTTATGTTGACAGTGTGAGTAGACTTGGTGTATGTAGATGTTATGTTGACAGTGTGAGTAGACTTGGTGTATGTAGATGTTATGTTGACAGTGTGAGTAGACTTGGTGTATGTAGATGTTATGTTGACAGTGTGAGTAGACTTGGTGTATGTAGATGTTATGTTGACAGTGTGAGTAGACTTGGTGTATGTATATGTTATGTTGACAGTGTGAGTAGACTTGGTGTATGTAGATGTTATGTTGACAGTGTGAGTATACTTGGTGTATGTAGATGTTATGTTGACAGTGTGACTTGGTGTATAGATGTTATGTTGACAGTGTGAGTGTAGACGTTATGTTAGACTTGGTGTATGTAGATGTTATGTTGACTATATGAGTAGACTTGGTGTATGTAGACGTTATGTTGACAGTGTGAGTAGACTTGGTGTATGTAGATGTTATGTTGACAGTGTGAGTAGACTTGGTGTATGTAGATGTTATGTTGACAGTGTGAGTAGACTTGGTGTATGTAGATGTTATGTAGACAGTGTGAGTAGACTTGGTGTATGTAGATGTTATGTTGACAGTGTGAGTAGACTTGGTGTATGTAGATGTTATGTTGACAGTGTGAGTAGACTTGGTGTATGTATATGTTATGTTGACAGTGTGAGTAGACTTGGTGTATGTAGATGTTATGTTGACAGTGTGAGTAGACTTGGTGTATGTATATGTTATGTCGACAGTGTGAGTAGACTTGGTGTATGTATATGTTATGAACACATATTAACTACACTAACAGTATGTACACGATATGTAGACAGTGTGAGTAGACTTGGTGTATGTGTGAGTAGACTTGGTGTATGTAGATGTTATGTTGACAGTGTGAGTAGACTTGGTGTATGTAGATGTTATGTTGACAGTGTGAGTAGACTTGGTGTATGTAGATGTTATGTTGACAGTGTGAGTAGACTTGGTGTATGTAGATGTTATGTTGACAGTGTGAGTAGACTTGGTGTATGTAGATGTTATGTTGACAGTGTGAGTAGACTTGGTGTATGTAGATGTTATGTTGACAGTGTGAGTAGACTTGGTGTATGTAGATGTTATGTTGACAGTGTGAGTAGACTTGGTGTATGTAGATGTTATGTTGACAGTGTGAGTAGACTTGGTGTATGTAGACGTTATGTTGACAGTGTGAGTAGACTTGGTGTATGTAGACGTTATGGTGACAGTGTGAGTAGACTTGGTGTATGTATATGTTATGTTGACTATATGAGTAGACTTGGTGTATGTAGATGTTATGTTGACAGTGTGAGTAGACTTGGTGTATATATATGTTATGTTGACAGTGTGAGTAGACTTGGTGTATGTAGACGTTATGTTGACAGTGTGAGTAGACTTGGTGTATGTAGATGTTATGTTGACAGTGTGAGTAGACTTGGTGTATGTAGATGTTATGTTGACAGTGTGAGTAGACTTGGTGTATGTAGATGTTATGTTGACAGTGTGAGTAGACTTGGTGTATGTAGATGTTATGTTGACAGTGTGAGTAGACTTGGTGTATGTAGATGTTATGTCGACAGTGTGAGTAGACTTGGTGTATGTAGACGTTAGGTTGACAGCGTGAGTAGACTTGGTGTATGTAGATGTTATTGTGTCAGTAGACTTATGTAATGTTATGTTGACACAGTACTCTAGATGTTATGTAGTGTGAGTACTTGGTGTATGTTATGTTGACAGTGTGAGTAGACTTGGTGTATATAGATGTTATGTTGACAGTGTGAGTAGACTTGGTGTATGTACACGTTATATACATATTGCTATGTCTGAAGTGACCGCCTCATAAAACTCATTCATAACGAGGAAACTGATTGGCTATTGATTTTTAAAAAGTGTAAGTTAACATTTATCGTTTTCATATCGGTATTTTAGTATCATAATGGTTAGATATATTAAATATTATACCATTGGTCTTAAGTTTCAAAGTTTGGAGAGAGAGAGAGAGAGAGAGAGAGAGAGAGAGAGAGAGAGAGAGAGAGAGAGAGAGAGAGAGAGAGAGAGAGAGAGAGAGAGAGAGAGAGAGAGAGAGAGAGAGAGCAACTGTTTTTATACTGATGTTCTGTTTTTTCTGAGATGTTCATATAAACATACTTTAATGATCATTTTCACATTTTTTCATTTCACAAAATAGTGAAGTGACCGTTATGATATCGCTGTTCATACAGCTAAATTCAAGTTCTCATTCTGAAGTTGTTGGTTTGGTTTGTTTTGGGTTTTTTTATTTGTTTGTTTGGGGTTTTTTTTAATTGTGTTTTTTGTTTATTTTTTTTATTTTTAAAGTGACCATTGGCTACGACTGTGAAAATTATCAGATCTACCATGTGAATGAAAAAGATACCTATTCCATTACGTGGAATGGTGGAAGTATACCCAGTTACTGTTCCATCGGATTCGTTGGTCGTGATAATGGTTACATGAACGAGTACAAAGTGTGTATAACGAAAACAAAATGGTCACTTCCAAACTGTGGAGCGAAGGTCAAATACGAGAAAGGGGTCATGAGCTCGGTTTCAGAGGTAACGCCGCCTTGAATGTCTATAATTTCTGTCGCAAGTATAACTGTTTATATATAATAGCATTTCTTTTACGACTTTTTTTATAATATTATATATCCTTCTTTTACCAAATACCGCCTGAACTGGGCACCGTTTCAAATCTTTGGGAATACACAGGTGTAAATATTTTATCGTGTAGTAATAAGTGATTACAAGTAGTTTTAAAGGGTATGTGATTATGTGATTGATCATCAGTTGTTATCAGAGGCTGGTAAGTCTCTTAAAGACCCTTTATAACTATAATTTGTTTATAGTCTAGGGTGATCGTTTAAAGCTGTGTTTACATTGTCTTCACGGTTTCCGTGTGATTAAACATATTCACCAAATAAAACAAACATTAAGTAAAATGGCACACAATTGATGATTTACAGGTAAAATAACTAAGATTGATGTGCAGGTGATCACTACACCAATAATATACTACATAGATAATAAGGTATTTTACAATATGACTTTAATATGATCAAATTGAACCTGACAAAACTAAACACTTTAAAAATCATCAATAATTTTGAACAGATTTCTTTGTTTGTTTGTTCGTTTGTTTTATTTGTTTTGTTTTTTTTTAATGATATTCAGAATGTACAAGGACGAGGTGTTTCGAAATGTTCAGATTTGTCATAGTCTCATAAAAATTTACCTTAAATCCCAACAAACATATCCCTTCTATAACACTATTTATCAATGGTGAAGTGATTCTGATATGTTTCCATCCTAACAGATATATACACTGTCTTAACACTCACTATAAATGGTGTTGTGATTCTGATATGTTTCCATCCTAACAGATATATACACTGTCTTAACACTCACTATAAATGGTGTTGTGATTCTGATATGTTTCCATCCTAACAGATATATACACTGTCTTAACACTCACTATAAATGGTGAAGTGATTCTGATATGTTTCCATCTTAACAGATATATAACTGCTACGTCACCCCCACGAAATGGTGTGGTGAATCTGACGATTACGTGGATGTTGTCTTTGAGGCTACCTCCAATTTGGAGCAAGGGTCAGGAGAGATTGAACTAGAGGTTACAGCCGTTATGACGTATAACTGTGAGTATGATTATGTCATCCGTAATTAGGACCTTAGGACCTGAGTGCTTTACAAAGAATACATTATCAGTATCTTTAGATATCAGCTACATTTTGGCGAGGATGAAGAAAGACAAACGCATTGTTTTTTTTTTGTCTGAACCAAAACATACTTTATACTGAAAGACACTGACCACGTAATCTATATATCATGAAACACTGATGGAGAATTCGACAACCCAAAACTTGATTTTTACCAAATATGTAGATGCTGCTAGGCTAGATGACGTGTGGCTGGGCAATTGCTTCGTTTAGGAAGGAATATTGGCCATAAGTCCGGGACAATTAGTTTTACTATGACAGTTTTAATCAAAACTGATTTGAAAAATTAACAATATCGTCCTCCGTTTGTGTTTGGTGCCGTGTGCCACCATACAATACACCCTACTTATTGAAAACCCGTGTTAAACTTGGATATCTCGTACTTTTAAAAGCGGAACTTTTCTTTACCATTTCAAGCAGTGTCTGTGCGGATATTACTGGCAAATCATATAGATATGTTCATACTGTACTTAAAATGGCGCTCCGTAAATTGACAAATGCTGAAAGATGGCAAGATTCTAGAATTCAGTTGATCAAGTAATATGTGTTGGTAATAAGAAGACCTATCCGTCAATGAGAGACAGGTCAAAAGTCAACATGTTTTTACAAGGCTTCGGGAAATTAATTTTGTAACATGTCTTGTTAAAATGCTTTAATACGTTACTATACACCCTGTTGAGTTGTAATTGAATATTTTTTCTCAAATACAGTGGACAAATTAATCTGTTCCAACATATAGGCAGTCGCTAACCTTTGTTCAAGCATATACTTGTACCGCCGTTCGCTTTCCTTGGAAAAAACTCTCATAACAAGAGTACGGACGCATCACTTCTACTTCGATTTATTTTCTTTTTCGTTATCTTCTTTTTCGTCTGTGTTTTTTTACTTTCGGTGTTTTTGTACAATTTAAAGCTCAACGCTTCGAAGAAGAGTGACAGTATATATTGTCGCCTCGACGTCAGCGGATTTTTTTTTATGTTAATATTTTGATGCAAGTGTTAAAAGACACTATCATGTCCCTTTTTAACTTTACAATGGCGCTGATATTTCACTCGGAACTCCTCGGGTGTGCTTCATAATACATGTGGCGTTAGTCACATTCGAGGAGTGCCGAGTGGATATTTGGTGTTGGGTTCTCTGTAGGGTTTACATATTCCTTCCAAGGGACTAAAGCATTCTGGGTAAAAAGAAACCCGACATTTGACATGTTTCGTGTTCGATTAAATAGTAAGACTTTAATGCATTAGTGCAAGTGTTGAAAGACAGCAGTGCATGTTTTCGTTCTCTTTTTAACTAAATATAATATTTAGTCATTATTTCGAGTAGTGTAAATTTTGTTGTCACCCATTTCTTTCAGATAACTTGACAATTGGGGTAGCAGTCGGCGGGTCCATTGGTGGTCTGTTTTTCCTAGTGCTTGCTATAGTGCTAATTTCAAGAGCAAGGGCTCGCCAATGCCAACGCCGACCTGTTATTCTCACGTCAGGTAGGAAACCAATCGGGCATTATGAATTATAGGGTGGGGGGGGGGGGGGAAGTAAGTATATGACAACTGCATGTACTATCATTTTTTTAACAAAAGTTAAATTCCCTAGTTTTTGTGTAACATTTTTTATGTGACAGAGAAAATCGCTCATTGGCCAAGACGTCTCCTGCATTTGATGTCATCATTGCAAATCGATAATCCAGACTCTGATTAAATATATGTTTAGTTATAATATATAATATATAAAATATATAATTTGTCATATAATAAATGTATTACTGATTTTTTTTTAAAAAAAAAGATTTCTAACGGCCTCGCGGAATATCACCTTTTTCAGATCGACAAATTCTTGTATTAATCCAAAAAAAGTTGTATATTGTTAAGTTAAATATGTATTATCAATACATCTTTATTTCAAGAAAATGATATATTCAAAACGAATATTTTTTAAATGGTTGATTAATTCAATTGAAAGAAAAAATTCTCATGTACATGACATCTTTTTACAATATTCGTTGGAATGATATTCTTAAAATGGAGGAAGTATGTAAGAGTTATCTCCCTTACATCCGTTAGACGATGCATAAGAATCAATTCAAAATTGACTCAATAGACATGGCAATACTCCCACAAAAAAATCGATTTTAATGAACTTTAACTAATTCAGTATCATATTATTTTTAATGATATACATTTTTTTAAACATGTTGGCATAAATTCAATAGTAAGGATCGTATTTGAAATTAAATATTTTCGAGTAACTTAAAGCTTGATTTGTTTGGTTTTAAGAGAAATTGCATTCGTAATATAGAATTACAAGTGTTTTCATTACTCTTTGGTCTACACTAGGTTGCTTCCGAAAAAAGGTAACTCATTCGAGCATGACCTTCAGTCTTAGGTGTTCTCTCAACAGTCTAGTGGCAGGCATGCTATTGTACTAATTCATGTGCAGGTAAAATAAGGGTACGGGATGTATCATATCTTGCTTCCATCCCTGATGTTATAGATGAGATCTAGGGGCAACACCGTCAGTAAAAGGGGAGATTGTGATTGACAATAACAGCTACAATTCCATCCAAATAGGCAAGAGAGATGTTTATCGTTTCAAGTACTGACAACAAAGGTTAACAACGCCCTTTTGTTATCGTTATTAGGTTATGCAGGGTCTCCTCCTTCACAAGGTCTTACGAATCCTGTCATGTATTCATCAACGAGTGGGACATATCCGGATAATGCCAAACCGCCTCCCTCCTACGAAAGTGTGATGAACAGTCAGGCCTACAATTGCCCACCACCAACAGCACAGACATAATGAACTATGCAGGACATATTTCTGTCTAAGGTGAAAAAGGCATGAAGGACTGTTCAACTGCATAGTCTGACAGACACCAAAAAGACTGAAAATAGCAATGGCTATGAAGAGTTTAGTGATTTGACAAGTGTTGTTATATAAATAGATTTTACATTGTTTGTAAATAAAAATTATTTGTATCAAGGTATTTATTAATGAATCATAATTAAAAAAAAAATTAAATTAGGATAAAAATAATCAAATTCATAACTACAAATTTGAAGAAAAAAATAGTCCCACAAATAAACACAACGGCTATATCATAGACAACAAGATTGTGATATAGTAATGACGAATGAAATGTTGCTATATAAATTTCATTTGAAACAATTGTATTCTGCTTTTAGATAAGTCAAATCGCTGGACTTTTTTTCTCTAAAAAGTATATGTTGATATAGATCAGCTGTATAATGTTATTTTTAATGTTTTATATTGTCATGATAATGAATGAGATTCCGAATTATTTCCCTAAATATAATCAAGATAATGATATTTGCATAAAAAGGAAGTAATTTATCAAACTTCGCTACAGAAACAGCTGCCAAACAACTTCCCAGTTATACGTAAACAAATTGCTGGACTACGATGGGCAACGCATAGTTGTATTAATATCGGGAAGGTAATTTTTGGCTCCTTGTAATTTTTCGGGAGAGTATAAAGACGCCGCTTTGTCCTGAAACTAGGATAATGAAACGTAGCATTGTTTACATTAAGAGGATGTGAATTGTATTCAATTCAGGGCCCTTGACCCTTCAATTACAGAGTTATTGCCCTTTGTTAAAAATTTTCTCCAGAGCATAAGTTTGCTTTCATTTAAGAAAGGATAATGAAACTTCGTGGATACATTGTTCATACTGATAGTATGTACAGTGTGCCATATTTAGTTCCTGAAACCCCTTAATTACAGAATTTAAAAAAAATTGTTCAATAAAGTTCTTTTTAAGGAGCGCAGTGATATACTTATTTGAAAAAAAGATCCGATACAATTATAACAATACCGAGAAAAAAAACCCAAAAAAGTGATACAGTTAATCAAAAACTGTAAACTATATGATGTGATTTATTTTCGCGGATTTCACAATCTTAAGAAATTCGTGAAAGTTAACCTTAAAGAATTGTGATAAAGAAGGAAAAACTATGATGGTTAAGTATAGTATCCTGATACGAGAAACTCATTCTTCGATGATGTTGAAATCACAAAAATTGGAAGCCAATCAGATTATAGTGTTTGTTAACTCCCAAATTGTAAAATCAATCATAAATTTGCCTCTAAATGTGCTGTTAACTTGTGTGTCTTTTTTACATTCTTCTAGATTGCGCGAGATATACACTGCTGGTTGACCCGAGGTTTACCTCGATCTGCTTGCCACGTTTTTCTTCGCTCTAAGTCTGAAATTATCAGATATTGAAAACATGGAGCTTGTGCACCTTTTAATCTAAATTTTCATATTTTTTCACATCACTGTAGAATTTTACCTGTTGCATCTCATGTTTCGAAATTTAAACACTTAGAATCACCAATGAGTGATAGATTTAGGAAGCAGTAGTTTAATGGAGATAAAATTCGTTGTTTGGCTTTGTTTTAATAAATCAATTTGCACCAAAGCCATGTTTCCTTGATTTTGCTCTTGTACATAAAATCCTATATTTATATAATTGTACTAATTAAAGTGTTATCACGTAAAACAAGTATTGGTTATACTATACAACTTGTTACACGGAGAACATTCATTAAGGAGATATATTACTCTGTATGATAGGTATTTTTTATCTTTTCCAAAAGGCTACACAAAATTTTTTAGAGTTATTATTTCAGCATAGGTTGTCATATCTGTTTTAATATGCTTACAAAAAAAAAACTGAAAAAAAGTCTGCCTGAAAGAATTCCTATGTTTGTCCTAAACATTCGTATCCAAAAATATGTATATAAATATAAATATATATCTGTAATTAATGATGAACAAATGTTGATTAAATCTAACATTTTACAAATAAATGTAATTTCGAGTCTTTACTTTATCAAGTTTTACACGCAGTCACATGGAACAGAATACATACACCCCACAAGATCAGTGTGACGGTCACAAATTTTCACATAAAGTGAAATAACCTGCATTATCAGCTGTCGATATCTTGAATTAAAATCGTTATAATGCGACACTATAGGCTGGGGTTCGGGAAGTATGTATGCTACTATCTACATGTGGAAAGCTCACAGAGAAAAACTGAAGGCGTTATGCCACTCATGTAGCTTTCCTTGTCGGTTTCATCGTTTTAATAAGATTAAGACATCAGCAATAGGATAAAGTAAAGTAAGCGAAAGACTTTAAAAAGTTTTTTTGTGTCCTGTTTGGTGTTCTTCGATTAAATTATGAATTTGATAAAAAAAAAAAAAAAAGCAAAGAAAAGGGTACCCACGGCACGCCAGTAGTCTGTTGGAAGTTAATTAAGCAATAAAAGATCGTTAAAGTGTTTGTTACATCTGTCTCAGTAGAAATAACAGAGACTATTTTATACAGCAGAGACTATTTCATACGGCTGAGACTATTTCACTTAACAGAGACTATTTACACAGCAGAGACTATTTCACGCAGCAGAGACTATTTCACATAACAGAGACTATTTCACATGGGAGACTATTTCACATTAAATAGACAATTTTACATAAAAAAAGACTAATTCTTTTTAAAAGAACGTTCCGTATATTTTATTGAAGAACTAAATTTCTATAATTGGAAAAATTTTCCTATATCATATTCAGCTAATGTTGGTCTGTCACGGCTATAGGGCGTCTTCTGTAAACGGCGAATACTCCATTAATGGTTTGTTAACATTTCGAAAGTCCCGGGAATTTTTGAAAAGAACATACCCTACCCTTGCGTAAACATCTCCACACGTGCTGTCAATGAATTCAAGATGCAGTAAGTTCGTCCTCGTTCTCCACTTGTAAGGTATTAATCTTGAATTACTCCTTTTCGAACACCAAACACATCTATCTCTTTTTCCGGGAGTGCCTGAGGTCAACATTCTAATGGTCAGCATTATGTTAGTCGTGTAATTGATATTTAAAAAATTGAATATTCTACCAGATGTCTCCACTGGTTCCTTGGCTAATTTCTCGTACAACAAAAGCCGGATTCTGTCCGGATATTTTTTCTTGAGTTCCGTCATCACGTTCATGTCCTCCATCATTCGATTACACGTGTCCTTGGCAAGTTGTATCACATCGCCCCATTTTTGGCCATACGCCACAATTTGAGAAGATAATTTTCCTCGCGGATCTCGAATCAAATAGATAACTTTGAGATCAGGTAACCGTTGTAATAATATACTGACTGATTCCATGGACATACGGATCGTTTTAACAATTCTTAAATCACTTCTAAGGCATGGGTTTTCCAACAATGATATGCATTTCTTCACCGTCCTGATAGAAGTTTTGTTTCCTTGAATGCATTTTGCGTATTTTTGTGACGACATAGAAAATGTACCTATGAACCGACTTGTAAGATCCCTTACATTGACAAGGCGAAAGTCACATGTCAACCATCGGTACATAATTTCGGCATAAAACCGTATCTTCTGTTGCTTCCGAATCCCCCTATTGTGGAAAATGATTTTTAAAAAAAAATACAAAACTTCATAATTTAAATAATTTTGTTTGTTTCGTTATTTTAATGTCTTTAATTTCAAATGTACTTTATATTTTGTAAATCAAAATGTGTTAAAACACAACCAGTAGAGGATTAGATTGTGGTGTTTCAATGCCTACACGGTCACCTTCATCTTATAATACAACCAGTAGAAGATTAGAGTGTGACAAGGCTACACGGTCACCTTCATCTTATAACACAACCAGTAGAAGATATGTTATAACACACAAGAAGATGATTTGAATGTGATGTTTCATTGGCTACACCTGTATAGATATTTATACACAACCTATATATACCTTGTGATGACGTTATAGAGGATCACCATGACCTATATATACCTTGTGATGACGTTATAGAGGATCACCATAACCTATATATACCTTGTGATGACGTTATAGAGGATCACCATAACCTGTATATACCTTGTGGTGACGTTATAGAGGATCACCATAACCTATATATACCTTGCGGTGACGTTATAGAGGATCACCATAACCTATATATACCTTGTGATGACGTTATAGAGGATCACCATAACCTATATATAACTTGTAATGACGTCATAGAGAATCACAATAACCTATATATACCTTGTGATGACGTTATAGAGGATCACCATAACCTATATATACCTTGTGATGACGTTACAGAGGATTAACATAACCTATATACCTTGTGATGACGTCATAGAGGATCACCATGACCTATATATACCTTGTGGTGACGTTATAGAGGATCACCATAACCTATATATACCTTGTGGTGACGTTATAGAGGATCACCATAACCTATATATACCTTGTGGTGACGTTATAGAGGATCACCATAACCTATATATACCTTGTGATGACGTTATAGAGGATCACCACAACCTATATATACCTTGTGATGACGTTATAGAGGATCACCATAACCTATATATACCTTGTGATGACGTTATAGAGGATCACCATAACCTATATATACCTTGTGATGACGTTATAGAGAATCACAATAACCTATATATACCTTGTGATGACGTTATAGAGGATCACCATAACCTATATATACCTTGTGATGACGTTATAGAGGATCACCATAACCTATAGATACCTTGAGATGACGTTATAGAGGATCACCATAACCTATATTTCTTGTGATGACGTTATACAGGATCACCATAACCTATATATACCTTGTGATGACGTTATAGAAGATCACCACAACCTATATATATACCTTGTGATGACGTCATAGAGGATCACCATAACCTATATATACCTTGTGGTGACGTTATAGAGGATCACCATAACCTATATGTACCTTGTGATGACGTTATAGAGGATCACCATAACTATATATACCTTGTGATGACGATAGAGGATCACCATAACCTATATATACCTTGTGATGACGTTATAGAGGAATCACATAACCTATATATACCTATATATACCTTGTGTGATGACGTTATAGAGGATCACCATAACCTATATATACCTTGTGATGACGTTATAGAGGATCACCATAACCTATATATACCTTGTGATGACGTTATAGAGGATCACCATAACCTATATATACCTTGTGATGACGTTATAGAGGATCACCACAACCTGTATATACATTGTGATTACGTTATAGAGGATCACCACAACCTATATATACCTTGTGATGACGTTATAGAGGATTACCATAACCTATATACCTTGTGATGACGTCATAGAGGATCACCATAACCTATATATACCTTGTGATGACGTTATAGAGGATCACCATAACCACCATAACCTATATATACCTTGTGATGACGTTATAGAGGATGACCAAAACCTATATATACCTTGTGATGACGTTATAGAGGATCACCACAACCTATATATACATTGTGATGACGTTATAGAGGATCACCATGACCTATATATACCTTGTGATGACGTTATAGAGGATCACCACAACCTATATATACCTTGTGATGACGTTATAGAGGATCACCATGACCTATATATACCTTGTGATGACGTTATAGAGGATGACCAAAACCTATATATACCTTGTGATGACGTTATAGAGGATCACCCTAACCTATATATACCTTGTGATGTCGTTATAGAGGATCACCATAGCCTATATATACCTTGTGATGACGTTATAAAGGATCACCATAACCTATATATACCTTGTGATGTTGTTATAGAGGATCACCATAACCTATATATACCTTGTGATGACGTTATAGAGGATCACCATGACCTATATATACCTTGTGCTGCCGTTAAAGAAATGGATCATACGAGATCTGTCAATGTCTTCATCAATATACCGCAGTGGTTCAAACAGATAGAAGCTATTCGGATGATGTTGGAGGATGTCACCGGTTAGTGTTGAGCCACTTCGCATGTAGGTGAAAATAAGCACGGGAGTGCTCGTGTTACGTAATTTGTATTGAAACAGTTCTGTAAAATTGAAAGAGAGTTTGTTATTTAGACAATGCTGCCCATATGTCAGACTTTATTCTGTATGAGAGTGTATGATGCATCGATAACAATTTCTTTAAAATCTAAATATTGTCATAGTGCAGGATATTTATTTCTTAGATATACTGTAAAATTAAACATTTTGATGGGTTTCAAATTTCATGGTTTTTTTTTTCTGAAAAATTAGCATTTTCGATGGCGATTAATTTCGTGGATGTAAATTACTCAATATATCCACTTATAATATATTTATCTAGTTATCATTTATATAGTTATCATATTATCTAGTTAGCATATTAATCTAGTTAGCATTTATAGCATTTATATTTATCTAGTTAGCATAGCATTTATCTAGTATTTATCCTTTATCTAGTTAGCATTTAATGTATCATTTATCTAGTTAGCATTTATTTATCTAGTTATCATTTATCTAGTTAGCATTATTTATCTAGTAATCATTTATATAGTTAGAATTTATCTAGTTATCATTTATCTAGTTAGCATATTTATCTAGTTATCATTTATCTAGCATTTATGTAGTTAGCATTTATCTAGTTATCATTTATCTAGTTATAATTTATCTAGTTATCATTTATCTAGTAATCATTTATCATTTAGTTATCATATTAGCATTTATCTAGTTATCATTTATAGCATATTTATCTAGTTAGCATTTATCTAGTTAGCATTTATCTAGTTAGCATTTATCTGTTAGCATTTATCTAGTAATCCTTTATCTAGTTAGCATTAATGTAGTTATCATTTATCTAGTTAGCATTAAGTTAGCATTTATATAGTTAGCATTTATCTTAGCATTTATCTAGTTATCATTATCTAGTTAGCATTTATCTAGTTATCATTTATCTAGTTAGCATTAATCTAGTAATCATTTATCTAGTTAGCATTAATGTAGTTAGCATTTATCTAGTTAGCATTTATCTAGTTATCATTTATCTAGTAATCATTTATCTAGTTATCATTTATCTAGTTAGCATATTTATCTAGTTATCATTTATCTAGTAATCATTTATCTACTTAGCATTAATCTAGTAATCATTTATTTAGCAAGCATTTATGTAGTTAGCATTTATCTAGTTATCATTTCGTTGATGAAGAGTAATCACAAATGCAACAAAAGACAAAAAATGATAGATTTATGATAGAAAGCTTCAGACAGAAAAAAACTGACCACAAAATACACTACTCAATAGTCAATAAACATACGATACAGAAACGATATCGGTTTTACCATGGCAACATATAACACGTTACATACCTGTCGATAATTTGATCTTAAGAGGTCCCACTCTTAGAAACCCATCAGATCGGACGACGAGCATCATAAGGAATACAAAGAACACTGTCGCAGTCACAAGGAGCATGAAACATGCCCGAAACACTACAGAATCCATCTGATTCTCAATAAAGCTGTCAACTCCTCGTTTAAAATAACATTAAATTTTTGTTTGATATATTTGCAATATAATTTCATGAAATATTGTTATCTAGCTAGCTTACTGTTAAAATCGTTTGTTTCTGACCGTCAAACACACGTGACTTTATTTGACCCTCTAGACGACAACTTTGCAAGGCCGAATGAGTATAAACGATCAAATCTGCCGATAAAGAGCTGTCTTCTAAATCAAAGCCTATTGTGGAGACAATCAGCTGTGCTTTGATAGAATCTTATTGCGTACACAATAGTATTTGAGGCCATGGTATATTGAATATATAGACACTGGCGTGTTTTTTATATCCATCATACCCTCTTGGGAATAACACAACTATCTCAGAATTAATGTATAAAACTATAAAAATAGACATGATAGAAAGAATTCTAGAAAAAAAACTTTAGTAAACTTTTGTTTTTCTTTGTTTTCACATAAATCACGCCTAAATATTCTGCAAAAAAATGCTTAATTGCATTTTGTAAATTCAAAACAGAATAACGTCAGTGATATTACGACCTGATGTCGTTATCATATAGTACCCCTTGACATTATAAAGGTAGATTTTATAAAGCTTAGTTTTGTTGTGTAAACTTATTTCTTCTACAAAGAACCAAAGTATGGATATCTGGAAAATAAAACCTTTTTAACTTTTTTTGGTCGTGCTTGATCGTATGGCCATTATGTCATGCAGATTACAGGATGATATAAGGAAAACACAATGTTTAAAACTATGAATCACATAAAGAATGAGGGAAAACATACCATTTAACTGTAACAAAGATTATTTTAAAAAAGGTTGCATCAGATTATCTAAGATATTAATTAGATTAAATAAAAATCAATTATGATATCCAAATTTTATCTTCCTTACTGTTATCCATATATGATGTATGTTTTTGTGTCTGTTTGCATATGTCGTGTTTGTGACGTATAAAATTTCAAAATTTTTAAAACTTCCAAAAATAATCAACGAAAAAAATCAATTAAATAACCACATAAAAAATATCGCAAAATTTATAAGTCAACAAAGAAACACGTTGTTGTTTTTTAAAAAAAAATTAAATTTCACAACCAGTGCTTATATCTATGTCATAATCATTTGTAATTTAAATTATGATGATAACAAGTAGCTGATTGTTTACCACATTCGGCCGTGGTGTTTGCATGTCTTAAGACGTGAATTGTATATGACACGAAAAAATGCTAATCTGCTAATTTGGTTTTTATTATTAAGAAGTGAAAACAGTTAAATTACCGAAGATAATAACTATCAGACCTTGACATTTAAATACACAAGGAATTTATAAAGCACCATTTGTAAAAGCAGTTTTAACTAGTAGAGGTTTTGCTGTATTTCTAATATCTTCTGGCGGGAACAACGTTAGATATCCAACCTTTCTGTACAGAAAAGAACATTGCTTATCTATCAAAGCCATTAGACCTAAATCTATAGTCGACCTCCACATATACGCTCTAGATGTGGAATTTGTCCTTTTAGTACACCATCTACAAGTTGCTGTATCCCCCGACTGAGTAAATTCACGTATCAAAGCAATGGTTGAGTTTGAAATGATTAAACCTAAGAATCTGTAGATGTTCTCCGAGGTCTGGATCGGGGTCATAGCAAGCGATTCGTACAGCAATACCTTAATTCTGTTTGGATATAAAGTTCTCAGGTAATCGGTGACTTTTGTATCTGCTAAAATACTGTCGCATGTTCTGGAGGTAAAACCCACAAAGGAAAGCATTGGTGACATTCTAGCGCCTAATTCAGACACCATTTTGCCTCTTGGGTCCCGTAAAAGATGAATTAGTTTTAAGTCCGGTAACCATTTCATCAAAATGAACGCAGATTCCATCTTCATTCTGATTGTTTTCACTATACGTAGTGTAGCGTCGTGACATCTATTTCTAAGCATGGCGATACAGATGTTGATGCTCAATAATGGGGTTTTAAGACACTTTGCATATTTGGAAAGATTATTTGAAAATGAACCAATAAAACGACTTTGCATGTCTTTGATATTAATTTTATCGAAATCACAAGTAAACCAGTAGTATATCATTTCAGCATGAATTCTGGTAATGTCTGACTTGTAAAGATGCCTGTAAAATAGAAAAAAGAAAATATGTATGCAATCTCTAAATTCAAGTATAAATGTGAAAAATAACACAAACAAATGCACGTGAAAATTTCCAAACTCAATATAATCACTGAAAGTTTCAAACTCAATATCATCACTAAAAATTCCAAACTCAATATCATCACTAAAAGTTCCAAACTCAATATCATCACTTAAAGTTTCAAACTCAATATCATCACTAAAAGTTTAAACTCAATATCATCACTAAAAGTTCCAAACTCAATGTCATCAGTGAAAGTTTAAAACTCAATATCATCACTAAAAATTCCAAACTCAATATCATCACTAAAAATTCCAAACTCAATATCATCACTGAAAGGCAAAACAGACATTGCATGAATATGTAAAATAGACGTCTTATATCAAGTCACATGTAAACTTATACAAAATGTTAAATCTAAGGCCTTAATGACCACCTACGTAGGTAATAGTTTGGCCAAGCTGAAGCTTCACTTCACCTGAAGGGATGGACTGTTTCCGAAGACAACGTACCTTGTTGTACCATTAAAGAAAGAAACATTCTTCTCTTTGTTGACGTCTTCATCTATATACCGAAGGGGCTCAAATGCATAGAAGCTGTTTGGATGATGTTGAAGAATATCGCCAAGAAGTGTTGACCCACTGCGCATGTATGTCAAAACAAGGACCTTCCGGTGCCGTGGTTCCTCATGCGACTCTACATTCGGTACGTGTCTGTCTAACAATGAATACTGTTTATACTCTTTATCGCTACGATCTAGGTAATAACGTGGTCAAAGTGATTATGTATACTGTAAAACTTGCTGTCTTCGATTATCCAAATTTTTGCGTTTTTTCAAAAAGCTTAAGCAAAAGGGAAATAATTTTCATGGAAGTTAAGAAACGTTCTCTCAGTCCATTTTATTTTTAAAGTGTCTTTTTAGTTTCGATTTCAATCTTTCGTAAAAACCATATTTCCTTGAAAAATAGCAATATCATGATCTTACATAGACAAAAACAATATTCATATTCATTTACTTGATATTCCAGAGTTTTATAATTCTTAAAAAAATAGTACATACTAAGCTACATCGCTGAGGATACAATTGATCTCATTCAGGTTGTTGGAAGAGTTCTGACTACATTTAAATATCCATTTACATAACAAAGTGAATAAACAATGTTTTGAACAATAGTAGATTTAAATTTTGCCATCATAAATATGTAAATCATGAAAAAAAATCAGTTTAAAATTCACTAAAGTTTCTACCTATTGATGTCATTTGAATCGAAAAACTTACTACTTTCGTGTTCCTCAGATGTTAAACCTTTCCAATCATGTACAAGTTGGTTGTTTTTTGAAAGTTTGAAGCAGAGCAAGATACCACATGCCATAAAGAGTAGCAGCGATACAAAGCATCTATGTAATTTTCTTAGTTCCATCGTAAACACGTTCCATGTAAGTATAGATTATCATGTGTATTACGTGACTCTACACGAGACCTGACGTACTTAGGTTAAAGGTTAATCATTGTCAATTGGGCAAGTAAAGCATGAATCCAACGCTTTTGTATATTAGTATTAACACATTGAAATAACAAATCCATTGTAAATTGAAGCGTTCTGTCACAGTATATTCACATATCAAATAGGCATTTTTCTGCTCAAGTATTTCAAATTAAATGCGGCTAGTTTACCGTGCAGTATAATTATAAAACCTGCTTAAAAGGCAGTGTTATGGTTTAAGTTTCTTTCATATGTATAAACCGAGGATTTTAAATGAGTTCACAATTATATAAGATTTATGAAACGAAACGAAATTGTTTTTACATCTTATCTAGCCTCTAATGAATAAGATACATTTCCATTTTTCTTGTTTCATTTGGATTCATTTTAGAGTTTGTAAAATGAAAAGATTTTAAATGTCCTCTTTCCGCAAATGTCTAAATATTCATTTAGAGTATAGAGTTTGTAAAATAAAAAAAAAACCGACGTAGAGAAATTAAAATGCGTTTTATATCAAGGAACACCATTAACCTACATTGTAAACCACCTCTATTTATCGTATTTCTGCATCAAAACTCATATTTCACGATGTTGTAATCATCAACTCTGAAATCGTAAATAAAATTGACATAAATTTTGCACTTACGTTAAAAGCATGAAATGTAGTATGACGTTTGACACAATATGACTCACCTGAGATGTAAGACTGGCTAAGCAATATGTGAGTTCCCAATGATAAAAGATTCAGGTTTAACGAAACGATTCTTTTTGCGTATTATCGAGCCTCTGATGAATGAAATACATTTCCTTTTTTCTTTTTCTTTTTTATTTCATTTGGATTCATTTTAAATGTCTTCTTTCCGCTAATGTCTAAATATTCATTTAGTATTATTAATTTTCTGTATTCTGGAAGTTGAACGCACTGTTTTTTACTTGTGAATCCAATTGAAAAAACAGGAAAGAAAAACGTATTAAAAAACACATTTAATCCTGAACTAAACAGAATTGTTTAAGAATTGTACAAACGTCATGGTATCTTCCGTACAATTAAATATATATATATAACTAAAACTAATATACATGTATATCTATTTGTTATAGGTATATGTAAACTGTTTATTCAGAGATATAAGCAACGAATCATATCTGTATCCAGTTTAATTAATGTAAAATACCATATTGTCAGAAATCAATAGATTGCTCAAAAACATGATCTTGTTGAAATTCTAGAGTGACAAGTAATCGATCCAAGCGTCCATCTGCAGTGGTATGGAGAGATTTCTCAGGGTTTTGGTATTGTTGATCGCCACGAAACCAGCGTTTTCATAAAGGGTTTCACAATTCTGATCGATTACTTTAACAGTTTTTTGTTGCAGATTCAACCGCCATTTCAAAGAGGTAAGTTTAGCGTTAGTGTTTTTCACACACCAAAAGCAATCATTACCAGGCATCGTTTGTAAAGTGTGGCGTTTTAAATAGGTTTGTATTTCAGTTGTAAATGATAAGTTTAAATACCGGAACAGGTTTCTAGTTTTCTGCATTGGATTACTTGCGAATTGCTCGTATCGAAGAATCTTGATACTCTGAGGTTGTGTCTTGTATAGTTTATCAGCTTCGATGATATCTAAATACATTTGATAGCACACAGCATGAGCATGCGATGGTAATGATGACCACTCCTTATTCTGTAAATTAAGTTCAGATGCTAGTTTTCCTCTCGGATCGCGTATCAAATGTATTACCTTCAAGTCCGGAAGTAGTTTTAAAAGTGTTTTCACGACAGCCATCTCTAAGCGAATTGTCTTGATGATAAAAACCTTACCTTCGTTACAAGGCTTTTCAAACAGTTTCATGCACTGGTAGATATAATGTCTTCTTTGTGACACAGATGCGTGTCGTATCCTATGTCTGGAGTTAATACAATAGAAGTATTGTCTATAACTGTCAGTTAATTCAAGCATGACGCTGGTAAGGTCCATGACGTCTATCTTCCAAATATCGCACGTGAACCAGCGATACATCATGTCTACATAAACCCAGCTTGAATTCTCATAATTGTAATACCTGTAAAATATATTGAAATTCAATTATTTTTCATAAATCTTAATTTCTACGGTCGTCTTATTGAGAAATATTCTGCTTCTTCGTGCGATATGAAGCTTGCCATTTTTTATCCTCATTTGAAAACGTGACATTACTGTCTCGAATTGACCAATATTGACATGATAAGTGTCGTCGATCAAACAGAAGGTGCTTTCTTTTCTGGAACACCTGGTCTTATCATCCTTTACGTGGCAGGAGTCGCCGTGTGAATATTTCTTTTACTCATATTTTGAAAAACTGAATGAGATATTCCATCTGACATCGCATTTGGTGCTTGTAGCGGTACTTAGTAAGAAATTTTGACTGTTCAGACACGCACTGAATCTTTTAATCTTGGGTATCTTAGATTGTAAGAATTGTTTAAGTAAAACGAAATTTTAAATTAAACTGATGTTTCATAGGACCTTAACATATTATAAAATTCCGCATAAAGCTGACATAAAGAAATTAAATGCATTTCTGTATCAAAACTCATATATCATGGATTTGTAGAGTTAGCATCAACTCTGCAATCGTAAATAAAATTTATATAACTTTTGCACATACGTTAAAAGCATGAAATGTAGTATGAAATGATTCAAATTTAAAAACTTTGGGCATATTTGTAGCTCTCTTTAAGAAGTCTCGTCGTGTGACACAATATGACACACCTGAGAAGTAACCTGACTAAACAACAAAAGAGTTCCCAATTATATAATTTTTTTAAAAACAAAACGATTTTTTTTTGCATATTATCGAGCCTCTGATGCATAAAATACATTTCCTATTTTCTTCCTTCATTTGGATTCTTTGAATAGAGTTTGTAAAATGAGAAGATTTTAAATGTACCTATTAAAACCGCAAAGTAAACAAAAACATAAAATTGATGCTTGCTTCATATATGTTTTTTCATAATTTCAGCTCAATTCATCATTCTACTGTAAGTTTTAATAGAATAATGAAAATTAAATCAGTTCTCGTGTCGTTTAAATTCATATGGGATTGCGTTTTTTTGTTTTTGTTTTCTTTTTTTTTTTTTTTTTTTTCTTTTGTTTGTTTGTTTGTTTGTTTGGATTGTTAATTGTTTTTGTTTTTTTTTTAAACGAAGACTTTGTTCAATAATCAATAAGTGTTTGAAATCATGACCAAGCGATGACTGATTCAGAGAAAATGGACATTACACATGTACCTATGAGTACCATTGAGAAAATGGACTGCCTTTCTCTTCTGTATATCTTCTTTGATAAACCTCAATGGCTCGAATGCATATGTACTGTTGTGAGGGCGTTGTAAAATATCTCCAACGATGGATGATCCACTGCGCATGTACGACAGGATAAGCACTCTTGTCGGTCCAGTACCTACAGAAATACGTCAAATTTCATTGGTCGTAAGGAAATGTGAATAGAGTATATAAACATGAAATAATACTATTTTATGGAACAAAGACACTAACTAAGCAAAAGAATATTAACAAATGCTCCTTTAAACATTACTAATCTCGGTGTCGGTCGGAGCAATGTAAAGCATTAATATGTTCTTGTTGGTTCTAATATCTATTCTGCAAGAATATAATTGTCCATTTTGTCAGGAAAACATCGCTTTTCATTTGTGATGTCGACATCTATCCTGATATCTCGTTATTAGATCAAGTAATTGGAAATTGAATCAACTACAACCTGTAAACATCACAGATTGGGAAGGTAGGTTTTCACTATCATGAAATGAAATCACCACGCTTATCATACAGCTTGGTGTAAAGGTGCCATCTTGTTTCATTGTGGAAACAGAAACCTGCAGTACTGATGAATCTGATTCAAGACACATTTGTTTTATAAAGATTTCATTTTATGTTCGAGAGGAAATATTTTCAAGAATATCCTTTAAAATGTCTTCCTGACACCGCATGAAATAAAACATACCTTGGCTATGGAACTGCGAAAAATTCAACTGCTGTTTATCTGAAATTGAAGAAATAATGTGCAATGATTGTCATATATGTATATCTACAGTTGTTATTGATATGAATTAAAATCGTTGAAAATGTTTAGATAAAGCAAATGTTCACTTTATTTGCATTATGTTCGGAATTTGTATATTATATTGACATTTTGACGTGTATAACAAAAATATGAAATTAGGTTATACATATGGCAACTATATTTCATGTCTCCATCAAAAATAAAATTTTACCTTTTGTAACAAATCTTGGTAACAGTTGTTGACGTTCATAGTAAAAAAGTGCCACAAATGAAATAATAGAAACGATTATTAGTATATATAGACAAATCCTAAATCGATTGGAACACATCCCGTCTTCTGGTCATTCGATAATACACTCAGTTTAAACAGGTACAAGTATTAAAGAATGCCCTTGTGTTTCTATATGTCTAGGTGAACAATGAGGGCACGAAACACAGCTTGGTCGAGGTTTAATACAATGAAGCTATTAAATTACACACGACATGAAATGCTGATATGTTCACAGATAGTGGCGAAGAATATAAAGATTAATACAAGGTTTTTATCTGACATTAATTTTCGAGGGGATTTAATTTTATTTATACTGTGGGTACTTTTAATCCACAAATTCATTGACTTTTTCTTTTCTTTTTATCTACAAAATAAAGTGTCCACAAAATAGCAAGTTGATGATAAACCACTAAAAATTGATTCACCCGAAAATAAATGATTTCACGGTAACATACATCTAAAAATAACTGTAAATATAAACTCGGAAACAAGGTTTAAAATGTGGCCAAAGACAAGCGATACTCTTGAAAAAGAAAATAAAAGTATGTCATGCTTTCTAGAATATATCTTATATTGATAATTTAACGATGGTTTTTAATTCAGAAGGGAATCTTTGGTCTATTAGATTGTCTGACATTCACCAAAGAAGGAAAAGAAATATCTTCTGAAGCCAAAATTAAAACCTGATTGAAAGAAATTCAGGATAGATAAATATTCATATCATGCCAGAAAAAGGATAAAATTGCATTTTTGTCCTTTTCAATATAGATGAATTAATTTTTGATTTTATAATATCGTGGAACTAATAAAGTAGTTACCGTTTGGTAATCCATCATTTTGCCGGACTCCAACACGCCTTTTTCCATTTAAAACTTCTCAATACTCAATGTCAGTCTTGATGACAGCTAATTTCTGGACAAACTAATCACTCCTGAAATTTCTCTTTTCGTCGCTGTCTTCAGTCTTTTTAATCCAGGAGTTTTGGTATTGCTGTCAAATTGCGTGATGTGAAATAAAATTCTATTCATCCTTGTCTTGTGTTAAATATAAATCAGTGTTTTCAGCATCATACAACTGAATGAGGATACTTGTTATAAAAAAGTGTGTGTAATATTTGTATGAACAAACAGGGGTAAAGATATGTTTCGAAGCGTTGTTTCATCAGATAAAGTTCGGTAGCCTAGCTGCTGGTATGCAACCGAACAAATCTTATCAACTTTCTTTATGTGTTTAAGAAGGACTCCCTTGCGCCATTTGTTGGCCGTTAGATAGGAGTCGGTTCGTTTAGCACACCAGTAACAACTTGTCTTGTCTACCTTTGCCATGGTCAAACTTTTAATGATAAGTTTTAGTTCTGTTGTAAACCGCAAATTGATGAATTCAAATAATCTTCTGGAACATTCAACAGGGTCGTATGCAAATCGTTCGTATATCAATATTTTCAGTCTCTGTGGGTATATTTCTCGAAGTTCTAGAATATAATTGATTTCTTTACTAAGTAATTCACAGAGATCCTTCGCCAAGAAAGTCACAATCTCCCAATTGGCTGGTTGTAAAGACATCTGAGATGAAAGTTTGCCTCTGGGATCTCTCGCTAAGTATATTACCCGTAAGTTAGGCATAAGATGAAGCAATAATTCCACTGACTCAATACTGAGCCTTACTGTTTTAATCAACCGCACCTTTGCTCTGTTACACTGACCCTTTAACAAAGGGATGCACTCAGGAACAGTTTTTTCAGGGTTACGAGTCCTACGTACACATTGGGCGTACTCGTGTAAGTTGATTGAGTATTCTCTTATAAATAAGCTACTGAGGTCCTTAAGGTTGACTCGGTCAAAATCACAGGTAAACCATCGGTACAGTATTTCCGCTTGTACCAAAGTTGTTTCGTTAGGTTGGTACAATCTGTGGAAGAAAGATATTGAACAATTACATTTAAAAGCAATCACAATAATCTATACAAGAAAAATACTATTAAGACTGAGATTCTCATTTCATGACTTTCCAAAAATACCGTACAACGGACTGTGTTCGCAAAGATTTGCTATTTTCATGATATAATTGCATATTGTACTGTTGTAGAGGATAATTGAAAAATGTGTTACGTCTTATATGTTTTTGTTTCGTTTCTACTCTACAAAAACATGACCTGACAAATATTTAATATTTGGTTTTAACACCAAGTTTTCACTCTCTTAACTAAATTTTCAGAAAGAATCTGCTTCATCGACGACACCGGCCAATCCAAGTCAGCAATGCCACGTTCTCAAATGAAATTATATTTCTAAAACAACGGAACGAAAATACAAACTATCGAGCATCACACACATCCAATTTCACGTCACACAAATAAACAGATCACTTTGTTACCAACCTTTCGGATTTATCAGGAAATACGATCCGTTCACCCTTCTCCAAAGATTCAGAAAGATATCGGAGAGGTTCAAAAGCGTAGAAACTGTCATAAACTTGTTGAATAATATGACCCGTTAAGGTTGAACCACTTCTCGGATGAGTAAATATCAGAACATGCGGACAAGGAGGAGTACCCAGTCCTTCTCTCGGGATCTGATGGATCTTCTGTATCAAATGTTCTCTCATAGTCATCGTCTTTACTGAAATGGATATAAATCCGTATATAATTCAATGCGATTGTTACCATGGTTACTAAATTCTTTTTATCGATCTATCATTCTTCATCGATGATCAAAAATATTGAACATTATGATTAACCAAATTGTTTTATTCTTAATATGAAAATCATCAATAATTCTTCTACATCATAACTTCTACCAAAATTTATTAGAGTTCTTCTTTATCTGAACAAACATGATATTACGCTGGCCGTGTTTGATACGCGTAAGTATCCCTGTAGAATCTGTTGTTGTATACCGTGTTCTCATTTGAGAACGTGACATTACTTACGTGGATTGACCTAGATAAACAAGGCAAGATGGTATGTTGGTTATCTATGTTTGAATGGATATCACTAACAATCATGTGAAGTCAGGTGCCATTAAGGATTTGAATATTCTTACGGTAGCTTTTCTTAGCTATAAGATATAACCCCCAGGAGGATTCTTTAATCCATGCATGTATTCTCCTAGTTATATATTTCAGAGTTAAAAGTAAGTTTAGAGAATGAATACTCAAATGGGTATTATTAATAAAATCGTTTATGGCTTGTAAGTTATGAAAACTTTGTAGATGCTTGTAATTAATCTAATTAAACATGCAATTGATGCATTGCGAAAACGATAAAACAATTAACATAGGTCATATTTGGCTTAGTATTATTTGTAACCTCAGGAAATCCGCGAAAGCCAGGTAATAGGCCCTAAAGTTAAGGGCTCATCCTAAAACCTAAAAAATGCAACCCTATCCCAAGAGTTGTGGTAAACTTTGAGTGAAAGACTGCACATACTTTCTGGTGAAAACCAAGTTAGATGTCTTAAGAAATGAAGTCACTTTCTGCAGGATTTCTAGTTTACATTTATCACTCAATCCTAGTGTTATGGTGAAAGGAAGAGTCTCGACAAGGTTTTCAAAAAACTAGTGTAATTGCTTTGTGAGATAAAAATGTATTATTAAATTAATAAAGATAACTTTTAATGGTCAGAAACAGTATTCCTTGTGTGCCTGTTGTTTTCAATAATGAGAAAATTTATCACCATTTTTTCATTAAGAAGGACTTTTAAGTTCAGAGCTGTCAATCATAACTTAAATTGGAAGAGGTAATAATACTGAACGTTGGATCAGCGAATAGGATAATGATTTCATTCTCTGCTAGAATGCAAGTCACTTGGTGAATATACGAAATATTAAGATAATGATATTTAGGTATAAAATCAATGGAGCAAAGAATTTATGGCATTAGCTTTACATTCATACCAAATGTCTGTATTTTTTTTCCAAACCCGCTACCATACTAGAAAAAAACCTTCCCGTAAAAAGCATTGAGTTTGAGCTTTAAGTTTACTAGAGACTTTAAATATGGCTGCACACCACAACATCGACACAGTAAGGCCGTTCATACCAACTCTATACATTTGTGAAGATCTTACACAAAGAATGCAGATAACCACGACAGGGGGTGGCGGTGTTCCATTTTCATTTGCCAAAGTGTCATCGAATTTGTGTGTTGAATTAATTTTTTTTTCATGTCCCCATTTTATTTGGTGTTTTTAAAGCGTTACTAAATCGCACGATGTTTAAAGGAATGAAAGAAGAAAAGCAATTAGCTTAATTTCTTTACTGTTTACCTGTTGGTTTACGCGTTGGTAGGTCAATTCTTACTGTAGTGAAGTCCTTTAGGGCGTGTCGAGGATCGTTCCTTATAAGGGTAATATACACAGAACATAACATGCTTGCCGTTAGTATGGAGAGAATTAGGAAACAGCTGTAGAGTATATCCACTCTGAAAGCCATGATATCGATGGTATATTTAGGTTCCTCCTATGTCAAGTTATAACTTCTTTCTAACCGATTCATTGACGCCAACAAAGGTATGCAAATATATCAATGAAAATGACGCTTCTAGCGTAATATTGGTCTTGTGTAAGACCACACAGTATCTAAACCATATATTAACCTCTTGTCTACAAGCTGTGAAATTACGGTAGGCATTGAGTATATTTTAGTAGTATTCCACGTGATATTGTCAGGCAAGACACATTGTGTATGCTTACTGCTTAAACAAAATTATCCGTTGACTTATCTTTGAACAATACCTTGCATTGTATGGCCTTTTTTATCAGTCTTTATTTCCGAATTAAGCAATATCATACATGTGTCCATAGGCGTGTAGATTTATTATCTTTTTAAATTACATGACCCCTACGATATTCTCAATATCTTATTTTTTGTCATTAACAAGATGTTCTGCTTAGTTTTTGTCTAAGTTATAATGGTTTATCAGGAAAAATAACAAAAGACAAAAACATCAACACCAAGTACATTTGTTCTCCTTTTATTACTTATCTCAAATACTTAATACTGTATATCAAACATTCTAAAACTAATTAATCTATTAATGAACATTTGTTACCGTTACTTATGTATGTACTTGATGATATCCTAAAAACATCTGATGTAGGAATTTTTCCGAAATTTATTTAACATGGACAGGTTGCACCTCCCCGTCTTTATTTTGTCTTTTCTTTCGTTTACTTTGGACTTTCCGAAGACGCCTTCTTGGCTTCAAAGCATTAGTGATGAGTCCCAGAAGGACGAAACAGATGTATAATGTAGCATCACTGACGAGTCCTAGACAGACGAAATAGCTGTATGATGCAGCATCCCTGATGAGTCCCAGAAGGACGAAACAGATGTATGATGTAGCATCACTGATGAGTCCTAGACGAACGAAGCAGCTGTATGATGTCGCATCACTGACGAGTCCCAGAGGGACGTGATGTATTATACATATATATGTGTATGCGTGTGTGTGTGTGTGTGGTTGTGTGTGTGTGTATTATACATATATATGTGTGTACGTGTGTGTGTGTGGTTGTGTGTGTGTGTGTGTGTGTGTGTATTATTTCATCTGCTTTATTCATAATAATAAACATGTTAGATTTCTTTCGCTGACAAGCGAGTTCGATGTATTCCGAAGATGATCTTCGTTTTTTATGTTGATGTACCCAAGTTGATGATAAACATCGCTGCACTGATCATCTATAATTTTAACATAGTCATATTTAATACTCTTACGCCAATTGACGGCTGTTTTTTGGGAATTTGTTTTCTTTGTACACCAGTAACAGCCTGCATTATCGACACTTCCACTGGTAACCGATCTGACAAAGACCTGTAAATACTTATCAAAATCCAAACCTAAAAAACTGAACAACCTTTTCGATGTTTCAATCGGAAAAATTGCAAACCTTTCGTACATAAGAATTTTCACCTGTTCTGAATAAAGCTTCCATATTTCAGTAAGGTATCTTATTTCCTCGTGCAGTTGTGTACACATTGTCCTTGATTGATCCTTCACAATATTCCACTCCGTTGGGTCTAAAGCAGCTTGGGAGGCAAGTCTTCCCCTGGGGTCCCTCACAAGATATACGATTTTGAGATGCGGTATCCGTTTTAATAGAATTGATATAGTTTCCAGACTAAACAAGCGTACTGTTTTGATGGCGCGTACTCTAGCCTTTTCACAAGTTCTTTGTAAATATGGTACACATTGTGATACTGATCCATATTTGTTTCGTTTAAGACAATAGGCGTAGGCCTGTAAATTAGTTGAATATGATTGAATAAACTTGCTTTTCAGGTCTTTGATGTTGATACGACAGAAATCACATGTAAACCATCTGTATACTAAATCGGCTTCCACCCAAACGGCATCTCGAGTGTAGTTGTAGTTGCTAGAGAATTGAAAAAGGAAACTATAATTGAAGTACAGAATCATGGAAAAAAAACATGCTGTGTGAAGTTCAATAAATCATTCTAAAGGTAGATTAGAATTAATTGTGTCAACACCAACATAAAGAAAGTAATATGAAAATACTGCCTTCAAAACAAACGTGAAAACGATATGAGGAGTAATGATACTGTACGGAAGTATATTTGTGTACTCTGCCTAGTCCTGATCACATTGTCTTGAATAAAATAAGTAATAGTTATAACGGTCATGTGACCCTAACGCTTTAAGTGGTCTAAACTTTGAAAAAAAAATGCTTATTTATAATACGCCAAAAACAGACTGACCGTTTTGTGCCATTTAGATAAATGACAGTTTGCCCAAGTTGCATGGACTCGGCTGCAAATCGAAGTGGTTCAAACGCATAGAAACTGTTTTCATACTTCTGAATGATGTCACCTGTCAAGGTCGAACCACTACGGGGATGTGTAACGACAAGCACGTACGATATCTTCCTCTTGGAATTAAGCATGCTGAGTGCGCGAACGGACTGTGACGGTTCACTAGGGCATAGCTCTGAAATAGAATTTTTTACATTTTAAATATATATTGAAGAAAATAATTCCCCAACTAAATGTATTTCATTATTGATTTTACAATTTCTCACGATTCTTGTAATATCACTATTGCCAGGTTAAAAAGAAAATAATTGCTTACTTACGAGTGCTCTCTCTTAAACATAATACTTAATTCTTCCTTCCATTAACATGATTTGGGACATTCCATTTGCTCCACGGATTTATTTAATTGAATAAATAAAACTCCTTAATTATCATTTGCTAATTATGCTTCTGTATTACAATAATTAAGATTTATTTTCTATCAAAGATAAGAATACGAACTTCCCCCGTTTGTATTGGATTCCTTAACTGCACAAAAACCCATATATATGGTCGTCTAGCTATACAATCAACCCTTTAGTAAAGCTACTAATCATCTATCAAAACATCTTTTGATATGTCACTCTGCACAATACTATACCCCAGTCTTAACTGAAAGAATGCATTTGATCTCTTGTTATGATCTCTTGTTATGAGAGCTTTGTTTTTCAATAAAGGTGATCGATGGTAGAAGAAAATGATTGTGAGTCGTATTTGGTGAAAAATATGTCCAGATCGAAGAGAATATATATACATAAGGAGACGAAATCATAAAAATTATCAAGTTTCTGGCTGGCAACATCTTCTTTGAGTTTGGTGGTCAGATCTTCCAACCAACAACTGGTATACATTTGCGAACTACCTGTACCTCTCTGTTTGCTGACATGTTTTTGTTTTCATATATCAAAAATGGTCACATGGACCTTGCAAATTCGGTTAATTCTACTTTCAGGTATGTGGACGAGGTCTTGATTTTAGATAACAAGAAATTCATAGATCACGTCTATCGGATATAACCAACAGAGTTGGTGATCAAAGACATGACAGACCTTTCTGCATTAACCGCTCATCTCGTTCTTTCTCGTGTTTTATTGAATTTGAGTTTGGATTATGATTATGTTGACACGTGGGTAATTTTTTTACTTGTTTTGTTTGCTTGTTTGTTTTTTTCTGTTTTGATATTTGATATTAATGAGTTGAAAACAGGTAAGTTGTTATCTTTAATTCTGGAATAATGGATATTAAAATAAAAACACTGCACATTCATAAATGATGTACTTAAATTCAGCTAATAGTCTCCATTGTGATTTAATATGTCCATTACCATCCTTATAGACAAGCATAGAAAGGAAAATACAATTTGCATATAATATCGAACGCTGGGATTCTTTTCACTAACAAATATGTATGTCCAAGTATTGTTTAAAATATCAAAAACAAGTATATTAAACAAATCGGCAAAATACACAGGTTTATATCTTTCCTTTCTCATGCTTTTTCGCGATTTTTTGGAAACAGAAACTTTCCCTCATAAATAAAAGAAACAAGAAAACATCAACATGTCAACATAATCATAATCCAAACTCAAATTCAATAAAACTAGGACAACACATAAACAAAGGAAAGATTTACACTTAGACTCTTGAAAAAAGTACAAGGAGAATAGGACCAGGTGTTCCGGAAGAGTGGACGTCTTCTGCTTCATCGACGACACCAGCATTGTAAACTTTGGTCAATCCAAGTAAGTTATGAGATATTTTACCTGTGGAATTTGATCGGCATCAAAAAGGGTGGTTCCACAAGAAACTTGAACTATAACCATTGACATAAATAAAATATGCCCGAATAATACACAGACAGAATACACTTACCGATCGGGTCTTTTTTAAAGGTATGCGTGGAGTAAATCAACGTGAACATTGCACCCAATCCAACCGTCACAATAAGCGTGAAGATAGACACAAGACGTAAAGCCATGACGAGTGTTTCTGTATCTAACCACTACAAAGTATCCACATCACTTGTAGTTCTATTTAGTAACATCACCAACAGGACATGTGACTTAAACCGAGTTAAAATATCCTGTATCAAGAATATCATGCTGGTAATTTATGTTAATCTGTTGATCAAATATTGACCTATTAATCTTTCCTAACAAACTGAAACAATGTAAGTCTATAAATAGAATACACAAGCCAATTGGTCATGATTCGTCTAGAGGCCTGTTTTACTATTCAAACATGATCTGTTCAATAATGGATTTAAAACAAACATGTTATCCTTGATTATCAATTAATTAATGTAGCAATTATAAATGAGTTTTTGAACATCGCGCGGCATAATGTCAGATAAAGCAGCAAATATCAAAGTGATCGCTTCGCTCTGTGTTCTATTTGAAATTACAAAGATCTTAACTTATGAAGCAACACTTAACCGAATCACAATCACCTGTGCCTGGGTAAACTATACACACAATGCTCATCAGCAAGTACCTTCTGTCCAGGTAAGCAAAAAAAAAAAAAAAAAACATTTATTTTTATCATGACCAGCAACTTGAATAGGTGTAGGCCCCTGCATACATTTGAAAGGTTAGTTTTCTGTTTAAATTGTGTTATTACTTAGCAAAAGAGACGAGATCAACTTTACCTCATAGATACACGTGTAGATATTCACAAGTTAGTTAATTGGTGTATTATGAAGTTTTCAGTAGACGAAATAATACATTCTATATAACGTACATTAGAATCTACGAATAAATCGATTTTTTTCAGAATTTATTATTTTTTAATGATTTTGTAGGTTAGCAAAAACAATTCTCTTTTCGCGAAAAGCGTATCCGGATTTTCTTCCGGACACCTGGCGTATTTTAGTGGCGACATGCGCTAAGCACTGTTAACAAGATGGCGGAGACGACAACAGTCATGGCTCGTGGATACAAAATCGAACCACTGAAAATATACTTAGACATTTTTTACACGAAAGTGATTGTTTCGGATGTTTGAGTTTATTTTGTAACAACAGATTCCTTGATTATGTTTAAAAATGCCCAGAAGGACTAGAAAAATACCCGTCCCTTGGCCGTATGATATGTGATGGGAACATTTATGACATTTTTTCCCCATTTCGAAGGGTCTTGCAGAGAAACTTAGATGTTTTGTACAATAAATCTGTGTTGAATAAATATTTAGATGTTGTTATTTTTACATAATTAGAGGGAATTCCTGCATATTTCATTCGCAAGGTATGATGGACACTTTTCTCGTTAAAGGTTTCAATTTGGGTACGGTAGCGATACGGGTACTGTCGTGTTTCATTAGTTTCATTACTTACAAAGTAAAGCTTTCAGTTAGAACTAGTATCCAAAAATGAGTAAAAAAAAAAACAAAAAACAAAACAAAAAGACACTATGTAATATGGCAATAAAAGAGAAAAAAGATGCGTAAACCCACCCCCCATGAATTATTAATATTACAAAAAAAAAAAAAACAAAACAAAACAAAAAAAAAACAAGAAAACATACATCATTAAATGAGTTATCAAATAGCACTATGTAATATGGCAATATGTTTTATGGTGTTAATAGCTGCCAGTAAATGCGATGGTAAAGTGGCGCAGTGGTACATTGTATAACGCATCTTTGCCGAGGTGATAAATGTCTGATAGGATATGTAATGATATGCGTAAACTGTTCTGTTCCGGTTCCTCGCACAATATAAAAATCCTTGGGCTCTTTAACATGAATTATTAATATTACACAATGTGCAATGGTTTGGAAATAAATAGCAACAATATAGATAAGTATCATTGTGATGCATTGGACTCATTACGTTTGTCGAATCACACAATGTAACACAATGCGCAATGTGCGCACGATGTCTGCACAATGTGCAATGTGCGCACGATACCTGCACAATGTGCAATGTACGCACGATGTCTGAACGATGTGCAATGTGCGCATAATGTCAACACAATGTGCAATGTACGCACGATGTCTGAACGATGTACAATGATCGCACGATATATGCACAATGTGCAATGTGCGCACGATATCTGCACACTGTGCAATATGCGCACGATGTCTGCACAATGTGCAATGTGCGCATGATATCTGCACAATGTGCAATATGCACACGATGTCTGCACAATGTGCAATGTGCGCACGATGTCTGCACAATGTGCAATGTACGCACGATGTCTGCACAATGTGCAATGTGCGCACGATATCTGCACAATGTGCAATGTGCGCACGATGTCTACACAATGTGCAATATGCGCACGATGTCTGCACAATGAACTGTTTTATTCTCAGAATCATCTTTAATCTCATGCCGTCAGAAAGGGATTTTTACTTTCATTAAAACTTTATTACTTTCATTTTCCTATCATTTTGTAAACAAACCATGCATATTCAGATAAATCTTAAGTGTTGTACATGTTACACAGGGTCTCTAGCTAGTACTGAACTGAAACATTCACGTATACATGTGAATGTTGTTGTCGGAGGCACACCACTCATTACCCTGAGAGGTGTAAAAATAGAAAGACCAATTAATGACGAGTCCAGTGCTATTTCGAAACCTGTCAAATTAAAATGACTTTTATAATCATGTAATTGATCCTAACTCAAAACAACAAAATCATTATCTATATTTAGTTACTGAAGTAGAATCTATGATATTAGTAAAGAACCTTATTATGTATGAGTCCATCCCATAGGTAGCTGTTTGTCGTTAGAGCGTAACTTTTGACCTCGTGATATATTGCAGAGATTTTAACATTTAACAACAGTTCAGAAAGTTGGACCAATTTGCTACATTGGGGAATCAAAATGGGAGGTTTTAACAGCATGAAATCTTTATTTTTCTCTATTGTTTTAATTGTAGTTATGTATGTATCAGTGACTATTATCTCATACGGGAATACATATGATTTGCTGTCCAGATTCGAGACCGAAGGTAAATAATTCATTTTGAACACCCCTTATCTCGTATATCTCATTTACTAGATTTCTGATATTTTTTTCATTTAATTGTTTCTGTACAAACTGTTTTCCAATATATCTTATGTCATTAAGTTATTTTTTTGTTTTCTAATATTTCAATCAATGTCAAATCGTATTTGGTGTATTATGTGTCATTTTCAATCTCTACTAACAAGGTATCAATAACTTCACAATCCAGCTGGTGTGGTATCAGGAGAAAGCGGAAGTTGGAATAAAGGAATACATATATATGCAGAGTCAATATTAGACTTTCGCGATGAGGAAACTGAGTCAAATCGTGGGAGAAACCAATTTATATTGGGATAATGGCCATCAATAGGGCTTTCAAATACCTGTTTGTATGTATGGACACCTCTTCAGAAAACATACTTGTGTTTCTGTAGCTTTGATCCTAAAGTAAATAATTAGAATTCGATTAGTGCGTTTTACTGGGAACCACTCTTCATTTAGCAACGTTTAATTTAAAGAGACGAACTGCGAAGAAAAAGAGAGTTTCAATTTCGCGTACTTAAAATGTTAAATTTTCCTGTCATATACTCATTATAGATTGATTTGACGTTCAAATGTATCTACTGATATTTTTACAGAAATACGAAATAACACCACCCCTATTTCAAGTGTTCGTTCTTTCCGTGCCTGTGTAGCGTATTTTCAGGCATCACACATTTACGTCACCAGCTTTGCAACACTCCGCTCTAAAATATAATTCATACAGATTTTAATAAGGCTTTGATGCTTATTTCTCTTCAATAAAAAGCTATTAAGTTTTTTTTAACTTGATGACAAAATAATTAAATAACGTACGTTTACTAACGCGGGAATAAAACACACAATCTGAAAGAAAAATGCAGCTTTTAACTTCAGAAGAAACACTGTCTGTAAGATACTGGCCTTTTCGTTTGTTTGGTGATTGTTGTTTTAAAAATCTAGCCCTTTGGAATAGCTTTCAGCGCCATCGTTTAGTGCGTGACTCGATATCACATATAACCTATCTACAGACAAATTTCTTGTCAGTGTTGTTGTAATGTAGTTGTTTGTCCGAAAGGCAAAAAGGCAGGGTCAGATTATTCCAAATATTGTTTTTGTATTCTTCATTTGACGATGTGGGTGGTTATTATACTAATCGCTTATTTCTCTGGAATTTCAAATCATCCTTTTATGTCCAGATTTGCAACAAATGCCGAAGCTCAAGAACTGCTTAAGCTAGTGACCTCAGTTTTTATCATATTATGTGAATTAAAAAGAAAACACTTTCCACAGGAAAAAAACTGGGATCAAAGGTCAACTTTGGGTTTTCGGTAGGGGTCAAAGTTCAAAAGTGTTATTTTCAGTTTCAAACTTTGATAAACTTCTTCTCAAGTTATGCAAAGCCTTGAGTCTTGATATTTCAAGTGTAAGATGTCTGTTTAATTATCTCTCAAGTTTGTAAATATAAATGACCTTGACTCACTTTCAAGGTCACAGGGGTCAATTATGTAAAAATCGTTAAAGGTAATTTCTCCATTGTTAAGCAGCCCAAAGTCTTCACCTTTGGGCATAAATATTCTGTGGACATTTCCTGTCGATTGATATAAGAGAAACGTACCTCAAAATTCAACTTCCGGTTTGCAGTAGGGGGTCAAAGTTGAAAAGTGCTGTTAAGGGTACCAATCTTTGAAAAAACTTCTTCTCAAGTTCTGAAAGGCCTAGAGGCTCTTTATTTCACATTTATGAAGCATATGTAACTGGCAACAACGTTTGATAATATAAATGACCTTGACTCACTTTCAAGGTCACAGAGGTCAATTAACTAAGAATCGTTATATGACAGTTTCTCACTTTCTAAAAGGCACACAGTGGTGCAAATTGATTATAAACCTTCTGTGGAGACTTCCTATTGATTGTCAGAAGAAAAACTTCCCTCAAAATGCCAACTTCCGGTTTCCGAAAGGGGTCAAAGTTCAAATATACAAAATAGGGTACCAGTGTTCAATAATCTTCTTGTCAAGTTTTACAAGGTCCAGAGAACTATTATTGGCGATATACTGATCATCAGATGTTACATTATAAGGCTTGCAAATATGAATAACCTTGACCGACATTCAAGGTCACAGGGGTAAAATATGTTTGAACTTTTAAAAAGTGTATTTCTTCGTTATTATGTAGTTATATCTCCTTAACGTTTCAAGATTCAAAGTTCATCTTTGGGTATGTTGTAGAGACTAACAAACAAGGAATCTTTCTCATATATTGTTATCAGGATCAATGTCAACTTCCGGTCAACTTGTCGCCAAAGAAGTGAAAAGCCCGCAAAATTGTTTGCAACAATTTCTAGTTTTATTTTATTTTAGAAAGAAACATGGTGTGATTTTAACTGATAAGATACTTTTGTGTAAATTTATTTGAGATGTAATTTTCTTAGATATGTATGCATTGGCTTTGTATCGTTTTGTTGTTATTTGTTGATAACTAAATCTTACTATAATGACTATATACACCTACTGTATCACCAAACACAACCATGTTCAACGCTCGTTAAGGCAATTTTTACGAAAGGAGCTTAGTACGGCAAACCGAACGAAGATGAAATCCATCTAGATTTATGTAATACAATATATAGGAAAATGTGAATGCTTGATCAGATACTTTCCTCAATAGTATAAGTCGCTTCTAAAAGCTTATGAATTCTTGATCTGCACCTGTCTTGTTAAACAATTTCTCTGAAACAAAGTTGCGCGCATGGTATAAGACCTCCTTTGAATATGTATCAAGATGGACAAGATTTTTTTCGCGAAGGTGTATAAAGGCTTATTTTTGATTGGAAAACGTACTCTTTGCTGGACACTTGTGTATGCGGTTAGTGCCTGATAATATACTGCTCCAAAAAGCTATTCCACGTTTTTGTTCAATATAAAGCTGGATGTGTTTGTTATTAGTTAGTTTGTCTTTTGGTTCCGTTGTTATATACCTTGTACTCATTTGAGAACGTGACATTAATTACTTGGAATGACCAAAATTTACATGACCGGTGTCGTCGATGAAGCATAAGGCGCTTACTTTTCCAGAACACGTGGTCTCTTCATACTATTTTTCATCTGCATCCGTGTAAATATATAGTAGTATAATGAAAGTAAAGTAGTTTATATTTGCACTGGTTTTATTTGAATTTGAGTTTGGATTATAATATGTTGACTTGTTGGAAATGTCTTGATAGCAAGGCTAGATAGTCCCATTACACAGGTGACCCTTAACGAGTTCCTATTCACAATCTGATCTTCCCATTTATATTACCACTCTCGATAAAGTGTTTTTCACGCTTTGTTTGACAGATATTCAGATCGTCGGATTGATATGTAAATAGTTTGGAATGTGTGAAATTAGGCATGCGTAGACACGTTCAAAAATTCTAGTTATTTATCCTATATCTACACTTTCCCCAAATAATTCCTCTCTTCTCTGCCAAGAGTTAAAACCATGATATCAAGTATCGTTTTAGCCATGAAACGATGTCTTATGTTTTAGCCTTGGGATCTCGTGTAATAAAATATAGAATGAATTGTCTTGTTTCAGGAAATTCTAATTCTTCAAAGTTTCTTGCACCACAACAACTAGAAGCTGAAGGTAAGTAGGCAAACTGACGTATTCCTGCGAGGTAAACCAGTAACAAGTAATTGAGCTGGTAGGTTAAATTTACTTCGTTAAAATGTTCAGAGTTTACATATTTTCAGTCTAAATTGATGATATCTATCACTGTCCACAAACTGATCAAAGCCGATAAAGACCTTTATTAACGATATGTAAATCTTTAGTTTTAAATGTGTTTATATACAGTTGAAACTCGTTGTCTCGAAATCGCTTGAGTCGAAATTCCGTTTGAGTCGAAATAATTCTCGATTTCTTTTCCTTCTATATCTTTTATTTATACATCACTATATATTAGTGCAGATTACTCGAATTTCATTGAGTCGAAATTTTGTTGAGTAAAAGCGATTTTTGAGTCCCTTTAATTGTAAAGCAAAAGAAAATTCACTTCGTGGTCTCGAATTTCAATTTTGCTAAAACATCGGCACGTCTTCGGACGAAATCAATCCATACCTACACAAAGTAGAAAGTCACCTGCGCGTAACACATGTCTAATTACGGCATATTAGTCCATTGTATACACAGCAATTGGTCTCTGACGATTTATTACCAGTCTAATTATCCAATTAAATTTTGGCTAAAACATCGCCACGTAGATTGGGTATAGTTCGGGACAACGAACCATCCTTCTTACGTGTTGAGCAATCGCGCTAACAACATTGTACTTCCGGTGCACAAAGACATTGAAGTTGTTTGGCTTACTGGAGACATGCAGAACATGATTCAACAATGGTATATGTAGCAAAATGCTTCCCAATAAATTTATAAGAAAAGACTAAAAACAAAACAAAAATACAAAAACAAAAACAAAAAACAAACAAAAAAACAAACAAACAATGTGGTCACACGTGTCTCATTGATGCTTTGCATAAATATTTGTTTAAAAAGAGCGCTAGATTCCATTCACAAAGATGGTTGACCAAAGGATAATGAAAAAAAAAACAGATAGAGATACACGAACAAGTTTATTTTAGCTAAGACACCAAAATGGTCCAATTTACGGTATAGGAAGACATTTATATTGACGTGGTGTTAAAATGATGTTAAGTTAATATGTTGCATTAATACAATGAAGTGTTTTATACATTGATAGATACCGGACCAGCTTGTGTGCTTGTGTTAACGTACATGCGCAGTGGATCAACTATGATTGGAGACATATTACAACACCATGAAGGCAGTGCTTATATGTTTGAACCTTTAAGATACATTGAAGAAGATATCATGCAGGGAAACAACGTAACTTTTCTTAATTCAACACAAAGGTATTGTTCTCCAAAAATCTGATACAATTCAATGGTTACTTATGGCTTGCTTTAACCTGTTCGCGATTCATGTTCAGAATAAATACACGTGTACTTGACGTTGTTCTAAAATTGTCTGATATGACAATTACGAAATATATTCAATTATGGGGCTGCTGCCATCTATATTTTGACTTTTCTTTCGATCTCTTTTCTCAGTCGTCTCTTAGGCTTCAAATGTTTGGTCCGTAGCATCACTGACAAGTCCTGCAAGGATGAAACAGCTGTATGATGCAGTTTAATTTATTGTTTGACTTTACTGTATTTAACTCTAAATGATTAAAAGAGGTTATCCACTGGTTTGTCTATTCTACAATCTACATATCTTACGAGTTTCAATTTAATTACGAATTGACCATGCCGTCATCATGACCTTTCGATGGAACAACAATAAACTGTCGTCAATTATGTCCACGTGAGGGGACACGTGATCGATGTATTTTTTCATGATCATTACTTTCAGTTGTACAATTTCCTAAATAGTTTTCATATCATGCGAAATATCTAATGTAAATGGTCATTTCATTGACAGATTATTCAACAAGAAAGACACCACTTCGATATTAGCGGAGATGTTGTATCGATGGTACAAGTGCGATGTAGAGAAGATCAACATAAAAGATCTCACAAGCATGATGCTGGCCCACTCTAATGTCTTCGCAGATTTCTACAACTGCTTTAAAAGGGCAAAATTTAACGAAACTAAATACCGCATCAAAAGTTGTTTAAAACGTTTTACAAAACCTTGCAATTCTAGTAAAGTTTGGATCATAAAGACCATTCGCTTAGAAATGGCTTCTGTGCAATTGTTACTTAAATGGCTTCCAAGGCTGAAAGTCATACATTTACTACGGGATCCAAGAGCAAGAATATCCTCGCAACTGAGACTGCGATTAAATGACAGTTTGTTACACGCTGCTTCAGAATGTAATCGAATGTTGTCTGATATCAAATTAGCAGAACAACTTTATCAACAATACCCACAAAGTATCAGAATCCTACAATATGAGCGTTTCACAAATGACTCCATAGAAAAAACAAAAAGCATGTATCAGTTTTTAAATTTCAATTTTACGACACAGATACATGACTACGTGAAGGCAGTTACGTTACAAAGGAATTTGAGTAGAAATTGCGACTGGTGCGTTAAAAGGACGAACTCAAAGCTAGCGTCTTCTAAATGGAGGTTAACTATGAAATACCAGCATGTCCAACTAATAGACAGGCAGTGCGTGAGCCTGTATAAAAGAGTAGGAATCTTGGAGATAAAAGATTCGCAAAATCTCAAAAACCTGAATGTTAGTACTCAAATGGAGACGCCGTTGAAATATATGTCACTTTAGACAAACAGACACGGATAGCTCCCCCAACATGCATAAATCATCATCCATGATATAAAAATATCGTGCAAAGATTCAAATTGTCCTATTGAGGTATTTGTGCGATATGAAAAAAGCCTGTGTTCATTGCAAGCAATTATGCCTGGTGATTCCGCTGACGTTTCCCCTGTTGTTATTTAAAGAACATTTTATTTCTGTTTTTTGTTTCTGTTTCTCGTACACGCACACGTTCGTTGTCGAGGGGTTTCTTTTAAACTGTTTTTGTAGTAGCGAAATTTGAGATTTTTTCGTGTAAAACCAATTTTTATGAGGTAATACTTACCATAACTTTGGTATGAAAATACAGTACCTACACCCATCTTTGTATCCCAACAACAAAAGATTCAAATAATCCCGACCTCCCTGTATATTATGATATAAACTAAGGAATTTATACATATATAATATTTTGTCAGTTCGCCATTTTTGTCTTATTTTGTATACAGTTTAACAAACTCAAAGTAATTATAAACATCAACAGTCTTTATTTTAAACAATCTGATCCACCTCACTATCAAGACCACTTTTGTCCAGTTCCCAAAGTGGTCTTAATAGTGAGGTTTCACTATACTGTCATTATTTACTGCTTGTGCCATGAGTGATTTGTGATGTGTGTGTGTGTGTGTGTGTGTGTGTGTGTGTGTGTGTGTGTGTGTGTGTGTGTGTGTGTGTGTGTGTGTGTGTGTGTGTTTACATTATGTTCCGAGGTGAATAGCATGACAACATATTCACGAGGTACTCTTTCCCGTCACCTCACTTTTCCGACCCCGAAATCGAATATCTACGTCACATGACATTTATCTATGTACCCCGCTTTAGTGGTGCAGTGTTGCACAGTGCATCGACTCCGCGATCTTCAAATTGGTGACCTAGCACACAGCTCGGGTAAATTTCACCTACTTCGCATAGCCGTTGTGGTGTTAAACACTGTGTGCTAACAGAATTTCGCTAAAGTGAGGTAACTTTCATGGACCTCACTAGACCGCTGTGGTGTTACCACACTGTGTGTTAACCCCTTAACTCCCAGGAATTTGTAATGACACTAAGGAAAATCTGTTATTTTGCATCAACGTTAATGTTCACCCTTTTCCAGTCAACTTTTTGTTACGCAACCCCCATATATTTAGAAACATGGGGATACAAGCTTTCCAATTTTTTGGACAAAAATAATGTTTTACGAACAATGATGTTACCATAGCAACCAGAATTTTTAAACATTTGAAAAAAAATTGTCGCAATCCTAGCATTAGTTAATGTTTTGGAAGATGAAGTGAATAAAAAATTACATCCGAAATTCATAATATTGTGAACTACTGGATTAGGAACCGATGAATACATATCTGCCAGAAATTTACTGATTCGTGGTTGTTGCCATGGTTACTAGCTCTTAATCGAATATTTGATGTTGTTGAAATAAGCAAATTTCATTTTGGTCTGCCTTAAGTTCATCACATAAGACAAGTTTTGTATAACAGTTTAGTCAACCACCAGAACATATAATAGGAAACTGAAAAGCTTATTTTTTGATGAACGTTAATATTGTGTGTAAAAACAATTTATCTCAGGAAGCATTGAATGAAAAGTTAATATGTACACATTATATAAGCTCTGATGTATAGATGTATGTCTAAATTACAAGCTTTACTGAATATTTATTTTCAGATGTCACAACCCAGTGTAGCAGAAATATGAAATTAATTTTTCAACGTGTTTACTCTGTATGTCTTATAGTTGTCATGATGAACTATATGTTTGAATGTATAGACAACTGAAAATACCTTTTTGTCAACAAAATCATAATCCAAACTCAAATGAATAAAACAAGGGCGAAATACGAACAATAGAAAGGTCTACACAAAACCTACTGAAAAAGTGCAATAAGAGTAAAAACATGTGTTCCGGAAGAGTAAGAGCCTTTTTCTTCAACGACAACATCCGTCGTGTTAACTTTGGTCAATCCAAGTCAGTAATGTCGCGTTCTTAAAACTGCATCGTTTGAACTCCTGTCTTACGAGTTTGATCATCAGTTAACGACTTCTTGCATTAAAATCGTGATAATGGGAACAGGCCCTTGATTATCGAATCAACTGTGACATGTAAATACCATAGGTTGGAGATGCAGGATAATGCTATCATGAAATGGAAAATTCGCGATAGGGAAATTAAAATTGAAATCATCATGTTGGTTTTGTTGTAGGAAAAGTTTGAGAAAGGCAGACAGGCTGATATAGAAAAGTCTGCCGTGTCTCCGATATCAGTTCTGGTGGGTAAATACGATGGACGTGGTCGTTAAATTTGGTCAATCCAAGTAAGTAATGTCACGTTCTCATTTTAGAACACGGAACAAATACTCGATCCTCAGCATATAATTTCAGTCTCCCATCAGTACAAGGTAAAGAATCTACAACATTCTACTTTACCGGCACAAAAGAATGGAATTCTCTTCCAGATTATATTGAAAGTATATCAAACAAGCTTAAGTTCAAAACCCAAGTGAAATGTCACTTTCAAAACAAAATGCAAGAGAATCATGATAGTTATTATGTATATTATTGAGGGAAATACATTTGTAAATCCATTTTAAAGACCCCAATGGGAATAAACGCTTTAACGCTTTTTTGGGAAATCCTAGGATATATGTACTTTTGTCTTTATTTATAAATATCACTAGCTGATACATTAAAGATGTAGCAAACAACTTATTCATGATTATGTATAACATGTTATATGTGCCATATATTCATGTTTTGTATACAAATCTGTACATATTTCTCCTGAATAAATTTATTCTTCTTATTATTATTATTACCGCCTCACATCATACAAACAAGTAGAGTATTTTTCATTGGGATAACTTTGACGACATTTGACTAAAACTTCCCATTCATTTTTCATCAACCTGCATCATTTGAAACTCTGTGTTACGAGTTTATCTGTCATTTTATAACTTCTTGTAGGAAAATAGTGATAAAAAGAAGAGTCCTTTGAATATCGAACCAACTGCAACATGAAAACACCATAGGTTAGGGATGCAGAAATGAGAAATTCACAAGAGGGAAATTGAAATCACCACGCTTATCATACAACTTGGTGCATATAACACAATCACCAGTGTATAGTGGCCTGGTTACGATGGCAACCTAAATTTCTTTGAAGAAAGATCTGCATACACATTTTATATGTTTACATCGTTTATACAATGCAACAAGTAAACATCTATTTTTCTCTTCTGATATGGAATATAACTCCTGAATTATATTCATATATATATTAGAACACAGACATGCATACAAAGCTTAAATCAATTGAAACGAGGGGCATGATATAAATATGAGCATATAAGGGTGGAAAACCTATATTAATGAATTCATATTTATCAACTTGTGTAATTTAAGTAGAGACATTGTTTATATGCATAACAACCTGATTGTCAAATTTATTGCGTCTCCTGAAATGTTGAAAGACAAAAGGCTTTAATAGCGCACGTTAAACTTGTTAAATTGATGAATGAATAAGTCAAATTTATATATTGGAGTGTTGTTATTACTGATCTTTATAAAAATGGATGTTTGTTCATTTAATAAAAAAAATGTATGATCGACAGCTGAAGCTTGTTGGTTTAGAATTACAACACATAATACCATAAAGCGCTCGCGGAGATTGCGAATAAAAGTTGGTTCCACTAGTCGATGTTACGCAAAATTCAGAAAGCCGTCACAAAAAATTGCACAAGGGTACATATGGAGTAGGTGCGTTTACATGTACAGTGCGATATCGCGTGCTGCATGCTTTTTCTGACGTCATCTCACAGGAAAAAATGTAGGTTTACCAAATCAAAATTTACTAAGATCAAAAGTTGATCGGCATTTTCTACAAATTTATGAGATTTAATCAGTAGATCAATACCTCCACAAATGAGGGAGATATGACGGGTTTTCTACAATGCGTAGAAATGGGAAGTTGGGAGTTAAGGGGTTTAACAGAAATACGTTAAAGTGAGGTCATTTTCATGTACCTCGCTAGGCTGGACTGGTAATTACTACATTGTGTTTGTTAACAGGATTTCGTTAAATTGAGGTGAGTTTCGTGTACCTAACTAGGCTGGATTGGTTTAAAATGGATTTGAGTGTGTGTACCTCAGTTTGTTTTTAACGGTATGACATGACGTATATAAGTCTCACAATGTATGTAAAAAATCAAATTTTCAAATTTCAGAATAACTGTTAATCTATATACCGGTCAAGCTTTGGTTATAATTTTAGACACTTTGCAAAACGATCACGACGAGATATATGGACATTCAACTTTAAAAACCTTTGAACGAAGTTTATTTTCGACTCGACAGTGTGAGTTTTCCTGAAATCGATACTGCTTGTATAGATTGTACGCATGACAGTATCGTAAATCACTTGTTGTAATCGGTAGCTTCATTGTTAGAACAATCCGTAAAAATGATGTATCCATTTAAGGCCAAGTGTAGGACGTTTACATCAGGGTTGTGTTCACAGACACTACCTAACTTTAGTATCGATGAAGAGATATAGAGATATAGGGAACAATACAACAAGCTCTGTGCTTCACTTCAGTACTTTCTTATTGTTTTGATAACACAAGTTACATGATTTTCAAAAATACGACTGGCGATAGTGAACATTGTTAGGGTGTTCGGATTCTCAATTTCAAGGAACCATCATAATACACGCAAGGCAAATTCAATTTTTAACCTTATGACTACGCCATATTGGAACTACTTTTCTGAAGTCTATACATATGACAATACGATTGTTTTAAAATTTTTTACAATAAGAAATGGTAAAAAAATTAATTACCAATGACTAATGATGAAAATTATGGGGAAGTTTTATGGTCGCCATAGTGATCTCATTGAGAAATGTTTCATTTCTTTGTGTGATAAGAAGCTTGACGTTAGTTTTCCTATTGGTTCCGTCGTTGTATACCTTGTTCTCATTTGAGAACGTGCCTTTACTAATTTGGAATCATCAAGATTTACAGGGCGCTGCCTATTCCGGAACACCACATATTTTCCCTCGTGCTATTTTCAGAGGTCCGTGTGTAAATGTTTCTTTTGTTCATTTTTTGCTTTATATTTGAATTTGATTTTAAATCATGATGATGTTTGCATGATTGTATTTGCTCATTGTTTTTTTTATGATATGGTCAGATCGATGTGGTGCTTGCAAGTATTTGACTGGATATTGAATTTGTTAGACCCGTGTTTATTTGATTTACACATAGTGAATTACGGATGATAATAATATTTGTACAGACAATATACACTGTTAGTCGAGAAACAGAGCTTTTTCATATCATACAACATTGGGGCTATGGAATATTTGGGGGAAAAAAAACAATAAAAGATACATCAGAATCAATGTGTGTGTTTTATCCATTTACACCAAGGCCGCATACGTAGAGACTGATATCGGGGATGCCGTTATTATCGGCATGAATTTTCACGGCATCATTCGACCTTTCCAATTATACAATATTGTTGGATAACCAGGTTCTCCAGTGTTAATTCAGGTAAGGATATCAGAATATTTGTCCTGACTATACAAGTATAAATGATTGCTAGAGGGGCTAACTCAGAAGATCACATGTTTATCCATTCTTCCAAGAACATAAAGAGGTTGCAGCATCTGGCAGGTGCTATTCGAGCTATAAACCACTAACAGACTAGATTTACCCCAAACATCATGATATTTGGGAGTCAACCACTTGATACTTTCCTGGATAATATATCGTTTAATCAGGAACGCTATATGTACAGTCATTTCAGGACAATTGCAAGGAGTTCACCAGTTAGCTCGTGAGCGGCACAGGACCGGTAGAAACGCTCCTATGATGAACACCTTAACCAAAATCATTATTAAGTTGGGGACGTTGTGCTCAAAGTGGACACTCGGCAACCAAGGTGGGTCAGTGCCCAAAGGTTAAACCGTCCTCGGTGGGTCCATACATCATCGCAGCCATGAACTTACCGGTTTTATAGCGGATAGCTGACAAGAGAGGCAATATTCCATCACAACCACCTTGAGCCCTGCAAAGATCATGGATATCTACTAAGGCTCAAGATACGCCGAAACCAAATACCTGTCCAAGCTCTCGATAGATACCTTGGATTGCGATGGTATGCACATTTTCCAGCTGGAGACACGCATCGAAATCTCGGACAGCAACTAATGTTAGCTTCAGGGGCAGGCGGAGACGGGTGCTTCAGTGTTTGACTACAAATACTGAGCTTAAATTCTATGAGGATGTTGACAGAGTGAAAAGGAAGAGTATTTTTTTGTCTCTACCGTTCTGAGCCGGACTCTTATTCTTACTTCGCTGAATAAGTTTCATCACTTTCCTTATCAGATAAAAATGACAAAGTAACAAAGTGACGAAGGATGTGCATATTTACACTCCCACAGAATTGTTACATCAGGAAAGAACAAGAGAGTTTATCAATTCATTCATTTATCTTTATTTATTCTTTTATTTATTTTCATCTTTTATCTATCTATTTATTTATTTGGTTACTTATTTTTATTTATCAATTAATTCTTTTATATATCTTTATCTAATTATTTACCGGCTTAACGTCCACTATGGGGAATAAAAATAAGTATCCTGGTTATTCAGATCAGGGGCGTAGCTTCCATAGAAAGAAAAAGCCCGGGTTTACACATAAAAATCTATGCATAGAGTTTGTCGGACAAAATTACAAAACTAAGGTTGAAAATAAATATCAGGGGTTGAAGTTTGTTGTTAAACAAATAAAAAAAAACTTTCTCAGGAAACGATTCAAAACATCTTTGACATCAAGAAATTCAAACCCCTCGCCTGGGCTTACACATTTCTGCTGGGCTAGCTACGCCCCTGCAGATATGATACTATGAATGTTTTAGACTACTACAGTATTTTAATTACATGTATCTTTAAAACGGTCAGTTAAAGGGAGATAATCACTTCTTGCAGCTCGAAATGCAGTCCATTGTCAGATACACAGAGAGGATAGACAAACAATTAGAAATGCTCAGAAGTCATACAACATAAAACTACAACATGAAGCACATACATCATTGTAATAAACAAACACAGAATTACATCACCACACACATCACATCACTAAACAAACACAGAATTACATCACCACACACTTCACATCACTAAACAAACACAGAATTACATCACCACACACATCACATCACTAAACAAACACAGAATTCCATCACCACACACATCACATCACTAAACAAACACAGAATTACATCACCACACACATCACATCACTAAACAAACACATATTTACACCTCCACACTCTTCACATCACTAAACAAACACAGAATTACATCACCACACACATCACTGTACTAAACAAACACAGAATTACATCACCACACACATCACTTTACTAAACAAAGTCATATTTTTTTCAGGAGTTAATTCTTTTGACTTAACTATCACAGAATTACATCACCACACACACTAAACAAACACAGAATTACATCACCACACACATCACATCACTAAACAAACACAGAATTACATCACCACACACATCACATCACTAAACAAACACAGAATTACAGCACCACACACATCACTAAACAAACACCGAATTACATCACCACACCCATCACTAAACAAACACAGAATTACATCACCACACACATCACATCACTAAACAAACACAGAATTACATCACCACACACATCACATCACTAAACAAACACAGAATTACATCACCACACACATCACTAAACAAACACAGAATTACATCACCACACACATCACATCACTAAACAAACACAGAATTACATCACCACACACATCACATCACTAAACAAACACAGAATTACATCACCACACACATCACATCACTAAACAAACACAGAATTACATCACCACACACATCACATCACTAAACAAACACAGAATTACATCACCACACACATCACATCACTAAACAAACACAGAATTGCATCACCACACACATCACTGTACTAAACAAACACAGAATTACATCACCACACACATCACTAAACAAACACAGAATTACATCACCACACACATCACATCACTAAACAAACACAGAATTACATCACCACACACATCACATCACTAAACAAACACAGAATTACATCACCACACACATCACATCACTAAACAAACACAGAATTACATCACCACACACATCACATCACTAAACAAACACAGAATTACATCACTAAACACACACATCACCACACACATCACTACTACTAAACAAACACAGAATTACATCACCACACACATCTCATCACTAAACAAACACAGAATTACATCACCACACACACATCACATCACTAAACAAACACAGAATTATATCACCTCACACATCACATCACTAAACAAACACAGAATTACATCACCACACACATCACTCACTAAACAAACACACATCACCACACACTAAACAAACACAGAATTACATCACCACACACATCACATCACTAAACAAACACAGAATTACATCACCACACACATCACTGTACTAAACAAACACAGAATTACATTACCACACACATCACTAAACAAACACAGAATTACATCACCACACACATCACATCACTAAACAAACACAGAATTACATCACCACACACATCACATCACTAAACAAACACAGAATTACATCACCACACACATCACTAAACAAACACCGAATTACATCACCACACCCATCACTAAACAAACACAGAATTACATCACCACACACATCACATCACTAAACAAACACAGAATTACATCACCACACACATCACATCACTAAACAAACACAGAATTACATCACCACACACATCACATTACTAAACAAACACAGAATTACATCACCACACACATCACATCACTAAACAAACACAGAATTACATCACCATACACATCACTAAACAAACACAGAATTACATCACCACACACATCACATCACTAAACAAACACAGAATTACATCACCACACTGTTGTCTAAACTTCCCCCGAATTACATCACCACACACATCACTAAACAAACACAGAATTACATCACCACACACATCACATCACTAAACAAACACAGAATTACATCAACACACACATCACATCACTAAACAAACACAGAATTACATCACCACACACATCACATCACTAAACAAACACAGAATTACATCACCACACACATCACATCACTAAACAAACACAGAATTACATCACCACACACATCACATCACTAAACAAACACAGAATTACATCACCACACACATCACATCACTAAACAAACACAGAATTACATCACCACACACATCACATCACTAAACAAACACAGAATTACATCACCACATACATCACTGTACTAAACAGACACAGAATTACATCACCACACACATCACTAAACAAACACAGAATTACATCACCACACACATCACATCACTAAACAAACACAGAATTACATCACCACACACCTCACATCACTAAACAAACACAGAATTACATCACCACACACATCACATCACTAAACAAACACAGAATTACATCACCACACACATCACATCACTAAACAAACACAGAATTACATCACCACACACATCACTGTACTAAACAAACACAGAATTACATCACCACACACATCACTAAACAAACACAGAATTACATCACCACACACATCACATCACTAAACAAACACAGAATTACATCACCACACACATCACTAAACAAACACAGAATTACATCACCACACACATCACATCACTAAACAAACACAGAATTATTACATCACCACACACATCACATCACTAAACAAACACAGAATTACATCACCACACACATAAACAAACACACATCACCACACACATCACTAAACAAACACAGAATTACATCACCACACACATCACATCACTAAACAAACACAGAATTACATCACCACACACATCACTAAACAAACACAGAATTACATCACCACACACATCACATCACTAAACAAACACAGAATTACATCACCACACACATCACATCACTAAACAAACACAGAATTACATTACCACACACATCACTAAACAAACACAGAATTACATCACATCACTAAACAAACACAGAATTACATCACCACACACATCACTAAACAAACACAGAATTACATCACCACACACATCACATCACTAAACAAACACAGAATTACATCACCACACACATCACTGTACTAAACAAACACAGAATTACATCACCACACACATCACATCACTAAACAAACACAGAATTACCACACACACACACATAAACAAACACAGAATCACATCACACAAACACACACAACAAACACAGAATTACATCACCACACACATCACATCACTAAACAAACACAGAATTACATCACCACACACATCACATCACTAAACAAACACAGAATTACATCACCACACACATCACATCACTAAACAAACACAGAATTACATCACCACACACATCACATCACTAAACAAACACAGAATTACATCACCACACACATCACATCACTAAACAAACACAGAATTACATCACCACACACATCACTGTACTAAACAAACACAGAATTACATCACCACACACATCACATCACTAAACAAACACACACACACTTCACATCACTAAACAAACACAGAATTACAACACCACACACATCACTGTACTAAACAAACACAGAATTATATCACCACACACATGACATCACTAAACAAGCACAGAATTAAACAAGTCACATCACTAAACAAACACAGAATTACATCACCACACACATCACATCACTAAACAAACACAGAATTACATCACCACACACATCACATCACTAAACAAACACAGAATTACATCACCACACATCACTAAACACACACATCACCACACACATCACATCACTAAACAAACACAGAATTACATCACCACACACATCACATCACTAAACAAACACAGAATTACATCACCATAAACAAACACAGAATTACATCACCACACACATCACATCACTAAACAAACACAGAATTACATCACCACACACATCACTAAACAAACACAGAATTACATCACCACACACATCACTGTACTAAACAAACACAGAATTACATCACCACACACATCACATCACTAAACAAACACAGAATTACATCACCACACACATCACTGTACTAAACAAACACAGAATTACATCACCACACACATCACTGTACTAAACAAACACAGAATTACATCACCACACACATCACATCACTAAACAAACACAGAATTACATCACCACACACATCACATTCATCACCACACACATCACATCACTAAACAAACACAGAATTACATCACCACACACATCACATCACTAAACAAACACAGAATTACATCACCACACACATCACTGTACTAAACAAACACAGAATTACATCACCACACACATCACTAAACAAACACAGAATTACATCACCACACACATCACATCACTAAACAAACACAGAATTACATCACCACACACATCACTGTACTATACAAATACAGAATTACATCACCACACACATCACTAATAAACACAGAATTACATCACCACACACATCACTGTACTAAACAAACACAGAATTACATCACCACACACATCACTAAACAAACACAGAATTACATCACCACACACATCACTAAACAAACACAGAATTACATCACATCACTAAACAAACACAGAATTACATCACCACACACATCACTAAACAAACACAGAATTACATCACCACACACATCACTGTACTAAACAAACACAGAATTACATCACCACACACATCACATCACTAAACAAACACAGAATTACATCACCACACACATCACTGTACTAAACACAGAATCACATCACCACACACATCACATCACTAAACAAACACAGAATTACATCACCACACACATCTCATCACTAAACAAACACAGAATTACATCACCACACACATCACATCACTAAAAAAACACAGAATTACATCACCACACACATCACTTTACTAAACAAACACAGAATTACATCACCACACACATTACTGTACTAAACACAGAATCACATCACCACACACATTACTGTACTAAACACAGAATCACATCACCACACACATCACTGTACTAAACACAGAATCACATCACCACACACATCACTGTACTAAACAAACACAGAATCACACAAGCACATGTTTGAAATACATTGATAATCACGGTCAACTCTCCAAACCCTTCTTTCACACTTTAACTTATCCGCTCATTCCTGACTACTGAAGGGCACAAGGTTTAAGGATTGTTAACTACTGCGGGCAGCGTTTCATGATAACAAAGGAATGGAGGTGTATCTCTCTAAAGTTATACCAATGTATAATATAGACAATTCCGGATGTACGAAACATATTAATGTCGTTTGAAGGTCATGAAAATGCTGGCCGTCATTCTGTCTTTAGTCATGTAAATTAGCTGTTTTATGAAGAATATACTTTGGGAATTTAACAGGTAATTGATAGAACTAAATAATGTAGATATCGAAAAGGCGCGTGTTTTGTAGCCAACGACTAAGTGTAAAATTAGGAATACCGTAAAATCTAAAGGATGGTCATTGTATCATCCAATATTAGGATTATAAATATCGTGACATTTATTTTCTTAACATTTGCGGTATTTCTGTGCTTAATACAAAACTATATTTTTATGAAATAATTCTTTAAATGAAAGCGTAAAATAAAAAGAAAAATGTCTTTTTTTGTTTTTGAGTTTTTCTCTTCGAAAAATTTCTTATATCACCTCAAACGATAATTTTATTTATATGAATTTTTCTTAAAGTTTCATAAAGAATCCAGTTGTAATTAGTTCAACTGAAAATAAAAATCAATAGCATATACTGCGTTTTCGGAGTGGAAGGAGATTCTTAATCAAAGTGTACCTTTCGGGGAAAAAAAGCACACTTCCCGTTTGTAATCGAAGGCAATTTCGCCTAACAAGGGAAATAACTCTGATTCAGTTAGACACTTTGTCCTCATCGTGCTTATTAATCCTCTACCAAATGTTAGTTTAAATATGATCCGGAGTGCATGCAAGGAGACTTTTAAAAAAAAAAAAGAAAAACACTGTCACAACTTCCGCTCAGTTTCTCTAAATTGCACGATCACGTGACCAAAAAATGGCAGAAATTGGTAATTCCAATATATATAAAGCCAAGACGGTTCATTTTGTGTGTGTTTGAAGTCGGGGTACTGGACAGACAGAAGACAAGAAATTAATGGTGAAGAGTTTTGTAGGGAAGTTATATCTAAAATAATCCATATGAACTTTCTCTGGTGATCATTGTCGGTAACCCTAATGATAATAATGTTGAAATATCAGAATGTAAATAATATGAGATATTGAAATATACAGCGGGAGATATCAACAAACTTGTAAACGAGAATTGGAAGGTAATTCACGGCATAAATATCACACGGGATGAGAATGGGTTACGTAATAGACCTATTTCGAGATTTCACCATTTGAAATCTTTATTCTGCAGTCTAAGTTGAAAAAATCAAGAAAAAACGATGAAAATGTATTTTTTTATCATTCCTTATGCACCTTCTTCTGTCCTTTCCGTCTTATCTTATCTGTCACTGCTTCTTTCTGTCCCCCATATCATTACAAAGGCATTATGTTTTTCATCTGTTGAAATCATTTTTCTGATCTGCTCTAATTACATGTATAAGATAATTACCATATGCCAAGAGATATAGTTTCTAATATATTTGGGGGAAAAAAGAATATAAAAAAAATATGATTTTTTTACTACTGTAAAACTAATAGCAAAATCATGATAATTTTCATATCAGGTTTATTTATAATTCGATGAAACTAACTAAACCACATACTGATATCGATTCCGTTAGCTGTTGATTATATTCTCATAAGTCCAGAATTTGTTATGTACATGTAGATTAACTGAAATGATCCAGTTTAACATACCTAGAATTACGTTACATGACAAGACAATGGTGTCATATTACATCTAATTTGTAAATGTGTCGGAGTCGAGCCTATAATGTTCCATAGACATATACAGGCAACACCTATCAGCAATATATAGGATTGTATGACCATCTCCACTTAGCTTAATTAAGGACTTGTAATTAATATACAACATTATAAACTTAGATATGTAAACGTAATTTTGTATCAAAAACAAAATAATTCACAAACTGAAAAGTTTAGTTATAAATGAATATATATCTTTTGATATTAACAACGTATGTGTTATTCTCAAAATATTTCAGTAAGCACACCAATCTGGGGAAAGGTTTGTAGGATTTAACTGTACTGAAATTTAAAATCGTGTGTATATTTAACAATGGCTTATGTTATTCCTACCGTGACGTATCGGAGTTGTATTTTTTTTTGTGTACACCGTTTGTAATCCGTCTCATTCCAGGTATGCGACAATATAACAACTGTGTTTTCGCTATACCTATGGTATTAATCCCATAATCATTTATATATCATACACTCTCAGGATATTACGTAAGATTTTTAGATTTGTTATTCCATATCCGGTAAGGAAATCTACGGATAGAACAACAACCTACTGTTCCATTATGGAGTGTGTGTTTAAGTATTTAAAAGGCTGGTCCACATGAGCTTGTCAGTGATAGTGTTCACGGAAGCATGTGTGTGAGGATTGATTGGTGATAGGTAGATCCACCCAGCTATGTTCTATTAATAATTGATGGCGAGAAACCCCTTGCAACCATATCATGATCAGAACCCGCAGCGATTTCAGACACACGAGGAGGACAGAGAATGTAAAGCCCTACATACGACTGAAGGGTTTAGACAAGTGGAGAATTTACAGTTAGGGGGACAGGAGTCCAGAGATCCGTGTCTGATCGGAGACGGTGGTGATGACCAGGTTCAGTCTGACAATCGCTCTTCACAGACAGAGCTGCAGAATCCCCAAATGCAGCATCATTTGGTTGAAAACGAGCGCCAGCAATTGGCAGGAAGTGAACGAGATGGGCTTACACCGAGAAATCGGAGACACGTGGACTTAAATCAGATTGTGCGATCCGAAAGTTTCATAGATCGTCACCAGGGACATGAACTTCAGGCACCACATGTACCCGAACAACCGGAAACAGTCACGACGCGTGTACCCGAACAACCGGAAACACTCACGACACATCATTTTAACAGACAGACGGTACATGGTAGCAATAACGGAAATCATGGACAGACTCCGAGTCTGTCGAACAGTCGACAAGTTCCTAACGCATGTCGGGGTTCAACTCGGATAGACATCTCTTTATTGACAGATAGAAGCCACGTGCAGGATGAACAACCGGAAGTGGTTGTCGATGAGTTCATTGTTCCAATTCTTCCCATCCCAGTGGCAATCGCATTTTGCCTGATGAACTTCGCGGCGCCTGGAATAGGTAAGTCCAAAATGTAGACCTATATACCGACTTAATTCATGTATTCTAATTGTTAGATGCATCACTGACCGCTGTTGTTGCTAAACGACCCCATTAAAGATCATTTGGTTCGAATCCGCCTGATTTTGCGTGACACATATATAACAGTGCATGCCTTGTAATTGCCACGTTAACAACGGCTTGAAATCTTTTACCAAATTGTAGCGTGTGTTACCCAAAATAAAATAAGTGTGTGTAGCTTTATTCATTTATATTCATTAAACTCAGTTCCGTTTCTGTTGACAAAGAATTTTGCCTATTTTTTATTTCTTATTTTATTTTGGCCGTGCACACACTATTCAATGAATAATAGATAGACTTGCTTTTACTTAGAACGACAAATGATAATATTTCTGAAGCAATTATCCCTTGGAGAATACCTGTGGTTATTTATGTTTTTCAATGAATAGATGAATAACAATGTATGGAATTTTTATTGTTTTCTTTTTTTTAATTTGCGTCAATCAATTTAAATACCAGTGCCTTAACATGTTTGTGGTGCTTCAATGCTTAAAGGACTAATTGTAGACAATTTACGCTATTTTAACGAAAGCTTGTTCCATTCACCGAGTTATCAATTTACGTCTGAAGAATGTATTTCCTGTGTTTCCACATACAAAAGTATGATAATTGTCGACTTACGTTGTGTCACAAATGTAGAAAGCTTCTCTACATATAAAGACACATATTCTCGAATGGGTACCCTTTGTGCATGCAGATGTATGTAAACAAATTAAAACAAACAAAACAGCATGACATAAACATCTTAAATTTTAACTATTAAGAAGAAGAGAGATAAGTAAGTTCTGACAACCTGTGCAAAATTTATTTAAATATCACATGTATATAGACATATAAACGAGGTCAAAAAAAAAAAAATTGCTCTGTTGCCCAGGCACCATCGTGGCGGGAATGTGTATGCCCTGTTGTGGAGATGCTGTTGAAATGTCCCGCCGCCAGAAGTTGTGTTCTGGCGCAGCCGTAGTTGGTGTAGGATTTTTGCAGCTCCTCCTAACGGCCTGTTTCCTAGTTGGCTGGATTTGGAGCGTCATCTGGGGACTGTCTCTTGTTGGAACATCATGTAAGTTTTAAAAAAAAACTTTATAAATCTGGTATACCATGCATTAGCTGTTTTGATATTGCACTTGTGTTGTACGTTACAATAAGGGCAGTACATGATAACCGTAGTATGTGACAATAACTGTAGTATGTGACAATAACTGTAGTTTGTGACAATAACTGTAGTTTGTTACAATAACTGTAGTATGTGACAATAACTGTAGTTTGTGACAATAACTGTAGTATGTGGCATTAAGTGTATTTTGTGACAATAACTGTTGTATATGATAATAACTGTAGTTTGTGACAATCAATCCACTCCACTGAATCTCTATGTCCCCATGTATCTGTGCTGTGACCTCTATGTTCCCCTCATCTGTGTTCTGATCCCTATGTTCCCACTGATCTGTGTTCCGATCTCTATGTTCACATTGATCTGTGTTCCGATCGCTATGTTCACATTGATCTGTGTTCCGATCGCTATGTTCCCACTGATCTGCTCTTTGTTCCCTGTGTTCCCACTGATCTGTGTTCCGATCTCTATGTTCCCATTGATCTGTGTTCCGATCCCTATGTTGCCACTGTTCTGTGTTCCGATCCCTATGTTGCCACTGTTCTGTGTTCCGATCCCTATGTTCTCACTGATCTGTGTTCTGATCCCTATGTTCCCACTGATCTGTGTTCCGATCCCTATGTTGCCACTGATCTGTGTTCCGATCCCTATGTTCCCACTGATCTGTGTTCTGATCCCTATGTTCCCACTGATTTGTGTTCCGATCCCTATGTTCCCACTGATTTGTGTTCCGATCCCTATGTTCCCACTGATCTGTGTTCCGATCCCTATGTTCCCACTGATCTGTTCTCCTATCCCTATGTTCCCACTGATCTGTGTTCTGATCCCTATGTTCCCACTGATCTGTTCTCCTATCCCTATGTTCCCACTGATCTGTTCTCCTATCCCTATGTTCCCACTGATCTGTTCTCCTATCCCTATGTTCCCACTGATCTGTGTTCCGATCCCTATGTTCCCACTGATCTGTGTTCCGATCCCTATGTTCCCACTGATCTGTGTTCTGATCCCTATGTTCCCCCTGATCTTTGTTCTGATCCCTATGTTCCCATTGATCTGTGTTCTAATCCCTATGTTCCCACTGATCTGTTCTTTGATCCCTATGTTCCCACTGATCTGTTCTTTGATCCCTATGTTCCCACTGTTCTGTTCTTCTATCCCTATGTTCCCACTAATCTGTGTTCTGATCCCTATGTTCCCATTGATCTGTCCTCCTATCCCTATGTTCCCACTGATCTGTTATCCGATCCCTATGTTCCCATTGATCTGTGTTCCGATCCCTATGATCTTACTGATCTGTGTTCCGATCCCTATGTTCCCCCTAATCTGTTGTTTGTTCCCTATGTTCCCACTAATCTGTGTTCTGATCCCTATGTTCCCACTGATCTGTCCTCCTATCCCTATGTTCCCACTGATCTGTTATCCGATCCCTATGTTCCCATTGATCTGTGTTCCGATCCCTATGTTCCCACTGATCTGTGTTCCGATCCCTATGTTCCCACTGATCTGTTCTTTGATCCCTATGTTCCCACTGATCTGTTCTTTGATCCCTATGTTCCCACTGTTCTGTTCTTCTATCCATATGTTCCCACTGATCTGTTATCCGATCCCTATGTTCCCATTGATCTGTGTTCCGATCCCTATGTTCTTACTGATCTGTGTTCCGATCCCTATGTTCCCATTGATCTGTGTTCCGATCCCTATGTTCTTACTGATCTGTGTTCCGATCCCTATGTTCCCCCTAATCTGTTGTTTGTTCCCTATGTTCCCACTAATCTGTGTTCGGATCCCTATGTTCCCACTGATCTGTCCTCCTATCCCAATGTTCCCACTGATCTGTTATCCGATGCCTATGTTCCCATTGATCTGTGTTCCGATCCCTATGTTCTTACTGATCTGTGTTCCGATCCCTATGTTCCCATTGATCTGTGTTCCGATCCCTACGTTCCCACTGATCTGTGCTCCGATCGCTATGTTCCCACTGACCTGTGTTCTGATCTCTATGTTGCCATTCATCTGTGTTCCGATCCCTATGTTCCCACTGCTCTGTGTTTTGATCCCTATGTTCCCATTGATCTATGTTCTGATCCCTATGTTCCCACTGATCTGTGTTCCGATCCCTATGTTCCCACTGATCTATGTTCCGATCCCTATGTTCCCACTGATCTGTGTTCTGATCCCTATGTTCCCCCTGATCTGTTTTTTGATCCCTATGTTGCCACTGATCTGTTCTCCTATCCCTATGTTCCCACTGATCTGTGTTCCGATCCCTATGTTCCCAGTTTTCCGTCATAGATCATTGAGCCTTTACGATAAATATTGTAGAACTGTTTGACGTGTGAAATGTGTACATTTGCTACCGTTCTTTATTACTCGATGATTTAAAACCATGCGTCAATTTTTGGTTTGGCCGACAGTGGATTACTACGAAAAGCCACGTGAAATATCAAGTTGGAGAAATCGTGTAAGCAGTGCGCGTGCTCAGTCTGATAGTACGTGTTCATGTTTTACCCGACCACTTGGATCCGGCAGAAGACGACCTCGTTCTAATTTTATCTACCCGATGCGAGCGCCATCTGATATCGACAGGGACAGCCCACCACCCCCCTACGTCATGTTTGCCACGCCCCCTCCTTCCTAAAGCCCACCTGCTCCTACTGATGGCCTTACCAATACTGCTGAACAGGTGAGTACTGAAAACCCCTACCGAGGGAACTCATTTGAAAAGGAGATACATATGATATTTTACACTTTCCGGAAAACCCCGAAGATGTCCGATCGGTAGATAAGTTTCGTGAAAGATATTCTCCATGGTAGAATAATGGACAAATATGGAAACATTACGATATCAGAGAAATTTTATTTATCCGAGTTAAATTTTATATAGATTTATTTTGGTCACTGAAACTCATTTTTATCGAAGTTTGTCTGGAGGGAGATGATAATGGAATGTTCACGATATCCTTGCTGTCACAAATACAATCGAGAACAAAAGAATCACGTGACTCCATAGTAGAACGCTCCAGAATAAACGCTAGTTCCAAGAGAGCTAATTGTGCAAAAGAGAGTTATGGTTCTTGTACACTGCACTTCTCCTTATCAAGATCGATCTACACATGAAGTTTATTATTGATACCTATTATAGTATTTGTGATATGCTCCGGACAAAATTATGACGAACGGACGAACAAACGGACAGACTGACAAAGCGGCGACTATATGCTCTCCCTTCAAGGGGCATAAAGATGCATGTAAGAACAGATTGATAGTAGTCTATTATGGGGTGTTCAATACTGAAAACTAAATATTTATCTAGGTGGAGTCTCTTTCACATACCCATAAAAGATTTGTGTATGCTGCTACGTACATAGGAAAAGAATCGTTTAACTTTACAATGGTTTATGATTGATAAAATTGATAAAAAGAACGATATAATTGTCACTTTAGATCCCTTGGGGATTACCCATTATATTTCTATCACATCTCGCTTCATGTCGAATGATTCCGGGTTAACATAGATTATTGGTTAGGTTCATTGAAAATACAAATCTTACATTGTACGAACTCGGTATAATGGGTGTAAACTAATATGTTTTAATGGCGAAAAGCAGTTTTAACATTACAAAATAATTTCAGCTGGGCTATATGTAGTGAATACAATCGAAACTCTGGTGAAATTATATTGCATCGCCTTTCCTTAACCTACAGGGTAGGACAGAGAAATATCCACAATGAGAGAGGCTTTGCCAAGAATCTCTACCCTTGTGTGAGATTTCTCTATCCTACCCAAAAGACAGGATATTATCCCTGCAACCATTTTTGTACAACAGAGTCGTTATAATGAGATTTGTCTGGATATATCTTCGACGTGTAAGTCATGTGGAGGTCCGGAGTTCAAATCCCGGTCTAATCGTTGTCATTCTTTTTGGGTTGAGAATTGTGGTTCAGTTACCGTTCTGGAGTTTCTAAAATGGCTAATCGTTTTTCTTTTTTTTTTCCGTATGAAATTATGAAATTTTAAATATACGGTACCAGTATGACTGTGTAGTTTTTTTTTTTTAATTTTGTCTTTAATTCCTGGCCTCTATTGTCAATACTCAAGGTCCCGGCAAGCTTTCCTGGCGTGTTTCTTTTATCTTACTAGAGACACGATAGCGTGATAACGTCAACGGGATATAGATCATAGTAATGTCATATGTATATAGACATGAAATCAATACAGTATATATGTCAGAATTATAGGTTATGGAACAGCTGATTTATTTCTTCGTGGCTTAAATGGAGCCAAACTATGTTATAAATTGTCTGAAGCTCTAACACAAATAACAATAGATTTGTGTCAGTTTGTGAAGGGTGCAAAGGTCACTACACAACGCGAAATTCATATTTAAACTACAAAGATTAGAAACTTATAATGTAGCAAACAAATCCATCTCCAACACCCTCCCCCCCTGAACCCAACACCTCTCCCCCTCCCCCCTTACCCCCCACCCCCACCCCCACCTCCTCTAATATATTCATACAACCATCTACGTATTCCAATAACAACAAAAAATGGCGACAATAGTTTTTATACTTGATTAGGAAATCAATTACCGCCTTTTTTGATTATCCAGTGAAATGTGTTGTCCAACAATGGTTTATTGTGTACAGCTTATGTGCTTCGACTGTATAATGTATGAAGTGTACCATGTAGTGTTGACATGTCTAGCGTGTGTGGTGGACAGTAATCACTCCATATCTACAGGCTATAGATAATCTGCCATGGAATGGTCTGTTGTCACATCTGATATCGAATTCTCAATGCTTGAATAATTACTGTATTTTTTTCTGTTAACGACAATATTCACTGTTGATATATGTAAACACACGTATCGCTTGGCATTCAAGAACTCCGGATATCTCTATCATATTATTCATGATTAACATCCATTTCATTACGTATATTACATTGTGTATTGCTCTTTATAAATAAAACATGTAATTGATGAGTTATCTCCCTTTAAGCATTGATAAAATAATTTGATATATCTCCCATTTGTGCGCTACAGTAATTGATCGACAAGACAGAGATGCCACTTTAAGGGTGTATGTTACACAACACAGTATTTTTGGAACTTTGTTAAGTCTATTTCCCTAAGGAAACATTAATAGTGTAACTGCGATTTATCAGTTACGTCCTCCCCATTTAAGGATCTCCCCTTGTGCACTGCACGGATTACACACGACAGAACTGTCACCTTAAGGGTGTATGTATCCTACATTGTATCCTTGCGTAGATTACATGTTTCTTTTCACGTTATACCTACGGTTTCTGCTGAAATCATTCAAGAATATGTTACCACCCCCTACCTCGTAAAAATTTACGTTATTTTACAAGTTAAACGTGTAGGATAAATGTGTATCAAGTCAGCCTAGAGTTAGCTAAAGGATGTATGCTACATTTGCCTGAACGTGTGTTTGCTAGAGTCAGTTTCATCATAGATATGCTTATAAATTAAAGGATTTCTTCAAACGGAGACAAATCAAAGTCGAACAGAATAACGCAGACCTGAAGAACCACGCATGAGAAAAAAGTTTAAAGGAAAAAAAGAAAACGAAACATTGTGTGTTTATACCTATTTTTTATTCTGATGAGTGCAAGATATAAGATATTTTGTTAATAATGACATTTTATACGTTACAGCCTCCTACACAAGATTTGCAAGAAACTAATGAAGTTCCGAACATTTCGTCGGCCACGCGGTGTAATGTGTGCCAGAAAGATTTTGTTACAGAAGAACACCGGGTAAGTTTATGACGTCATGCTTGATATCTTAGATCCTCTTTTAACAGGAAATGACATTGTGTATATATGTAAAATTAAATTTAATTATCAAATTCTCATTCTCTTTGTCAGATGTCTGATTTACCTTCGTTTACCCCTGTTAATTTTTTCGCCACTGAAGTCGTACTTTGTTAACAAAAGAAAAACGTTTATCTTTTGTGTGTTTTTCAGTTTTCCTGTAGACGGTGTTCCGATATTGTTTGTCGACATTGCTATACAAAACGTATTCCATTTCAAGGAGGAGAGAGTTGCATTGTGTGTGACGTGTGTTACAGTGAACATCTCGAGATGGAAGCGGAAATGCAGGACCACATATAGTCACTTCCGGTGTACAAAATATTAATCTTCTGAGATGTAGGTTGACAAACCTTAAGATTATTTACAATAACTTGTCTGTCTCGAGATGGAATTTTTACGTTGATTGGATGATTCCTTCTGATTTTGTCGACTTGGTCTGGATGCTGCAACAACTTATGTAAGCCTTTACAAGGAAATGAAGACTGTGGCACATATATATGTGGACAATTTCCTGGAATTTAAAGGACTTGATTGTTAAAACATTTTGATGATTCCGAAATGAATCGGAACGGAAGTTGAATTCATCTTCCTCTGGAAGATGCTCATTGAGTCGGCAAGTATTTTTGTAGGATACAAACATTTTGTCGAATATGATCAATGGAATTTTTACACGTTGTTGTGATATGAAAATATATTGGTGCTGATATTTGTTTGAAATATGTATTTTCGACTTGGTGTATGCATGACTCCGACACAACGAAAATGTGTGTGACGCTTAACAATCTGTGTTTCGTATCATGTGGTCAATATGTAGTGGATATATTCCCCGTCCAGATTTGTATACTCAGTGTGGACAGAAATATCATCAGATAGGCAAAAGCGACTTTACAGCCTCGTAATGATTGTGTCTCTACTGTATTACAGGTAATACCACCAACACGGAACACGATTTGTAATGTTTCTTTTGAACGGATAACCTTATATATACCAGTGTATCTTGTGAATATTCTTTTGTGTTTTTGACACGTGATATTGTACACATTACAAATAATAATGTATTGAACCATTTTGCCACACATAACAATCGTTTTCGCGGTACCCATAATTCGCCATCTTCTATTTGGTAACAGCAATATTCACTTGTTTATCGTCCAAGTCTGATCTTGTTCCTGGTTGGTGTGATGATTTCATAGAATTTCCAATATCAACATGCTACAACTATTTTTTCAAAGTAAACGAGGGTTCATAGATCTTGGCACCTACCATTGCTTGGTCATGTTTCTCCTTCAAATTGTAACTTTCCTTATTTTCTTCTACTCTTGCCTCTGTTTTTGGATCATAATTACATGAAATTTGAAAATTCCACTTAAGAAATAGCAACAATAGCCTTTAAGTATTAGATCCAAGATGGTTTTTCTGTCGGCCAGTTCGTTTTCCTGATCCGTCCCCAAATCAAAAGGCATAACTAGCGACCAACGGGAGCCTACAAGTATGAGAAAAACCGAACTTAGTGCACTGAACTTCTCAAGAGTAAGTGATAACAGACTTTCACAGCCAAAATCCAAAATGGCCGCCTGTCAGCCATTTTGTTTTCATGATCAGTACCAAAATCAAACGGACATAACTAGGTATCAAGGGAGTACCTGCATATATTTCAAACAACATCAACAACCGCAGTTAATATATATATCGTGTAGCAGTTCTTATTATAGGGGAAAATCACAGATTAATTCACTTTGAAAAAGTAAAGAATAAATGACTGGCGAGGAGAAAAAGTGCCTGGCCTTGAGGACAAAATTTGCTGGCTTCTCATTTAATGATAAAAAAATTACACATTCCTAATAGTTATAGCAACAGCATTCGAAGCGGATAAAGTAAGAATTCGGATTTTTGGTTAAGGTAATATGTACTGGAATCGGGGTGAGGTATTCCGATTGATGAAGTCAACGATGTTTCGAAAACTGACAATGAAATATTTTAATATATCCATTTACAACTAAAGAAGTTCTTGTGTATCCTGGAATAGAAAGTATCCATACAAACAGGGTCCTACTAACGAGCTTCTGCTGTACATTGAACAAAAAGTGTCCGAACGAACGAGGTTTTACTGTACACAGGGCAAAAAATGCCCATATTATAGAGGTTTTACTGTACACAGGACAAAAAGTGTCCGAACGAACGAGGTTTTACTGTACACAGGACAAAAAATGCCCATATTATAGAGGTTTTACTGTACACAGAACAAAAAATGCCCATATTATAGAGGTTTTACTGTACACAGGACAAAAAATGCCCATATTATAGAGGTTTTACTGTACACAGGTTTTACGTACACAGAACAAAAAATGCCCATATTATAGAGGTTTTACTGTACACAGGACAAAAAGTATCCACGCTATAGAGGTTTTACTGTACACAGAACAAAAGCTATCCACGCTATAGAGGTTTTACTGTACACAGGACAAAAAGTGTCCAGATTATAGAGGTTTTACTGTACACAGAACAAAAGCTATCCATATTATAGAGGTTTTACTGTACACAGGACAAAAAGTGTCCAGATTATAGAGGTTTTACTGTACACAGGACAAAAAGTGTCCAGATTATAGAGGTTTTACTGTACACAGGACAAAAAAGGTTTTACTATATACAGGACAAAAAGTGTCCAGATTATAGAGGTTTCGGTGTATACAGTACAGACTGTGTCCAGACGTACGAGGTCGTACTTTACAAAGATTCGCATCCGATTGATGTGGTACAGTAATAGATATATGCGGAAGTTATTACCAAACATTCGGGGTCGGGGTAGTTACCATACCAATTATCAGGGGCCGGGGTAGTTACCATACCAATCATCAGGGGCCGGGTTAATTACCATACCAATCATCAGGGACCGGGGTAGTTACCATACCAATCATCAGGGACCGGGGTAGTTACCATACCAATCATCAGGGGCCGGGGTAGTTACCATACCAATCATCAGGGGCCGGGGTAGTTACCATACCAATCATCAGGGGCCGGGGTAGTTACCATACCAATCATCAGGGACCGGGGTAGTTACCATACCAATCATCAGGGGCCGGGGTAATTACCATACCAATCATCAGGGGCCGGGGTAGTTACCATACCAATCATCAGAGACCGGGGTAGTTACCATACCAATCATCAGGGACCGGGGTAGTTACCATACCAATCATCAGGGACCGGGGTAGTTACCATATCAATCATCAGGGGCCGGGGTAGTTACTATACCAATCATCAGGGGCCGGGGTAATTACCATACCAATCATCAGGGGCCGGGGTAGTTACCATACCAATCATCAGGGGCCGGGGTAGTTACCATACCAATCATCAGGGGCCGGGGTAGTTACCATACCAATCATCAGGGACCGGGGTAGTTACCATACCAAACATCAGAGACCGGGGTAGTTACCATACCAATCATCAGGGACCGGGGTAAGATATGAATTCGACAATGACAGGCCGTCGATCGCTAGTATAACAACTCACTACCATGCACTATGACTAGTGTCTGGAGTTTTGGTCAAACAGCAACGAAATGTTTCTGAAACAAATCCTTGACATAAGCTAATCCAATGAATTCAAAATAGCTTAAATCGACCCTCCATCCATGTGACAAGGTGCATCACTACGGAACAAACCACATAACAACTGGGATAAATTCCGCTCTTGCATTAAAACGAAGCCACTACTTTGCATTTATAACAATAAACTCACTTTCTGAAAATAACTATAATGTATATTAACTGTCTGACATAAAATTCAAATAACAGACAATAATAACGTGTTATTTTTAGAGATCTGTTCCGGGGATAAACCGAAAACTGTACAATATACGTAAGAGTAAGGTATATATCAAGGCCCGCCAAATCAACGTTATTGTCACATATAACAGACCCAAGATGACAAAATACCCAGAAATACCAGTGTTGTTACCTTAAACTGTGATATATGTGGTGAATAACATTGATATGAGGAAGTGAACAGTGTAAGCTTTTGGTCTGCTTAGTTTACTTCTGTGAAAAGTTTTCGCCGTATCCTCCGATAATGGATCAGAAAATTCCAATCCAAATCCCACCTTTTTCAATTCATGGATTTTAACTGCCGTGTTTTAAGCGATATTTAAACAATCTGATTACTGACTGACCAACGAGAAAGTCACCTAAAAACACAGTCATAGGTAACATAGATACTGTATAACAGTCACAAAAAAGCATGTAAAATACAAAAAAGAACATCACATGAACGACGTCACAAACAAGTTTTAAATATGAATATTAAAATGTCATAAATTTTGTATGGCAGTAGTTCGATGTACGCGTACAATGATTTGAATGAACTCTCTTGATGTAAAATACAAACTAGAATAAAGAAATCTATTCTTTAACAGTAAATATATTACAATTTTACTTTAATGTTGAATCGCCCATGCTCATCATTCTAACGTAGTATCGCCATTCATCATAGGCTTTTGGCATTCATTCCCAACCCATCAACCCATTTGTATCTAGTATATATTACCATTGGAAAGGAAACGGGCATGTGCAAGTCTAAGAAAAGTTCATGTCATGTAATGACAATGTATTATTATATAAACTATACGAATTTATCTTGTAGCTGTAAAGATGAATTGGCAGGTACGCCCCGGGTAACAGTTTGTGGTGTGTGTATATATACACACATATATGTTTATGTAGAGCCAGGCCCTGTACACATAAGCACACTAACATACTTATCGCATGATGCTACGGTAAACACGCTTTCTCATTCTCACACGTACAAACGACCGCCATACCAAGCACGTCGTGTCAGATGTGGTGTTTTCAAACAGAGTAACCCGACCCCTCGGGATACATGGGTGTCGGTAGTGGTGATGGGACCCTCCGGGCCCGGGGTAAGAACAAAAGGATGTACATTCCTGCCCTGCCCATGCCTCTGGCGACACTATGCTGTGTGCTGAATTTCATATTTCCTGGATTGGGTATGTAAGATTTGACAAATACATGTCTATAACGATATAACTAGGTAAATATGATATTTATTTTTAGATACGTAGAAAATCGTTAAAAACACCAACGCCCTGTGTACCACTCATTCATTCACATATGGTTACTGGTACTGTAAATAGACACTGATCTTCTCTGGGCACTGTTTAACCAGCTTCCATTCGCTTAAATTACCTATTATTGACCCTGCATTGTAAAATGTGTTCCCTTATGGAATACCCTAACAAACGCCAGGCAGAAAACAGGTCTTAAGAAACAAGAAGTTCACCATATTGATAAACAACACTTACTTCCTGTAACAAATGGGTAATATAGTTAGAGTGACCTCCCTTTATTTACGGCTGAACTTCATCATTGAACGTGTGATGGGTTTTTGTAACGATTATACATAATTCATAGAAAATGTGAAACACATACTGCATACGTCACTTTACAGTGTAATACAGGTTATCTGTCGGACGACATTTAACCTACACTTACAGAATAAATACGAATGAATAGATACTTTGTTTCCCCTGTAAAAGACGACGCTTGTGTAATGTATATTATTTGGGTGATTTTTAGTGTAGTGGTGCAGGGCTTGATGATATGGAGATATTTGAATTTTTGCCATTTTATCATAATTATTCATTAATATACTGACCACATCATTGTCAACTTTGTTTTTCTTGACACATGTTTTGCATTCCACACAAATACTAACACACAATATGTTAAATAGTTGGAGAAAACTACATAGTAATAAGATTTCTAAATTTTCACTTCATTATGAGAAACGTTACGATAGCACAGTGATAAGCTCTCCGCTCTTGACGCCAAAGGTACCTTGATCGAGACATCAATTGCCATCATCTTTTTTTTCTAACCGAAAAAGGAAATTACTTTATATTAAAACTTTCACCATATTTTTTCTATCTTGTTTCGTTAGTGACCATTAGATAAGTAATGAAACAATTAAATCGTTGATTATTTAAGATGTGACATTTAATCTGAACATAAATCTTTTAAGTGTCACGTGGTTTCCAATCACTAGAACTTCAGTGTATCTCTTACGCATGCGAAATTCTTTTTCTCATCAACAACAAAAAAGTGATATGCCATAGATTTTTCTATGAGGAACTCTTCTTCTCTGAATGCATTTAAATCAATTATCAGTAAGACAGAAATAATACATGACCAATGCTTTTAAGTATGAGATTTACGTAATTCAAACATACTTCATATCCGTGTGAGAAATCCTACCAGATCTCTTGATTACGAACCTTTTACAGCAAAACAGCTGAATGAAGATTCGGCAACCCATGTGGAGACTTTAATTACTGTTTTTATGTTTATCCCCTATACATTCAAAAACCGAAATCTATTGATAAGACAGTTGCAGCCTCTCTTTGAGAATCTATTTTAGGTTTTGAATGGTTTACGTGTTACATGTACGCTAGTTTACGTACACCTTTCAGCTTGTTTTTTTAGGAATGTTTCAGAACTCAATTAGATTGTAAAAGCAGCCTTTGGTAAAGAGGCATTTTTAAGTAAGAACATATCAAGTTTAGCGAGTATAGTAACAAGTACAGACAGTCCGAGTACAACTATTTTAACCAATCAAGTGCTACCTTCGTCAATACAGGAACCATTGTGGCGGGAGTGTCCGTGTGTTGCTGCTCTCGGAACGAGGATATGGGATGCGGGGAGCAGTGTGGGAGCTGTACCATTAGTATTCTTATCGGGCTCCTTCAGCTTATTCTTACAGCCCTCATCATTGGCTGGGTCTGGTCATGTGTTTGGGGCGTCATGATGATAGGCATGTCGTGTAAGTATCAGAAAATATCTACTTTGCTAGCTTTGGATAGCAAATGAGATTTCTTATTATAGATATTGATTGAAATCATTTTCAAATTTCATATGTACGGTAAATTCCTCTTGGTCCCTAGTTTCCATCCTGACTGATCAGAAAAACAAAATGGCCGACAAACGGCCATCTTGAATTTCGACAGTTCTGGTTTGTTATGACTATTTCAAGGGAAATACTGAATGGACCGCTCTCAAATTTCATATGTAGTTTAATTATATGCTTTTATTTAGTACATATGTACTTATTTTCATTTCAGCTGAATATTACCACGACAACCCAGCACATGGCGAAACAGCGTCGTATCCCGTCAACCCACAGCAACAGGTAATCCATGGAAATCAATATGGAATGCCGGGACAGCAAGGTGTTGCCCCTAATCAGACGTACCCTTACCAACAAGTACCTGGCGGTTACCCACCAGGGAGTCAACAAGCACCCTACAGTCAGCCTCAGCCGTACCAAACACCGGCTCAGCCTTATCAACCGCCCGTTCAACCATATCAACCGCCCGTTCAACCCTACCAGCCGCAGCCAGGGCCACACATGGGAGGATATCCTCCTCCTGAGCCTAACCCAAAGATGCCCCCTCCAGCCCCTCCACAAGTTCCTCCCTACTCTGAAAATAGGATGGAGCCCTCAGCTCCTATGGAACCGCCTCCCCCTTATTCACCAACATGAAAGACATAATATGAGACCTTTTTGGTTTAAAATTAAAAATAAATACATTCCTATGCAAAAACTGCCAAATATTGCACAAAATGCTTATCTTAGAACTTTTCGATTCTCGTGTAATTCAGTTCAGTAGAGTGTGACATTTTCATTCAGTGTATGACGTCATTGTCAAGGAACGATGACGTCATTGTCATGGAACGATTCTGTTGGCTGTCTTTTGAATGTTCACAGCATCATCAAAACATCGCAACACAAACGTACAGACACTGTATGTATTTCAGGCACATCGTCTCTTGGAAACACTAAACGATGTCAACAAGCTGGCGTATTCTCAATATATTTGTTCTTTAATCACCGCTAGGGGGAGCTAACGTATATCCACTGGTTGGCTGGGTTGTCAATATATTTATACTCTAATCACCGCTAGGGGGAGTTTAAGTATGTCCACTAGTTGGCTGGGGAGTAAATATATTGGTATTTTTATCACCGCTAGGGGGAGCTTATATATGTTTACCAGTTGGCTGTGTTGTGTATGTATTTGTACTTTTTATCACCGCTAGGTGAATCTTTAATATGTCAACCTGTTAAATGTGTTGTCAGTATATTTGAACTTTTATCACTGCAAGGGGGAGGCTAAACTTTGTCCGCCAGTAGACATGTTCTCAATACAATGTATATTGTTACTTTTATTACCGTTAGGGGGAGCTTAACTATGTTCACCAGTTGGTTGTGTTGTCTATATATTGGTACTTTTTATCACCGCAAAATGGGAGGGGATGGGTGTGGGCGGGGGTGGCTTCAAAGTTTCTTTGCCGATAAAGAATAACTTTAATTATTTGAATGGCGGGAATTTGTGGAGTGAGAAAATATTGGACCAGTTGTTTATCGCCCCTGAACAAGCGAACGTTTTTCAATGTAATAGTAAGACTTTTCAATGCATTTCATATATACATTTTAAGTGAATATCTTTGATTTTGTTTTAAAATATTTATTTGAATCTCTGTACATATATTTAATTTTTCCCAGTAGAAAGACGATTGCGACACGACTTCGTTAAATCGTTACAAGACTTATTATAAAAACCCTGTATATTAATTTTTAGAATTTACTAAATTGGAAACGACTTCTGAATCTAATAAATGTGTTATGTACGAAACGTTGAACGGAAAACGGAAAGCAAATGAATATAAAAGAGAGAGTGGAAAAAATGAGAATTTCTTGAGAGAGGGACAACAGGTATGAAAGTTCAAAAGCAAAATGAGCTAGAAAGACGAACAGGATCTTTGTTTTAATGCTGAAATTATACGGTTGTGGGTGTAACCTGTTATGTTAGGCTTTTATGGTCGGCCTTGTCTATGACTACCAGCCGACATTTGTAAACATTATAACATGATTAACAAACAAAAGTATTATTGTTATTGTTTGTGTATTTATACTGTAGTACTACGTTCTTGTGGTATAATAAAAAACAATTTATCAAGTTTAACTTTAATTAATCATTATTATTTACATATGTGTGTGTACATATACAATACATCATCATCATGATCATCATCATCATCGTCGTCGTCGTCGTCATCATCATCATCGTCGTCGTCAGGATTATACAAGACACGGTGTAGAACAATATTATCACAGATAACTCATTGAAAAATTGCCAGCAATTAACATATAAAATCACAGCATTTGACAGGTACTTCAATGTCTCTCCAATATATTTCCGTAACCTACTAAATACTTCTGAGTTACGTGTATTCAGTGTATCAGACCGATGGCTGATACATGTACCAATGATGGATTTTAACCATTTTTTCTTAATTCTGAGTTTTCAGAAAATGAAGATAACGAGCGAAATTCGTCTTCAGTTTCATTTTTGTCACAGTTTAAATTTGTAAAATTTGGGAAAAAAAGGAAAAGTCGGTTTCTTCCCGCGACGTTGAGAAGACAGTCGACAAGAATGATAAAAATGTTTATGAATACTAATATGTGCTTTGTTCAAAGCAACACTGGTAACTACAAACTACCAAAAATAAAGTATTTCATTACAATTTATAACTGTGGGGCGCTTTGGGGATAAAAACGAATCTATCTTTGTATCGCTTTAACTTCAAAATACACATTCTCGTTGATCTTGAAATCGACTTTTGAAAAGCAGAAAAATATAACATTAAGGAAATGTATATGAACAGTACAAACCAAATTGAACGAACGACATCCTGCGTACCGATAGAGAAGTTCACATCAAATTCTTTGCGAGTATTCCTTTCCCTGGCGTTCCCTGACGATATCTTACGGGAAGGTGATAAGATAGGCCTCCTATCTCCAGGTCGCTATCGTCAAAGTCACAACGAACTTTTCCCAAATGGCGTCTGTTCTTTATAATATAGTGTTTGTGTGTATCGCTATTTACACGAACGCTGAAGCTGGTATACAGGAACGGTTTCTTTTCCATAATGTTTTTCCGGACCGGGTTAATCCTAATTCTCTTCAGAAACTTTGGTGGATCCGAAAGATGTCTCCCGACCTGTATTTGACAGGACGAATGACGGACAGACAGATTAAGTATGCGTCCGAGGGCGGTTTCAGAAGTATAATTACGCTTTTCCGGTTCGATTCTCCTGGAGAGTTGGGCTTGGACAAATTCTTGACGACAGATGGGGCAAGATTAATAACCAATGGTCTTAATATGGAATTCCGAGCCATTTTAGATTCCGAAGAAGGCTGGTACAAAGTAAGTACAGTCGAGAAACTGACCATTGCCATCACGGAAATGCCGAAACCCATTCTGCTACATTGCCATCGCGCCCACACTATCACATTTGCTACTTTGATGTATTTAGCAAACCAAACAAGATTAGATCCTAGCTTCCGTCCAAAAATTACAAGTGATGTCTTTTACAAAGCAACAGCATCCCTTGGTTTAGACTTCACGGCATATAACACTTCACACGTCGTGTCAAAAATCACCGGAAGTCCTGTACCGCCAGTGTTTCCGAGAACCACAGCGAACCCTGTAGAATGGTCAGACTATTGGTTGGTGCATTTCATTTACAGGAACTGGTTTGTTGGAGGGCAAATACACTCCACGCATCTCCCAGCTATTGCAAGTACCGGCTTCAAACATATTGTCAACCTGCGTTTAGGGATATTAACCCATAACCAACCGTCACAAGAAAGCGTCACACTGCTGAACATTGTTGACGGAACTCCAACATACGGAAATGTTACGATCGGACCTCGCCAGTCACCGGAAACGCTATCACACACTCGGATAGACCTTGACAAAATGGTAACTTATATATCCGCTACATCGCCTGTGAATTACGAACAAAGGAATTCCCTGGAGTTTGGTGATGGTGTTGGATACAACGAAGGACTCGAACGACAAGCGGTAGAGAAGGCAGGGTTAGCATACCATCACCTCCCTCTGGGTAAGTGGTATACACTTAACATACCATCACCTCCCTCTGGGTAAGTGGTAAACACTTAGCATACCATCACCTCCCTCTGGGTAAGTGGTAAACACTTAGCATACCATCACCTCCCTCTTTGTAAGCGGTATACACTTAACATACCATCACCTCCCTCTGTGTAAGTGGTAAACACTAAACATACCACCACCTCCCTCTGTGTAAGTGGTATACACTTAACATACCATCACCTCCCTCTGGGTAAGTGGTAAACACTAAACATACCATCACCTCCCTCTATGTAAGTGGTATACACTTAACATACCATCACCTCCCTCTGGGTAAGTGGTATACAATAACCATACCATCACCTCCCTCTGTGTGAGTGGTTAACACTTAACATACCATCACCTCCCTCTGTGTAAGTGGTATACACTGAACATACCATCACCTCCCTCTGTGTTAATGGTATACACTTAACATACCATCACCTCCCTCTGGGTAAGTGGTATACAATAACCATACCATCACCTCCCTCTGTGTGAGTGGTTAACACTTAACATACCATCACCTCCCTCTGTGTAAGTGGTATACACTGCCATCACCTCCCTCTGTGTTAATGGTATACACTTAACATACCATCACCTTCCTCTGGGTAAGTGGTATACAATAACCATACCATCACCTCCCTCTGTGTGAGTGGTTAACACTTAACATGCCATCACCTCCCTCTGTGTTAGTGGTATACACTTAACATACCATCACCTCCCTCTGTGTCAGTGGTATACACTTAACATACCATCACCTCCTTCTGTGTTAGTGGTAAACACTTAACATACCATCACCTCCCTCTGTGTAAGTGGTATACACTTAACATACCATCATCTCCCTCTGTGTAAGTGGTATACACTAAGCATACCATCACTTTAATCTGTATAAGTGGTATACACTTAACATACCATCACCTCCCTCTGTGTAAGTGGTATACACTTAACATACCATCACCTTCCTCTGTGTCAGTGGTATACACTTAACATACCATCACCTCCCTCTGTGTAAGTGGTATACACTTAACATACCATCACCTCCCTCTGTGTAAGTGGTATACACTTAACATACCATCACCTCCCGCTGTGTAAGTGGTAAACACTAAACATACCATCACCTCCCTCTGTGTCAGTGGTAAACACTAAACATACCATCACCTCCCTTTGTGTAAGTGGTATACACTTAACATACCATCACCTCCCTCTGTGTAAGTGGTAAACACTAAACATACCAGCACCTCTCTCTGTGTCAGTGGTAAACACTAAACATACCATCACCATCCTCTGTGTCAGTGGTAAACACTAAACATACCCTCACTTCCCTTTGGTTTAGTGGTACAAGACGTGTCGTACCAGTGTTCTTGATAGACAGTGATGAAATCCATAAACATGACAAAAGAGATATTTTGCACAAGTTTGAACATTTCTGTCCGTTAAGTACCCTTTGAACATTTTCCAGTTACTGATAAAATTATTGTTAGGATCTGAACATCTTTCTTAAGGTCAATACCCATGATCAATAAATAAAATGAGACTTTCTGAACTCAAGTGACAAACCGGATCATAGATTTTAAGTATTGGTTACGTACAAAATCTGTTTCATGTCCACATACAATTTCTGGTGAGGTCTTTATTCCACGGCCTCGTTTATGGTAATTGTTGCCGATTTTAAAACATACACAACTATCTCACGCTGTTTGGCTGATAAAACGCAGTCCTTTCGCACTCAATCACGGTCGAGTGCATTTCTACAAATTACAGTTGTAAATATCACATGTTCGTTCATATGGTAAATTGAATTTCTTTATGTGCATAAATAGATCCTTCAGTGATCTATTTATTTATTCTATGAAAAAAATTATAATAAATGACATCCTACCTCTGTAGAATATCCCTTTAAGTAATACATCATTTCTTTCAGACGAGAATCGACCATATAGTAGTGAAATGTTTTCGGAGTACAAAGACAGACTTCTGGAGATCGGAAAGACTAGTGAACCAGTGATCGTGCACTGTTCGGACACTAGACGTGCGGGTAACGTATATTACTGAGTACTGATTAGTCCGGAACAGGTACATGTATACAGGTGTACAGTATGTATTAAGTTATCCGGAACAGACATACATGTACATACAATATGTAAACGTTTGTCCGGAACATGCATACATTCATTATTCTGGAACATACGTTGGTCTAGTATATATTTGTCCGAAACAAGCATACAGTGATATCGTAATACTGATTAGTCAGGAAAAAACCTGTAATGGTTTGATAGAACCGCCATTTTTGTTATAATGGTACGCATTAGTCAAGATGTTTTGGTGTTGTTTCTAAGCAAAACTTGAAGGAAAACTCGGTTATATATACATTAACTATCTTAATTTCCCAAACAAGTGTGCAGATGAACTGGTAATGTGTATCTGATTTGATACCGATCTCTCTTACTGACCAAAACATATTCAGTCTCTCCTGGTCACTACTGACGGCGGAAATGTTACTTCTTATCTTCCAGTTTATATCACGGTCCTTGCTGCTGCGCTTCAGGAAGGTCAAGACTTATCTTGGGCATTGGCCAAACTGGACGAGATAGGGTTTCCAGTCGGACCAGTGGTCAAACCGGACGTGTATCGTATGTACGTCGCGTGGCTGGTTGATTCTAATAATAGCAACGAAACTGGCCGGAAATGAAATCCAACATGCACAGAGAACGAGGCTGTTCTGTTTTGAATATGTCAACTGTAAACAAACTTTACTTTGTGTGTATATTGTTTTTGTGATTAATCTATAAACTGCTACCTGTCTCAGTAATGTTCTTGTGATCCGTAGACCTTTTTTTTTTTTTTTTAAAAAAGGGCAAATATATGCATCGAGAAGGAACAGACTGTGATAGCAAAACAACACACAGAGAGACCCAAATATAAATTTTCTGATTTTTTTTTTCGTCCCGAGACTCATGTCAAACTATAAATCTATACCTCATTGGATTTTTCCTGACTCACACAAAAAAAATTGACTCGGCCAATTTGGTCCAGCGCTGAGAACTCAACATATGACCGCCTAATTGTAGAGTTTACTACTCTAAATTCTACCACGAAAATTTGACATACCCATGAATAGTAACTTCAGGCGATACAAGAAAGTTAAGTGTGAATTTTCCGCATTTTTGACTCAAATGCCGTGGATATTTCATACGACGTATTCTATGAATACAGAAATTACACGTGTTGAAAGTAACAACCATCTCATAGTCGTGTGGTTTGAATTTCAATAAGTGTCATTCTGACTTTTCTGATGCGATCCTACTGTTATTTATTTAAATAAGACAGGTAATGAAAGGGTCACTCTTTATAGCATGCAGGTTGAAAACAAAGACGAAAAGACGATAAGAGGACAGTTTATACACTCCTCGTGGAACCTGAAAAAAAATGTGTTGTCGGATTTTTTGAAAATCTGAGGACAGTAAGGAACTTTAACCGTGTTCTAAAAGTACTTACCCATATACAGATTTTTTTAAACTTCTGGGTTTTATTCACAACAAATACATTAATCGCGTGAAATTCGTCTGGGGATCCGCTGTTTTGACACACTGTATGGTTTGTGATTATCATATTTATATATACAATTAGCAAGGCTGTTTTAATGACACTTAAACATCTGCCTTAAAGTAGCCAATTCGTGTGGAAGATTTACAGACACTGACCGCGAAATGAAGTTCACACGAAAATGCATTAATTTGCAGTAATATTTACTCTCCCTTCTATGGTGTGATTCTCATTTTCGAGGTCGTGAATTTTGCTTTGTCAGCAATGTCTCCCACAGAAAGTTTTTCATTGTCATGTTTCTTTACTTTTGATAGTCAAATTTAGTATGTAATATTCGCTGCAGATTCGTGTCCTATCTAAATTCATTCGACAATTCATACTTGAAGGTAACACATCTGCGAAAAGAATGACCACCGCCTTCCTTTGGCACTAAACCGTATTGAACTTTCCTTATCTTTTTATGCGTATTATGGAGAAACAATTAAAAGATATTTAAGATTAGTAAGTCAACTTTAATCATAAGATAATTGAAATAATTAGATATGAACGAAGATTAATTGGAAATTATTCGTTAAGGTTGATATTGATAAAATAGATTATACAATATATTTAGCTTTATATTGTCCGACTTGTGACTAACAATCCTTAAAGTAAAGACACATACACCCTGCAGGGGTATTAATGTTAACCATAAACCTCAGACCCAATAACCCGTAAACATACACAATGAAGTTTAAAGTTTTGTTTTGAAGTGTTTACCAGTTGCCAGGGGAAGTAAACCGTTTTCTGTTATACACCTTACCACTCTAACGAAATAGGCCATCGGATCGACATATCGATGTATTCATTTCTAAATACACATGTATACAAGTACTTATTTAATATGTATTGTAGAATAATTAAATGTATTCATTTAATTAAATATGTGTAATTAATAAAAAAGAAAACTAACATTTTTTTACATAATCTAGACAGGAACTTTATAAAAAAAATTTACAGAAATTTGTGTGGTACTTATTTCTTCAATGATTTAAATGGTCAGAGATGTTTTGCACACGAACAGGTATATTGATAGGTAAACACTACACACATCTGTATACACATACAATTATGTGCGTAGTGTACGATTTTAGAACAGGGAATATCTTTACCGAGTTAAACAACACATAACAAGGCCAATTACTATTAAGTATTTAAAAACCTCACTGTTGTATCAAACTGAATGTTTGACCAGTACGAAAACTGACCCATCTAAGGTCAATTTGAGATCGATGTGGGTGTCATTGGATATGCATGTAGAACATCGACAGAAACTAGACCTGGATCACATGTTGGAATAAAAACACACCCATGGACCTCGAAGAACAGTGCAACAATTGGTAAAGTGTATTCAAATTTAGAATAATCTTACCTATCAACAAACACATGTAATTTGGATTTTTTAAAATATGAGGTCGTGTGCATAATGGCATAGTTATGGAATCGATCTCACACACGAGACGCCACGTTCAGAGAAACCCGTACACCTGGTTGTATGTTACTTTTATTTTGAACAAGACACTACTGTGAATATGCCAGCCGGAAGTTTGATACCAGATGGATCGACAAGGACCGGAAGTGTTCATAATGAAAGGACGCTTCGACATGGCGGCCGACCTGGTCACGTCGCTGCAGATACAAACCCAACACATACTATGGCGATGGCTGCCCTTCCAAAACCTGTGGCTATCGTCTGCTGCGTATCAAATTTTGCATTCCCTGGTCTTGGTAAGAGTGTGTCCTCTCATGACAATTTGTATCCCCTTCTGTCAATACAATACTACGTTAGTTTTATCCATATTCCTTGTTCACATTTCAAGGTGAAGGTCACAAAACCTTGTCTAATGTCAAGCTGTTGTAAGTACGTGTCTGTCATGGTCAGTTGGGTTACTGTTACTGCATGTGTCTCTCAAAGTGAGGTAAAATTGTTGTTGTGAACTGCGTCGATTAAGGTCAGCAGTATTGATTCAAGATTAAATAGAAAATACATTTACAGATCACGTGCAAAATAATTTTATCTACTAGATTTGCCTATAAGTATGATAATTTTATCTACTAGATTTGCCTATAAATATGATAATTTTGCATATATGCCACTAGCGTGATATACCCTGGTGCGTATTGTACAATGACATTACGTCATAAATTGAAAATGGCGCAACCAAATGGCTGCCAACGTTTGAGTATCGTCTGTGATAAAAAGTATCTTAGATTTGTCTTCAAACGCTGATTTTATTTACTGTTTACTCTATAACAAACTACTTTTCTGCTAAGATAGTAAAATTGATCCTTAAATCGCATATTCAATTTCCAACAAATCTGTGAAATATGCACATAATAGCAAAACCTGTTGCAAAGTCTGACGGGAATACATACGGTCGAGCGGTTCCAGCCGCATCAACTGATTCAAGCTGATGAAGTTTGTATAGAAGTGTTTGGGAATTAAATACGCCAATTAGTTTGAATTAGATATGATTCTGAAATATTGTACTTTAATTATTTTGATCTACATTTTTAAAAAAATCATCTATATATGAAAAATCTATTAATAGATGTTTTCAACCTAACCATGCTAAACAAGTAGAGCTATACTATACTAGGATATGTAACATTGTAAATAACATGTCAAAAAATGTCAGCTTAATCTTGCAGGCGTCAGTCATGGTGAAATAACACACAAACATATTTGTTAAATGCATTGAACCGTAACGAACAAAACATCTCAGGTTAGAGAAGACGATGTTTAATTTTACCAAGGTAGAAGTGGTGTATGTAATACCTTACGCTAAGTAATGACTAGGGTTACGTTCTTCAAACCCGATATCCTATAAACAGCCCCAGTTATTGGAACGTACATATCACATCATAATTAAATTATAGTAAAATCAAAGCATATCCATACAACATGTGTGATATACGTATATTGGTGTGAAATCGAACATATTGAACTAACCGTGCACCCTGTTAAAATACCAAAAAATTGATTTCTGTGTTTGCATAAACCTTATGATTTGTGTTATCTGGAAGATACACCTTGCCCTTGAAAAATTGATTTCTGTGTTTTCACTGGAAATAGATTACGTTGAAATGTTGGTACCAAAAGGACATAACTGTAAGTAATATAAACCGAGGTAATCGAAGATACCGAAATTTAATTGAAAAAAAAGAAATTCTGCATACAATGTGAAGAAACAAGAGTCCCAATTGGCCCGCAGCTATCACCTTGTAAATATAAGGTAAAAATGGCCAAATTTGAAAACAAATAATCACATTTGCATAATTTATGCATATTTTGAATGGTTACCATGGCTATCAAATAAAAAAGACCCCTATCACCTTGAATTTAGGTCAAGACCATTTCTTTTAACAAACTTTGCCTTTGGCTTCGTCCTAGTAACATACCAGTCAAATATCATCCCTCTAGACATTTGAGTTCAGGAGGAGTCGTTTCATTTATATGTGTTAACAAATTTGACCCATGTGACCTTGGATAAAAGCCAAGGTCATTTCTGTTTGCAAACTTTGTCTGGCTTCATACTAGGAACATACTACCCAAATGTCAAAATATTTTGGTCCATTGGTTATTGAGAAGTTGTTTAAAGAAAAAAAGTTGACGCCAGACGCCGGATGCCGCACCACATCATATGTTCAGTTGGTCCTTCGGGCCAGGTGAGCTAATAAATTATACTCTCTGTTTTCTTATTGCTTGACAAACTTTACCTACACGTCGAGTTTACAGCCGAAGGTAATCACAATTTCTATTTAGTTCAAACATTATTTTCTCTCCATATTCAACAATATCACACATACACATACTGAGATGAGAGAACAAGCTTACAGCTTGTATACCATCTGCTTGATTTTACAGGAACCATGCTTACCGGATTTGCATTGTGCTGCTGTGATCGTCATGACGTTCGGAATTGCTCGGACGTGTGCGCTAGCTGTACAGCCAACGTTGTGATAGGATTGTTACAAATTCTCCTCACCCCTATATTCCTCGTCGGCTGGTTATGGAGCTGTACATGGGGAATCCTCTTCCTTCGCACTGCAGGTTAGTTTTCATTTCCATACCCGTGTCTATTTGATGTCACGCATTGACTTGTCATCAAGACAATATAATGTCTCCAACAAAAGGAGGACACAATTATGTAAATATGTACCGTTTCTCAATCATCCATATCGTTTCCCGCTTTACATTTTAATTTGAAAAATATCTCCAACTTCTAAAAAATTACCTGATCAACGTATTGGGCTTATGCTGGATTCGTTTTTAATTTGTCGATTTTTTTTTATTATTAATTTAACAAAACTATTTTCATGTTTTAGATGAGTATGACAATCAACACAGACATGACAGTATACCAGCATCTAATGACGTCATCCAACAAACGATCGTTAACATCGAGGCACTGGACCACAGTCAACTTCACAGAACGGTAAATCAATATGACGCCGATAAATATGACCCGCCCCCTCGGTATGAAATGCTCATCCAGGACTTTGATGAAGACGACGATTTGGAGCCGTCTGCAGAGGACAATGAACCTCCTCCCCCGTACTGACCCTCAGTAATCGGCAATATCTACTCACTTTAATAATGATCAGCCAATGAAATCGGTGCATTTTGAAGAATGTCTCGGTTTTGAATGGAAATTGAAAAGTTCTTTTTCAATAGGGTTTCTCAATAATGAAAAATTCAAAATGAAAGCAGAACTGTCAATTCATTTTGACACCAACGAATTTCGAAGTGGCGACGGCTAGCTACATCGTTTATATATTCACAATTTTTAACATATTATTTTAATATCAAACCAGCATATTTGTCATTCAATCTAGTGATGAAACTGTTGACTGTGACTTTAATAAGATTGACAACGACAACTCTTCTTTGTCTTATCACTTCAAAGGTGCGTTACGATCTTATCGTTCACAACGCTCGATAGAACAACGGGAGTTATCTCCCTTCGTTTCAAAATGCCTTCTGGTTTCTTGTATTAGGAGGTCTTCATGAAAACGTGAGATTTTGAAGAATACATATTGGACAGCGGCCTTCACATGCTTTAGTTGGTTATGTTTGGTTACCGAAATGCTATAAGTATCGTAGGCTTGCGAAATGTTCATACAATGGAAAACATTTATGGTATTGGAGTCCAAATCTGTGGGATTTCTGGACCCAGAATATTAACTGCAGAATAGAGAGGTATTCGTAATCAGACATTTTATTTAAACCGCAATTTCTTTTCAGTGCTTGTTTCGGGTGCCATTTGAGAAGAACCCATTATTTCCATAAGAGGAAGAGCAATTTCGCAGGTGTGAGGGTAATGTCACAAGCCACCATTTGTTCAGTGTAAATAGTCTAAAAGACGTGTTTTTAGAATAACACATTCACATTTTTACTTCACAAAACTAGTTCTACTGTATCAGGGATGTGGAAAAAATAGTTTCTTAAATTGTTGGTATATAATTAATTTAATTTCAATGAAACACACAACTCCTGTGTTAACTTGGGTCTATTTGACGATGCTCAATTCTAAAATGGAGAATTTTAAAGGCTCTGGTTAGCTCATTCATTGTTTATGAGCGGCGTGAATGATTAACTTGAATCAGATCCTGGTGTTACGGGTACATTATTTGTAAATATTTATCTCTTTTATGTTTATATAAATTTGCCGTATCAATGCAATTCCGACATCTTGTAGTATAAAATAAATAAATAAATAAATAGACAATGGCTTTTAGTTACAAAAATCCGTGTTTGTGGTAAATGATTTTTATACAAACTCTCACAAGTGTATACACAAGGACCAAAACATTGTTTCCTCTATTTCATCACGTGGGCCGTACAATCTGTATTAGGTTGACTTTCTTGTGTAAACAGAGATATGACAAAATTCCAATATTTTAGGAAAACGTGACGGTGATTTTAAAACAAAAGGCAGATTTTTGTTTATTATCACGTGTTTTCATCTATAGACGATAAAGTTTTGTTAAAAAATAGTTATTTTGTTTAAAATGTCACTTAAGCTTATTTTTTCTAAAAAGAGAATCTTATACTATCCATTCCTCTGCCATACATTCACATGCTTACAGACTCTGTGTAGCTTTTGATTATTTAGTCATCCAGATTGCATTCATATTGACAAAGAATACAATCTGATAACCATGCGATAGTTATATTCTTATTTCTGATATCATTTTAAACAAGGGGTCCAAGGGGCCCGAATCACCTGCTCTTAAGTTATTGTCGGTTCATTAAGTCATTTTCTGCAAATCTCAAAGCCCATTTCCCAAGCTACCATACAAATATAATGCCAGATATCAATTGTTGGAGATGATAGTAATACATTTGGCCCTTGTCACCCTAAAAGTATGTCAAGGACATTGATTTGAACAAATTTGGTCGCAATTGACCCCAGGATATTACTGACCTTACATCAGCGCCCTGTGCCTTTTCATTGTGGAAAAGTTGTTTAAAATTTAACATATTTGACCCCTGTGACCTTGAAGGTCTGTCAATATAATTTAATTCATTCAAACTTGGCACCCCTTCATTTCAGCGTAGTCTCTGTTTATACCAGCATACTACAGACCGAATATCATTTCTATGAACTTTCTAGTAAGTGAGGAAAATCACATAATACATTTGAACCCTGTGAAAATATGCTATTTCACAATTTTAATGAACTTAGTAGCACTTTATCTCAGCTTATTACAGGACAAATATCAGCACATGTGTCGTAATGATTTCGGTAATAGAGAAGTTATTAAAACGAAAAATTAACGACGGACGGACGGACAGACAACGAAGGCAGCACCACGAAATAAGCTCACTTGCTCTCCGGGCAGGTCAAATAAACATCATTACGTCTGTTACATGTATATAAAGATGTAGAATATGTTAAGGTATAAGAGGAGCTAATACGTAAACATAACGACAAATGACATGGAGGTGAAATTGTTTTTTTTAGTGCGTTTGGTATCCCCATAATGGATTAAGCATAAAGTTTAAATAAATATTGATCTATCGTAATTCTGATTTTACGTTAATACTAATTTTCATTTATGATATAACTCCACAAGACTGATATGCGTATTAAATAATTTTTATCATCAATACATGAACATTCTCGCTTAACAACAGTTCCTTTTATTAAACAAGGGAGAAAACTCGTACTGCATTTCATACAAATACTCCACCAGAACTTAAAATTCATAACAAATCGGAAGTGAAAGTTGTATTTGATATCTTATATTCTCCTAAAATCTACGTTGTGCATCATGTATTTTTTTCAAATCAATATAAATGGATACCACATGTTCATAAGAGGTAGCATGTGGAATATCTGAGTTAAAGATCTTACATAGAAATTTGCACGTGACAGGGAATTTGTTTAATGATGGAATCACATTGAGGACAAACCACTTGTGCATTTTAATGTAAATTCTAATACCATGACGCATCAGCCCTGGCGAAAATGCGTTCGAAACGTTCTGTCTGGGAGAACACATTTTAAGTTATTGCTACTTCCGGTCTACAAATATCATTCATTCAGTCTAAAGAAAAAATAAAAGCAGCCGTGCTATAAAGCGGGTAATCATTGCTAATAAAAGGAATACAAAGTAAAATAATTTGATTTATAAAATAACACACATTTTATGTACAATACCTATTTCAAGCATTGTTTTTTCCTATCTTATCATGATACGGAATTTAAAACTTATCATTGGAATATATAGAAGTTATCAAATTATCACCTTGCTCATCCTTCAATAAGGTATTCAATGTATAAAAATATAGATTTATATGTACATGTACATTAAACATTCATTCACAAAATCGTTAAATCAAATGAAATATTGATTGAAAATATGCGAATAATATTGAAAATAATGATAAAAATTCAAAATGATCAAACGATTGTGAAACATTGTATATCGTTTGGATTAGTAAATCATTTTAAGTATTGAAGGATATTAATATTTTTCATACTCTCAGTAATTGACACAAAACTCATATAATTAGTTTACATCATCAGTTAACGATAGAAAGAAATTTTACAAAGGTGATCACAGTTCGTCTTTAGAAGAGTTGAAATTTTTAAGTCGTAACCAGGCTGTGTACATGAGGAAGACATCTTTGTGCTCTGTTGGGCTCACTACAAAACCGAGCTCGCGAGTCCTCTGAAGGGCCCAGTCCAAGTCCTTATTATACTGCAGGGCGGCGGCCAGCACCGTCATGTAGGCTGTAAATTATAAAGAGACAATGTTAAGTTACAACAAAAAGCCATGCCCAATATAAGTGAAAGGGGACATAGCATCAACACACTGTGAAAGCAAATTAGAAATTATCGATTGCTGTATATATCAGATGTATGAAATAAGTTGTTTCCATATATATAATGTCAAGGAATTGCCAGATTTACATGACAAGGTATCGTCGATGAATCAGAAACGCGTACCCTTCCAGAACACCTGGTCTTATTCTCCTTGTATTTTTTACATGGTTATCCATGTAAATTTGTCTTTTTTTTATATTTTGCTCTCATTTTATTAAGTTTGATTCAGGCAATGATATGTTGACACTTTGGTATCTATTCTACATTATCTACAATGCTATAAGGATAAGTCATTTTATAGAGATTTAACTTCGGTGATGTTACACAGTAGCAATGCCATACATCATATAGATAAATATCATATATCATACCTGTGATTTGACCTCTTTTTAGAACATATGTTACCGCTATGATCAGGTTTTTGAATTCGAAAAGTGATTCCAATTTACACGTGCTTCTATGACGGCTTACATATGTACCTATACCGATGGCGGTCTCTCCAGACAGGTGACCGTCATATAGAGGTGACTCTTACAAACAAGTAACCTCTACAAGTAAAGACCTATTTAGTCATGTCACCTTCAAAGACTATTGACTTAAATAAAACGTGACCTCTAAATGCAGTTGACCTCTCCGTACTGGCCACTTCCACAGACAGTTGACAAATAAAAGACTTCTGCAAATCTCAATCTGCCCGGGGTTATGCTCGCTTTCAGAGGATTATCGTATAGGACACCCTTGGCTTGTGAAGATGAGAGACAGTTGGCATCAAAAGACGAGCGATCTCACAAAGACAATCAACCTTACAGTAAAATGTGCACTTATATTCAGATTTGTTGGAATATGATCTGTGATGTGATATGAACATTTTATAGACTGAAATGACAACAATGACATCTATTGAAAACTATGCTGTAATTAGGTCTACAAATGACTATGGACTTAATTGCCAAATGTATACTTACCCACACTGTGATTTAGATCTGTAAAGAACTGGCTGTTATAGACAGGTTCTCAGTGGTATTCTTACCCACTCTGTGATTCAATATGTAAAGAACTGGCTGTTATAGACAGATTCTCAGTGGTATTTGTACCCACTCTGTGATTCAATATTACCAACTCTGTGATTCAATATGTAGAGAACTGGCTGCTGAAGACAGGTTTTCAGTGGTATTCTTACCAACTCTGTGATTTAGATTTATGAATAACTTATCCTATAGCCTTACTTACCCACTCTGTGGGCGCTAGCACAGTGGACCAGGATGGGTTCTCCTGTTCTTCCGATCTCTAATAGTTTATCTTTGTATTTCCCAAATAACTCCGGACTGAACTTTCCACCAGACACTGAAAATAGATGTGAAAGGGTGAAATGAAATCACATGAAATGTGTATACATTCTTATACACGAAAGAAATCCAAAAAAGTGTGGCCGGACATATCCATTTGAAAACAGCTCCTGTAAAAAAGTCCAGTTAATCACTACAGGTGGTCACTGTTATCTAAAATCTTGTTTTCTGCTTTATTATAACACAAATTTCCCACAGAGAAAAAAAAACAAGAGGCCTAGCAGCCTTGACGGTCATCTGAGATAAGCAATATTGAATATAAAGGTTAAAGTGTAGTTATCAAGTGTCTCGAAAAAGAAATCATGACATTGGTGATAGTAAGCCAGTGTCAGTACATGCATACCATCAAAACTGTCATCCTATACTAATAATTCATGTAAAGTTATTTCCAGTGGGAAATAAACAATGTTATGCACAAAAATTGCAAATTTCTAAGGAAATTACCCGTAAAGTTTAAAAAAAAAAACCAGGAAGAAATGTGAGACCCATTTAAGTAATTAAAGTTTCTGAAGATACTTCCATCCATACAGAGTATTTGATTCTATCACACCTGGGTGTTGAGAAGAAGATTTTTGAAATCCGAATCAATTTGACCCCTTTTTGAATGGAATTAAACACTAATTTTCATTTCGCAAAATTTTACCACCACTATATAAAATGAAAAATACCTCATCATTCAGAACTTTTTTTCGAACAAAAATCAAACAAATTATAAAGGATCGGCCATTGATTAGATCCATGTAGTCACACAATCACAACCAAGATGAAACGAAGACATAGAGGGAGACCTAGGCCCAGAATGACGATGATAAAGGATATTATTGGGTGATGACGAAAGACCCTTCAGTACGGAAGGCTGTCACGGTGTACTGTTTTCACTCCGCAGATATTTTCTCTCACCTAGCAAGGAAGGCATTTTACTGTTAGTATCTAACAATGTATCAGATTAAAAGGAGATTTATTTCTAAAGACGAATTACTTTGAGGTACCATTTGATATTTCAACATGAAAACGACGTTTTTAAACATGTTTGACTATTATTACATGGTAATAACATACACATCATTCATGTATTTGAAGAAAAAAATCTAATTCACAAATTCACTCTGACAAACAACTTTTTTTTTATTTCGAACACACATGACGTCATTACGGAAACAATCTTACGTAACCCATCTGTTCTTTTTAATATTCATACTGGTGTTGTGTTGTCTCTAGATATTTATAAATACCTTTGCACGTGGCGATTAGGATTACCATGAATATACCGCGCGATGTTTGCTAGTATCTCAAATATTATATAAACGTGGTTTAATATGAAAAGACATCCAAATGAAATGTTACATTATATTTGTAATTGGTATAAATCTGTAGGTATCAAATGTAAATATAAGGACTGTTATTTACGTTTTTGTACCGTCATCAAAATGTAATTATACATTGTTGTAACTACATATTTCACTTCGTACGCTTCAGCTCGCAGAAATAAAATCTTCTAAGACTTGTTACGAACATATGAAATTTACGATCCGAAATACAACTAACTGCGAAAAATGTAATAAAATGTTCCTCAGCAACACGAAGCTCACGTACAGTCACGAATGTATTGCATGATAATGGACGACAATAGCTTTAGAACTACAGCATTACAGTAAGTACTTACGGACTGGCATGTGATAATAATGAAAACCAGCCTTTTCTAGAACCTGTCTTTCCCGGTCTTCGTTATATCCAATCTCGTCCCCGAACTCTCCTGGATTTCTCGACTCGAAGTTCACTGCCGAATTCTCGGCCACAAATGAATTGTTTCTTAATGGGTTAATAACAAGTTTCTTCAAAGTATCCGGAATTTGTCGTGGGCCAATTTCTTTATTGCCGTAGGTCGGTGTTCCATCTTTGACGTTGATGAGAGTTACCTGCTCTTGGGAAGGATTTCCGTTTTCATCATGAACACCCATTCTCATGTTGACCACGTGGATAAAGCCAGCCATTTTTAAAGTCTCGAGTTGATTTTCGCGTATTTGTCCAGCCGTGAACCAGTTCTTGTACACAGGATGTGCCAACCAGTAATCATACCATTCATCTGGTACAACATTAGGTTCTGGTAAATTCTCTGGAATTGCTTCGCCGGTGATTTTTGCCGCAGTCTCTTGGGTAAAGTCCATTATGAAATCTAAGCCCATTGCGGCGGCCATCTTATAAACTTTTTCAAAATTAACTTGAGGTATGTATTTCTGATCGTGTCTTGACGTATTGGCTATATACAGCATAGTCACAAACGTTATTGTATAGGCACGGTTACAATGGAGTAAAATGGGCTTATTAAGTGTTGGAACTATGGTAGCCATTTTACTTACAGCCTCAGCGGAGGCCCAATCACAGTTATCAGAATCCAATATGACCCGATAATCAAGTCCTGCTTGTTTGGCGATTTCGGCTGCCTCCGCACTCGTCGGTAGATATTCATCGCCAATATTAGATGGATAGTCATCTTGGAACAATGAGACAATACTTTTAAATCCCCCATCGGCTGCGTATTTGATCTGTCGTTCAGACAATCTTCCAGCAACGTGGAAGTCGGGCGTTATCTCTTTTGCCCACCATAGTTTCTTAGGAGCCCGGAGTCCCGGGGCCCCCCTCTGTTGAAAAGTATCCACATGGGAATTGATTGAAGTTTGTAAATCATCACACAATGACGTGACAAATATCTGCAGCAAAACCAGTGTTACAAGATTCATGTCTCCAAACATTTAACGTTTACAGTACCTTGTATCTGAATCCTATCTATCCGAGTGCTCCCGAATGGTGACGTGGCTATTTATAACTGTTTTCTTTTGCACGTGTGATTACACAAGATTCATTCATATATACACATTCGCACTCACATTAAAATCGATTAGTTATTACATAATCTCGTTAAGGAGTTATTTACCATCCATGCTATCTGGAATCACATCATTTATCAGATTACTTTGCTAACACTTCGATGTCGTCATGTCTATTTCACAGCTGTGAGCTACAAGCCGTGTGGTGAACGTCTCACGCTAGTCAACAGCGTATGTGTGTGGAGTGTGCTGCAGACGGCACGTAGTAACTTCTGGACTAACCAGGATTATTTTTGGTATCTTTTCAAACTTAAATTGTAGTCGAGTTCCTGTGATCCAACTCTTTAATGATTGGTCAAGACTAATGTTACAGTTCAATGACTTTAAGTTCCGCTGTTGATCGTCAGCTTTCAAATCTGTACCTTTGGATTTCTATACTTCAAATATGTCTCTCTGCAAAGCTTGTGATGTTTTCTCGATTTTATTTCTACTTTAATCCGTTATTAGATGTACATGTGTATGTATATTAGGTCCAAGCCACACTGTCATATCCCAGATCCCAGACACGCTGTTTGTCCCAGGTTTCATCCATTCCCCTTTCCCTAGCAACACCTACACCAACCCCATGCTGCATGCGTTATTTAACATCTAGGCTATATTTCCATTAGCGTGTAATTCAATATGAATGTAGAATATGTTTTCCACTTGACCTCGTTTCAGAACCCCGTGGACAGTGTGTTACAGCGGCTGGATAACACTATATATTGAAGTGTATACACGTGTAACAGTGGTGCTGTCCTCCAGCCTTCATATTGACTCTAGAATTAAGCGATATGTATTTACCTTTTTTTGTAAAAACAAAAGTAAATCATTTCATTTTTTTTTATTTATGGCTACACTCACTTTCTCCAGACTTAATAACCAACAGAAATATCTACAACATAATTATATATAAACATATTGTAAACCCTTTATGAACTCGTACAACGAAGTACCACAACCTCGACTATGTCACATGTCGAATTTTTTCAGAGAGCATGCAATGTCTATCTACACGATTTGTCAGGTGTTGGAACTGTCAGGTTTCACTTAATATCGGACGCTTCTTTCCGAATACAGATATTAATTTTGATACAAGTGTAACAATTTGTTGGAGTTTAAGAGTATGAAACAGATCTAGAAGTCTTTCTTCCAATATTCACTAAATATCATGGTTTAAACTTTTTTAGTTCTTTAACAAATTTGTTCTGCAATGTAATTAAATATTTGGTTACGCTGAATCTAATTCATCTTTCTTGTTTTGTCAATGATGTTTTTTGTTTGTTTGTTTGTTTTTGTTTTTGTTGCTGGGTTTTTTTTTTTTTGAGGGGGCATGTTTTATGATAGTAAAATCCTATTAACTAAATGATGTTCCTTATCTTCCCAATATTATTTATCTGTGTTTAAACCGATTGCCTATAATACACCAATACTGACCTGGCAACAGAAGCGATGGACGACTTGGGTGAAGGTTTAGGGCAAAGGTTTTTAATTGCTAAACATTATATATATTTATAGATCTTAGCAATCCAATATTAATAATGCAGAGTCAAACTGACTGTAAAACTGTATTTCTTTTACTTTTCTTTCTCATTTTTTTTTTTTTTTTTTTGGGGGGGGGGGCAGTATCCATGTAACGTTACGATGTAATAGTTTGTCAGTCTGGCAAGAGCCATGTTTCGCTTGGTATTAGCAATAAGAATTATGCTTGTCCCTGTATTAATCATATCAAGTTATCATACGAGATAATGCAATGTTGTAAAGACTCGCTCAGAACACCTTTAGTTTGATTTAAATTTTTTTCGAATATAACACATGTAGACAGCCTTATATTATGTAATACGAGGTTTTATTGCTGACAACACTGGTATGAGTTCAAAAACAAACTGTATAAATTGCAACCCGATGGTGTGCGTTCAATGCACGCCATGTCCAGTTATTAAAGAAAACAAGAAATTTCCTAATATTACTTAACGCAGCTATCTGTAACAGGTTTTGGAGCGGTCTCCGAACTTATATCACTGGAAAAGTGGTAGACGAATTTTACACGGTGACAATTAAAATAACGTATCACATCGCAAAGTTCCAGAGGTTTGCCGTAACCTGTCACGTTTCTATTATAGATATATGACCTTGCAAAGTTGATTGAATTATCTGCTTGTTGCACCTCCTTATCTAGGACTTGACATTTCTCTAGATCAATTTCTGTTTTCCACAGTCGTCTCTTATGTTTAAAATTTTAGGTCCTTTGCATCCCTTTTGAGTCCTAGAAGAACGAACACCTTTATAATGTAATATCACTGACATGTGGTGGAAGGACGAAACAGCTGTATGATGTAACATCACTGATGAGTCCCAGAAGGACGAAACAGCTGTATAATGTAACATCACTGATGAGTCCTAGAAGGACGAAACAGCTGTATGATGTAGCATCACTGATGAGTCACAGAAGGACGAAACAGCTGTATGATGTAACATCACAGATAAGTCCTAAAAGGACGAAACAGCTGTATGATGTAGCATCACGGATGAGTCCCAGAAGGACGAAATAGCTGTATGATGTAACATCACAGATAAGTCTTAAAAGGACGAAACAGCTGTATGATGTAACATCACAGGTAAGTCCTAAAAGGACGAAACAGCTGTATGATGTAGCATCACTGATGAGTCCCAGAAGGACGAAACAGCTGTATGATGTAACATCACAGATAAGTCTTAAAAGGACGAAACAGCTGTATGATGTAACATCACAGATAAGTCTTAAAAGGACGAAACAGTTATATGTTGTAACATCACAGATAAGTCCTAAAATGACGAATCAGCTGTATGATGTAACATCACAGATAAGTCTTAAAAGGACGAAACAGTTGTATGATGTAACATCACAGATAAGTCTTAAAAGGACGAAACAGTTATATGATGTAACATCACAGATAAGTCTTAAAAGGACGAAACAGTTGTATGATGTAACATCACAGATAAGTCTTAAAAGGACGAAACAGCTGTATGTTGTAACATCACAGATAAGTCCTAAAATGACGAATCAGCTGTATGATGTAACATCACAGATAAGTCCTAAAATGACGAATCAGCTGTATGATGTAACATCACAGATAAGTCCTAAAAGGACGAAACAGCTGTATGATGTAACATCACTGATGAGTCCTAGAAGGACGAAACAGCTGTATGATGTAACATCACTGATGAGTCCCAGAATGACGAAATAGCTGTATGATGTAACATCACAGATAAGTCTTAAAAGGACGAAACAGCTGTATGATGTAACATCACAGATAAGTCTTAAAAGGACGAAACAGCTGTATGATGTAACATCACAGATAAGTCCTAAAAGGACGAAACAGCTGTATGATGTAACATCACAGATAAGTCCTAAAAGGACGAAACAGCTGTATGATGTAACATCACAGATAAGTCTTAAAAGGACGAAACAGCTGTATGATGTAACATCACAGATAAGTCCTAAAAGGACGAAACAGTTGTATGTTGCAGCTTAATTCATTGTTTGGCTCTTTTGTATCTAACTCTAATTTGTATTGAAATTTGTTTTTCTCTTGTGTATTTTTTTTACAATCTTTGGGATTCGATGTGTTTATGTTACCATTATACCATTTATTTATAAACAATTGTTTATTAAGATGGAAGAGATAAGAAGAATAGGTTTATATATATATATATATTTCCAATTAAACGTGGCAGGATAAATGACACTCCTTTGAAATAACATTCAAATAAAGAATTTATGTGTGTTTTCGAACTTGAATGGTATGATATATATGTTTCTCCAATTACTCATGGTTACAAATTGTCTGAACAGCAAACTTAATCTGACACACATAATTGATTGTAGACTGTGCACCCCTACTACCAGTCGTATGCACAAGTGTTTTTCCCAATACGTAAGGACGTGAAACGTGTGACTTTGAGTTGACAATGAAATTTCGCGGACTGTAGAATTTCGTTAACTCCACTTTTTCGCGTAATGAGGACGTACTCCTCTGAGAATTAAAAAAGAATCAAACAATGATTTTTTTCTGATGGGGAGTTTTTAAAAGGTTTGAATTTAGAAAGCAGATTTAAAAGCAATAAATCAATTTGTTGCTACATAACCTGTATTCCGGTACACGCGTCAGAGGATGTGTAACAGGACATGACTACTGAATATATTTTTGTCATATTTTCATATTGCGACACATGTATGTGTTTGACTAACCCTAAATATTTATAGAATTGTTGTTCTAGTGTCAAACATTTTGTCACCCATTATTCATCACTTATTGTTCGAATATGTGTTTATTTCTTCTGTCACTGTTTACATTCACCACTCTGAGTGTATACAATTGTTGGAAATTTTAAAATGTATATGTATAACAAGCATTTGACGGTTGCAATTGATGAAATTTATGCTTCAAAATTACAACCTGCAATTCTGAAAATATTTCAATGTTAATTGTAGAAAATTAAGAAATAGATTTTTCTGAACTTGATATAAAAAAAGATACTGGTTTTTACTCATTTTTTAAAAAATTATCATATTTATTGTGAGGAGCAAATTTGAGATGTTATATGCTTTTAATATTTAGAAAAAAAAGTATTGTATTCTGAGGAAAATTGTATGTTGCTCCCAAGAGCAGATTTTTGTGTACAAGAATACAGTTGATGATTACAGGTATGTTATTGACTGCTTCCAGTAGCTAGATAAATCAAATGTACAGTGTAGAAATAAGTAATAAGATATATTTACATATTACAGTAAGTAATTATAATCTTTGTTGCCACGGTGTCGTATTTACTTATATGTATCTGACGGGATGTTGTTAATGAGAAGGTACACAAATAGTCCCTGTATTGATTTTTATCAATTTTCATTTCAACTCTCTCTCCCTCTCTCTCCTCTCTCTCTCTCTCTCTCTCTCTCTTCCACACACACACACACACACACACACACACACACACACACACACACACACGCACGCGCGCGCGCGCGTCGCGCGCGCGCGCGCACGCGCGCGCGCGCGCGCGTTAAATACGCGCGCGCGCGCGCGCGCGCGCGCGCACGCGCGCGCGCACGCACGCACACACACACGCACACACGCACCACACACACAACACACACACACACACACACACACATCTGCCCTGGCTTATATTAAATATAGTCAATCAGTACCCAAATGACTACTTACAGTAAGTAATGCATGCAAACTTGCCCATGTTTAAAACATAATTTCTACGTGGGTCAAGTGTATATATTTCTTATTGCTCATGTTGAAAAATGCATTTCACTAACATATCTGACATGATCTGAGAATGGGGTCAGATATCACTGGTCGAAATATATATAAGAGGTAATAAAAACACTGTATTTTCGTTATATGAAAAAAACGTTTTGTTGTACAAGCGAAGTTATCAAATATAGAGGAACAACTTTAAGGTTTTAATTCAATTTTGTTTGTTATTTTCTATTAATCCTTTGTGACAAAAAAGAGAGAGAAAAAAACAAAATTATATTAATTATCATTATCTGTACTTACATATTTACAAACAAAAGGTTTTCATTTTTAATAGATATACTTACCGACTGGCATGTGATGATACTGGAAACCAGCCATTTCAAGAATTTTTCTTTCCCTGCCTTCGTTATAACCAATCTCATCTCCGAACTCACCGGAGTTTCTCGATTCGAAGTTTACGTCAGAATCCATAGCCACGAAAGTATTCTTCTTTCCGGAATCGATGACCAGGTTTTTGAGGGTGTCAGGAATTTGTCTCGGTCCGAGATCTTTGTCACCGTACGTCGGTGTTCCGTCTTTGACATTGATGAGAGTTACTTGTTCTTGGGAAGGGTTCCCGTTCTCATCTTCTGCACCCATCCTCATGTTGATCACGTGGATGAAACCGTCCATCTTTAATTTCTCCAAGTGACTTTCGCGTATCTGTCCAGCTGTGAACCAGTTCTTATACACAGGATGTGCCATCCAAAAATCGTACCACACCTTTGGTACCACGTTTGGTGTCGGCAAATTTTCTGGAATGGCTTCTCCTGTAATTTCAGTTGCAGTTTTTTGCGTAAAGTCCATAGTAAAATCTATGCCCATGGTGGCGGCCATCTTGTAAAAATGTTTAATGTCGACTTTAGGCGTGTAACTTGGATCGTGCTTCGAAGCATTGGCCATGTGCATCATTGCAACAAACGATATTGTATATCCTCTGTGACAATGGAGTAGAACAGGCTTTTCAACCGTTGGGATGATGGCTGACAATTTGTTCACAGCCTGAACTGATGCCCAATCAGAGTTCCCGGATTCTAGAACAACGCGATGCTCCAACCCGGATAGTTTCGCGATTTTCGCCGCCTCATCACTTGTCGGTAGATATTCTTCTCCAATTTTGGAAGGTTCATCATAATGGTACAAAGACACAATGCTTTTAAACCCCCCGTCTGCTGCATATTTGATCTGCCGTTCCGACAACCTGCCGGCGACGTGAAAATCTGGCGTCAGTTCCTTCGCCCACCAAAGTTTCTTTGGAGACTTAAATCCCGGGGCACTTCGTTGTACCAATGTATTAACATGAGTGCGACTTGATTGTTGCACGGAAGTAGCTCGCAAATGCGAGACCAATAGCCTTAAAGATACCAAGCGTAATGTCAAAACTAGCGTCATGGCTGGGAACAGTTACAATTCACCTTAGAGTCGGTTCTGGGGTTTGTAGGTCGTAGTAACCCCGGATGTCAGTCTTGTCCACTGCGCACATACACACGCATACCTTCTATTTTGTTACGTCACGTATTTACAGAATGGCATTCACTAAAACAGGGTCTATTGTTCCTTCAAACGAATCTTTTCCAGTTTTCAGAATGTAAACTATTAACCAGTCTAAAATCTGTAATTTGTTTTGGATGCTGTCTTGCTTTGGACAGTAAAGGCAGTATTGTTCCAGAAAAAAAAAATATTTGAAAACTTCCTATCATCTCAGTGTTCAATGAGAGGTGGGTATTTTGTTAGTGAATTTTTTGTATTTTATATATAATTTGTATCTTCTAAAAATAATCATCTAGATTCTGACACAACTTGATCTCTTTGGATTTTCCTCAGTCGCCTCCTAGTTTTACCGGTTAGGCCCTTAGCGTCACTGACGAATCCTAGAAGGACGAAACGGCTGCATGGTGTATTTTAAAGCATTGTTTGGCTTAAATGGATCTTATCTAAATTGTATTGAATGGTGCTGTTCACAATCTCTGATAAGCTCTTCTAGTACGATAAAAGGGGGCAATCAGAAGAGACGCAGATATGAGTACGTCAATAGATCTTACTACCTAATTCAGAAATTGCCGACCAGTTACATGGCTATTGTCATTATTTCCGGTTCCAGGCCATCTAAAAATCGGTTATTGTCATTATTTCTTATTCCAGGCCATCTATAACTCGCTTATTGTCATTATATCACTATGTTTCATGTTTGCGTCAAGATCCTTTTAAAAGACAGTTTCCTTAACTAAAGAATAAAAAAGGTGTTCCTTAACTTTGAATGGGATGTGGTAGATTAGAGGAAGGAGAACACAAATGTTCTAATTTTAGAAATGTTTGTCATGATCGAACGTTCAAAAAGGGTCCAATCAAAATCGTATGCAAATTTACATTTTGACATCTTTTCGTTTTATGAATTAAATTTAGGTTTCATGAATTATGATCTAAGCATCACTGACGAGAATTAGAAGGACGAAACAGCTGTATGATGTAGCATCACTGACGAGTCCTAGAAGGACGAAACAACTGTATGATGTAATATCACTGACGAGTCCTAGAAGGACGAAACAGCTGTATGATGTAGCATCACTGACGAGTCCTAGAGGGACGAAACAGCTGTATGATGTAGCATCACTGACGAGAATTAGATGGACGAAACAGCTGTATGATGTAGCATCACTGACGAGTCCTAGAAGGACGAAACAGCTGTATGATGTAGCATCACTGACGAGTCCTAGAAGGACGAAACAGCTGTATGATGTAGCATCACTGACGAGAATTAGAAGGACGAAACAGCTGTATGATGTAGCATCACTGACGAGAATTAGATGGACGAAACAGCTGTATGATGTAGCATCACTGACGAGTCCTAGAAGGACGAAACAGCTGTATGATGTAGCATCACTGACGAGTCCTAGAAGGACGAAACAGCTGTATGATGTAGCATCACTGACGAGAATTAGAAGGACGAAACAGCTGTATGATGTAGCATCACTGACAAGTCCTAGAAGGACGAAACAGCTGTATGATGTAGCATCACTGACGAGAATTAGATGGAAGAAACAGCTGTATGATGTAGCATCACTGACGAGTCCTAGAAGGACGATACAGCTGTATGATGTTGCATCACTGATACAGCTGTATGATGTAGCATCACTGACGAGAATTAGATGGAAGAAACAGCTGTATGATGTAGTATCACTGACGAGAATTAGATGGAAGAAACAGCTGTATGATGTAGCATCACTGGCGAGAATTAGAAGGACGAAACAGCTGTATGATGTAGCATCACTGGCGAGAATTAGATGGACGAAACAGCTGTATGATGTAGCATCACTGACGAGAATTAGATGGAAGAAACAGCTGTATGATGTAGCATCACTGACGAGAATTAGATGGACGAAACAGCTGTATGATGTAGCATCACTGGCGAGAATTAGATGGACGAAACAGCTGTATGATGTAGCATCACTGACGAGAATTAGATGGAAGAAACAGCTGTATGATGTAGTATCACTGGCGAGAATTAGATGGACGAAACAGCTGTATGATGTAGCATCACTGGCGAGAATTAGATGGACGAAACAGCTGTATGATGTAGCATCACTGACGAGAATTAGAAGGACGAAACAGCTGTATGATGTAGTATCACTGACGAGTCCTAGAAGGACTAAACAGCTGTATGATGTAGCATCACTGACGAGTCCTAGAAGGACTAAACAGCTGTATGATGTAGCATCACTGACGAGTCCTAGAAGGACTAAACAGCTGTATGATGTAACATCACTGACGAGATTTAGTTGGAAGAAACAGTTGTATGATGCAGTTTAATTAATGATTTTACACTACTATTTCTAATTTCAAATTGTGTTAAAATGTGATATCCATTTGTGTATCTTCTGTAAAATCTTCATTTATTTAATGTCTGGAGTAAACAGCATCATTCTACGTGTATCATTGTGAGCCTAATTTTATAGAACTAAGAGTGGTAGGTAGGAGATTGGATAGAGGTTTGAATGAACAACAAGACGAACCAGCAATAAAACGGGTTTTTTTTTTTACGGAATCTTATCCAAAAACTAACACGATTTTAACACTGAGTCATGATTAGCTAATATTTCTGATTTTAAAACACAACTTTAGGTAGATATGTGTCGTAAAACTAATTTGCCCCCATGTGTCCTCTTAGCATAACGTCTAATTCTTTGATCATCGCCAAGTTCTGAACAAAGGCATATACAGGATCTCGTGTTCCTAATCACACACACACTTTATCTGGGAACTTAAAAGATGGTCCCTTGATATGTAATATATTATCTGTATGTTATCAGTATATATTGTGTTGTAGTATTGTCCTAGTGACCTCCGTGGAATTCACCTTCGAAGTAGTTAAAGGAATTTAGTCAAAAGATATTTTAAACGACACACAAACTAAGTTACAAATGAAAAAAATACATATGATAATTAATACTCCTGTAAAGCTGTCGCATTCTTCTTGGATTCTTATTGTTCTAGAATCAAAATGTTATAAAAGAGGGGATGGATGTGAAGTGTATCTCCTGTAAACGTGATTTTGCGACAAAAAGGCTAAATGATGTTACATGATAGTGGTGTAGGGGAACTACTGGCCCTCAGAGTGTATAATTTGGAGCTATTGTATAGACTGGCGGTAGACTGACACTAGTCCCTGTTTTTAATATGAAGTGGTGATAGAATAACTATTTTGTTTTGTTTGTTTTGTTGATACTATTCAGAACAAGATACGAGCTGTATATCTATATAAAATTATTTTTTCTAACCTGATTAGAAACGTTATTTTACAAATGTACAATAGAGATAGCCAAACGGGATATTATATTTAAGTGATCTATCTATTATATATCTAAAATTATCCAACCACAAAGTTATATTTGAATAATCCAAACTCACAGATTGTACAAAAGACACAGAAGGCAATATCAACTTTTGATACAAATATAGTATTGGATGTAGTGGAGCCGAACAGATTTATCAGTGATCCTAAGGGCCTAAAACTTCAAGCTAGAAGGCGACAGAGGAAAACCGAAATGTCAATAAGTTTCGTCTTTCATATATCTGATAATTTTAGAACATCTTCAAGTACATGTGTATATCCTGAACCGTGTCACGATTCGAGTGAATATAAACGTGGCATGCTGGTTACTGCAAACCTTAGATGCTCAAAATCCACCAGCAGTGTCTACCAAGTTTTGTTTAATCCAAACACAGCGTTTCATTTAACTGATTCAAACCACTTCAAATGTTTTGTAGATAAAATAAAATCCATTAAAATGTATTTAAAATATACCACAGATCTAATTCTAGTTGGTATTTTGTTTTTGGTTTTTTTTTTATATTTTTTACTTGTTTTCATGATTTAACATTAATCACAACAAAAACAACAAAAACAACAAAAACAACAAAGAAAAAAACCCGATTTGTTTACATTATCAGAATTCTAATACAGATTCGATGAAGTTATGGCAAAATCTTAAAAAGAGAAATTTTACACGGGAATTCCTCAAAAGTACAAGGAGAATAAGACCAGGTGTTCCAGAAGAGTAAGCGTCTTTGCTTCATTGACGACACCCGCTATGTATACCGAGAAGTGATAAACACGTGCATAGAATATTTCTCCACGAGATCGTTTTGATGACTGTAAAACTTCCCCATACTATTCATCAACTTTATCTATTAAAACGTATTGAGTTTTTCTGTCAGTTGCCGACGTCTTGTCGTGCGTGAAAATCGTGATACTGAGAACAAGCCTTACAATATCTAATCAGCTGCAGCATGCAAACACAATAGTCTGGGAATACAGGTATGTTGCTATTTAGAAATGAAAAATTCAAAATATAGAACTTGAAATCAGCCGTGGTTATCATGTAGTTTCGTGCAAAGAAAGCTGTTCATGTTGGTTTAATTGTAGAAAAAGATGAAGGTAAGCGGCTGATTTAGAATAATCTATTGCATCATTGATTGTCAATCCTGTTGGTTATGTAAGATGGATGTGGTCAATAAATTTCTTGTCATTTAAAGACAATTCGTCATCAATTCTTCTGAAAGTGACAGGACTTTGTAAGGTCTTTGTGGCATGATTTGATGATATGCTACTCCATACATTCAGATTAAAATGAACTCAAAAACAAGTTTGCTAAGCTAGGGCCACAGTTTCTTTCTATGACGATAGTCTGTTGGGAGATCGTACTACCAAATTCGACGAAGATTATATGTATTAAAAAATACAGAATAGTTGAAATCATAATGGAAAAAATTACTGCACGAGGAAAGGTCAGATAAAAACAAAAACATCATGTTATAAGGAAATAATTACTTTTGAACTGTTATACGCCATTTGTAGATGATATGAATAAAGAAAAAAGGTAAATAAAAAACGAGAGAAATTATCTGAAGAAATATCGCCATTTACATTGAGCTGTCTTTACCAAAAAAGTAAGTCAGTATCATCGACAAAGAGTATAGAATTCAAATGGATTATTGGTCAATTACATCAATTACCTATGTAAGGACAATTTTATTTTCCTGTTGTCATAACGAGTGTTATCATCGGGAATGGGAGACTATCACTGTGGTGGTAGACAGAACTAAGGGAGGTAACTCCGTTATGTTTAGAATTAAAATTCCGGAAATGATGATAAATAACACCTCATTTGTAGCTGTGTTTATTTGCTCCATAATCTCACCACCTTTATCATTAAATGACTACATCATGTATAAAATGTGATTTGTATTAAACGAACCGTACAATCACAGAACCCATCCGTGTATATATACATACTGTATGTTATGCCTGACAACATTAACGATACACAACATTTGTCGTGTTTATTTTATTTTTTATCGATATATATTTATATTCCTTTCTGATCTGTAAGTTATTTCATCTAAGCGACAGTGCTTTAAATTTCTTAATTAGATTACCTACAGAATAGGAACAAATAGGTGACATAGAGCCAGTCTCGTTCAGTACAAAGTAAACAGTATTGGCAAGTGGTGTTCTAATGACGCAAAAGACGTTAAGAATATGAAATAATTCATTTATAACTTCTTTCGCTGGAAATTTACAATTATTTTATCGGTAACGTAACCTGCTTATGCTATAACCATTTAGGATTCACTAGAATTCTGAGTTTTCCTTACCAGAAACGCATTATGAACATTTCTTCCAATTTCAACAATGTATTTAATTTTATTTAAGTATAGCGTCAATTGAATATTTAAATGAAATGAACAAGTCAGTCTTAGTAGTGGCTTTTGAGTCAAATCCATCACCAGCTACCATATACATGTAGGTTCTTCTCCATTTCCGGATACGATGACCGCGCACGGGTCTTTCCTTATGTGTAGACATCATACAGACATGACACTGACAGTGAAGTTCTAAGTCCATGTTGGTTTGATAGAATCAATGTATCACAGCCGCATGCTATTAATATCTACCAGGTCTTGTCACCGAATACCCTTCAGATTCGTGACAGGATATTAACTAGTTCAGGGCTACATACAGCTCCATATATGTTATAAAACCGCCACCCACTGCTGATAAACGAATATTTCTTCACGCTTGAATGCCACTATACAAAGCTTTATTCCGAAATTGAAGATAATTTCGTAAATATATATATATATATATATATTTAACGTTACAAAATGAAACCAAATCCGCTTAAAGTGTGATACTTTTTATCAATGTCAAACAGTGGTTAAATATCATAGATTTTTATCTATGGTCTAACATTTCGATCTATCAAATATCAAGGTTGAGGGTAACCGTTTCAGACACTAAAGACGAACGTTATCAGAAAAGTATTCCCTTTATGAATGATGTGTAAATTGTTGGCCATTTTTCATCAACTTCGTTACACATACCAAAAACATGCTTAAACCAGTCGCATTAATTTGCCCGCATTTTAATTCGTGTGTGACGTACTTATTACCCTTTTTTCATGAACATCTGAACTTTGAGATTTACCTGTCGACATAACATTCCGTAGAATCGTTAGGGTATGCAATACCCAGAAAATACATTCAAAGCAGTCTGGAGGAGTCCCAATTAAATCATATGTAATGTTATGTGATATAAACTGCGATTTCGTTGTCCCAGTTTTTTCTGTCGTACTTTTTATGATCGTAACTTTTCTAATATTGGTAAATTTTTACATTTTAAATGTTGAAGATCACAAGAATAGATGACCCCATATTGAAACATGATATAGGATGTAGCATGCGCTTACCCATCTTTAATCGTCTACAGTCTTAAAAAACTTCCTGCTTCAAACCGTCAGATTTTATTGTAACAACAACCGTGATATTAGTGTACTCTAAACAGCAGTAGTGTAGCTATGACGTTTAATAGTCTCCCGGAAACAGAGATATCCACACTCAACGGGGAATGTATTCTATCTATCGAGGTGTTTTTTTGTTTTGTTTTTTTTCTTCATTTTTGCTTGTTCTACTATAAGTAGCAAAATGGCACGTGCCCTAACGAGGGCAAAAAGGAACCACTAGGCATATTAACGAACCCTATAATGTCCAAGATGTCCAACATTTCTGAATGAGAATATCATGACAAGCGTGAAAACCTCAATCAGCTTGCATCCCTCGAAATCGTGTGCTGTGGATTAATTTGTTACATGCACGGAAATTGTGATATATGGAAAAAACACTATGAATATAGAATCAATTACGATTTGTATACTATAAACCATACATTTGGGAAGCAGGTATGTTCTTTTCTAGAAATGGAAAAATCACAATGATAACGTAGGTAACTCAGAATAATCACATAATTCATACAGCCAAATGAAAGGTAATATTAGAAATATTTTTATAATGTTATATTTCTTCGTTAATTTTGTATCTAATTATAATCATATTCATTAATTACAATTATTTGTATCGGTTTGGTTGTAGCGATTTTTAGGTGTTGTTATGAGGTGTAAGTACAGATCGTGTGCCCGTAAGTAAGTTCCGAAATAAAACTACACCTGATGTACATGTTTCATTTCCTAATGTATCTTCAATTTTGTTTTACTTTCGAACATACAAGAAACTATAAGGTACCAACATGCCAACAGATTCTGAAATGAGAACAAGTTATACAACAACGGAACCAACAGGCAAACTAACAAGCATCAAAACGGATAATGATGTTTAAAATTGTACGTATTCTCTGAATAATTTTCTTCCTAATTAAATAATGATTCAGTGAAAATTTGAAGAATTGAAAATCTCGTTGCAAGTGTTCGTAATACAACAATCGTGAACTTAGACAAATATATATGAATCTATGATTAACGATACAGGCGGGACTGTTTCGTGTGTATTAACCATTAAAACCTCATTAAAATATCTCAAACCACATGGCTATATCCACTGATGTGTGTACATAATGCAAATAATAAAATAAAATCGAAATTAATACCTTATTACCTGATGTGCAAATAAAAAGTTTGTGTTACTAAAACATTACCTGCAAATAAAAAGACGGTGTGTTTCATATTGATGTTTTGTAAACTTATCAAGATATATACCAACTATTTAATATATGCAGTCCTGTTACTAGCGATCGACAGATGAAAATACCAGTTTCTGATAACAGAACCTGCTTTATTGTAGTTTTAAAAAGCCTGAACACACCCTTTTGAATATTGTAGCTAAATCAGTTTCAAAATTTTTAAAGCATATAGTACTTTTTTTAGTGTTATGTTTTAAATTTAGTATCATTTCCTTCTTTCATTCTTTATTTATTTATTTATTTATTTATTTTCCAAATGTATAACAGTCTGTACGTCAGTATTTGGGATAAGTCCCCTGACATATGATACTATGCTTACTTCATGTGATCGTAACATAACCAACATCCGAGACATGTGTTTACGTTACCGACAAAAGAATATTCACGACAATTAGGTGACTTTGACAACAATGTTTAACCTTGAATCTTATCAGAAGGTGAGGTTTTGAATGAATAACGTAGAAGAAACGCCTGCACCAGTCTAACATAAATCTCTTGTTACACCAGCAATAATACGACCATAAGTACACAACACGATTTAAATCCTTTATACAGTGAACCGTTTGAAAATATTAAAAATGTTTATCTTCCCTAATTTATACAAATCGTATATCTACACATTATTTGCTTCTTGATGTTTGCTGTAAGAAATATTCCAGTAACTATATTTTGGGCGTGTTTTAAGTAGTTTATTTTGTATCCTATTTATCAACATCGCAATTGGTTGCAACTTTAGAATTCCCTTCTTCAGCTTCAAGGCTTGATAGGGAATGATATATTTTAACATCCAAGGTTTGTGGGCCATTTCCTTGCTTTCCGTGTGATCCATTTTAACATCCAAGGTTTGTGGGCCATTACCATGCTTTCCGTGTGGTCATGTTTTAACATTCATGGTTTATGGGCCATTTTCTAGACTTCCTTGTGGTCATATCTTAACATCCAGGGGCTGTAGGCTATAACCTTGCATTCCATGTGGTCATGTTTTAACATCCAAGGTCTGTGGGTCATAACCATGCTTTCCGTGTGATCCATTTTAACATCCAAGGTCTGTGGGTCATTTCCTTGCTTTCCGTGTGGTCATGTTTTAACATCCAAGGTCTGTGGGTCACAACCATGCTTTCCGTGTGGTCATGTTTTAACATGTCTATGGCATTTATGTGGCAGGGGCTGTATATTTCATATCTTAACATCCAGGGGCTGTAGGCTATAACCTTGCATTCCATGTGGTCATATCTTAACATCCAGGGGCTGTAGGCTATAACCTTGCATTCCATGTGGTCATGTTTTACAAGTACCTAGTAAAATTCTTCTTATAGAAACTAAAACTCGGTGAAATGGATATTTGTACATAATTTCGCTCGATAATTTTTATTTGGGGATGAAAATATTCTAACATGTAGTGTCATTTTTTTTTCTATTTCTTATTTTTAAATGATATTTGTCTCCTCATTCAATGTATAATATGTTTTATGTAAACAATTCTAGCCTCGATCAGGTATAAACATTTATCTGTTCTTCGATCTGGTGTGTTATTAGTTACACTGGTAAAAATCCAGCTGGTCACTGTCAAGTCTTTCTTTTCTGAAACATACTATATTTGATGAATTGAGGGACTTCATTCTGCGCGTGCTTTGAAGACAACAATGTCTCTTGTTCTTGTTTGTTTGTCAACACGACGCTTTGCTCTGTCACCACAACAATGGGTCCTATGACGAAAATGTCGACAGAGAATTAAATTACTCGAGGGTGACTTGGTAAGGGTGTTATTCCATCGAAATGCCATAACCATGATACTGAGGAACTGGCACTTACGCCTGGGAAGACCATACCAAAACAGGTCGAAATAAGAAACATTGAATTCTACTGAGTAGTTAACACTCAAACAGACCATGATTTACTTCACTTACCAGAAGTTTTAGAGAGACACTACCGCCAAAAATTTACTCGTTTTCTCGATGAATTCTATATTTTTATTCACAAATTTCAGTGGGTTTTTTTTTAAAGATAAAAATGCATTTTTTTTTTCATTTAAATTTGTGCTTTGTATTGTTTGTATTTGCTGTGTTTGTTCATGTAGAAATATCGTGTCATCAATTATATATAGCCATGAACATGAAAACTTCGATATAACCCACCTCGCATGATTCGAAGTCTCGATGTATCGAAGTTTTTCTTTTGGTAGTCCCCTGAACTTCGTAATATCGAAGTTTGACAGTATCGTATTCAAAGTGACTTATCTTCGATCTCAAACACGAGTATTAATACCAGAAACCCGTTGTACATTGCACCAATATCATTTTTTTTTTTTTTTTTTGAAATTGTGTAAAATTAAACATTAAAGTATTAATAAATTCGATATTTTTACAAATAAAAAGAATTCGGGAAATCAGGAAAACAGGAAAAGCACTTTAATGTTTATTGTTTTATGGGGTGTAATGAACACCTGTGCACGTAGAACATTGCAAAACATATCCTGCTTTATAGTTGTAGGGCTCAGGATATCAACAGGTACTTGTACATATATGTTACTTAATCCGCATTCCGTATTCCTCAACATGAATGCCACAATTATACACTAAAACTACCAGGATTGGTGAATATTCTGTGAATTTCATGTAAATATCGAACAGAGGTCTATTTATAAATTTATGAAATTTGACTCTTGCTATAATGAAGAAATTAAAGATAGTGTGTAACAATAACAGAGAAACCCCGGTCCTTGAAAACCTATGACATCAGTAATCTGATACTTCAGTTTTCATAGTAAACCTGATCAAGGTTTAAAACCAATTTTGACCACTGATCGATTTTGGGATTGAATTTCAACCAGACGTTTAAAGGAGATGAAAGTATAAGATAATTCCATTTGAACTTTTATACAAAATACAAGTACAAGTTCGCCTGTATAGAACTAATACCACGAAAATTACTTGTACATGTTGAATTATATGTCAAATAAGGCTTAAGGATGTATGCTACCTTGATGACGCATGCACCTCATTTCAGATAAAGCATATGACATTTATTTTTCACGATAATTAATACAGATGTTCCGTTTTTCTTGGGCTCATTGGTAATTAGAAGACACGTGAAAGGAAAACCAAAGTCGTTAAGTTGGAGAGGTACACTATGGCTGGTCATTTTTGATGAGGTGGTACACTACCATAAAGCTGGTAATTATTAATCAACTCACAAGCCTTCTCCTATGTTTGTCTAAAGAAGATAACAGCCAGGCCGTTTATTCATAAAACCCGTGATGTCGGGATGGTACATCCTTATCAAAATACACAACAATTACGTTAAGTAATTTTACATAAATATTAATACATACCAGCACGATAGTTTGACTATTTCGCAGCAGCTGATTGGATTACTGGTATAATATATACAAGTAGTTCTATTTTGAAGACAGGGTGACGCCTCCGATTTATATTTATAAGTCGTATATTTCAGAAAATAAAAAGTCATGCTTGTCGTCTCAAGTTAAGCACGCTTGATAACTCCGAGTTATTCATTACAGATACGTGTATCACCCAGTATTAGTTACTGTGTGACTTAAAGTACCCTGTACCTGTGTAATCAATATTTATCTATTCAGGTGTTGATATGTAAAATTATTCCGCAATATTTTAAAAGTTTTTTTTTATCCAGTGCTGAAATAAGAAACCAACCCCGTAATATTAATACAATAAATTTAATTTGCATATAATAATTGTCTTTAATCATCCGTATTAATTGACCATATACAATAATATATTTTGTTATGTAACAATAAATTTTAGGTTAGGAAATTTAAAAAAATGTGGTTTGTGTACAATACAAACTCTGGGCCAGTTACACTTGTTTTAACAAAACTTCCTTTTTAACATCCATACATGATAACCTTCATACCTACAGAGAGTACTGCGCATGTCTGTATATATACGAATATTGCATTAAATACACAGTGCCAAACACTCGAGAGCAGATAAATAATTTATGATGTAATAAAAACGCACAGGAGGGGCTAGAGGAATGCGCACGGTCATATAGACATATCATCGATTTATCTTCACTCAGTTTTCTTGATAACTACCATGGAATGCTACATTACAAATCTACACACAGTTTTAAATGAGTTCTATGAAGTAAGAAAAAACGCATTTTTTAAAAAATTAAACGTATCAAAGAAAATTATTTGTTACCATCAATTTTTATTACTTAAATATAAACACCTGATAAATTGTTTTTAGCGTTATGACGATAGCAGTCACGGACAAAAGAGTGCTTACTGAATTTCTGTTAGGAAGAGCATATTTGAACAAAAACCTTACCAGGGTATACATTTCCATGTATACTGTCAAACTTATATATAATATGTATATCAAACTCAATATAAGAAAGAATATGTAAATATATAATTACGGGGATATTGCTTTTGAGTATATTTGGAGGCCTGGGTATGTATTATGAATATTGAATAGATATTGCATTATATGAAAAAAAAGACATGTCCAAGACAACAGCGAATTTACTATACACGCGTGCAGGGATCGGCTGTGCTCAATTTGATACCTTCTTCAATTTGCGAAACCGTGATTGGAATAAAATATTCAGTTTTAACAGCTTTAAGGTTTAACATATAGTTTATAAACAAACTGTTTATATCAATCAATACGACATATTTTAATATAGATATTTCAAAGTTATCAAGATCACTATTTTTAAAAGGTGTGTAGCTAAAAACGTTTTTATCATTTCTCTGTGTTAAGTTGACAATGCTGCATACTAAATCAAATCTTTTAATTAAATGACTTTTTTCAGTAGTTAAATAAGATACCAACACACGGACTGGTCAGTTTACAATATTGATTGCATCGATGTTGTATAATATTTTTTTTCTTTTTGTTAAGCTAACAATGCTTAACAGAAGGGCTCGCCAGGGTCTGTACAAATCAATCTTCTCGGCATTGAGCCAATAATGAAGTCTATGAAAGAGAGTATTTAAAACTCTTACATTACCGAAAAAATCGTAGATTAAACAGCAGATTATTGGCTAGTATTACGTAATATGTCTTCTATGTCTTCTCGAGTAACATATGGATACATGAACGTTACATTCATGCTCAGTGGAATATTAAACTGCTGTTATATCTCTTGTCATATTAAAATTCATCAAATGAAGTCAATATTAAGTTATTTAATTTTCTTTTTCAGCGCTAATTCTTCTTGGGTATTTAAAGTACTGGGTGTGTTAAGATATCGACCTTACTGCTTTTATAAAAAAAAAACACAAATTTTCAAAAACATTTAAATACAATTCATAAAAAAATTTACTACGCTGAATTTTAGATTTAGTACGAATTCATGTGATGTGACTCCTGGCTTTACCGACACCACGGAGACATCTGTCATTATTTGCAATACTTTCCTGACAGTGAATGTCATTTTTCTTATTGCCTGTGCCTAACTGATCCTTTACAATATCATAAAGGCCTCCGAATTCATAATGTTAGTTTTTTTATCCTGATCTTGCGTAAACGCTGTCTAGGCCAAAACTGTAAGCCCACTGTTATCGGTTAAGACAAGTTTCTCTGTTACAAATATCACATTCTCTCTCCTTAATCAGTAAAACTTAACGGTAAATAAGTATTCTAGTTGTTCTTTTAACCATTTACTGTTTCAAAAAGTAAAAAAAAAAAAGAGAAAGTAGTGACAGTTGAATATTAACGGTACCAAAAAACAGAATATATCTAGAGCGGCATTCTCACTTGAAACATATGTGTACTCATTTTAACACTAAACGTTCAAACATCGCATCTGTCTCCATCCCCATGCTGTACTAACAATACTTACTATCACATATAACTGGTGTTCGACCTGTGACTTTGGTAAAAATGATGAATATTCCTACGTGGGTTTGGAGTCCCAAAATCCAGTGACGCAGCACCCATGGCCGACCTTGACCACACTGACCGTGCCTCAGAAGGGCTCAATTTTAATACATCATGCCTTCCCCTGGGGGAGGTTTCTTCTAACCTGTTCATAAAACTCTTGTTCACCTCATCCCACTGTTTACAGACAACGTCAAGCTTTGGCGTAGAAGCGGCCCCACGGAAGCCATGAGGGGTTGTCTTTTTTCTGTCTCCCTCTGGCCCTCTAATTATCGTGTTGTTATGGGTGTCTAGTTTTGGGTGGTTAAGTATTACGTTTAGGCTTCGGTCATCTAGACTTACCGAGCCCTTTCCTTCACTTGGCTTATGGTTCCTACAGTAAACCTGTTTGTCACTTTTATCGTTGAAGTTCTGAGAATAGTTTTTGACGGTCAGTGCAGATCCACATATACAACAACGAAAACACTGTTTATGAAAAAGAACTTTCCTGATAGGGCCGATTTTATCCAGTTGGTACACTGTTTTACCACACTTAAAACATGCATCTTCGTCTGTTTGATACGTAAAAGCGTACGACATATAATCGGACGGTGAGGTAGATGAAGAACTACGACCTCTTGACATCGGTGACCCTGTAGGAGACAAGGCAGGAACAGTAGGGGAAGACACCTGCATTACAGATTTTGATCGTTTCAAAGTCGATTTCGGCTTAAAGTCCAAATCTTTAATCTTAGGTCTTGTAGCTTTTCTGGTCAATGCGGTAATGTCCGTCAGTATTTGGAATTCGTTTTTTGGTTTTATAGTTTCTTCATCTTCCTCAGGAGTTGGTGGGGGAGGTAGTTTAGGTACCTCAACGGATATAAATTTATAGGTTTTGCATTCCACGTCATTATCCGTCTCGTGTTCCTCTGCTTTCCCCCTCATTAAGGGGCGTGAGAACGATCGAGCAGCACGTGTAACGTCGCGCAATTTCACAGCTTCTTCTGTTGTCTCGTCAGGTGACGTCATTCCTTGTGACGTCACTGAAGAATTAAGACTGGGGTCCTTTCTTAGTTCAATTTCCATAGGATTTGGACAACTTTGTGTACGAATATGAGGTCTTACTGGAACAATTTGTCGCCGTGTGACCTCTATTGAGTTGACAGGTCGTTCTGTAAAGTTTTCCGAATGCTGAACAGGTTTAATGGTGTCCTCTTCGTCTAGTGACAGTTTATGAACATCCGAAAGAGTGTCCTGAATCTCAGGCATCGTGGAATCATAACTTAAATCCATCTCACTAGAGTAGTTGCTATCATTAGATTCAACGGCATTTTCATCGAACTTTGAAGACGATATATCGTCTTTCCCATTCGTTAAACCAGTTTGATAAGTGAGAAATGAATCTTCGTTATTGCTGACATCAAAACCTTCATCACTTTTATAATCTAAATACCGTGGCTCTGAAGACATCGATGACTGCATGTGAAAAACGTCATCGACCTCTTCGTCGATTGGCTGCCAGGTTTGGAGTGTTTTGGCTGGAACTTCCCTCGGACACTTCGCTTTCCAGACCATCGACAATGGCCCGATAGAATCCCCGTCACCATTGGCCATTTTGTAGAATTAAATTTTCACTTTAAAATTAAAGTGATCCTTATGGAAGACGAACCATCCCTTTACTAGTCATGTTATTTTGTATTGCAAAGCAATGAACTGTAATCCTTTCACAGCCAAATAAATCCAATGATTTCACCTTTTGCTCTTCGGTTCTCTGACTGTTGATCCGTTTTTCATCCGATTAACACAAAGTTAAGTTTTGTAGTGTAGGTATATGTAGGACAGGCTATACTTAAATCCATTCTATAACAGCAGGTGCACAGCTCTAATACCTAGTACAGTCACAACGTTGCCAATCTATGTATATACGGGTGGTAAGAATTTATCCTCGTGCTTGCCGGTTAATTTCATCTACCGTCGTTTGTCAATATATGAATACACTTTCCGTATATATGTTCAGTAGACATCGGAGAAACTTGTTCGGGCAAGTTTACAGCGTTAACATACAGGCTTTCTGACAGGTAATTCAGATATATATCGCCTTTTGTACCTATATATGTATATATATACTCCAATTTCTACAATGTCGCTGGCTTCCAGTCACAATATTTGTTATTGTTTCGTGTTCACGTGTGTGTATTGTTCTTAGAAAACCGTTAAACACATATTTTGTTCACATCTTAATAATGAACACTTCTGGAAAACCATCGATCCATTCTTGATCCTAATAAAAACGAAATATAATTGTCTTTTGAAATAATATTTTGATATAACGCGACCTTTGGTATACTTTGAAACATATATGCCCTATGCTATTCTGCATTTTCATTCATCTCCAAAATAACAGGCAAAATATTAATCTATACTTGATCTATATAGAATATCCTGTAGACAAACATTGACACAAGCTTCTGTATTCCTATACTTTCAACAGGTACACTTACACATCATCCAGCCCTGTAAGTCGATCCCTCAATAACGCATTCGGTACGATAAAAAGCCTGCAAGTCCTATTACGACAATAGCTAGAATGTCTGTTGTTTATGTCGGTCGAACATTTGGATCTCCAGTAAAAACACCACAAGCAGTATATATATTTGATTTTTTAAATAACCAATCTTTCATGTGTACATAACCTTGTATAGGTGCTCCGCTAGCGCCAGTTTCACGTTATGGACAAACACAAGCCTCACCTTTGTATATACAAACACGCATTGAAAACAGCATTCACATCTTTAAAGGTACGTGTGTGCATACACATACGTTTACTTATAAAAAAATGTGATCGTGTGAAAATACAGACGCAAACACGTACAAACAAATAAAATATGCTTCTGTTAGGTAATGTAGGGGGCACTGTTTAAATTCTTAATGAAACCTGTTATCACCCAGAGGGGGTTTTGAGAAATGTATTTAAATCACGATACTAAGGAATGTCCGACATTCAGGTTGTATTCGTGTCCAAAGAGGCCTGTAGTGACCGCCAGGTAACGCCCCGGTATGGCCTTGTCTGCCTATGTGGTGCCTAATCGATAATATTTATACTGGGCTTTCCTATCCAAAGCCTTATCATCAATTCGCATAGCTGACAAACTAAATGACTATCATTATTTTTGTTCTATTTTAATCTAAATTCAATTACCTATCACCGTTTCAGTATTAAGTGGGTAATCCAACATTCTTGTGAATTCCTTGTCAGTAATATGTCAGTGATTTGTTGATTTTGATAACGAAAGTTGAAGCTAATTATGCTCCGTACAACATGACTACGATAAAGACTTTGGATCAATAAACACGATTGTAGAACATTGTTAACTGTGATCACCTGTGGTAGGCATTAGACCTGGTAAAACTGAAGATGTCTATGGAAGCGCTGGTATTCGATCACCTATTCTAACGGTACATAATAAAGCCTGCTTGTCGTCTACCCATTATACCTTGTCGTCGATGATACAGATAAGAGGTCGATACACAGCTCAACAATTAATTGTTACATATTGCTGGTGACCGTCAGGTTTTTACTTGCTATCAAATATTCCTGGAAAAGCATTGTTAGCTTGATTGGAAGGAACAAAACTATAAAACACTTGTTTCAAATTTATAAAAAGAATTTTTGTTTTCATTTCAAAATATAATTAGCAATACATTTTTACTACATGTATATATATATATAGAATCAACAAAAGATAGTATTTTAAATGAAGTAATTATTTGAATGTGGAAGTACATTACCGGTGTGCCGCAATATAAAATATTCAATATGTCTGTCATGGCATATGTTGTACGGCTACTCAACTATGTACACGAGGGAAATCAAATGTGAAAGCACAGAAGAATGAATTTTTGTTTTATTTTCGTTCATTTCAATCGATGAATTTCTTCATTCAAAAGAAGGGGATGTTGATATCGCTTCTAAATATTGCTGGGATTTTTCTTTGTAAAATTGATATATAACATTTCTGATTCTTACAATACTGATTGATGAAATCCAAAACAGCAAGAAAATATAGATAGAAATGGTAAAAAAAAATATAGATTGAATAGATTTATTTCACTTTAAGATGTATGTTAACATTCTTGATTTGATGATAAAGGTTAAAATTGTTTCAATTTCAAGTTAGGACCACGAGGAATTACTGCCGACGAATAAAATTGAAAAGAATATTTAAGATATAATTTACACGATTTATACACGAGGCATACTTTTATGTGCCGGGAAACAGTGAGCCGAGCTAGCCAGTGTATAATCTATATTTGTTGACTGGGAATAAGATCAACATGCCATATGTTGAAGCAAAGGACGAAACGGTTTGGTCAGAGGGTTGAACATAACGCATAATAATGCTTACTTGATATTACTTTCTTCGATTGACCAAGATTTACATGGCGGTGTCGTCGGTGAAGCAGAAGACGCTTACTCTTTCGGCACACCTTGATGTATTAGTGCCAACAAACGATACAAACTGCACGATACAACTGAGTAAACATTACAACAGATAGCGTAACAACAAGATAAGCAGGGAGGCGAAATATCAGAAGATAAATGAGATTTTAAAATTAAGAGGAAAACAACAACGTGAATATTTAACAACCATGAGAAACATGGGAGTTCGTTTTTATACATTTTCAAAAGTTGTCGTAATTACCTCAACTACGTGATAATGCTTATCGAATAGCATTGAAGACTCTTCTACATCAGCACTTTATCTTTTCCTTAGACGAAACCAACATGGACAGTTTTCCACTTAGCGGTATGATAAGCGTGATGATTCTAATTTCCCGAGCGTGATTTTTTTTTCATTTCTGGATAGTAACATTCTTGCATTTCTAACCTATGATATTTTCATGTCGCATTTGATTCGATATTCAAGGATCTGTTCCTACATCACGATTTTCGTGCAAGGAATCGTCAACTAATGGACAAATTCGTAACACGGTATTTCCAAAAACGCAAGTTGATGATAATTATGAGATCGTTTTACGGTCGTCATAGTAACTTCATTAATGAATATTCTAATCCTTTGTCCGATGTGAAGCTGTACGTGTTTGATGCCGGTTCGTTCCATTGTCGTATACCTTGTTCTCATTTAGGAATGTGATATTGCTTACTTGGATTTACCAAGTTTTCACATGGCGGATGTCGCCGATGAAGCAGAAAGCGCTTAATCTTCCGCAATACCTGGTCTTATTTTCCTTGTTCCGAATTCAGGAGTCTCCGTGTAAAATTTATCTTTCGCTGATTTGTCTATCAAGGTACATCGTTAAATGATAATGTGGACGGATGACAATATTACGAGTCCATTTTTTATCATGTTTTGTCAGACAAGACATAAGCTGAGGTCGAAGAAACACATATTTTTGGCATGTTACATGAAAGGAAATGTTGTGTGGTATCTGGACTAGCGTGATTCAACCTTGACTTAAACCATTAAAACTGTTTATCGGTATAAAAAGCGGCGGACAATATCTTTAACGATAGGATTATCATTCCGTCCATTGCGATCATTTCACAAATATACCATCTTCTTTTATCATACTTTAAGGAATCGTGCTGGTAAAACTTGGCCGAAGAATCTAAGTTTATTATCTGTGTCTGCTTGGTTTAATTACAGGAATTTTATTGCCGTGAAAAAACGACATATTTATTTGTTATATAAAGCGTACTAGTGTGTCACGCACCTGCTATATCACTCGATTTTTTTTGGGAAATTTAATTCCTGCGTATACACAATTTCGTAAATATTTAAATGTGTATTTTGAGATAACTTAATTTACACCACCGCTCTCAATTTAGATTTATAACTTTGTGTTTTATGTTCTATGTATGTGATGTAATTTTTGTGTCTTGATAAACGGGAAGGTTGGCCCGAAGATTTGACAAACTGTTGCTATTACTTCATTGATATATATATATATATACTGTATATGCCTGATATTGACTTACACTGATGTAGATCATTTAAATACTACTCTCAGTTAAAAATATTCAGGAATGAATGTTAATACAAGGGACCAATCGTTATATTCTCATCATACTTTTGAATATCAGTACTTGTGAATTATAATGCGTTATGCTTGTAATGGAAATTCAAACTTAATGTCCTCTACCGTTTTTTGAAAATCCTTAATTGACTTTAAAATTCACTCATTTGATATGATAGGTTTTTTTAGTTGTGTTTTAAATTTAATTTATTGCAAACGCAAATACTTTTAGAACTGCATTTTAGCGATCGCGTTTTAATAATTTGTAAAATACATTATAAACGAGTCATTGGATGGCAAATAACACACAAACATAAGTTCACTTCGCTCGCCATTGTTCATAAAATCAATTTAACTCTTCTCTGGTAACTTACTTTCTATATTCTTGTTTCTTTATGCAATTTAAAACTGGACGTGTTTGATGCTCGTTAGTTTGCCTGTTGGTTCTGTTGTATGATATGAAGCTGGACGTGTTTGATGCTCGTTAGTTTGCCTGTTGGTTCTGTTGTATGATATGAAGCTGGACGTGTTTGATGCTCGTTAGTTTGCCTGTTGGTTCTGTTGTACGATATGAAGCTGGACATGTTTGATGCTCGTTAGTTTGCCTGTTGGTTCTGTTGTATGATATGAAGCTGGACGTGTTTGATGCTCGTTAGTTTGCCTGTTGGTTCTGTTGTACGATATGAAGCTGTTGGTTCTGTTGTATGATATGAAGCTGGAAGTGTTTGATGCTCGTTAGTTTGCCTGTTGGTTCTGTTGTATGATATGAAGCTGGACGTGTTTGATGCTCGTTAGTTTGCCTGTTGGTTCTGTTGTATGATATGAAGCTGGAAGTGTTTGATGCTCGTTAGTTTACCTGTTGGTTCTGTTGTATGATATGAAGCTGGACGTGTTTGATGCTCGTTAGTTTGCCTGTTGGTTCTGTTGTATGATATGAAGCTGGACGTGTTTGATGCTCGTTAGTTTGCCTGTTGGTTCCGTTGTACGGTATGAAGCTGGACGTGTTTGATGCTCGTTAGTTTGCCTGTTGGTTCCGTTGTACGGTATGAAGCTGGACGTGTTTGATGCTCGTTAGTTTGCCTGTTGGTTCTGTTGTATGATATGAAGCTGGACGTGTTTGATGCTCGTTAGTTTGCCTGTTGGTTCTGTTGTATGATATGAAGCTGGACGTGTTTGATGCTCGTTAGTTTGCCTGTTGGTTCTGTTGTATATGAAGCTGGACGTGTTTGATGCTCGTTAGTTTGCCTGTTGGTTCTGTTGTACGATATGAAGCTGGACGTGTTTGATGCTCGTTAGTTTGCCTGTTGGTTCTGTTGTACGATATGAAGCTGGACGTGTTTGATGCTCGTTAGTTTGCCTGTTGGTTCTGTTGTACGATATGAAGCTGGTGGTGTTTGATGCTCGTTAGTTTGCCTGTTGACTTCGTTTTGTGATATGAATCTGGTCGTGTTTGATGCTGATTAGTTTGTCTGTTGGTTCCGTTGTGTAATATGAAGCTGGACGTTTTTGATGTTCGTTAGTTTGTCTGTTGGTTCTGTTGTACGATATGGAGCTGGACGTGTTTGATGCTCGTTAGTTTGCCTGTTGGTTCCGTTGTACGGTATGAAGCTGGACGTGTTTGATGCTCGTTAGTTTGCCTGTTGGTTCCGTTGTGCGATATAAAGCTGGACGTGTTTGATACTCGTTAGTTTACCTGTTGGTTCTGTTGTATGATATGAAGCTGGGCGTGTTTGATGCTCATTTGCCTGTTGTTTCCGTTGTATGATATGAAGCTGGAAGTGTTTGATGCTCGTTAGTTTGCCTGTTGGTTCTGTTGTACGATATGAAGCTGGACGTGTTTGATGCTCGTTAGTTTGCCTGTTGGTTCTGTTGTACGATATGAAGCTGGAAGTGTTTGATGCTCGTTAGTTTGCCTGTTGGTTCTGTTGTATGATATGAAGCTGGACGTGTTTGATGCTCGTTAGTTTGCCTGTTGGTTCTGTTGTATGATATGAAGCTGGACGTGTTTGATGCTCGTTAGTTTACCTGTTGGTTCTGTTGTATGATATGAAGCTGGACGTGTTTGATGCTCGTTAGTTTGCCTGTTGGTTCTGTTGTACGATATGAAGCTGGACGTGTTTGATGCTCGTTAGTTTGCCTGTTGGTTCTGTTGTACGATATGGAGCTGGATGTGTTTGATGTTCGTTAGTTTGCCTGTTGGTTCCGTTGTACGATATGAAGCTGGACGTGTTTGATGCTCGTTAGTTTGCCTGTTGGTTCTGTTGTACGATATGAAGCTGGACGTGTTTGATGCTCGTTAGTTTGCCTGTTGGTTCCGTTGTACGGTATGAAGCTGGACGTGTTTGATGCTCGTTAGTTTGCCTGTTGGTTCCGTTGTACGGTATGAAGCTGGAAGTGTTTGATGCTCGTTAGTATACCTGTTGGTTCTGTAGTGTGATATATCGCTGGAAGTGTTTGATGCTCGTTAGTTTGCCTGTTGGTTCCGTTGTACGATATGAAGCTGGACGTGTTTGATGCTCGTTAGTTTGCCTGTTGGTTCTGTTGTACGATATGAAGCTGGAAGTGTTTGATGCTCGTTAGTTTGCCTGTTGGTTCCGTTGTACGGTATGAAGCTGGACGTGTTTGATGCTCGTTAGTTTGCCTGTTGGTTCCGTTGTACGGTATGAAGCTGGACGTGTTTGATGCTCGTTAGTTTGCCTGTTGGTTCCGTTGTACGGTATGAAGCTGGACGTGTTTGATGCTCGTTAGTTTGCCTGTTGGTTCCGTTGTACGGTATGGAGCTGGACGTGTTTGATGCTCCTTAGTTTGCCTGTTGGTTCTGTTATTTTATACCTTGTTCTCATTTGATGATGTTAACATGTAGGTATTTGGTTGAATTCGTTAGTTTTATTTTATCGTTTTTTAATCTAATTTCAGGAAACAGGATATGCTAGACTTGTACGATTAATGAAATTCGATGCTATCGGCACACCCGACACAGCTGTTTCTATATAGTTTACATAGATTAGAAAATCTCACATTGATTTCGAATGGTTTTTTCTTTGATTATTTGATGTTTGTTCAAACACATGCAATAAATCATAATCCGGAGAGAGATTTTACCATTTTTGTGTTTCGTATTTAATTATTTCGAAATAAGACATATACGGATAGCGGATTAAATTTTAACTGGACTAAAGAAAAGATATTAAACTGGACTGACAGGGATGTTTTCTTAACAGAAGTCATTATAACAGAGATTGTACAAGACACACAAGTCAATAGCACATTTCATTACAAATTTAGAGTTAGATACAGTAGAGCTAAACAATAAACCAAACTTCATCAAACAGCTGTTTCGTCCTTCTAGGACTCGTCGGTGATGCTAAGGGCCTAAATTTTGAAACCTGGGAGGAGACTCTCATCTTGTAAAAAAACGTTAACTAGAGGAAAGTCTCACGAGATGTACATTTTGGTGGGAGATGACGAAATTCATGGGGTCCCTTTATGTATAAGAACAATACCTTAATATAGAAAAGATTACGTCATAAGTAAATGTATACTTTTGTATGTCACAACTATTTAGACGATATATGAATATGTGACGTTTCAATGACTACACTCGGTCATAGGGTATGTACAGAGGCATACAGTACACGACATGGAAATGAAATCCAGACTTTATTATTAGACCGTACCATATGGACAAGATATAAATAAAACAAAATTAAAATATTCTTATACGTCATCAAGAACATGAACTTTTGTATTACGTCATCAAGAACATGGACTTTTGTATTACGTCATCAAGTGCATGTACTTTTGTATTACGTCATCACGAACGTGAACTTTTGTATTACGTCATCAAGAGTACGAACTCTTGTATTCTGGTTATCACGTGGAAAAAGTCATTTGAAAAATTTGTTTTCCTTTTCTGCTAGATTTTCATAAGGGCTTGTTTGATGTGAAAAAAAAATAATATTCGGCAAAACTTAAAGAATAGGTTCTATTGATTAAAGGTAATTAGGGATCTCGTATATCAAGACTGTACAGGTGAGAATATAAAAGTACAGGTGTATTGTTGCATGTACACAAGAAATACAACAATGCACGAACTTGACACTCAAAAGGTATGCTAAAGTTTTTGTCAATATAGATAATCGTACACGTCACAGGATAAATACAGTGTCGAATGAGATAAAGAAAACACATTAAGGAGGCAGACAACACAACAGGTGAAAATAACTATACGTAGTAAAATAGATTACGATCTAAAATCACCCCCAAATTACCCATATCTAAAGGGACATAGTATATTAAGCAACTTTCCCCGGTGTAGTAATAACGGGCTTTTAAAGTTCAAGCACAGATTAACTTAGACAGGTCAGCGATGTGTAAAATGTCCAGTACATAATCTACACTGACCACTGGGGAGAAAGAATCGGACCGATAACATCTGTCTCCTTGACCATAGGTCAACAGCGTGGTAAGCTTTTAAAGTGATATAAATACCTTTTTATACACGATTATGTGTAATATTATGACAATATATTACGTTGTAATTTCAACGTCACATTTTCAAGTAACTTGTCAGTAGCATGACGTCACAGCGGCCACATCTGTCTTACACTATGGAATCAGCATTATATTGTAGTGACACAGACACACTGTACTGTGATCCTTAGTTGTCATGCATACTGTCATTTTTGCAAAATTCCACCAGCCTTAGGACTTTCTTAAATCTATCTCATGTCATATAATTGATCGTACAGAGGTCATGTCTTTCATCAAGAAAAAGAAAAAATATAACGAAATTTTAAATGTTTCATATTTAAATTCAATTCAATTTTCTTATAAAAGGTAAAATTGTAAAATCTATAAAATAAAAGAAACAGAGTGAGATATTCATTATAAAGAAAAATAAAAAATAAAAAAACTGTCACAAAAATATGATTGACAAAAATATGTTTTCATAGATTATGCTGACAATGCTTTGCTGCCATAAATATGTTAAACTATTCTCACCTGTTTGATATCGGGAGAAGATGTTTTAATTAACAATCTGTGTGACACATACCCGTGAGAAAATTGCGTATTTCAGTGAAACCATTAATTGCTGAGAGACTGAATTATAACCGTGTCATTTTCGATCAATTATCTCGTTTTTAAGGTATATCAGATACCTATCCATTGAGTGTGACATCTCTAGGCGAGACATATGCTGCAATTTACTGACTGGATAATTCATGGGGAACTTAGTAAAAGCAGCGGGCCAACTCCGGTGTTCTATAAAGGACACTGATCATATATAATATATGTTTGGATGTATCATCTGATCGTGAAAAAACCCTTTTCTTCCTTTCCTCTGTTGGGTCAAAATTCACAATAACGGAGAAAAAAAAACTTACTAGGAAAATTCTTTATTAAGATATCGTCACATTGGCCACAAAGTCTTCGTTATGAAATTGACATCTCCTAAAGTCACGCCCATTTCCACTTCAAATAACTTCACTTCAGAAGTTTAAACATTATTTTAAAAGAAATTTCAGTAATGTCTGATACAATAATCATATAAGGTCACCTGTATATTTTTATTGAAATCTATCAATCTATCCTCCTCCTCCTCCTCCTCCTCCTCCTCATCATCATCATCATCATCATCATCATCATTCTACTCATCACCATCACATAATCATCATCAATTTCCTCCTCCTCATCAACTTCTCCTCCTCATCATCATCATTATCATCACAACATGTGATAACACAAAAAGACTAACATTGTTCTCTGTTTACTAGCCTCTACAATGTATTTTCCTGACCTGTTCAGTTCCTTTAAATCAACTGTATTGAACAGATCTAAAAACTTTGAACAAAGATGGCTGATACCATAAGTTTCTTCTTTGATTCGGGGTGTGTGGGACATGTAAATAGAAAGGAAACAGTTATTACAATAGCCATTATTTCTGGAAATATTTCTACAGCTGTCAGTTTCTATACAAAGATTATGGGCAGACAATCGCAATTTTATAATTGCAATTTTGCGTTGCCTTGGTAACAATTTAGATTACCCCATTCAGAAAATTCTATATCTTTGTGTGATATGAAGCTTGACACATTTGAAGCTCGTTAGTATGTCTGTTGTATACTTTGTTCTCATTTGAAAAAGTGACATTATTTTCTTGGATTGAGCAAGGTGTAAATGGCGGGGTGTCGTCGATGAAGCAGAAGACGCTTGTAGAACACCTGATCTTAATCTCCTTGTATTTTTTTTCAAATGTTTGTGTTTGTGTGTGTGAGGGTGTGTGTGTATGTGTGTGTGAGTGTGTGTGTGTGTGTGTGTGTGTGTGTGTGTGTGTGTGTGTGTGTGTGTGTGTGTGTGTGTGTGTGTGTGTGTGTGTGTGTGTGTGCGTGTGTGTGTGTGTGTGTGTGTGTGTGTGTGTGTGTGTGTGTGTGTGTGTGTGTGTGTGTGTGTGTGTGTGTGTGTGTGTGTGTGTTTGAATAATATTTCACCATATCAAAGACCTGATTGTCACATAAATAATCACAGATTCAAGGGAGACTACTCGTACATTTGTAGTTAATATAACTTGTACCTCCGAGGAAGATTTTATTTAAAAACAGCGACACACGGCGATGTTTTTTGTCAGTTTTATGTACCTGCTTGATAAGACAAATGCTTACTCTTGCGGGAACCTTTTCTTTTTATTAATTAAGTCCCATTTTAAATATCCTGGTTTTAAAAATCTCATATCAGCTCTTTAGAAAATAAAATCAAGCCAAAAACACTTTTATTGACATACGATACAAATAATGGGAAAAGACAACCCTAGATATTGATGACAGGACAAATCACCTCAGATCTTACTGGCCGTCAACTTCAGGAATACATTAATAGTTAAGTCTACAGTTGTAGACAAGTCTTTCCAGATTTCACGTATTTACCTCAGATTTTGCCGAGTGGATGAAAACACGTCAGATATTTCTTGCAGTGGTCTTGATGATAAAACATCGCAGTGATCTTGATGATAAAACATCACAGTGATCTTGATCTTAAAACATCACGGTGATCTTGATGATAAAACATCGCAGTGATCTTGATGATAAAACATCGCAGTGATCTTGATGACAAAACATCACAGTGATCTTGATCCTAAAACATCGCAGTGATCTTGATGATAAAACATCACAGTGATCTTGATCATAAAACATCACAGCGATCTTGATGATAACACATCGCAGTGATCTTGATGATAAAACATCACATTGATCTTGATCCTAAAACATCACAGTGATCTTGATGATAAAACATCACAGTGATCTTGATCCTAAAACATCACAGCCATCAAACGTATAAATGAAGTGGTAAACTGTGGTGAAAATGGTCTAGTATTTAATTACGGTTCAAAGAAGTTTCCATAATACATAAAAATGATAGTATCTTGACAAAAGAAAAAGCCCAATTGTCTTAACAGTCACCTGAATTTCATAAACATTGTTTGTGTTGTGTTACATATATCGCATCAAACATCTTGTTAACATAGTTAACTGTCATCCTATTTCATGGATTCTAACAGAGTTTGAATTAGAGAGAAAACCAAAAAAATCTCTGTAAGCAACTTAACCCCCTCCCTTGGGGAAAATGCAAGGATCATGAAATTTATGATTTTGGTTAAAACATCTTAAAAACCCTTCCATCTATGAAAAGTATTGGATTCTTCCATATCTGGGTGTTGAGGAGATTTTCGAAAATTTGATTCAATTTGACACCACCCCAGTCCCCTAGGTCAGAGACATTATAATTCATCAATTTGGTTAATCATTGGCCATGAAAATATCTAACGAATTTCATTAAAATTGGCTCAGGGGTTTTCAAGAAGAAGTAGAAAATGTAAATTATCTTACAACAGAACACAGATGTACTCGGGTAAAATGTTATCGCATTAGATCACCCTTACATTACTGGAATATTACTGAAATTCTTAACACATTTTTAATATCTAGTATGAAATGTATAATTAAAAAAATAACTACCTTGCAAACGTTTTATAAACAATGGGCCCCACAGGCCGTAAGTCATCTGAATATAAAGACCTATATATAAAAAAGGACAAGTAACCTCCACATGAGATACAAGTAACCACCACATAATATACCACAAGTAACCTCCACAGGTAACCTCCACATTAGATACCATATGTAACCTCCACATTAGATACCACAAGAAACCTCCACATTAGATACCACAAGTAACCTCCACATTAGATACCACAAGAAACCTCCACATTAGATACCACAAGTAACCTCCACATTAGATACAAGTAACCTCCACATTAGTTACCACAAGAAACCTCCACATAATATACCACAAGTAACCACCACATAATATACCACAAGTAACCACCACATAATATACCACAAGTAACCTCCACATTAGATACAAGTAACCACCACATAATATACCACAAGTAACCTCCACATAATATACCACAAGTAACCTCCACATTAGTTACCACAAGAAACCTCCACATTAGATACCACAAGTAACCTCCACATTAGATACCACAAGTAACCTCCACATTAGATACAAGTAACCACCACATAATATACCACAAGTAACCTCCACATGTAACCTCCACAGGAAACCTCTACATGAGATATCACATGTGACCTCCACATTAGATACCACAAGAAACCTCCACATGAGATACCACAATTAACCTCCACAGGGAACCTCCACATTAGTTACCACAAGAAACCTCCACATTGGATACCACAAGAAACCTCCACATTAGATACCACAAGAAACCTCCACATGAGATACCACAAGTAACCTCCACAGGGAACCTCCACATTAGATACCACAAATGACCTCCACATTAGATACCACAATTAACCTCCACAGGGAACCTCCACATTAGTTACCACAAGAAACCTCCACATTGGATACCACAAGAAACCTCCACATTAGATACCACAAGAAACCTCCACATGAGATACCACAAGTAACCTCCACAGGGAACCTCCACATTAGATACCACAAATAACCTCCACATTAGATACCACAGTTAACCTCCACAGGTAACCTCCACATTAGATACCATATGTAACCTCCACATTAGATACCACAAGAAACCTCCACATTAGATACCACAAGTAACCTCCACATTAGATACCACAAGTAACCTCCACATTAGATACCACAAGTAACCTTTTGAATACTGAATATTGTAACAATAATAATTTGCTTTAAAACGTATATAATCGTCTGTCGAGTAGTTTGTAATCTCAACAATTTCTTTTTGAAGCAAACCTCCACGGCGCGTTGCGCCGTACCAATAAATACGTTACTGTTTCAATTGGTTTAACCGTATTTTGTATACACAATACACAGCTCATCATTTTAAAAAAAAATCAGGTCAAGTTAATGTTAGTGGGGATTATATCCAATATCCGTTCTGTCGTAAAAATGACAACATAACGGGAAACATTTATTTGTTGAGACGAGAGGAAAATTTATTTTCTATTTTTTTTTTTTTTTTTTTAGAAGGAGTGGGTGGGGGGGGTGAATAATGTTAATAATCTTTTTATTTTCTTTCTTTTTGCTTTGATGGTCATTCATCATTGATTGTCAAATGCTTACCTTGGTCCCAAGCTAGGTTCTCAATCTTAACACCATTGATTAATAAGGAATTACATAATGGATGAGTAGTAACACGGAAGCTCTCGGAGACGTACGACCCTTTATCAAACACTTAATGTGTTATTCAGGAACGGTGATACTCGATACTGTGTCATTATTCGCTATCATACTAATTAGCTAAGTGTGATATAACTCATAATACAGTATGTATCTTCTTCCTGACTTTTCAAATATACTTTTGTTGCAATTACACCGGCAAAAGCTGATAAAACTTAGAATTCAATATATTGGAAAATCCCAAAGAAAATGTGTTTGTTTATCGTTTCGATTAAATTGGCCTACAGCAAGCTAGAAACGTCGTCCACTGTCAATTAAAAACAAATATCATATCAGCTTCTTTTTCTATTTTAACTGATGTAATACAGTCCTTTCCAAACTGACTAAGCGTAAATAAATAGCCAGAGAAATTGAGAACCAACCTATGATTCCGGATGTGTTATACTAACACCTGAGTCCCGCTACACGATGCATGTGATTTTAATAAGTCGTAAGCCCATATACATGTATTAATGTATGTTGTAAACATAATACCTGTGATGAAAACCGGTTTATCATTTCACGGAGAAAATTGGATTTTTTTATGTTTACTTCAGCTGTGCTCGTGTCTATCTTTTCTTGGTAGAAAGCTATTACAGTGAACAACAGACAAGGAAGCAATGCATGAAACTGCGTTTTAACTTTGAAGTAGGAAGTCGATCACTTCTCAAATATTCCTCTGGTTTAGATAGTGTATCCTTAAGACTGCAGAGTGGAATTCTATAGAAATGGGGGATCGACTTGAGGACTGGAACGATGAACTGTCTCGTCATCTTATTCCCGATTCTGTTATTTTGATGATTTATTTGGTGGTAGGGATCCTTGGGAATTCTCTCGTCATATACATACACACAGTCAAACTCAGAACTAAATGGGAAGACCGATTCTTCATACCGGTGTTAGCCATTGTGGATTTGATATCGTGTGTCGTAAGTAGCTCTTTCAGCTTTTCTATAAACATGCTTCCGGTCAAATACAGTAACAACAGCGCGTGCAAAATCATGTTTTTTCTTAACATGACGTGCACGTTGATATCAGCGCTCATGCTTGCCGTCATAGCGCTTAACAGGTACAGAAAAATATGTAAACCTTTCGAAAAACAGATGAATATGTTTTGGAAGAAGATCGCCATTGCTTGTGTCGTTGGTATTGCCTTGGTCATCTCTTGGCCTTGTTTCCTGTTCTACGGCTCGAAAGAGGTGTTCGAAGGTCAGATACAAGGGTACCGCTGTACTAGTGTCCGAGGTCCGTGGTCAACTATTCAGCCTCTCGTGTTCAAGGCTGCTGTAATGCTTTTAACTTTTACCATTCTTGTGTCGCTGGTGGTATTTTATTCATTGATAGGAAAAGTTGTGTTCTGTCATATGCTCAGATGCAAAAAGAAGAGCTCCAATTTCGGTCCCACAGAGGACGATTTTGAAACTCCGAACCCTATTTCTGGAGATTCATCCGATATTACGGACGTACCAGACACAAACACTGCGTCAGTTAACGACAACAAAATTCCATTAGATCCTGATGTCTTATCACCAATTGATAACAACACCAAATCACCACCTACTATGATAATTGATTCTGAGCAAAAGTCGTCAAACATTGGAGCAAGCAATGAAAGGTCGATTTTACCTGAAAAAGACCTTAAAATGCCTTCAAGAGAAGCTGGATTAACTAAGATCCGCGGGATACGGTTAGCCTTGATTTTCATGCTCATAACGGTCGTGTTTATTGTTTGCTATGTACCAAAAGTTGGAATGATGATTTACGAATCCCAGCATGAGAACTTCTGGATCGAACTTTCTCCCTCGGAACTGTCGGGCTTCAGGTTTATATACACTGCATTTATCATCAACAACATCGTTAATCCTATCATTTACGGCTTCCTCGACCGACAATTCCGTAAGGAGGTTATCAGTTTGTGTCGGTGTGTCAAGAAATAGGTGTATTCTTTGATTCTGACACGACGAAAACTTTCCGTGGATGTATTCCGATGGATCCTACTCGACCACGACTATCAGTGTAACGCTATACTGAAAATCGACTTTGCGACGTCGAGCTAAAAAGAATTGACTCTCACATAAAGTGTTATATGACATTCCTAAGTCTGATTATGCGAGAGAACTGGCGCTACTGCTTATTACTGATGTGTGTTCACACATGAACTGTGTTGCGTATTCACATTCATAAATATTGTATAATATTTAACCTGTACGAACAAAACAAGTGTTTTAAGTAGATATCGCTTCATGTGTTTGTTTTTTTCCCTTTTTTTTATTTCGAATAAATAGCACATAAATGGAAACTTCAAAAAAATCTCTGCTAAGAAATATAAGCGTCCCTTCTTCGAACAGCAGAAATCTAGGTCATAGACATCGACACGGTAATACACCTCGTCATCAAATCACTTCAAGGACACAGAAGCGCGATATAATGTAAACAAACAACACGGAAGTCACATTTTATTGTGATCTGAATGAGAGGTTTACTAACAGACTTGCTTATTTCGTAAACAACGTCTGTTGCAAAAATGACATCGAGAGAGACTTTGTAAGGGTAGTAGTTGTTTCCAGTCTGTATAAGTCTTAAGTCTCCGTGTTACGGTAACGTAACATACATCCTTAAGTCTCCGTTTTACAGTAACATAGTATACATCCTTAAGTCTCCGTGTTACAGTAACGTAGCATACACCCTTAAGTCTCCGTGTTACAGTAACAAGCATACATCCTTAAGTCCTCGTGTTACAGTAACAAGCATACATCCTTAAGTTTCCGTGTTACAGTAACAAGCATACATCCTCAAGTCTCCGTCTTACAATTACATAACATACATCCTTAAGTCTCCGTGTTACAGTAACAAGCATACATCCTTAAGTCCTCGTGTTACAGTAACGTAACATACACCCTTAAGTCTCCGTGTTACAGTAACAAGCATACATCCTTAAGTTTCCGTGTTACAGTAACAAACATACATCCTTAAGTCTCCGTGTTACAGTTACATAACATACATCCTTAAGTCTCCGTGTTACAGTAACAAGCATACATACTTAAGTCCTCGTGTTACAGTAACAAGCATACATCCTTAAGTCCTCGTGTTACAGTAACTAACATACACCCTTAAGTCTCCGTGTTACAGTAACAAGCATACATACTTAAGTCCTCGTGTTACAGTAACAAGCATACATCCTTAAGTCCTCGTGTTACAGTAACAAGTATACATCCTTAAGTCTCCGTGTTACAGTTACATAGCATACATCCCTAAGTATCGGTGTTACAGTAACATAGCATACATCCTTAAGTCCTCGTGTTACAGTAACAAGCATACATCCTCAAGTCTCCGTGTTACAGTTACGTAGCATACATCCTTAAGTCTCCGTGTTACAGTAACAAGCATACATCCTTCAATTATCATCTTACAGTAGCACTTTTCATCAAACAAATGTGCTGATTATTTTTCATAGAATATTTCTCACCTATGTTTGCTGCGTTCGATTGAGGGAGACGTTGAAATGACGTTATAATATGCATTTTACGTACATTTTGTATTGTTGTTTACTTTACGTTAAGGATGAACTTCTCTGAGAAGTAAAAAAAAGACAGTAATTAACATTTTTCTGATGATTTTTTTTTGTTTTTGTTTTTGTTTTTTTTTTTTTTTGAAAGGTTTGATTTTTCAATACAAATAAGGTTATGGTACTAGATATTAAGATAAAAAATATTTGAACATGCTCAATTTTCATTTCATTTGATGACAGAATTAATCTGCATATCAACCAAAAAAACGAGAAAGAAATTTCCATAATGACACAAATCTGTTATTTGGCTATCTTCCAGTTATCAAACTTTTTGAAGACTTTTTGAAAGAGAAATTTTCCAGAATAAGTTTCATGCTTTAAAGAAAGGGCTCTCTTTGCGTTATTTTCAGCCGAAATAGTCAATTTTTCTAAGATCGAGAAACCAGCTGAAATATTTATTTTCGTGTTCTAAAAATCGGGGAAAGTGGTCACCAAGTCGGAATTTACGAATTTGAATTCTGTGGTTTGTGGTGATAATTTATACAAAACTTTTGTTGAAATCTTCCCAGGATTTCTAGATTTATACTCAAGATAAGTACCTTAGCAACCAGAAAACGCTGAAATTATTGACGCTGATAACCGAATCTCGCCATCAACTTAAAACTGTACGCTGTCAAGTAATGTAGTCCATGAGCGAAATTTCTTTAAAACGTCACATAAATCGCCTTTTTTCAACTTAATCGGACCACTCTAGATGACATGAAATATAAAAAGACAAAGTCCAAGATGTTATGTTGGAATTAATTCAATATTTATCTATTTCAGTCTCTTATGTCGTTTAGCGTATAATAGTTAACGAGATCTGCCACTCGGACCTCGCAATAACATCATTCGAGGCAAGATTCCGGATGTTATGGGAAGAAATTGTTTGCGCATGTGTAGATATTGTGATTGGTTGATGTCTCAGCATTAGCGCTATCAGTTTGTTGTGATTGATGTGTGTGGAGACGGCTGGGTTCATAATTTTTTGCATGGATCTTAACGTAGGGAATTTCTTTAACTTAAAATTGGCCGTAAGGAAGCTAGCTTAACTCTTATTGTTTCCTGAACTTAAATAATGCTTTTCTATGGGAGTTAAGGTTTCCTTAAGTTAAGGAAGATTCATAAACCTGAAACCCGATGTTTGAAACAATTTCTTATTCTACTGTTTGGTAGAAACAACCGACTCCTGTAAACACAGAGTAGCTGCTCACATTGCAAAATAAATTATTAGATACTATATCCCGTGAGTCTAGATTGGCTGATTTATGAAGATTTGTTTATCTTCTTAGCATATAGGAGACCAGAACATCCACTTATACAATCATATAATTTACTTCCTGACAATACTTAAAAAAGTGTGTGTACATGAAGACATATTTCATCATAAATGTGTGTTGAAATGACAGTAATTAGAGCTGTACATAATGTATGTACATTAATTTATCTTTAGGGATTCTATCTTTTTTAATATCATCGAATTTCATTTTTGTCCTAGCTGGCACAGAGTACCCTGCCACGTCTATTGCACTTTTTGAGCTTGTGACTTTTTTCTTTCTTTTTTTTTCTTTCTTTTTCCATGTAACATATTGTCATCTTGTGTTGAAACCTTTCATAAAGATTTCATAAAGATAATATCTTATTTCGTGGAATTATTTTATAAAGATATTTTCGCTTATTCTATATAAAAAACCGGTCTACTCTTAAACCACGTAGCAATATCATTTCATTTATTTTCATTTTTATCAAAATTATGACATAATTTGATTCGGAACATTGTGAATTGTGTTAAGTCTTTACAAATTCAATATGTGCTCACTCTTTGAAGGTTTATACATAATTGTAATATAGATTACTTTGTATGATAATTCAATTTTATCAAATAGTATCTTTGCACGATAACGTATCTACGGAAGCGTATTAGTGCAACTTTTTTTAAAAAAAAATCTATTTTTATGTTTCACACGCACTACTCTGTAAAATTTACACTTTTATCTGTAATCTTTTTTACTTTAATCTGTATTTATTTTACTTTAATCTGTATTTATTTTACTTTAATCTGTATTTATTTTACTTTAATCTGTATTTTTTTTACTTTAATCTGTAAAATGTATCTGCTGCAAATTTTTATAAATTAATTTGTGTTGAGTGGAAAATTTGCAGAAAAAAAGTGTAAAGTTCATAGAGAAAAGTATCAAATTTACAGAGAAAAGTGTCAAATTTACAGAGAAAAGTGTAAAAATTACAGAGAAAAGTGTAAAAATTACAGAGAAAAGTGTAAAATTTACAGAGAAAAGTATCAAATTTACAGAGAAAAGTGAAAAATTTACAGAGAAAAGTCAAAACAGAGAAAAGTGTCAAATTTACAGAGAAAAGTGTCAAATTTACAGAGAAAAGTGTAAAAATTTACAGAGAAAAGTATCAAATTTACAGAGAAAAGTGTAAAATTTACAGAGAAAAGTGTCAAATTTACAGAGAAAAGTGAAAAATTTACAGAGAAAAGTGTAAAATTTACAGAGAAAAGTGTAAAAATTACAGAGAAAAGTGTAAAATTTACAGAGAAAAGTGTCAAATTTACAGAGAAATGTGTAAAATTTACAGAGAAAAGTGTAAAAATTACAGAGAAAAGTGTAAAATTTACAAATTTACAGAGAAAAGTGTCAAATTTACAGAGAAAAGTGAAAAATTTACAGAGAAAAGTGTCAAATTTACAGAAAAGTAAAAAGTGTCAAATTTACAGAGAAAAGTGAAAAATTTACAGAGAAAAAAATTTACAGAGAAAAGTATCAAATTTACAGAGAAAAGTGTAAAAATTACAGAGAAAAGTAAAATTTACAGAGAAAAGTGTAAAAATTACAGAGAAAAGTGTAAAAATTACAGAGAAAAGTGTCAAATTTACAGAGAAAAGTGTACAGAGAAAAGTGTCAAATTTACAGAGAAAATTTACAGTCAAATTTACAGAGAAAAGTGTAAAAATTTACAGAGAAAAGTTTACAGAGAAAAGTGTAAAATTTACAGAGAAAAGTGTAAAAATTTACAGAGAAAAGTGTAAAAATTTACAGAGAAAAGTATCAAATTTACAGATAAAATTATAAAATTTACATAGAAAAGTTTAAAAATTACAGAGAAAAGTGTCAAATTTACAGAGAAAAGTGTAAAAATTTACAGAGAAAAGTGTCAAATTTACAGAGAAAAAGAGAAAAGTGTAAAAATTACAGAGAAAAGTGAAAAATTTACAGAGAAAAGTGTAAAATTTACAGAGAAAAGTGAAAAATGTACAGAGAAAAGTGTAAAAATTACAGAGAAAAGTGTAAAAATTACAGAGAAAAGTGTAAAAATTACAGAGAAAAGTGTAAAAATTACAGAGAAAAGTGAAAAGTGTAAAATTTACAGAGAAAAGTGTAAAAATTACAGAGAAAAGTGTAAAAATTTACAGAGAAAAGTGTACAGAGAAAAGTGTAAAATTTACAGAGAAAAGTGTCAAATTTACAGAGAAAAGTGTAAAAATTTACAAAGAAAAGTATCAAATTTACAGAGAAAAGTGTAAAAATTACAGAGAAAAGTGTCAAATTTACAGAGAAAAGTGTAAAAATTACAGAGAAAAGTGTCAAATTTACAGAGAAAAGTGTCAAATTTACAGAGAAAAGTGAAAAATTTACAGAGAAAAAAAATTACAGAGAAAAGAGAAAAGTGTAAAATTTACAGAGAAAAAAAATTTAAAATTTACAGAGAAAAGTGTAAAAAATTACAGAGAAAAGTGTCAAATTTACAGAGAAAAGTGTAAAAATTACAGAGAAAAGTATCAAATTTACAGAGAAAAGTATCAAATTTACAGAGAAAAGTGTAAAAATTACAGAGAAAAGTGTCAAATTTACAGAGAAAAGTGTCAAATTTACAGAGAAAAGTGTAAAATTTACAGAGAAAAGTGTCAAATTTACAGAGAAAAGTGTAAAAATTACAGAGAAAAGTGTAAAAATTACAGAGAAAATTTACAGAGAAAAGTGTATCAAATTTACAGTATCAAATTTACAGAAAAGTGTAAAAATTACAGAGAAAAGTGTCAAATTTACAGAGAAAAGTGTAAAAATTTACAGAGAAAAGTGTCAAATTTACAGAGAAAAGTGTAAAAATTACAGAGAAAAGTGTAAAAATTACAGAGAAAAGTGTAAAAATTACAGAGAAAAGTGTCAAATTTACAGAGAAAAGTGTAAAAATTACAGAGAAAAGTGTCAAATTTACAGAGAAAAGTGTAAAAATTTACAGAGAAAAGTATCAAATTTACAGAGAAAAGTGTAAAAATTTACAGAGAAAAAAAAATTTACAGAGAAAAGTGTAAAATTTACAGAGAAAAGTGTCAAATTTACAGAGAAAAACAGAGAAAAGTGTCAAATTTACAGAGAAAAGTGTAAAAAAAAGTGTACAGAGAAAAAAAATTTACAGAAAAGAAAAGTGTAAAATTTACAGAGAAAAGTGTCAAATTTACAGAGAAAAGTGTAAAAATTTACAGAGAAAAGTGTAAAAATTACAGAGAAAAGTGTAAAATTTACAGAGAAAAGTGTAAAAATTTCAGAGAAAAGTGTCAAATTTACAGAGAAAAGTGTAAAAATTACAGAGAAAAGTGTAAAAATTTTCAAATTTACAGAGAAAAGTGAAAAATTTACAGAGAAAAATTTACAGAGAAAAGTGTAAAAATTTACAGAGAAAAGTGTTTACAGAGAAAAGTGTAAAAATTTACAGAGAAAAAAATTTACAGAGAAAAGTGTAAAAATTTACAGAGAAAAGTGTAAAATTTACAGAGAAAAGTGTCAAATGTACAGAGAAAAGTGTCAAATTTACAGAGAAAAGTGTCAAATTTACAGAGAAAAGTAAAATTTACAGAGAAAAGTGTAAAAATTTACAGAGAAAAAAAATTTACAGAGAAAAGTCAAATTTGTAAAATTTACAGAGAAAAGTGTCAAATTTACAAATTTACAGAGAAAAGTGTAAAATTTACAGAGAAAAGTGTAAAATTTACAGAGAAAAGTGTAAAAATTACAGAGAAAAGTGTCAAATTTACAGAGAAAAGTGTAAAAATTTACAGAGAAAAGTGTCAAATTTACAGAAAAGAGAAAAGTCAAATTTACAGAGAAAAGTGTAAAAATTTACAGAAAAGAAAAGAAAAGTGTAAAAATTACAGAGAAAAGTACAGAGAAAAGTGTAAAAATTACAGAGAAAAGTATCAAATTTACAGAGAAAAGTGTAAAAATTTACAGAGAAAAGTGTAAAATTTACAGAGAAAAGTGTCACATTTACAGAGAAAAGTGTAAAATTTACAGAAAAGTGTAAAATTTACAGAGAAAAGTGTCAAATTTACAGAGAAAAGTGTAAAAATTACAGAGAAAAGTGTCAAATTTACAGAGAAAAGTGTAAAATTTACAGAGAAAAGTGAAAAATTTACAGAGAAAAGTGTAAAATTTACAGAGAAAAGTGTAAAATTTACAGAGAAAAGTGTCAAATTTACAGAGAAAAGTGTAAAAATTACAGAGAAAAAAATTTACAGAGAAAAGTGTCAAATTTACAGAGAAAAGTGTAAAAATTTACAGAGAAAAGTGTCAGAGAAAAGTGTAGAAAAATTTACAGAGAAAAGTACAGAGAAAAGTGTAAAAATTACAGAGAGAAGTGTCAAATTTACAGAGAAAAGTGTAAAATTTACAGAGAAAAGTGTCAAATTTACAGAGAAAAGTGTCAAATTTACAGAGAAAAGTGTAAAATTTACAGAGAAAAGTAAAATTTACAGAGAAAAGTGTAAAAATTACAGAGAAAAGTAAAATTTACAGAGAAAAGTTTACAGAGAAAAGTGTCAAATTTACAGAGAAAAGTGTCAAATTTACAGAGAAAAGTGTACAGAGAAAATGTCAAATTTACAGAGAAAAGTGTAAAATTTACAGAGAAAAGTGTAAAAATTACAGAGAAAAGTGTCAAATTTACAGAGAAAAGTGTAAAAATTACAGAGAAAAGTGTCAAATTTACAGAGAAAAGTGTGTCAAATTTACAGAAAAGAAAAGAAAAGTGTAAAATTTACAGAGAAAAGTGTAAAAATTCAAATAAAATTTACAGAGAAAAGTGTCAAATTTACAGAGAAAAGTGTCAAAATTACAGAGAACAGTGTAAAATTTACAGAGAAAAGTGTCAAATTTACAGAGTAAAAAGTGTCAAATTTACAGAGAAAAGTGTAAAATTTACAGAAAAGAAAAGTTACAGAGAAAAAAAATTTACAGAGAAAAGTGTACAGAGAAAATTTACAGAGAAAAGTGAAAAAATTACAGAGAAAAGTGTCAAATTTACAGAGAAAAGTGTCAAATGTACAGAGAAAAGTGTCAAATTTACAGAGAAAAGTGTCAAATGTACAGAGAAAAGTGTCAAATTTACAGAGAAAAGTGTCAAATTTACAGAGAAAAGTGTAAAATTTACAGAGAAAAGTGTAAAAATTACAGAGAAAAGTGTAAAATTTACAGAGAAAAGTCAGAGAAAAGTGTCAAATTTACAGTGAAAAGTGTAAAAATTACAGAGAAAAGTGTCAAATTTACAGAGAAAAGTGTAAAATTTACAGAGAAAAGTGTAAAATTTACAGAGAAAAGTGTAAAATTTACAGAGAAAAGTGTCAAATTTACAGAGAAAAGTATCAAATTTACAGAGAAAAGTGTCAAATTTACAGAGAAAAGTGTCAAATTTACAGAGAAAAGTGTAAAATTTACAGAGAAAAGTGTAAAATTTACAGAGAAAAGTGTAAAATTTACAGAGAAAAGTGTCAAATTTACAGAGAAAAGTGTAAAAATTACAGAGAAAAGTGTCAAATTTACAGAGAAAAGTAAAATTTACAGAGAAAAGTGTAAAAATTACAGAGAAAAGTGTAAAAATTACAGAGAAAAGTGTCAAATTTACAGAGAAAAGTAAAAATGTGTGTAAACCATTAAATTTAAGAAAAGGTCAAATTTACAGAGAACAGTTGCACTAATACGCAAATTTACAGAGAAAAGTGTACGAAAAGTGTAAACAGAGAAAATGTAAAATTTAAGAAAAGTGTCAAATTTACAGAAAAGCACAGAGAAAAGTCGTTTAAACAATGTGACAAGAAATCGGCACAAATTTAGGATCGTTGTACTTAACTTTCACGTCACATAAGTTGTATATTTGTAGACTGTCTTTGTTAGACTGTTCGTGTATAAGTACCAATATTATGGTGGTTTGTTTACCAGATATAACCTCAAAGAGATTCCAGACGAACACAAGTTTGTTTTGGCTCCAATAAATCTCTAAAGTGAGTCAGTCAGTCAATTTCCTGAATAACTTACTGGCTTGTAATAATATATTTTTATTATAACTTGATTTTGGATAACACACTGATTTGCAATAATATATAATTGGAATAACTTACTCGTTTGTGATATTCTATATTTGGAATAACTTACTCGCTTGTGATATTCTATACTTGGAATAACTTACTGGTTTGTAATATTCTATATTTGGAATAACTTACTCGTTTGTAATAATCTATATTTGGAATAACTGGTTTGTAATATCTATATTTGGAATAACTTACTCGTTTGTAATAATCTATATTTGGAATAACTTACTCGTTTGTAATAATCTATATTTGGAATAACTTACTCGTTTGTAATAATCCATATTTGGAATAACTTACTGGTTTGTAATATTCTATATTTGGAATAACTTACTGGTTTGTAATATTCTATATTTGGAATAACTTACTCGTTTGTAATAATCTATAATTGGAATAACTTACTCGTTTGTGATATTCTATACTTGGAATAACTTACTGGTTTGTAATATTCTATATTTGGAATAACTTACTCGTTTGTAATAATCTATATTTGGAATAACTTACTGGTTTGTAATAATCTATATTTGGAATAACTTACTCGTTTGTAATAATCTATATTTGGAATAACTTACTCGTTTGTAATAATCTATATTTGGAATAACTTACTCGTTTGTAATAATCTATATTTGGAATAACTTACTGGTTTGTAATATTCTATATTTGGAATAACTTACTGGTTTGTAATAATCTATATTTGGAATAACTTACTCGTTTGCAATAATCTATATTTGGAATAACTTACTGGTTTGTAATAATCTATATTTGGAATAACTTACTCGTTTGTGATATTCTATATTTGGAATAACTTACTGGTTTGTAATAATCTATATTTGGAATAACTTACTCGTTTGTAATAATCTATATTTGGAATAACTTACTGGTTTGTAATATTCTATATTTGGAATAACTTACTCGTTTGTGATATTCTATATTTGGAATAACTTACTGGTTTGTAATAATCTATATTTGGAATAACTTACTCGTTTGTAATATTCTATATTTGGAATAACTTACTGGTTTGTAATAATCTATATTTGGAATAACTTACTGGTTTGTAATATTCTATATTTGGAATAACTTACTCGTTTGTGATATTCTATATTTGGAATAACTTACTGGTTTGTAATAATCTATATTTGGAATAACTTACTCGTTTGTAATATTCTATATTTGGAATAACTTACTGGTTTGTAATAATCTATATTTGGAATAACTTACTGGTTTGTAATAATCTATATTTGGAATAACTTACTGGTTTGTAATATTTCTATATTTGGAATAACTTACTTCGTTTGTAATATTCTATATTTGGAATAACTTACTGGTTTGTAATATTCTATATTTGGAATAACTTACTCGTTTGTAATATTCTATATTTGGAATAACTTACTCGTTTGTGATATTCTATATTTGGAATAACTTACTGGTTTGTAATAATCTATATTTGGAATAACTTACTCGTTTGTGATATTCTATATTTGGAATAACTTACTGGTTTGTAATATTCTATATTTGGAATAACTTACTGGTTTGTAATATTCTATATTTGGAATAACTTACTGGTTTGTAATAATCTATATTTGGAATAACTTACTCGTTTGTAATAATAATTTGGAATAACTTAGTTTGTAAAAATCAATATTTGGAATAACTTACTGGTTTGTAATATTCTATATTTGGAATAACTTACTGGTTTGTAATATTCTATATTTGGAATAACTTACTGGTTTGTAATATTCTATATTTGGAATAACTTACTGGTTTGTAATAATCTATATTTGGAATAACTTACTGGTTTGTAATAATCTATATTTGGAATAACTTACTGGTTTGTGATATTCTATATTTGGAATAACTTACTCGTTTGTAATAATCTATATTTGGAATAACTTACTGGTTTGTGATATTCTATATTTGAAAAAACTTACTCGTTTGTAATAATCTATATTTGGAATAACTTACTCGTTTGTGATATTCTATATTTGGAATAACTTACTGGTTTGTAATAATCTATATTTGGAATAACTAACTCGTTTGTGATATTCTATATTTGGAATAACTTACTCGTTTGCAATAATCTATATTTGGAATAACTTACTGGTTTCTAATAATCTATGGTTGGCATAACTTTCTCGTTTGTATACCTATGTCTACAATGTATTCTCTAATGATTGAACTTTCAGTAACTATAATGCATTGGTGCGTCTACTTTCTTTGTTACAATAAAGACGTACATGCTACATTTAATAACAGTGTTTTCGTTTCCTCTAACTGCAGGCTGGTTAGTTAGAGTACACTACTTTTTATTTTTTCCTATTTTGAAGGACAGCGGCTTTATGTAATTTTCACAAACCTATTTACAGTTTAATTTAAATGGCAACATCTGCCATTTAAACGGCTTTATGTCGTTAGAATTTATATCACTTCCTGGTTCACTGTTCAGCAATAACGGTGTTTATATTCAGGACACGTGACACTTTTCATATGTTAGTTTATTAAAGGCTGTATTCCAGAGAGGTTTTGACAAATTCCAGAGTGAATTAATGTGTATTATATGAAACATTACATTCCATGTACCATAAATAGTAATGTAAGGAAAAATTCAATGATGACGTCATTTGGACACAATGCCTAACAATCGTACAAATTTAAAGATTTATACATTTTAAATAGCTATTGCAAATGTTTATCAAAATAAGAGGAAAAAATCAATCTCAAGTGTGTTTACATCCTGCAACAATAAATAAATGAAGTTTTAATCACATGTACGCAATTATGTGAGTGATTAAATCACAGAGGTATGACAGTCGCGGACACGTCATTGCATAATCATTTATAATATAGAGTTTCACATTCGCTACTTCGGCTGTTCGGCCTTGGAGTGGGCGAGCATTTATCTCGTTATAAGGTAAAAATTGAGGTAATGACGTCACAGTGTAATCAGATACAATGTACCTCGAGATAACGAAGTCGGTAACAAAGCCGATATGGACCCATGCTTCTATGTTAGGTAGGTATAGGAAAATGCATTAGGCTATTCTAATTCATTTTGGAAAAAAAATACATAAAATTAAAATTTATCTACTTCTGTTATCTTCTGAACCCGGTAGTAGGTTCTATGTGGAAGGATAAAAAGAAAGTTTACATATTTACATCATAATACAGTCACCATATCATACTACCCAGCTTTTATTTATCTCGATGTTATGATATACATTGTCCGACTTGTCTTTATCTCGATGTAATGATATATATTGTCCGGTCTGTCTTTATCTCGATGTTATGATATATATTGTCCGGTCTGTCTTTATCTCGATGTTATGATATATATTGTCCGGTCTGTCTTTATCTCGATGTTATGATATATATTGTCCGGTTTGTCTTTATCTCGATGGTATGATATATATTGTCCGGTTTGTCTCTATCTCGATGTTATGATATATATTGTCCGGTCTGTCTTTATCTCGATGTTATGATATATATTGTCCGGTCTGTCTTTATCTCGATGTCATGATATATGTTGTCCGACTTGTGTTATTTCGATATTATGATATCTTTGTTTTGTAATTATAACATATTAAACTTGTGATTACCAAATATTTTCTTGAAACTAGGTGATCTGTATTTTACTACCGAGTATCATAAATATGAAACCTGTATCATGTAGATTTTACCTGGTGAGATTTTTACCCGATAGTAGTTCTCTTATACATCCTCATATTGTAGAAGATACTCGTGTTTACTTACTATTTACTTACTTTGACTGTATAAGAAATATACATCTGTAAGTTATTGAATCGTCAAACGCCAACAATCATTCAGATCTCTCTGAGTTACTTCCCTTTCTATCTCTGTGTCGGTTCAGAATAGTATAGCGATAAGCTTAACAGCGGATGGAGTCCTCGAATCACATACAGCGTAATTTAGTAAACAGATATCACAGAGAAAAAATGTTGTTATCTTGTTTAAAATACATATTAACAACTGTCCATAGCAAATCATGACGTCACAAGTTGTATAAAAAAATATTGAAATTATAACACTTCAATTCAGATTTTTTAATCAATAACACAGTTTTATATACAAATTTAAACTGATTAAATACTTTATATATCAATATTTGAACTTCCTTTTACAAAATTGTTCACATCTTGATTGTGATCATGTGTCGTCCGTGGTCAACACAGAGCACACCCATATACATATGTACGGATTGTACGGTTTCCTTTTTACACATCGTTTTGCACTGGGTTCAAAGTTCAACAAACATAACAAAATATAACAATATTAACACGCGTCCGTTTTTACGCAACTTCCGTTCTGTCATCATCACACACACAATATAACAACAGGGAGTTATCTCCCCTATCCACAGAAGTAAGGCGGGTACATTCCGTAGGGAAACGAGTAAAAATATCCAGGCAGCTGTGGGCGTTGTTGGAAAGGCGGTGTCATCACTGAGGGCTGTTTCTGATTGGCTAGAGGTGAGCTTGGTGACGTAGGTGGACGGGGAAATGGCATCATAGGACCGGGCACGACTTGGGATGGCGAGGAGGGTGACCCAAGCATAGGACTTCCGGGCAGAAAACCGTAGGAGGCGACTGGTGACATGACTGGGGAAAGAGGCGACATGAAGGGGGATGGAAACGCCCTGTGGTCGTATGCCATCATGCGTTTGTCATCTTGCACCCTCTTGCGCCATCGAGCTCGTTTGTTCTGGAACCAAACCTGTAACAAGGAGAATAGCGATATATCAATATGTATCTCGGATATAGAGAGAACATGGATTGAGCTCAAACGTTTTTCTGTTCCGTTTAAAATTTCTGAATGGAACAGGAGCTAATTTGATGACCTTAATATACTTTGAGCATCAAAATATCGTGTCTTTCTCAACAAGAATGTTGTGATTTTTTAAGATTTGTTTTAGATAAAGCCCGAGGTCATGATATGGCATAAATAGGCGATATGATTCCATAACTTTTAATTTGCTATGAATGCAATATTAAGAAAGCGATGATTTTATTATTAGTATTTTACCGTGAACTGATGTATGAATTAGCATTATCTTAAAAAACAGTGCATTAAACAACTGGAAAGTGATAGGACCAGCATTATCTAATGTTATATTCCGCATAGCAGTACTAGAATCTAAATACAAAGTACACAAGACAACATGGACCAGATGATTTTGTTTGCGAGTACTGTTCGTTTCCATGCAATTTCAATGTCAATTTCATTTATCCGATTGGTTCCGTAAATTGTTTACCTTTATCTTAGTTTCAGCGATACCAAGGTCACGTGACATTTCTTCCATGCGTTCCGAGTCAGGGTAGGGATTTTCATGGAACACTTTCTCCAATGCCTGGACTTGACTAGGCGAATAGTTTGTCCTTTTCTTTATTTTAGAAGTTTGTGCAGATTCTGGTGTCACTGCAGTAGAGAGTTCCGGTGATGACGTTGTAAGACTTCCGGCGGAAGGAGATTGGTCCGATAGAGAACTCTGGGTAGACATGGACATATCCGTCTCCTTGCAAGAAATATCAGTAGAACGAGATGTTCCAAGGGAATCATTTTCCAGAGACGTTCCGAGTGAGTCACTTCCTAGAGACGTTCCGAGTGAGTCATTGACAACATCGATCAGTTCTTCTGTAAAATCGACATATGGAATGTACAAAAAATATTAATAGTTATTCTGCAAACGTTTGTAAAGTAAATGCATGAACAAAATATTTTTATTTCCTTTTTTCATGCATATTAATAATTTGCCTTGTACAGTGTGGTCACTGCTTTACTACTTAAAAAAAACATTCTAGGCCATTGCCACAGGGTTTGGCCAATAGATTTTTCTACGTACCCCTGTTTGCTGCGCTCTTTCATAAACCACATGTACGTGAACTTTTTACCCATAGAAATGGACGGAAAATACATGTTTCAATTAAACCGATGCAAATTTCGTGAACATTTTTCTGAATTAACCCGACTGCGAACTGACAACTGTATAACATACGAACCTTCCTCACAAGATCTATCCGAGGCCGCGTCAGAGGAAGCTGACTGTGGAGTTGTGGTCAGCAGTACAGGAGATGTAACCGGAAATGGAGCCATTCTCTCAGCCGGATAATAAGTATTGTCGGTGAGGCTCTGTTTTGTGACGTCATATGCGGAATCAGTGACGTAGTTGTTGTTGATTGACTCGTGTAGGATTTCCGTTCCAAAATGCGGATTAAAACTACTGTCACGTGACTCGAACGATTCCCTCCGGGTATAGAGCATGTTTTGGTGCTGGGTTACCTCCGGTAGACGATTATGACTGCGCTGTACGTCTTCCGGTTTAACCTGGCTATCAAGCTGCTGGTTCAGCTCGTTTAGCTGCCAACAGATCAAAATAGTTATTAATGTCCATATAATATTCATCACAAGTGTATGCATATGTATCGAAAGTGTTATTGGTGATAAAATGGGTTTCATTATTGTAACTTGCAGATAGAAGTTGGAAAATAAATGTCACTGTTTTTCTTTTCATTTTGGTAGATGAGGAATAAAATGTCGTGTGGTTACTTCATTTTTTTACGCAAAATTTTTTTTTTAAATCCTTTTTAAATTATCACATCGAATATGAGTATATCTAAGTTTAGCTGTATCTCAGCGAATAAAACTTAATCAAATAATTACGTTGAAATGGATTTCTGCATAGGTTCAACGTCCAAAGAAATAATCCTGAACTTTACAAACGTAAAAGTTCGTTCTTGGCTGAAAAATTGTTGAAGAAAGAGGGCGAAAAGTGAAAAAAATTTCACATACAGTTATACAATGATAAGAATATGGGAATTTCGTTAGTCTGTGTTTTTGTAAGACCGTCACTCTCGATATATCAAATACCACTAAATAACAGGAACAAGGATTGAATTTTCAAATTACTAAACCCATTTTGCCGACTTTACATGACAAATCTATATCTATTGTTGTGAATTAACTTGACACAAATTCAGAAAAAAAACTTGTTAATTTGTTTATAAAAAAAAAAAAAAAAAAAATCCGTAAAAATATAGTAATTGATGGAAAAAATCCATTAATTTTCCAACCATTTAGTTTCCTTATGTTAATTTTTTTTAATCAAGCAGTATCAAACCACATCTACATATATCGATGATCAATGATACTGTAACCAGATGAAAACCCGGCTGACATCTTCTGTCAACTTCTGGATTCTGTTTTGTATGTGTTCAGAATCATCAGAAACTGACTTTTTCAACGACATTATTTCACATTGTTACATTTAAATCAGATTTACAACATCATACATTCGTTTTGGTCACGGCACACTTCCGGTAACCAAGTAGTACATGGCGTAAAGTTGAGACTGGTCTGAAGTTTACAAGGGGAAGTAACTCTTGTAACACACAAAGCGGTACAAAATTAACTGAACTCCAAATGTTAAATACTTTTTTGTCGTCCATTTGTATAATTTTTTTACATGTTTGTTTGTTAATTCTCACGAAATAAATATCCCTGACACATACTTTATAGAACACATGTTGAGTTGAAGCTTTAAAGCGTGTACGACCAATATTTCTAAGGAAAATGTATTTATTTAATTTATTGCAATGTTGAGACACCAATTAAACCGTCTTAGTTGTGTCATCACTGCATACATACTGTTTGTATCTAGTCACGGCAGGTTATGCTCGATTTCACCTCCTCAGTCAATCACTTTTTAAGTTTAAGATCCAGAATTATTACACCATTCTAGGAATATATCATGCCGATTCTAAAAAGCAATATATATATTTGTGTATGTCATTATGTTATTTAAAGTGTTAAAATCTATACTCAATATGATTAGAACAACCCACCTTGACTTGCATGTTGAGATCTCAGGTATAGTGTACTGTGGATCACGGTGACGATTGGAGACGTTAGTGATCAAAGCTGAATAATAATCAGAAATTATAGTTGAATTCTTTTTTTATACCCAGAATAACAAATCCCTGGCACTACAGGTGAGTGATTTGATCGACCAATCAGCGGACAGAATTACGGCCATCGTCGCTGACATGTACTCATCTCCTTGTGAACTTACCTGTCCCGGTGTCTCGTAGTGCTCTAGCACGTTTCTGCAAGATACACGTAATTATTTGATTGGTAAGGTAAACAGATTTATGGAGTTAATCTAATTTACCAATTAATTATTGTCTAAACAGAATGATTAATCACTCTTGTTGTCACACCTAAATAGTGACCACCGGTCAGGCACGTGCGGCAAAATTTCGTGTGATGGATTTCACTCGAACTCATCAAAATCACTCACGGTTTCATAAATGGTATATGACACGAGTATTCAAATCAAAGTCAATATAACTAAACAATGATAATAAAAAATAGAAATTAAACAATTGTCTGTCAATTTTTTCTTGAATTTGAAAACTTGTGTGATGTGTTTCGGAGTTAAAATGTTTATTTTTTAAGGGAAATGTCATTTTTAATCGGTAAAAATGAATTTCTGTGGTCCATCTTTCCCCGAAAAGTCAATATTTAATTTTTTAAGTTTGAAACTTTAATAATATATTTGATATATGATGCAACCCGTTGAACATTACCAAATTATATAAACCAATTTTAATACAGGTCCCTTCCTCGGTGTATTTTAAAGATGGGTCCTATTGGAACACTTTAAAAACTGTACACGTGGAATTTTACTTTTCAACACCATATCAACCAGCTTAATACGGGAACATAGGAAACTTGTATTTACGTTTTAAAAGACTACATATCGAAGAAAGTAAAAATCTGTTTGCAATTTTTTGTGTTAAAAATCTTTCCCTATATCACATGGGGGTAGTTTTTTTCGATGTTATCTCCTGCTGTTATTTTCGTCCGTGTCTTCTGTCATTTTGGTTAATGAAGATACCAAATAGCATTGCTGCCCCCAATGTAATTTTTGTGGTACCTCTTACTTCATATACTATTTATCTATTCTTGGTTTCCGTAGTGACATCTGTTCTCATACGACCTGACTGTTCAATAGCATAAATTAATTTTTGAAAATCCCCAAAACATCTGAACGTCTTCTCTTTCACTCGAAATTTCTTTTCTATTCTAAAATTCTGTTCCATTTTTCAATTTAATAAAGACAAGTTGTAAACAATATGTGTAGTTCATATTAATATTTCTTAATTTTTCATTAATTTAATTTCTGTACAAAGTTTATCATGAGTCTGTTAATTTACAGTGTCGTTGATTTTAATCACAATCCGACCTGGGATCATCTAGATTAGGAGTCATTCTGAAGTTATCTCATTTCAAAATATTTTATTCTCAATACATATACATTACAATAATTGAATTTACAAAAGAAAGTACAGTATATATGTATTAACAAAAGGAATTAGACAACAGGCGTATAGCCTATATAAGTATTTTCCTACAAGTTACCGGAACTGTTTGTTTTATTTTAGAGTATAATATAAATTAAGGACGGAAGCTGAGAAGAATAATGAGCATAAATATGAAAATAAAAACACATTCTCACTCATTCTCATACATGTACTATAAATGAAATTCAGTTAGAACTTGCAATGATAATTTTACTTGAGATTTACAAATCGTTTAGTTTTTTTAAGATAGGAGCTAGTATTCTCAAGTATTCACACCGTCAGTCTACCAATGACACGATATAATAAAACTTGAAGATTCACAAACCCGAGAAGGTTATAGATAGTGGTAATGTGATGCCTGTAATTTACATGAAGGGGACATTGGAAGAAGTAATGTACCAGGATTGGTATGAACAAAAGTTATGATAATACTGAAAATAGTGTATTCTGTTTCTTCAATAAAAGACACATTTAAATTGAAGCTGTATCTTCATTGTTTTGTTTTTAAAATGGATTTGCTCCGCTCCCCCCCCCCTCCCCCCATACTCCCCACTATCGCAGTTTCATTTCATTTCAACGACCTATATAAATCTTCAACAGTGGTGGTTATAAATATCAAAAGTATGTATTTAATTCTACTGCTTCATTTACTGAAATGCTGCAAACCATGGATTCCTATCAATAAGTATGGCACGCATATCTCGTTCCCTGTAGACGTGACAGTTACAATCAGCAAACATCAATCCCACGATACAATAAATATTAAGAACATTTCAAATACCAGCTCTAGCTGATATTATCGTTTTATAGAAATTTTTACTAGGCTATTGTTCATAAAGGACTTTTTATCAAAATGAAATATATAGGATGATTACGATCTATGACAGAAAGCAATAAACCCACCCCTCACACCAGAGAACATGTAAGTTATGATAACTAGAATAAAAGAATTATAAATAAGGTGTAATGATATATAGTAATGTTATATATTCTGTCTTGTCCAGTAGAGAGATTTGAGAGTATACCAATCAAAGATTTTATTAAATTACAAAACCAAGATTCAGTGAACTGAGAACAGCTCACCCTTCCAGTATACTACACCTAATTTGTGGTTTATCCAAGCTTCCGATATATTGATTTACAGGGACAGATCGAAGAGATCGATCTCTATCTACTACACATACATATATATACGTATATTATTTTGAAATATATGTTTTTACCTTAACAGATCTACATAAACGATACTTTAAATTTTTGGACAGTTAACACTGATCACCAACATTACCAAGTGAGAGAAATAATCTAGTTTTAAGAATTTCGACAATGTTAGTTAAACTTTGAATACTTTTTGTAAATAAATATTTACATCCAAGTTATGGGATATTTACTGGTGACACTTTGGCTGTCAGAAATTAGATCATATAAAAAACTGTTCTAGGTTTTAATAGAACACAGAACATAAAGGTGTGTATTTTTTGACGTCAGTAACAAAACTGACCATTATTTTAGTCTCCAAGCTTGACATTCAGTTTTGTGAATACGAGAAACACACACTCCTCTGCTCTTTACCTCAGGGATTACCAAAACGAACATGCTTGTTTTTGTAGATGATCGTTTAGTCTGTTGATACTTGTGTGTTTATGAGTAGCTAATTATACATATTTCATTGCACGTGTATTATATTGCGCGTGAAACGACGAGCAACGCAATGGGAATAGCTCATAGGGAAACAAAATTGTTTTTCTTCGCTATGGAAGCGAACCGAAGCTGTTTCGTTCGAGTGTGAAATTGTTGGACTGATTAACCGTCCCTCGCTGTAAGGTCTAGAAATCTCCGTACCTAAACCCACAAACTATACTATAAGTCAGTCTCTCTCTCTCTCTCTCTCTCTCTCTCTCTCTCTCTCTCTCTCTCTCTCTCTCTCTCTCTCTCTCAACAATCTCTCTCTCCCCTCTCTCTCCCTCTCCCCATCTCTCTCTCTCTCAACCCCCCTCTCTCTCTCTCCACTTCCTCTCTCTCTCCCTATCTCTCTCTCTCTCCCTCTCCCTCTCTCTCTCTCTCTCTCTCTCTCTCTCTCTCTCTCTCTCTCTCTCTCTCTCTCTCTCTCTCTCTCTCTCTCTCTCTCTCTCTCTCTCTCTCTCTCATGTAAACAAAATCTGTCATCTTGTTAATACAAATTTGTAAAATCTCTATCGGACAAGGACTTCATACACGTTTGAATACTTGTGCCTAATCCTCTTGTATATATTGATACAAATAAAATATGTTTTAATGAAAGTGTCCGTATGTCCGTTCATATGGTCCCTTACTTGTGTGTTGTCCGTCTTGAGTAAGTCTATACATGTATATATTATGCCGGTAGTTCGTGATGTCCTGGTATTCTCACAACCTGGAGTAATCTTACGGTTATTTGTGTTGGTTAACCGGATGCATCCCTTAAAAAAAATAACATCATATGTTACAAATGTAAGGTCCGTTCATCTCTCATTTACACTTGTGTGCTAGTGAACGAACAACGCAAGACACACCCATGACAGCATTAGTCTTCGATGGAAAAGAAGCAGAGACTGGTGAGAAGTAAAGAGAACATAAACATGAGGGAAACAAAGGGAATTAGGATATCAAGAGACCGGAAGAAATTAAGGCTGTAATTTAAATAAGACACCTACTTGCCTGGTTTATAGCCCGTCAATTGTCAGTCATTATATGGCGAATATCCATCTAGTTGTTAGTGGCTCTGTAACCGAACATTGCGGAAGGCCCGTCGCATGTCATTAAGAGCTGCTTCTCGAGTTAGCCATATCCGGAGTCGGTTTCATGATTAGTTTTCACTTTCCAGGATTTTTTTTAGCTCTAAGTTATCTATTTCCGGTCTCCGGTCAACAATGATGTTTAAAAGATAAACACGGTAGTTCTGTAATCCATCTTTATTAACTATTACATAACATGAAATAGGACACACTGCCTAAAAGTTTATCAAGAAGACGCAAATGTTCAACTCCTTGATTCACGGTGTGATTTTTTTTAAATTTGTTAAATGTGTTTTTTTAGCATAAATGTTAAATAAGACATACACGAAAAACCGACGTGTACCGATATGTTAAAATCATGTACGCCATCATCATGTAATGGTCGGATGGCGCAGTGGTAACGTACTCGTCTTTCGCTTAAACGTCCGGGGTTCGATTCCCTGAACACTCATCGAAAGGTTGGTTCAGATTTTGCTGTTTCAGATCCATCTCGAGCACGAACAACCCATACAATATGGCGACAGACAAAACAGAACAAAACAAAAAGAGATGCGCTGTGAGTATTAAAAATGCAGTGGATTGTAAGATTTGGAAGGGGATTCAGAAGGAAAGCTGACTTAAGAAAAGGAGAGATTGGTTGGTAGCTGTAGCTCTTCTGTCCTTGATTATTGTCCCGCACAAGTTGATGCTGTTTTGTGTTTCCTAGCTTATCCTTTTGGACAACCTCTGTATATTCCCGAGTAAGATGTTAATCGCTTAGTATCCCTCAGCAAGACTCTTGTTATATCCACACGTGATGAAGCGTCTTAGTGAGCGAGACTATTTGTCGTCATGTTGCTAACCGCCATTGGCGCAAAGGATTACTGAGAATTCCATGTAACAATTTTATGACTGATAGTATGTCTGAACATTATCACATTTTATTTAAGACGTGATATCATAATATCTCTTTATTTCTACAGCTACATTTATTCACAGTGGAAAAATGAGGCGACAATTCCCTCTTTTTAATCTATCGATTCCTCTGATTCAAACGTATTTTATTTGTTCAATATAACAAATGGGATTTTATTTGTTTAAATGGGATAAGTCACAAGTTATCATAATTTAGAAATGCCTTAAAAAGAAAGAAAGAAAGAAAAGAAAACAATTTCACGTAGATCTACAACAGAATACACTTTTATCAAATTTAATTTGCTACATGTATACATTTAAGATGAAGAGATCAGAAAACAGAATAACTTCAGGGAAAAAGTTAGAAAGAGAAGAATATAGAAACATGACTTACTGAAGCTAAGATATAAACAGATGACTTAAAACTGATTACTGATTTAAATAAAAGTCTAAAATGATTGAAATATATTTGGGTTTTGCTCATCGGTTTTAAGAGCCACTAATAAGGATTTTATTATGACAATACATTAACGAGAAATGTTATTAAATAAAATGTCATGCTGCCTTCTATTTTACCTACCGGGAACGCGTAAGGGCTAACAAAATAGAAAGTTCATGTTAATGGCAATTCACGTGAATTTTCTATATTGTAAGCTCTAGCGCATACCCGTTAAGTGAAATATTTATTTAAACTTACATTACTGAGAGAACTGAGACACCAATAGTATTACAGTACTGAGAGAACTAAGACACCAAGTGAACTACAACACCAATAGTATTACAGTACTGAGAGAACTGAGACACCAAGTGAACTACAGCACCACCTGAGAGAACTAAGGCACCAAGTGAACTACAACACCAATAGTATTACAGTACTGAGAGAACTAAGACACCAAGTGAACTACAACACCAATAGTATAACAGTACTGAGAGAACTAAGACACCAAGTGAACTACAGCACCAATAGTATTACAGTACTGAGGGCACTGAGACACCAAGTGAACTACAGCACCAATAGTATTACATTACTGAGAGAACTGAGACACCAAGTGAACTACAGCACCAATAGTATTACAGTACTGAGAGAACTAAGACACCAAGTGAACTACAGCACCAATAGTATTACAGTACTGAGAGAACTAAGACACCAAGTGAACTACAGCACCAATAGTATAACAGTACTGAGAGAACTGAGACACCAAGTGAACTACAGCACCAATAGTATTACAGTACTGAGAGAACTAATCAAAGGCCACAGTGGGCGTGGCTGTCTATATACTTTAATGAATCAGTTTTATCACCTAATACGAAACCTCCACACCAGTTAACATAAAACAGAATTTATTGATGAAGGTGGTCAAGCGTAACCGTCGATCTATTTATATACCACTGTGTCGGACAACAAGCACCACAGGAGATAATTTCTAGAAGAAAAAAAGAAGTACAGAGGAGACTATTGGTTATCTAGCCCCCTACAATTTGTTGAGGATAAACTGACGGAAACAACGGGTGATGTGATATTTCAGTGTGGGCACTGACTTCTCTGATGCTCTCTATTAACTTCTAATGATAGACATTTGTTCAGAAATAATGTAAAGCTAGAGCTGTGGCTATGATTACAGACAGTACTCGTTAATATATCATACACACAATTATCGTTTCCAGGACAGTGGTTCTCTTTCGATAAGTGTACATGTACGTAAAATCTCACTACAGTATCCCTTGTGTCAAATCAAACCAAAGAACCAGTGATAAATCACCAAATCTCGCTTGCTCTAATCGCTGTGATATTTAGGCTGGACCCCACGCCACCGATCTCTGCCATGTTTCCTAACAGCTGTACACTGCATCCTCAGCGCAGCTCAACTTTGTTACATTTTGGCGTTGTCATGGTAACTGATGACGGTAGTGTAGACTTTTTATGGTTTTTGAGACTGAGAGCCTCGGTTTTGGATTCTGATGGACTGCGTGCCCTCGCGTGTGACTACGGAACGTGGATGAGTGACTTTTTAACTCATGTGTGTAGATTAACATGTGTGTCACACACTAGGACGCACACACAGTTTCCTCCTGGACTTCTGATCATATCTTGGACACACTTACTCGGAGACTAGACCTATCGGTAAGATATTTACAGAGTTTTTTTTTCAGCGTTGTACATATATAAGTAGTAACAATGTAACGTATTTTAGCGTGTCTCCAGATGTGGCCTTTCTGTAATTTGGAACCACTTCCTATATGTACATGTATTTGTTACAGGTGCCATGTAGAGTCGACGAACTACACATGTGGCTGTGTATGGGACGGACTTTTTACGAACTCTTTATTTACGTCAGAAAAAAATGTTGACATTGACGACCATGAAAGGCATCGCGTTGACATTAAGTTCTGTTTGTTTTTTTTGTTGTTCCGGTTGCTCTAGAATGCTGTGGTAACTGTAGGATATTTTAACACATAACCAATCAACGGCTCATGTATCGTTCTCTTTGGGATCCGTCGGAAATCCAACATGGCCGCCTTAATCTCTGATTGGCTGGTACAGTTTTTTCTAGCTCTTATCTGCAGATCAAAGCCTGGGCACTTTTCGGTTCAAAATTTGATTTGGCCAATCAGGCCTTCATTTTCGTATTTTCGTCATTTTTTTCGTCTTTAACCAAATTTAGTTAATATACTATTTACGGTCCCAACTGTATTTTCCGTGACCAATTTCCGACTGACTTACCAGATAGATAGACCCTAGGCTCTTGAAAATATATCTTTGTTGTAATTCAGTTTTGCAGAATAAGACCCTTAAGGGTTCTACACTTAACTCTCCTATACAATCTAGCTTTAACATCTTGTACATACGTAACATCAATGGAGAGGTTGCCATAGTTACGTCGATGAGTTGTGGGTACATATGTACCAAGTAATGCTGCATACTTTGTGATTGATGTACTAACGCTAGGTAGCGCTAGGAATCAAACCCGGGTCATCTGATCTAAATCATTCGATAGAAACTTTGAGTGGTCACCAGAGGTCCCAGGTTCGATCCCTTACAGAGAAAAAGTAAACGAAAAGACCTGTTCACAAATGGCACACATGTACATTTAAGGAGAAGGAAATACCCTAACCTTAACACTTATCGCTAAATTGTTCCGCTCAGATGTCGACAGAGAAGTTTAAGGACGAGTTTCCAGTTCATGTCGGTGAAGCCCAGTAAAACTATAAATACTTGCCGAATCTGAGCCCATTGTATCGGTGAAACTTTTATTTATTTCATTCAACAGAGTCATTTCTAATGGGCAAATTGAAAAAAATTCTTTCCAGCAACTTATCATAGATATCTTAATTAATTGGTCACGTGACCGTTATTTCCACCCTACCAACCATCAAATCTCGTGCCGATCAAGGACGGCAAAGTTTGCCAAAAACATTGTTATCAAGTAGCTATGAAAATAATACAGTGTCGAATTTCGTTGTTATTTTGAAAATTATCTTGAAGAGCCCTGTTAAAGACAATCTCCAAAGTAGTAGGGTTCCAAATTTAATATATACGTTTTCCTTCACTGCCTTATCTCACGACTATCCACAGATTGGTTGCAGACGAGAAATCTCTTCTTTTGAAGGTGAACGTATCACACCAAAATCAAAGGCTCTATTCAACACGTTGTCGTTTGTGCAATTATTAACATAAAAGTTTAAACCAAAATCATTAAGGAATATCTACATGTATATTTACACTAAAACTGTAAACTCATAAGTGTGTTTTACCTGATTTGTACGAGGGTTTGTTTGTACGTGAGTGTATTTGTACGTGAGTATATTTGTACGAGAGTGTATTTGTACGTGAGTGTATTTGTACGTCAGTATATTTGTACGTGAGTGTATTTGTACGTGAGTATATTTGTACGTGAGTGTATTTGTACGTGAGTGTATTTGTACGTGAGTGTATTTGTACGTGAGTGTATTTGTACGCGAGTATATTTGTACGTGAGTGTATTTGTACGTGAGTGTATTTGTACGCGAGTATATTTGTACGTGAGTGTATTTGTACGTGAGTGTATTTGTACGTGAGTATATTTGTACGTGAGTGTATTTGCACTTAAGTATATTTGTACGAGAGTGTATTTGTACGTGAGTATATTTGTACGTGAGTGTATTTGTACGTGAGTGTATTTTTACGTGAGTGTATTTGTACGTGAGTGTATTTGTACGTGAGTGTATTTGTACGTGAGTTGTACTTGAGTGTATTTGTACGTGAGTGTATTTGTACGTGAGTATATTTGTACGTGAGTGTATTTGTACGTGAGTGTATTTGTACGTGAGTGTATTTTTACGTGAGTGTATTTGTACGTGAGTGTATTTGTACGTGAGTATATTTGTACGTGAGTTGTACGTGAGTGTATTTGTACGTGAGTGTATTTGTACGTGAGTATATTTGTACGTCAGTATATTTGTACGTGAGTGTATTTGTACGTGAGTATATTTGTACGTGAGTGTATTTGTACGTCAGTATATTTGTACGTGGGTGTATTTGTACGTGGGTATATTTGTACGTGAGTATATTTGTACGTGAGTGTATTTGTACGTCAGTATATTTGTACGTGAGTGTATTTGTACGTGAGTGTATTTGTACGTCAGTATATTTGTACGTGAGTGTATTTTTACGTGAGTGTATTTTTACGAGAGCGTGTTTTACGTGGGTGTGATGTATACGATATTTTGTCTCAATGACTTAAATGATTACAGCAAGTGTGGCAACACTACTTAATGACCTCAATCGGCTTTAGAAATGGAGTGTCGATGATTTTCACTGTTCAAAAGATTAATAACTGTTTGTTTTTGGGAAACAGTTTCTGACCTTTCTGTAAAAACCATCAGTGAAAAACAGTTCTGAAGACAAGTGCCAGAAAGACGGAAAGGTTCAACACCAGATTAAGTGGGGACCGTATTTTATCAAAATGCCGACACCTTTCAGAAATTTAAACGAGAAACGCCCTATTTTTGACGATGCTACAGACTGTACACATGAGGACAGAGTAAAATATTGTAAACTCTTGAATGTTAATGGTAAACACGTACTATATCACACAAAGAAACCATATCCTAATGGTTTAGTTATAATGTAAGTCTTTCGAAAAAGTAACTTGATGATCAGAACGATACTGTAAGTTTCGTCGATTCAAGAGATGCGCTTCACCGCTATATCTGTTTATCTCACGGCGACCTTCACAAAAGGGCCTTTTTTTCAAATAGAAATTTTCCAACACATTAAACATTTGTTTTTTTTCTGCGTGGAAAAGTGTTATTTTGCATAACGTTTCCACAACAGGGACATTAGCTTGAAGTAGACATGGTCGTTAAAATACATCTAAACTACGTTTTATAAGAAAAAAACTTATTTTAGTCAATTAGTGTAGTTAAGTTCACAAAACATTTTCCTTTTATTGTTTAAAGCACGCTGCTGTTCTAGCCCTTTCACAAGTAAATTGTTTCGCTGAGAACAAGTGTTATTCAATTTTGTCAGTATTCATTATACGCACACGTAAGAAATAATTTTTGCTTGAAAACAAACTACTTCTCCTTTCGAGATGGATTCAGGATGATCATCTCCCTCGGTATCAGCAGAAGACCGGCACACAGATAGATGTTTGTTTCAGTCATACCAACTTACGTAATAAGGAAATCAACACAGGCGGCAAGAAGGCCGTGAGAAATTGACATCGTTCCATTGAATATTTCGAAGCTTCAGGGACTGGTTTTGTATAAAAGCGGTTATCTTTTATAGAAAAAAATCCAGACAACATCTGATTACGAGTGAACACTAAATTAACTATGGATGTTTATTGTTTATGTACAGTAGTAAGCATTGCACTGTACAAAGCCTTGAGAGAGCAAACCCGTAAAATTTTGAATATCTATTATTACAAGCGATGTATAATTATGTATCTTACCCAAACGAAAGGCCAAACTTTCCCAAGTTGTAGTTAGTTCATCATCTGGTTTCTTGGTTACGAATTTTTTCATTACAGTTTGTCATATATGTCGCGTGGGACCCTTACCCCCTCTTCCTCATCGCCAGAATGTCAACGATAGTTTGTGAGCGTGTCTTGTTTATCAACCCTCTCGTGGTGAAAAAGTCGGTGTGGGTGTCCGAATGTTGTCTGGTTTTGGAAAATGTGGGAGCTAATCCCATCATTGACGTAGAAACAACCCCCCCCCCTCCCCGGCCACATGGAGGGGTAAAGGGATGGGTGGGACCTACGAATCATGTTATAATTCTTAATTCCATCTGACTATCTTAATCCTTTCATCTAATCCTATTTGTCGGTATTATTGCACAAACCCTTCACAGAATCTGATTCTCGCAGTCGATAAACAGCATGTTATATATACTTAATACCAGAAATACTCATCTAGTACAGTGTTTACATTGCCAAATCATTTAATATATATTCTGTTTGAAAGTAAATTTATCATTCTTTACTAGATAAAAAAATGAATATGTGGTACATATCACCGGGTGTGAACGGGTCATGGCACAACACGACCTGTGGCGCAGCTCCCTGGCGCTAGGCGCTTCGTGAAACAACATGACCTGTGCCGCAGCTCCCTGGCGCTAGGCGCTTATAAAGGGTATGATTGAGGATGATTAAACACTAGTGACCACACCCGCCTTTCATCAAGATAGGCAGTATTTAACTCCATTATCGGAACAGGTACGAATTCAGATGTCCGAAAATGTGAATATTGGGTTATATTTGTCATGCGAAAATCGATGTGCGTTTTTTTTTTACTATTTTTACCAAAATATATCTTTTCCCAGATCAAGAAAAAACCTGAAATCTTGTTCGCGAGTCCTACAGGAAAGTGGTGAATCAAGTCAAAATTCACAAATTTGAAATCTGTGACTTGTGATCATTTCCTGCAGACTGCCCACGAATACCAAAGTCATACTCAAGAGTTGATGAAGTTATTAACCAAATCACGCTTGTCAACTACTGCGTCAAAATATAGTCCATGTGCTACATTTCTACAAAATGTTATATAATGCTCCGTATTTCAGCTTAAATGCACATATAAAGATAATGAAGTATATTAAAACACACAGAAGTATCTAATATTACATTAAAATTGGTTTTATATTAAATGATGTCTTACATCCGCGAAAGAATTGTTAAACACGTGGTACCATTAGTAGTTATAGAATGTGTACGCTGTGCGTTGTGTCGAGGTAAAATGTTGCGATATGTTATGAAAACGAATTCTATTTTTAGTTTTACACTGGATAACAGTTGGGCTGGCTGGTGAAGCCATCTCGTTCAGTAGGACTGGTGCCGATGAATGGCTCGTTACCCTAGCATGGGGCACTGCTGGCACAGTGGAAACTCCGACTTCTCTGTACAAACCTGTTGATAGATAAATATAAATGTCAAAAGTTACGGTACAGCAGTGTGTCTGAAGATTAGAGATGATACGGTACGGTAGATTGACGCTCGTTACAGTATGGACCGTTAAGGTGTCTGTGTCCAAGAGATTCGGATGTTATTATGACCAGTAATTCCAGATAGTCTACATATCACTACCATACTATCCGATTTCTATAGCTTATCGCACTATTGCCAATGTTACTGGGTGAAGCTGTACTTTGTCCTGCCTTAGTAGGTTAGACTTTGATATACTTTTTATTTTCACAACAGTCCAAACGAGATGTGCCGTATACCATACTGTCCAAACATGTATAAGGACTTAAGTTAAATAAACTTCAAAATTATACAACACTCATTTACGAAACTCTGAAGTATAACCGAATTATTCATGCAAGCGTTTCTCAATATCAAACCAAAGTTTAACTCGACAACTCTTCCAGTGCCATAAAAAATACGATAAAATACTACATATGTTCGTGATTCTAATAGTTGACTTTCGGGCTAAGTATCCTTAAAATTGCTCCGCTGTTATCACAGAACAGTAATTTTCCAGTTGATTGTGATCATTACACGTCATTTCGTGTACGATAAGAGAATTAACTTTCAACTGATCGTTGATGACATAAAAAGTTCCTGTACACGGCACCTTTACAAACAGGAGGACGATAACGATCGAATTTGGTTAGAGTTTGACCTGTGACTAACATGCATGATGTGAACCGACAGCGACATATCTTTATACGCTCTCCGTAACGATAGAGACCTTTCATATACACGTAAATGTCGTATGCTTCAATCTCGGCTCCTCGATGAATGTCAGAAACTCCTAGTCACTTGAAAACTGTGGTCTATAAACCTACCTACCAGTCTGAGTTGATTACTAGTATACACCTCTTGAAACGCGCCTGTTGTCTTCTTCAAAAATCCATTCGTTGAGAAGTGGTTATTACCATGCAAGCACTCGTTATTTTAGAATTTGCAAACATTTCTTCGAAAAAAAGTAAGCCTCTAGAGTATTTTTGTAGCGTTTGTATGAATTGCATTCCATACAGCGGAATTTCATCTGGATACAGTTTGTATTTACAAAGCATTACGTAAATTACGTAAATGTAATGATCGGAATGTGGTTCACCACACAGCCGTCGAGTGCCAGTCTTTTCCTTCGTTCTACTTCTGTAGAATTTGGCAGGCATGGGTTTCGGTAACTGGCGTTAATTTTCTCCAGGTTTGAAACCTAAATGCTGTGTGAAGATGTTAAGTATCATTTCGTGCGAGGTTTGTTTAATTAGTCTCTCGTTCGACTCAGAAGTCAGATCGGAACTCGTGTGTCACCACCAACAAAGCATTGATGATACAAACTCATTACCTACAACGAGTTTATAAAAAGACAAAGAGTAAACGTGAGAAAGAGAGAACTTTTGAGATCTGATGATGTACATTACGCCAAACTTGATGTTACAATGAGAGGTGGGTCACGTGTGGGCGTATTCCGCTGACATTCATAATGAAGAGTGTAGAATTATGCAAAGGTGTTTTTTTCTCTCAATGATTGAAATTGTAAGAAACGAGTGTTTTCAACATGGGAACTGCAGATTTGACAGCAATTTTCGGTATATGTGTCACATTCAATGAGCGTCTAAAAGGAAAAATAAACCCAATGAAGATTTTGCAAAAACCACACAAGTGAATAGTATCTTTAATGCAAATTTAGAGTCCGATACAGTTAGAGCCAAACCACGAATCAAACTGCATCATACAGCTTTTCCGTCCTTCTAGAACTCGTCAGTGAAGCTACATCATACAGCTTTTCCGTCCTTCTAGAGCCCGTCAGTGATGCTACATCATACAGCTTTTCCGTCCTTCTAGAACTCGTCAATGATGCTACATCATACAGCTTTTCCGTCCTTCTAGAGCCCGTCAGTGATGCTACATCATACAGCTTTTCCGTCCTTCTAGAACTCGTCAATGATGCTACATTATACAGCTTTTCCGTCCTTCTAGAGCTCGTCAGTGAAGCTACATCACACAGCTTTTCCGTCCTTCTAGAACTCGTCAGTGATGCTACATCATACAGCTGTTTTGTCCTTCTAGGACTCGTCAGTGATGCTACATCATACAGCTTTTCCGTCCTTCTAGAGCTCGTCAGTGATGCTACATCATACAGCTTTTCCGTCCTTCTAGAGCTCGTCAGTGATGTTACATCATACAGCTTTTCCGTCCTTCTAGAGCCCGTCAGTGATGCTACATCATACAGCTTTTCCGTCCTTCTAGAGCCCGTCAGTGATGCTACATCATACAGCTTTTCCGTCCTTCTAGAACTCGTCAGTGATGCTACATCATACAGCTTTTCCGTCCTTCTAGAACTCGTCAGTGATGCTACATCATACAGCTTTTCCGTCCTTCTAGAGCTCGTCAGTGATGCTACATCATACAGCTTTTCCGTCCTTCTAGAGCCCGTCAGTGATGCTACATCATACAGCTTTTCCGTCCTTCTAGAACTCGTCAGTGATGCTACATCATACAGCTTTTCCGTCCTTCTAGAACTCGTCAATGATGCTACATCATACAGCTTTTCCGTCCTTCTAGAGCTCGTCAGTGATGCTACATCACACAGCTTTTCTGTCCTTCTAGAACTCGTCAGTGATGCTACATCATACAGCTTTTCCGTCCTTCTAGAACTCGTCAGTGATGCTACATCATACAGCTTTTCACACAGCTTTTCCGTCCTTCTAGAACTCGTCAATGATGCTACATCATACAGCTTTTCCGTCCTTCTAGAGCTCGTCAGTGATGCTACGGGCCTAAATTTCGAAGCCGATGAGGTGACTGAGGAAAATTCAAAGTGATCAAGATCTAGAGGGGAGGTGCACTTACCCCAAAATTCAATTAATTCCTTAATTTTCATTTACCGATAATTTCATAACGGTGTCAAGAACATGTATATAATTTGTCTACGCGTGCGTGTGTAAACTGTATAAGGATAGGAGGATATTATAGACCCCTGTTTCATAGACTCATCATCTGTAGGACTCTCATCCTAGCACTTAATGTCCACTCAGGATCACAAACGGCCGTTCATATTTATGTCGAATAAATATGATTCCTTTTATCTACCAACCATGACCACAGGCTTATTTCGCAGTAGATAGAATACAATGACAATGACAGAACATATTTATTGCGAAAAAAACCGTTATTTAGAATTGTAGAAGAAAAACAATCAAAAAGTTCTACTAATAATGAAACGCGATGTTTATAGACAATTCTGCAATTTGTAAAGTTGTATCACAACAGGCAAGCTAAACCCATTTTAAGTAAAATTCCTGAAAATATTGCCGTTTCAAATCACAATGCATTGTAAAATACATAATATATTGCTAGATATAAATACGCTTTCCTACAACATTCAATATTGTAAGATATACGTCAGATACACTACAATTGGTAACGTTTGTCTCACAACTGTGTTGGAATAGTGTTGTTAATTTCTTACATTCGATATGTACATGTTTGTCTCCTGTACGTTCTGTGTGTAATCTTCACTACTGATACACAACAGTATTCGATGTCCACCAAAACGTTTGAGTTGCTCTATCGCATCCTTTTGCTAATGGTAAAGTCACGTGCATGTTATACACGTGTAAGGCACCTGCATGGGGCTTATTTATACCTTGTAATAAACCCATTTTACGAGTTCGACTGAGAAAATGAGATAATGCTGTTTTCCGATGGAAACTCGTTTTATTAAGATATTGTTTGGATACTTACGCCTAGAGCTGGAAACATACATATACAAAGTATCTTTTAAGAAATCTCTTAGCAGCAAATTGGCCTCGCAAGTTGGCTTGGAGTCACAAAAAGGCGCCAGCCCTGTACGTATCTGGGAAGACTCATCTTTGTATGAGGTCATTGAACTTCTAATATTATAAACCCTATTTTATATTTGCTATCCTGCTATTTCAACAAATTCACTAAGCGTAATCTTAAAGTTTTGTAGTGTGCTGTCGCTTTGCCAGATACCTTCCTTATCTTGAACACTGTGGTTTCCTAGCCTCAATGTATGGTTTATCTTTTTTTTTATTATTTCCCAGCATCCTTTGAAATCATGGCGGTGGACGGTTGTGGGAAGTTTCTGAAGTATTCCATGTTTCTGTTTAACATCGTCATCGTGGTAAGTATTTGACACAACTTACATAAACTTTGTAACGCGTTTTGTAAATTTGTTTGTGATACGTGTTACAAAGGATACCTTGGTAACTGTTCCCATCAGTAACTAGTACAAAAACCGGCAAAGCCATTTGGAGCGAGCGTAGTATTCCTACTTATATCTTTCATTTTGCGACAATAATAATTACACCTTAAGTTTAAGGAAATCATCCTTCCTTTAATATTCTATTTATTGTATTTCTGGCTAGTCCATTGTATTTCTGGCTAGTCCATTGTGGTTCTGGCTAGTCCATTGTGTTTCTGGCTAGTCCATTGTGGTTCTGGCTAGTCCATTGTGTTTCTGGCTAGTCCATTGTATTTCTGGCTAGTCCATTGTGTTTCTGGCTAGTCCATTGTGGTTCTGGCTAGTCCATTGTATTTCTGGCTAGTCCATTGTGTTTCTGGCTAGTCCATTGTGGTTCTGGCTAGTCCATTGTATTTCTGGCTAGTCCATTGTGTTTCTGGCTAGTCCATTGTGTTTCTGGCTAGTCCATTGTGGTTCTGGCTAGTCCATTGTATTTCTGGCTAGTCCATTGTGTTTCTGGCTAGTCCATTGTGGTTCTGGCTAGTCCATTGTATTTCTGGCTAGTCCATTGTGTTTCTGGCTAGTCCATTGTGGTTCTGGCTAGTCCATTGTGTTTCTGGCTAGTCCATTGTATTTCTGGCTAGTCCATTGTATTTCTAGCTAGTCCAGTGTGGTTCTGGCTAGTCCATTGTATTTCTGCCTAGTCCATTGTGGTTCTGGCTAGTCCATTGTGGTTCTGGCTAGTCCATTGTATTTCTGGCTAGTCCATTGTATTTCTGGCTAGTCCATTGTGGTTCTGGCTAGTCCATTGTATTTCTGGCTAGTCCATTGTATTTCTAGCTAGTCCAGTGTGGTTCTGGCTAGTCCATTGTATTTCTGGCTAGTCCATTGTGGTTCTGGCTAGTCCATTGTATTTCTGGCTAGTCCAGTGTGGTTCTGGCTAGTCCATTGTATTTATGGCTAGTCCATTGTATTTCTAGCTAGTCCAGTGTGGTTCTGGCTAGTCCATTGTATTTCTGGCTAGTCCATTGTGGTTCTGGCTAGTCCATTGTATTTCTGGCTAGTCCATTGTGGTTCTGGCTAGTCCATTGTGGTTCTGGCTAGTCCATTGTATTTCTGGCTAGTCCATTGTGTTTCTGGCTAGTCCATGGTGGTTCTGGCTAGTCCATTGTGGTTCTGGCTAGTCCATTGTGTTTCTGGCTAGTCCATTGTATTTCTGGCTAGTCCATCGTATTTCTGGCTAGTCCATCGTGTTTCTAGCTAGTCCATTGCATTTCTGGCTAGTCCATTGTGGTTCTGGCTAGTCCATTGTGTTTCTGGCTAGTCCATCGTATTTCTGGCTAGTATTTCTGGCTAGTCCATTGTATTTCTGGCTAGTCCATTGTGTTTCTGGCTAGTCCATTGTGTTTCTGGCTAGTCCATTGTATTTCTAGCTAGTCCATCGTGTTTCTGGCTAGTCCATTGTGTTTTATTGTATATCGTTTATCCTTTCGGATTATCTCTGTTTACATATACTAATCGCGTAAACTTGTTCAGTCAAACTCTTGTTGTATGCACACATGATGAAGAGTCTTGGTGATCGAAATTATTTGTTACTATGTCCGCAGTGTTGCTATGTCCACCATGTTGCTATCCGCCATTGGCGCATAACATAACATCTTCATGACTGATAGTATGTGTGAAATTTTTCATTTTTTTTTTCGCGTGTTATCCTTAGGCCTTAAGCGGCCCCGTGGGTCTGCTCGAGCTATGCTCGCGATAGAATTGTTTGAGTTTTTACTTCTCCATAGTAATAACAATTTCAACAACATCACGAGCTCTTTGACATAGATCATGTGTACCTGTGTTATTGAGTATTATTTTTAATTCACCATTATGTGGAGTTGACACGATGTCAAAATGTTGAAAGATTCTACACATATACCTATGTCGATAGGGTTAGCGCGAGGTTGAAAGCGATTCTTGAACAACTGCAGTCTTCAAGGGAGATCGGTATGAAAATTCCTGACTTTCATCCTTCTACCGAAATAATTACCAGCTATTTTTGAGGATTGACAGAAACATGCAGTATTGTAAACATAGATGTTTTTTTTTTTTGTTACAGATAGCGGGTTGTTGCTTAGTAGGGTTTGGTATCTACACAAAGACCAATCATGTTGGAATAACACGTGTATCATCTGTTCTTGGCGGTAATCTCGTCGTCACCCTTTCCCTTCTCCTCATCATCGCCGGAGCCATCGTCATCCTTCTCTCTTTCCTTGGCTGTTGTGGTGCCATCAAGGAAATTCGCTGCATGCTAGTAACTGTGAGTATGACATGGCTGTAAGTTCCTTTAAGTGACAGGCTCGCTGTCATTTCCCATCCATTCTATGTATGATTTCTTTGCATTCCTCTATGTCAATATGACGTCACTGTCAGCTAACCTCTTTTAGTGCCAGCCTCGGTATCTCCCTTTTATAAACTAGCCGTCTACATCAAAATGACGACACTACATGTTAGTGACAGCCTCGCTGTCATGTTTAATATGTTACTTTCAACTTTCCGTTGGCAAACTTCTGCGTCAGAATGATGTCACTACATGTTTGTGACAGCCTCAATATCATGTTAAATCTGTCAATGAAAACTTTTCGTTAGCAGTCCTCTGCGTCAATGTGACGTCACTACATATTTATGACAGCCTCGCTTTCATTTTTAATCTGCCAATGTAAACTTTTCGTTTGCAGTCCTTTGCGTCAATATGACGTCACTGCATGGTTTTGACAGCCTCACTATCATGATAAATCTGTCAATGAAAACTTTTCGTTAGCAGTCCTCTGCGTCAATGGGACGTCATTACATGTTAGTGACAGCCTCGCTATCATGTTTAATATGTTACTTTAAACTTTCCGTTGGCAGTCCACTGCGTCAATATGACGTCACTGCATATAAGTGACAGCCTCGCTATCATGTTTAATATGTTACTTTAAACTTTCCGTTGGCAGTCCTCTGCGTCAATATGACGTCACTACATGTAAGTGACAGCCTCGCTATCATTTTTAATCTATCAATGTAAACTTTTCGTTGGCAGTCCACTGCGTCAATATGACTTCACTACATATAAGTGACAGCCTCGCTATCGTTTCAGAGTCTGTCGCGGTAAACAATTAAAGGCTTTCCGCTGTCTGACCTTTATGTCGGCTAAAGAAGTTAGTCTGGTCCCAGGTTATCTGTGCTAAGACGATTAATCACTTGAGAAAATTCTGGGTTTTCTAACCTCACGCTATGTAGACGAAGGATATAAACGATTCTATTTATATATCATTACTCACCAACAATTGATGGTATTAAGGTAGTTTGGGAATTGACTGAGAAATCAATCAAGTTGCATTCTTCATTCCTATCTTATAATCAACAAAATGTAAAATTGAGTTTTTCGATAATTATGGTAACTGTATAGCGTATAGAGTAAATAAGTAACAGACCTTTCCATTAGGAGGTGGGGGGTGGGAGTGGGGGAGGGGGTGGGGGTGGGAGTGGGGGAGGGGGATGGGGGTGGGGGAGGAATTTGGATCAATCTGAGACCACTGATTGATAAGCTTATTTTATCATGCTGACAACAAAAATACTTTAATTTGCTTAACAGTTACTCTTCCATCATGCCTAATTCAAATTATGTATATTACTGTAGACGGATTTTATATAAGTGAGCAATAATTCAATTTTGGTAGTATACTTATTATGTATTGAATGTATTGTATATACGACTGAAAAAAGTATTTGCTGAGCAGAAAACACAAATAATAGACTTTACACTCCAATATCACGTTTGTTCGAACTTTCCAGCACAAACATTAATTTATCACCAAGAATCTCCATGATGGCCAAATTGGCACCCCACCTTTACCGTCAACTTTTCATATTTCTGTTACAGTTTTTCGTGTTGCTGTTTGTGATGTTCATGACACCCCACCTTTACCGTCAACTTTTCATATTTCTGTTACAGTTTTTCGTGTTGCTGTTTGTGATGTTCATAACACACCACCTTTACCGTCAACTTTTCATATTTCTGTTACAGTTTTTCGTGTTGCTGTTTGTGATGTTCGTCGGTTTCGTGGTGAGCGCAGTACTGGTGTATGCATTCCGGGCAAAGGTACGTGAATCCATGTGACATTTAAAAAGGCTGACGTTGAACACTAGTTTGCTACAATAGATTGTTTGAGCGTTAGAATGTTTGAACACCGGAACATTCACCTCTATGGAACACTTGCTGGGTTTTCAGCTTGAAAACAAACACTACGTTAGGACCAAACATTACGTTTGCTGATGAAAACTGTTCTAGACTGTTTTCCACTATTGTGTTCTTTATGAGGTTTAGATATATGTCTACTTAACAGAATGGATTTATTATCGATAAGAACAGGCAATATCATGTTATATACCACTTGGATATCAAGGTCAAGTCTCAAGAGAAGGTCATAATGCCATGTATCACATAAACTTCAAGTTCAAAATCCAATGGTATACATTTATGCAAATCTATGTTTACTGTTTATGAAACAGTTGGATGGACCTCCTTTGAAGTTCTATCAACTTTTAACAATGATTCATTGACATGTTCTGAGAAGAAATCCGGAAACTAGAGACTAACGTTTAAACTTGTTGTTATACAATGTGTTTATATCTTTTACTTCAGATAGAAAAGTACACTTTAGAGCACCTGCGTGGGTCACTGTACAACGACTACGGGTTCGAACCCCAGGTCACTGAGGCATGGGACTCCATGCAACAGATCGTAAGTACTCTGTTCAATGTCAAGATCACGCAGATTATTAGTACAAAATCTAATGTCAAGGTTACAGACTCGTACGCTTTGTGTAGATGAGTATCACAGGAATCAAGACTTATTGTATTTAAGTAAGGGCACGGTAATAGGAACTTAGATATATCAATCAATTATAACATTTAGCTATTCTGGGTCACAGGAAACCGTAAAAAGCTCTGAGACATGGGATAAGTTCAAGGTCAGGTAGACCAGTCCTTTATAAAGCAGCGCATGCTATCTTTTTCAATTCAAGGTCAATGAAAGTTTTCATCATGATTTTTTTTTTTTTTCGGATTCGTTTGTGCGTATATGGAACAAATGTATCTGTGACATAAATATGCATAATTTTTGTAACAGTTTAAATGTTGTGGAGTGGAAGGAGACGTGAACTCCACCAGTTCCTGGGCCTTTTACAAGAAGCACTCGGCGTGGTTCCTTAACCAGACAGGTATATCTCTGAAGCATGTTTAGCTATATCTGAATTTTGAAATCTGAACTCTAATAGCCCATCAGATCTCTGGCGTGGGTAGATGGTACGACATGACTTGATGACTTGATGGAAAGCTAAGTATACTGTATATATCGTCCGTTATCTGATCGTTCACATCAGTCTTTGATAAATCAATTAATCTTGTATTCTTGCTACATACATAATATTCTGATATGAGTTGATTATATCTTTCCTTCTGATGTAAGATTTTGTTAAAACCGCCACAGATATCTTGATGACGCTGTATAGATAATGACCATTGTGTGTCTTCAATCAACAGTGTGTAGTGTATTTAAAACAGACTAAGTGGCCTTGCCGGAGGTGCAGATCAAATAAAAATATGTTTTTTTTTATCCCTAGACTGTTAAATGTTTATGATGTGAGATTATGAAGAAAGTGTGATAAATTATCTTTTTGGCAGCAGGAAGTAAATGTTATCGGAAACAAAACTCTCTTTCAATCTGTTTTTCTTGGCTGTGTTATTATTAAGTTAAATGACGGATGATGAAATATAACCGCAGTCAAACCAGCTAATTTTATCTTTTATACTTTGTAATGATATATATATAAAAAAAATTGTCGTTTCACGACTCACAAGACCATCAGTGAATCGAAGTTATAAGGTCAACGTCGCAAACCAAGGTCAAAAGTCAAGACCACGGGAACTGTTTAACATTATGTAATAGCAAAATAAGTTTAAGGAAACCGTCATATCAAATTATTGGACCATGATGGCATAGATACACGTGTCTATTTAACCGACATTCTTTAGAAACTGTTTGAAAACTCTAAATCCGTGTTCCTATTAAGTTCTAAGGTAGACTAACATTAATAATGACGTCACAATAATACTCGGATGTCTTACGACACAAGCCAGATAGGTGATAATGTCGTTATCAATGTCTGATTCACCAATCCCTACCGCTGACTACTCCAATCAACCAACCCCGACCCATCCCCGTCCCCCACCCATCACCCGACCCATCATCATCACCATCAGTATCCCGATGACCCGATTCATCTCCATCCTCATCCCTACCCAACCTCATCCCCGACCCCTGACCTCTCCCCATTCCCGTCATCATCCCCATCCCTGGCCTATATCTTATATTGACTCCATAGCCTAATCCAATTCTTATTTTTGGCTAAACCACGTTTAAACTTAAAACAGTGATACAAAAACGTAAATATCCGATTTAACTTCTGCTAGTATAAAAGATGATGATAAATCTGATTGACAGCTCCAATCAAGTACGTGCCGGACAGTTGTTGTGCTGACCCAACCAGTACCCCTAACAGGACCATGTGTATAGGCCAAGCCCTCCGCAATATCGCCCCGGCATATGGACCACCTGTCCCTCCGGAGAAGAACAACAACCAAATGTTTGAAAAGGTATCTCACACAAGAAAAACTTACCATTAAAAGTACAGACTCGTGGTTTGTACAGAGAGAGGTATGTCAGTCATGACGCCAGAACAATGTTACACGTTAGACATTCTCTCTGAGGGCGACAGGCACTCTGTTCTACCGATATGCACAGTGTAATATGTCTACTTTTGGCCACCTCTAATATGTTACCGTGTACCATCTGTACTTTTAATCATTCGATATTGAATAATATTAACGTTTAGTTTGGTTCTGAAAAAAGAAGTGAAAGAATTGTAATATATTTGCGATATAGTCATAATGGAAGTCGGGGAAGCACCAAAGTCAATGTAGGATTACAGGGGTAGATCATGTGATGTCCCAGAGATGACGTCATTAAAATCATGACGTGGAACCTTATAAAACTGTTGCTTTATAAGTGACATACATACATAAGATGGCGGAAACACAACGACTTTGAGGAAGTTGACGGTTGTCAGTGTCAATATGGAAGATGACGATATAAAATAGACTAGGTGTTTATACTATTCCATAATGTCACTATTTACATAGACGTAATTGCTACGCCATCTTGCAGGTCATCATGGTGCATGGACGGATTGAATCAGTCGGTATATGAGTGTATTACAAGTGTTCCCAATTTAACTTAAAGTAAAAACCAAAAAATTTCATTATTCTGACACCATCTTCCAGCTAAGCATTAGTTGTACAGTGATTGCATCAATCGAAATAGCAGTGTATTACAAGCGTCCATAATTCAACTAATATAAAAAACGTGTGAAGCAATTTACGGAAATAGACCTTATTTTTTCGCTTTCATTTTGCTCTGAATGAACATTCAATATATCTGGTTGTCTGTGTTTCCATTCTGTTGGCCGGCGATCTGCAGAAAAAAGTGTACTTGATGTGTAACCTTTACACTCTGCTGAAGTCCGTGACAATGAGATGTAGACATGCCTGAAACCCGACAGTATCAGAAAGTCATCCAAACAGCAGTTAAAATAGCTCGGTTATTTAATCATATGATTGCCGACATTCGCTTTCCTTCCAGGTCAATGAGTGAAAATGTTGCGGATCCACTCTTAGCCTTTTACATAGCTAGTGTTTGTTGGCATAGTTTTCGTATTTTTTGTTCACTTTTCCCGGTAGTTTGACTCTGTCTGTCCGTTGTTTTACTCATTCTTAAAAGTGTAACTGAATATTTCCATAGAAAAATAACCCAATACCTACTTGTACTCAATAATTCTATATGCAGTTCAGCTCAACATTGTCATTGTTTAGGTCGAGACAAAATTGATGTCATAATACAGCACATTGAGTTGTGTATAGTGATTTATTTTTTATGTATTTATTTATTATTTACTTTATTTATTTATTTATTGTTTATCTATTATTTATTTATTTTCAGGGATGTTACACACAGCTGGAAGGGTTTTTATCGGAAAATATAAAAATCTTGCTGGGGGTGCTTTCGGGAATAGCGTTTGTTATGGTAGGTATATATAAGTGATAGACAGCTACATATTTCAGTATACATAGCATATACAGCAAAATACATTGAAAAAGAATATAATGACTACTGTGCATACATATTTCGATTGCATCATGCTTTAATAGTTTTTTTTTATTTTAACATTTGAACGATCTATCATTTTGGCATTGTTTCAATAAATTTCATAAATTTCTTTCATCTGTTCGCAAGTTGAGATCCACCTGTGACAATCCTAGTGTTTATCTTTTACAGATACTGGGGATGGTATTTTCTGTTTGTTTGTGTCGACGGATACAGGACGATTTTTATTGTGATTGATGAAAAGTGGACACGTGTACAGAAATATAGAAAACCTGGAGGGGTATCGAACAGAAGTCTCCTGTAGTTATCTACGAAGAACTTTGTGTAGTCAGCGATAGAAGAGTACCGAAGTCGAAGTCGGTCCTAAACGTAACAGAGTGACACAATGAGAAAGATTTCATAAGGGTGCATGCCGAACAAAAGGCCCTAAATATTTATATGACTGTTAATGTAAACACACGAGGGACACCGGATGTGTAAATACCCTTGAGGAACATCGAACAGTCACAAGAGTACATTGCGCCCTGCGAATGTACCTTGTACCTTGTAAGTACACAACGGAGTAGTATCGAAAGATCAATAAGAAAATACATATACGTACTTTGAAATGAGGCAGAAAATTACATCATGCTTTTTTGTTGATGACGCTATTTTCTACAATATTGTGTTACAAAATGATGACACTTTTATCTCGACCCTTGGCTTTTAATAACTATTTCAGAAAAAAACCCATAACGTGCAGGATACATAAATATTTTAGTGATATTTTTCAATTTGGAACTTCCATACACATTATTTAATTCCTAACTAAATTTAGGTGGGTGAGAGTATTCTTGTAGTATGGAAACCGATTTAAGGCGGAATGTTCCATGTTGTACTACTTACAGTTACAAAAGAGTTCTGTAAACTGTAATACTGCATTGTAAATCAGTATATGACACTTTTTAAACATATTTATTGACACATGTAACACTGCAGTGATTATTTGATAATTAACGAGTTGTTGCGTATAAGGGGAGACAACGCCGTAGACTACCACTAATGGGTCGGTTAGCCATTGTATCATGTCTTCCAAACATTGTCTTTTTCCCGCATCCTCGACCCCAAGTGAAAAACGATAGTGTGATTTTCATGTGGGACCGAAGATGTTGAAATACTTTAGCACCACGATCCCACAGGGACCTGGCACGAATGTCCAACTCTATGGTCCAAATTTATGTATTATTAGTAAACGGACAGTGAGAGTAGGCTTCCAAGCCGAGTCCCTGTGGGATATGGTATATTACTTGCGAATCAGAACAGTATCTAGTTGTTCTTGCTGAATATTATCAGTTTTTTTTCTTCTGGGACAAAACTTTGATCTAGTGGTTTACGGCTACTTGTGTTTCGGTAACCGATACAAAGTCTCGTGAACCAAACGTGCATTGGACGAGAGTAGAGATACGTATGGCAAGGTATTGGGGAATCAGTGGCTTATTCTTCATGGTGTAATTTTTGTATATAAATGTAAATTTGTTCCTTGATTAAATTGTCTGTAGTGCATTGACTATTAAATACAAAGATGTACTGAATAAGATTCTTATCGTCATATCTCGTTCTAGTACAATTTTATAAGATAGTATCCTTGTATTTTGGTATTGATGCCCCTGTTAGAAACGCGTAGGAATTTCCAACATTAATGTAGGTAAAACAATTTTAGTTTGCAAAAAGGACAGAATTCGACATATGTGGCTTTTAGAACTGTTTTCAATAACGTCTAACTACTAGTGTATACAATGCAATTTATGAATGAAATGTGATATTGTGAATTATTGTGATGAATATTATTGTGTGTTTGTAAATCGTGCCCTGCACGTGATTGAGTGCCTTTTTGGTTTTGTACTATATCTTGTGGCGAGACAAGCTGCGTGATGTCATTAAAATGTGTGCATCGTCATCAAATTCTGTGTTGTTTATCCGATTCGCATTACCTACATGTTCAGCCCTATTTACATATGTCATTTATTTTATATAGATCAAATCATTTTGTTGTTCTACAGTTACATGAATATTTAATTATAGAAACCGAATATATTACCTCATTACCAGCAGACACCTGACCACATGACTCCAAGTCTTTGGGTTTTTCCGCAAAATTTACTTCTTTCAGCAAGACACATGTTCATACATTTGAGCAACAAACCGAACGCCCCGGGGATAAGCTGTTGTTTCAAAAGTTAACGTGTCAAAATGATGCAGTCTGTCTCTCAGTCATGCTTTCCACAAAGCTATCTTTAAATTTCTTTGCATTTTCCTAACTTGCCTCTTAGGCTTCAAAATGTACGCCCTTAGCATCACTGACGAGTGGTAGAGGGACGAAACAGCTGTATGATGTAGCATCACTGACGACTCCTAGAAGGACGAAACAGTTGTATGATGTAGCATCACTGACGAGTGGTAGAGGGACGAAACAGCTGTATGATGTAGCATCACTGACGACTCCTAGAGGGACGAAACAGCTGTATGATGTAGCATCACTGACGACTCCTAGAAGGACGAAACAGTTGTATGATGTAGCATCACTGACGAGTCCTAGAAGGACAAAACAGCTGTTTGGTGTAGCATCACTGACGAGTCCTAGAAGGACAAAACAGCTGTTTGGTGTAGCATCACTGACGAGTCTTAGAAGGACGAAACAGTTGTATGATTTAGCATCACTGACGAGTCCTAGAAGGACGAAACAGCTGTTTGGTGTAGCATCACTGACGAGTCCTAGAAGGACGAAACAGCTGTATGATGTAGCATCACTGACGAGTCCTAGAAGGACAAAACAGCTGTTTGGTGTAGCATCACTGACGAGTCCTAGAAGGACAAAACAGCTGTATGATGTAGCATCACTGACGAGTCCTAGAAGGACGAAACAGCTGTTTGGTGTAGCATCACTGACGAGTCCTAGAAGGACGAAACAGTTGTATGATTTAGCATCACTGACGAGTCCTAGAAGGACGAAACAGCTGTTTGGTGTAGCATCACTGACGAGTCCTAGAAGGACGAAACAGCTGTATGATGTAGCATCACTGACGAGTCCTAGAAGGACAAAACAGCTGTTTGGTGTAGCATCACTGACGAGTCCTAGAAGGACAAAACAGCTGTATGATGTAGCATCACTGACGAGTCCTAGAAGGACGAAACAGTTGTATGATTTAGCATCACTGACGAGTCCTAGAAGGACAAAAAAGCTGTATGATGTAGCATCACTGACGAGTCCTAGAAGGACGAAACAGTTGTATGATGTAGCATCACTGACGAGTCCTAGAATGACGAAACTGTTGTATGATGTAGCATCACTGACGAGTCCTAGAAGGACGAAACAGCTGTTTGGTGTAGCATCACTGACGAGTCCTAGAAGGACGAAACAGCTGTATGATACAGTTTGATTAACTGTATGGCTCTACTGTAAATTTGTATCAAAAAGTACTATTCATTTGTGTGTCGTTTGTACAATCTTCGAAATATTCATCACTCACGACACCATTTTCTACTAAGAATGACGTACAACGTTCTGTCATCTGCAGTAAAGCCAAGTTCTATTCACATTGAGAAAAGTATGGACACAGACGGTTTTCTGAATTCAATGTGATTTTCTTAAAAATTACACTCAATTACATATGATTGAGGGAATGAAAAAATTGGTATGACTTCATACAGACATTCTCTGTACTAGCTGTAAGGATAAGAAAAATAGATTACTGCATGTTTGAAACTCTCTGAAATGGATAGTCACTCGCTTGCTATTAAGTGAAGATAATGAGTGTACAGGTCACCTTACAAGCATAGGATAGTGGGAATGTCTCTTTAGTAGAGTGTCCGGCTACAGAGCACAGGGTCGTTATTTCGGTGGCAAGGTATTTTTCAATAATCCTTTAAATATCAAATATCGTACCATTTACCATTCCAAAGGTAGAAGCTACAGGATATTGAGATGCTTCCTTGGAGATATTAAGCTTGGGTTGTTGTTGTCATCGAGGTCGGAGACTTTGTGAAGGAGGAAGTAGTGTAGAGAGAAGTTGAGAATGCAGGGAATTTACCTTTGGTTCAACATTACAGCCTACAGACCGAAGGGTCGCTAGGTCGAACGGTCCAACGGTGGCAGATTGTTTTCGTTACTTCCTCCTAGTGGCCGAATGCCGAATTTTTAACACCATGCTACATCATATTAGCTGTATAATGCAGTTTAATTCATTGTCTTGTCCTGTCTTACCATATCTTATTTAAATATGTTTTAAACAGTGCCATTAAATGGTGTCTTTGGCACTGTCTTTCTTTCCATAGTTTACAATTTTATATTAATAATAAATTTTAATTTGTGACTTAACTATTTCATACAATTGTTATTTATGATAAAACGCGGAACTATACTACTGGCTGACGTCAGCATTAGGTTAAGCGGTTTAAACGATGTAATCCTGATTTCTTTCTATTGTTTTTAGAGATATTTGAGAACGGAAATATGGTTAAAAGAATATGTTACCAAATGTGGTTTACAGTTGATATGAAGCCAGGAGGAAGATAAAAAAAACGGACACCATGGATATTTAAATGGGACCATATTTAAAGGCTTTTTTTTTTATAAATATACTTGTTTTGTATAATGAACCTTGAGAAAAATACCCTTGTGTCACATTGTTGTGTAATTATATCTCAGTTCCTTGTTACAGTAAGATAAGGGACATTGTGATTTTTAAATTCCTTTTATCAGTCACCAATCCGAGTCTGGTGTTACAGTCTGGTCTTGCGCATTGGCTCACTGTAGAGATACACTTTCCAAGCATTTCGAGCGCACATACGCCGGTAAGTGTAAGTCCAATTTCCATTTGTTGTACAAATATCTACCTGTATATATACAGATCCTTCGGGTGCATTGCTATAGTGTTAGCTGACAATTTATAATGTTATCAACCAAATTGCATTTGAATTCCCAGGGTGGTAATGTTGTCCACGATACATTAAACAATATACCTCGAAGTCACCTGAATTTTATACGTAAAGATCGACTGAAAAATTACTCTATACAGTGTTTAATGATCAGCTATAATACAGGGAAGATAAATTTTACACATACAAAAGAAACGAAGATATTATCATGTATTGGAAAAATGATATTTAAAGCACATATAATTCTGGAAAGTTTAAAGATAAAATGAGTTTTGATGATAGGTGCTGCTAGGAAAGGGGTGTGTAGTTCTTGAATATTCCCTTGTATATTTGATCAATACCGCAGTTGTCTTACACTCGGATCTCAATACTGTCTAGGGACAGGAAGCGTTCTCTGCTGTTAGCCAATTTCTTTTTACTATGCTTACATGAGATACTGATAATTCACTCCGTACAGTCTTTATCATATCTTCCATATGCTTTACTCAAATATTATGATCAATTATTCATATACTTCTGTTTAATCCTTGACAGAACGTAATTCAGAAACACAGAATTCATACTTCTCGTTAGATTAGGTGGTGTGCAGAAAGTTGTTCAATATCGCATATCCAAAAGACACTTCAAGGGAGGAGCGGATGTTTAAGAACGATCAAAAGCATACGGTCGTCATTGTGAATTCATTTAGAAAAAGTCTATATCCGTGCGCGATATGAAGCTATACGCGTTTGATTCTGCACTGGTTGCGTTGTTGAATACCTTATTCTCGTTTGACAACGTGACGTAATTTCTTGAATTGGGCTCGATAAAATATCGGGTGTCGTCGTCGTCGTCTTCTGAAACACATGGTCTTATTCTCCTCATACAATTTTCGCGGGTTTCCAAGTGATTTTTTTCATATTTTGCCTGGGTTAATAAAATGTATAATCGATTTAGGATTTGAATTGAGCTTCTGTTGACGGAACTATCTTTGTTCTTTTCGAAAAACTCATCAATGGTCAGATAAACCTGGGTTATCTTGATCTAGATATGTTTTTGCACGCGACATCTGCATTGCGAACAAGGAAGTAGAACGCCTTATCTGCAAGCACATCCATATATTTATATTCAATCGAAGTGTAAAATTCGACATCTGGATCAGAAAAAATAAACTGGTGAGTTTTTTTAGAATGCCGAACTTATTGATTAACCTGCACACGATTTTGGCCATGCTCTACGGTATCCATGAATATCTTCATTGGCGTAGCTCCTCGATATCCTAAAACTTTTAAGATTATTTTAGCGCCAAATTTGTGTATGAAGAGGAAAACTGACAAAGTCCGAAATAAAGTTGTTGAAGTCACTGAATTCCACACATGACGTCACAAGGCGTCAGGGTCAAGTCCCGGATTGAAGATCACACAACTTAGTTGGTAGGTGGAAGGACTGTGATGGTATCCCTGCTTTCCCTACTTGACACCAACAAGGTTCACGATGGGTTGGTTTTCTGTTAAGGATGATGATCGATATTATCAATGTTTTTCAGATGAAGCAGATGACGATGTACTTCCGGCTTGTCCTCTTGCTCTCCATAGCTACCGTGGGACTGTGTAACCTGAAAATCGCCTCCTTCAACATCAAATGGCTCAGTGTCAACAAACTGTCCAACAACGAAACAATGACTATCATCAAAAAGGCACGTGAGAACAGCATCATATTGCGTTGAAAACGTTTCGCATTTTACATTGATCATATCTACAAGTCACAAGACATGACATTCCCTCAGAAGTGACTTTGCGTCGTCGTTACCTCAAATTCATCTCTTAGAGATACATAATAGAACATCATTAAATAAACAGGGTAAATACACCCCCTTCCTATATTTTACATAATACTTGTTTAGAACGGTTTGTCAATTTCTTGCTCGTCTCCTGGATTTTTCATTCTTTAACCCCCCTTAACTCCCAGGAATTTTTAATGAAACTGAAGTAAAAATCTGTCATTTTGCTTCAACATTAATTTTCACCTTTTTCCAGTTTTTGGTAAGCAACCCTTGGATATTTAGAAATATGGGAATACAAGCGTTATAAATTTTAAGTCTCCATCATCACTGAAGAGTCTTAGAAAGGCTTAACAGCTGAACTATGCTGTATAATCCATGGTATATATCGCTAACTTAAACTAAATTGTAGAAAAGAATGATATCCAAATATGTTTCTGTTACATATTACACTTATCCTCAATCTAAAATCATAATGATATTTCAATACTATACCATAACCAAACACAATCTTAACCTATTTTTGAAATTCCAGACCATGGACTGGACATGAAATAAAAATGCTGTAAATCTGCTATAGGTTATCGAGAGATATGATATAATCTCCATTCTCGAGGTGAGAGCAGACAATTCCATCCACATGCTGATGCAGAATCTCAACATGTAAGTCACCTTATTACCAAAGTTTTATCTGAAATTCTGGTCTCAAGAAGATACGCAGACAATCCCATACCTGCATTTACACCATTAAATATCAAAGATGTCGGAGACGATGCCGGTAGCATTGGTATCACTAAAGCAACTTTATTTCTTGCAAAATTTCCATAGATAGAACTTTATTCAGAGGTCGACTACAAAACTAACTCGGATGAATTCGTGATTCGAAGGTCAAGGTCAAGGTCATAGTAGCTACATATAGAAATTTCTCAAGCACTGTATGAATTATAATACTTCCGGTAACGAAGATATATAAGTCCTTCGAACATGGGATTTTCCGGATAGAATGTAAGACTAAAAATACTTCATGTGTTTCCAAGCGTTTATAAGATGTCAACATCAAGAGAAAATTCAATGTAAGAAGGTCATTGATATTCGAGATATAATTCGAGATTTTCATAGATAAATGCGATAGATAATGATTTTTACTATCTTCTATCTGTCGCCTAGGGATAATCGGGATAACCCGTACGGCGTAGTGTTGAGTAAGAAGCTGGGGCATAGCGTACATTACACGGAATCGTATGCCATCCTCTTCCGGTAGGTACACACTAGTATTATCACTACGTCACATCGACGGGATCCGAACTTGTGTTGTGCCAATTATTCAGATCTCTCGAATTAATTTGAATAATTCCGAATGATTGATTGTTTGTATTTTGGTGTAGTAAGTCATAATTGTGTTTTAACGACAGAATAAATAACGTGTTTGTACAAGAGGTATATCAGTTCCCGGATCAGGATGACGTATTTGCACGAGAACCATATGCTGTCATGTTCCATTCTCTCGACTCACGTGAGTGTTACGTTCACGACAAACCATATCTTCCAACAAGATGTCGATAAAAGTACCGTTGATATAACAAAGAACCAAATCTCCAGGTCAGATCGAAGATTTATGAGTAGTAATTAAATAATAATACATTGAATAAGTTATATTATAATAAAACATCAAGAACCGATATAACACACGCGCACAAACATTCATTTATTCCACAAACACATTTCCACGTGTCTTTATCATGACAACAGCCACTAAGACCTGTTGACCACCATGTTCTCTGGCTGTCTGCCATTGGTGTGTAGTACATTCAATAGTTCATATCATAATCAATCATTGAGAGCTGACATACACACTCACAATCACCATAGTCATCCACTCCACACACACATTTCCACATGACCTTATCCTGATGACAACTTCTACTACTGGTTGTCAACCATGTTTCTTGGCTCACTACATCTTCTTTCTTCAGGCCCTGCCAACTTTGTGTACATCGTGCTCCATACACAGCCAACAAACACCCCCGCTGAGTTGGAACACATGGTATCTGCTTACGACAACATCGCCAATTTCATGGGGAATCAGGTAAAAATCAGGGGAAATATCAAACTTCACCTCTGTGTGATATAGGCAATGATATCTGACCCAGATAATTCGATAACTATCCGGATTTCCGAATGTTGTCAGTATTTTTTGTATCTTCCCAGAACGCGCTTATAGCTGGGGACCTGAATGCTGACTGTCATTACCTATCTCAGACAAGCCACGACCATAACCGTCTCTACACAGACAAACGCTTCACATGGCTCATCGACAGTGACGTCGACTCCACTGTGTCTACCGGTACCGACTGCGCTTACGACAGGTATCAGTGTTGATGATACTTAGCGAACTCAAACACCGGTCTGATGATGATATTTTTTAACTCGCATTATAGATTTATCATATCGCTGATGTTTTTTTAGATATGAAAGTTTGCCGAAAGTACTAAATGGGTTCGATCAAGAGAGATTTACACTAAAATTACTTCGACATGATCTCTGTTCCGTCCATTTTGTTAAGGTTACACCAATAGGTTATGCACCTCCAGCGGAGAAGAGTGCTGACAACAATACACAGTAAATCATTTCTATTGGGATTTTGAAAATTGTCGATTTATATTTAAACTTCCCTTGGTTGACATAATCGTCTCAATAATACTTGTTTATTGCTTATATGAAATAGGTTCGCTACATAATGTTTTCTTGTCTTACGAAATATCAATAAGGCTTGTTGTAAATACCAACTGCTTATATCAATGTTTAAAAATTTATTTTTCCATCTCTTCTTGTCATATTTGGGTTTTTTTGTCTTGAATGATGTTATCATTTGTGAGTTGTTGATTTTTTTAAGGATTGGGGGTTGGGGGGGAGGAGCATTGTTGTTTCTGTTTTGTTTTGTTTTTGTTTTTGTTTTTTTTTTGTTTGCTTTTGGCAGAAAGATTTTAAAAAATATAAATTTAAGTTCAATTAATTTTTTATAACAAATTAAGAAAAAAAGTCCTCAACCTGTATTTCTTTCTTTGTAAATATACAGTTCATAATATTTTGAGACTTTGTATATATCAGAAGGTCAGTGGGAGAATCTGCCTTGAGTCAACCATTTATTACAGGTTCATTGTTGCCGGGGATGAGCTGAAACAGAATATTGTACCAAACAGTGCCCGTGTGTACAACTTCCAACAGGCCATGAAGCTCACGTACGACCAAGTAAGTATAGCCATATCAAAGGAGGTCACTGTGACCTAATTCTTACAACAGCTGTCGGTAACAAGAAAACGTCTTTGTTTATACACAATACAAATCGAAGACTACACTGTTTTTGTTTCTGTATTTTTTAAACGATACATGTAGGTAAAGAAGTGATGTTTACCTTGTCCAGCCCGGGTCTCGAACTAGCAACATCTCTTTCTCATAACGAGTTTACGGGAAATGCCAACGGTTTGTATTATAAAATTACTACCACCATTCGTTTGTAGGGAATTAGTTATAAACAAATTTTCGTAAAGCGTCGTTTTTGTTCATCCACAGACCATAACCGTGAGTGACCATTTCCCAATAGAGGTGGAAATCAGGAGCTGAAATAAATGAGAAGAAAGACATTCCTTTCGCAAATCAGTCTGTTCACTGACATGTACATGTAAACACAGCTTATATAAAGAATCCCTTGCTACAAAACGATGTTTTTGAGTCGTGTTTTATTTTTAAATATTTTTTTAGATAAAACGTCATATATCACTTAAATTGCCAAAACATCCAAAAATTGTACATAATCTACCCAAAAAAATGCAAACTGCCCGAAATCCCTAAGAGATCATGTCAAACTTCCATTGACAATATCGTGTCGGTGATGAAATTCCATTTTTCATTCACAGAGATTTTATTGAAAGACAAAATGTGTATTGGGCAACTGGCTAAAGTCTCTCCCTCGTAATGCCATTCCATCTTGTTTAGCTGCTTTTTATAGCCGATTTCTGTTTCTCGTGGCCAAGAAACTTGACTTTTCCATGCAGACATTTCGTTTAGTTTCACCAATAAAAATGCTTGTCGTACTCAATACTTATTCTGAAAATTGTTAAAGTTTACCGAAAATGAAAGCATCTTTTCTTTGCTTCTCCCTGAAAGAATCGGAGATTTCGATGATGATGTCATGCGAAATGAGATTTACAATTTAACAATGGAAAAAAAGTGTCGCAATGTGAAAATTAGACAGGTTAATCCGTTGTAATATTACCACTCTTAAAAATTTTTAAAAAACCAGACAATTAAACTAATAAACAATAAGGGGAGGTAATGGAAATACACCCGTTTGCCCACCCGTGATCCAGGAACTATGACAACAGGACTACTGTAAATGTATTTATAAAGGTTTTATTTAAGAAAGACACGTACAAATAAAATTCACTTAGCAACAAATTACGTGAGAAATGTGTAATTTCTAGCATAATCTTTTTATATCGTGGAAAGTTTGGCTATTTTTGCGGTTGAATTCCAGTTTTAAAATCTAAAAAAAAAAACATTGAAAAATAGGACGAAGATACCTCAACTCCAAGAAACTTCTTCATATCTTTAGCTGTTGGTCAACATCTAGAAACTTCTTCATATCTTTAGTTGTTTGTCGACGTCTAGAAACATCTTCATATCTTTAGCTGTTTGTCAACTTCTAGAGACATCTTCATACGTTTAGTTGTTTTTCAACGTCTAGAAACATCTTCATATCTTTAGCTGTTTTTCAACTTCTAGAAACATCTTCATATCTTTAGCTGTTTTTCAACTTCTAGAAACAGCTTCATATCTTTAGTTGTTTGTCAACGTCTAGAAACATCTTCATATCTTTAGCTGTTTGTCAACTTCTAGAAACATCTTCATATCTTTAGCTGTTTGTCAACTTCTAGAAACATCTTCATATCTTTAGCTGTTTGTCAACTTCTAGAAACATCTTCATATCTTTAGCTGTTTGTCAACTTCTAGAAACATCTTCATATCTTAAGCTGTTTGTCAACTTCTAGAAACATCTTCATATCTTTAGCTGTTTGTCAACTTCTACGTTAATGCCACGAATGAAAAATTTATACTCGATGAGAATTTTCTGTCTGGACGTTTTTGTCAATTTCATTTTATCCAATGATTGGTTTGAACGCATAGGAAATTTGGGAAATAAAGCTAAATAAAGCAAATAAAGGAACGATACAGCGAGTGTTTGTTATAAAATGATGACAATGGCTGTTTGGAACTAATCAGCAAAAAAAAAAAAAAAAATCGTGCGCAAGATACATAAATATTTTAGTCATTTACATCATTTAATTCATTACTATATCTAGCTACGGTGAGAGTAATCATATAGTATGGAAACCTATTTAAGGAGAAATATAACATAAACCTTGTTATACTGCTTCATTCCAAAAGAGTTCTGTACAAAGAGACTTTTCAAACGTGTACAGTACATTGTGTTACATGCATTATATGATGAAACTTTTAAAAGTATTTATTGACACATGTAACACTGCAGTGATTATTTGATATTTAACTATTGAAAACATGTACAAACACTATGAGTTGTTGCGTATAAGGGGAGACAACGCCGTAGAATATCACTAATGGGTCGGTTAGCCATTGTATCACGTCTTCCAAACATTGTCTTTTACCCGCTTCCTCGACCACAGGTAAAAAAACGATAGTGTGATTTTCATGTGGGACCGAAGATGTGTTACCCGAAGACAGAAGCATTCTAAGGCACAGGTACTTTAGCACCACAATCCCACAGGGACCTGGCACGAATTTCCAACTCTATGGTCCATATTCATGTATTATCAATAAACGGACAGTGAGATTAGGCTTCCAAGCCGAGTCCCTGTGGGTTACGGTATATTACTTGCGAGAGTTATCTATTTTTTCTTGTAAGATAAAAGCAGTTAATATTCTTCCAGAATAAAACTACAGCAACTTTTTTCGGTAACTGATACAAAGTCTCGTGAACCACACGTGGATTGGACGAGAATAGATACCACAGGTGGTCATGTATTGAGTAATCAGTGGTAAACTTATCTATAGAATGTGTTGTTTATAGATGTAAAGTATATGTCTACTGAGAAATATCGTCTTATCCCGTTCTAGTACATTTCTTGTATTCTCGTACTTCGGTATTGAAACCTATATAGGAAATACATAGGATTTTTTTAACATTAATGTAAGTAGTTCAAAAACAACAGATGTCGAATTCAGTGACATCTAAAACTGTTTTCAATGATTTCTAATTACAAGTATATTCAATGCTATTTATGAATAAAATGTGATATTGTGTAATATAGTGATGAAGCGGCAAGACAAGCTGCTTGATGTAAATAAAATATATACATCGTTATCTAAGTCTGATTCGGATTACAAACATAGTCGTTTTTAGTACAACATACATACATGTAAATTATGTTATAAAGATCAAAATATCATCATTCTACGTCTGATACATGGGTATTTAACGATAGAAACCGAACGTGCTTCTTTTTATAGAAATACTACGCTCATGCACAGGAGTAGCCTACATGCATGGCAGTCAATGCAGGACCACAGCCCATCTGGCTCCAAGTCTTTCGGGTCACTTGAAAAACGTTTTATGTAAGTGATAATGGCGTTGACGGACATATAAATGGATTCTACAGTAAAAGTTTAAATATCTGTAGTCACCATTTTACAATGTATAGTAGTAGCCTTATCTCATTTTCCTAATTTCTTAGTTAGTGTGAGATGTTGTAGTAAGCCATAGTTTGCTTGTGACATCGTGATTGTATATAATTGTTATCTGTAGTTGAAGTCTTGTCAAAGGCACTGACTCACATCAGAGATAAGTTTCTCACGAATTGAGATGACCCATACGCCAGGGAATGTAAGTCCATTTTCTGTTACACGCCTATATCTGTTTAATGAATCTACCGATGTACGAATCCGTCGTGTTGATTACTATTGTGATAACAAAACGGTCACATTACACATCACATTTTAAAACTGAATGAATTACTGGGACGGCAATTTGTATACTATACAAGGCACAACATAATTCCATAACTGAAACTGTTTTTTTTTTAAATATCACCCAATAGGAATATCCGAAGGTAGAGGTTAAACGATAGGTCAATTTGTTCTCCGTTAAATAATAAAATGTAACACAGAAAATCATACAACACAAAAGATTATTTTTTGTCTCGCCCTGGACCATCTACAGTTTGGAGGGTTTGAGAGTTTTATGAAATGGATTTTCACGTCATATGCAGCCCAGATATTCAATATTCCCCCGGATGTATAAACCACACTATAACCCTCCTACACTCCCGGTTCCTGTCCGAGGAAGGAATTCTTCTCTATTGACAATGTACTATTGTATGTACGCTTAGTGTTTGCCTAAGCAATATGATGATAATTCAAAAGAATTTCACCACGTGATCCTTTGTCATGTTTTTTTTTTCACCTTTTATTTTCCGAAATCCTGCGATTCGTTATTTTTCTATTCCTTAATAGGACACCTGTTAGAAAAGGAGAAAACATGCATCCCTTTAATTTAGAAAGTAGTGTGATGGCGTATTGGGATAAGATGTTTCATAGTACATAACCATAGCCTATTTCAGAGGAACGAATATTCAGGACTGCTCAAAAGTCCCATCAACACCACTTCAGGAGCGAGAATGTATTACCATAGTATATGCTTTATTCATCCGGTTGTGCTAAGAATAGAAGAAAGGAGTTTGGATTAGACAAGATACATCATCTAGTCAAGCAAATGATTCTTGTAAATTTTGATAATCCAATACCAATATGGTGGTCGGTATAGCCAGTGTCATCTGTTAGGTAGGACAGCATATCAGCATAATGCGCTCAAAGAAAAAATATGCGGAGGACGAAACGAAATCTATTTCAAAAAATAATAATTCTGGTTGTTATTGACTCCAATATCTTTCTGGTATACTTATGGGAACATTCTATGCCCGTTTTTTTTTTGTCTGATTTGCTTTTGTTTTCTAACTAGACTGACTTTATCAAAGAGATTTCACTTTCAGAAATATTGATGATGTGTCGACTATAGATCACAAGATCATAGTACATCGTTACATACATATCAGAATTAAAACTCAAAGGCGATTGTTTTATTCGTATTTTGCTCTATTATTCTCATTAACATTATTAGTTAAGATTGTTCTTATAAAAAAACTCGGCAATGTTCAGATAAACCTCTGCTGAGTCTAGATGTATTTTGAAAGTAACAGAAACAAAACACCTTATCTGCAGGCACAAACATAAAATTATGTCATTTCGAATATTCGTGTATAAAATTTGACATCAGAATCAGGAAATACAACCTTTCGTTTTTGGTTTAAGAACACCTAGAATGCTTAATTGAATCCATCAATATCTTTATTGATTTAGCTTCTCGATTACCTGTATAAATAAATAAATAAATGAATAAATAAAATGAAACTTCAATAATTTTCAGATCACCGGTTCCTTCTCATCAAAGTTGTTTAAAGTTTATTGAGATAATAAGAAAAACATTGAAAAAGACAAAATTAAGTCGTTGAATCTACACATGACGTCACAAGGCGTCAGGGTCAAGTCCCGGATGGAAGATCACACAGCTTAGATGGTAGGTGGAAGGACTGTGATGGTATCCCTACTTTCCCTTCTTGACATCGACAAGGTTCACGATGGGTTGGTTTTCTGTTAAGGATGATGATCGATATTATCAATGTTCTTTTAGATGAAGCAGATGACGATGTACTTCCGGCTTGTCCTCTTGCTCTCCATAGCTACCGTGGGACTGTGTAACCTGAAAATCGCCTCCTTCAACATCAAATGGCTCAGTGTCAACAAACTGTCCAACAACGAAACACTGAGTATCATCAAACAGGCACGTGAGAGTTTCAGCATTATCTTGCGTCGCAAACGTTTTGCATTCTATATTTATTTCCCAAATTTAAGTTACAAGACATCGTGCGTCATTTCCACCTCTTCACAAAAGTATTTACTACAACTGACTCTGCGTTGCTCATATCGCATATTTATCTTGCAGAGTTATATGATATGAACAAACATGGTTAATGTACCTGCCTTCCTATATTTTACCTATGTCTCATTTGTTAGGACTTTTTGTCAAGCCTTGCTCTGCTCTTGGATTTTCACTCCTTCAGTCTTCCGCATCACTGACGAGTCCTAGAAGGGCTTAACAACTGTACGCTGCTGTTTAATGCATTATACGGTATAATACTGAAACTGGAACTTGTAGAGAATGGTATTATCTAGTCGTGTTTCTGTTGTACATATTATACTGATCCCCAAATATCATGAGACTTCTATACTATACAATTACCAAACACAATCTCAATCTTTTGTTCCTGTTGAAATGCCAGACCAATAAACTGGACAGGAAGTAAAAGTGTGCTATAAATTACATCCATGCTGAAAATTATACAAATGTATTACATAATCTCGTTATTGTAGATATTACAGAGGTATTATATAATACAGAGATATTATATAATCTCCTTCCTTGAGGTAAGGGAAGACCGTGCCATCTTCTGTTGTAGATAATACAAAGGTATGATATAATTTCCATCATCGAGGTAAGGGACGACCATGCCATCCACATGTTGGTGCAGAAACTCAATATGTAAGTCACAGACTTCACACTATAATAATAACATCGGAATTCTGGTCTCAAAGGTCGACAATAACAATACATGTATGAGCTCGTGTTTGCGATAGTTACTTGTGCTATGAATATTCTCTGCAATGTATACTAACGGTAACCAAAGACAGACGTAATTGCGTCTTCCTGTGATAAATGCACCTCTTAGTCAGAGCAAAGAATTTTCCCTAGAAAATACATCAAATTTCACTTAACCAAGAATTTAAAGGTTATAGAAAGGTCAGTGAAGACAAAGACATTCTAAACAATGGGTAAACATATGCGGTTTTATTATTTATAATTGATATGGTTTATACGATAATGATATTTCCAACTGTCGTCTAGGGATAATCGGGACAACCCGTACGGCGTAGTAGTGAGTAAGAAACTGGGACGTAATGTACACTATACAGAATCGTATGCCGTCCTGTTCCGGTAAGTACATCCTAGTATTATCACTACGTCACATCGACGGGATACGAACTTGTGTCGCGCCAATTATTTGAACTTCTCGGCTAACATCATACTTTCGATTGACTGAAACAATAAAAAAAACTTTGGGGTTTTAAGAATCATAATTACTTTTATATAATTCCGAATGACTGGTTGTCAGTACGGAATACGAATTTGTGTTGCGCCAATTATTCAAATATCTCGGCTTACATTGTACTTTGATTTAAGAATAAGAATTACTTTTAAATAATTCCGAATGATTGATTGTTTGTATTTTGGTGTAGTAAGTCATAATTGTGTTTTAACGACAGAATAAATAACGTGTTTGTACAAGAGGTACATCAGTTCCCGGATCAGGATGACGTATTTGCACGAGAACCATATGCTGTCATGTTCCATTCTCTCGATTCACGTGAGTATTACAATTACTATCTACCATATCTTCCAACAAGATGTCGATAAAAGTACCGTTGATATAACAAAGAACCAAATCTCCAGGTCAGATCGAAGATTTATGAGTAATTAAATAATAATACATTGAATTAGTTATATTATAATAAAACATCAAGAACCGACATAACACACACGCACAAAAATTCATTTATTTCACACAAACATTTCCACATGTCTTTATCATGACAACAGCCCCTAGGACGTGTTGACCACCATGTTCTTTGGTTTACTACCATGCAAATGGAGCCTTGAAATCATCTTTCTCTTTCAGGCCCTGCCAACTTTATATATATTGTGCTCCACACACAGCCAACAGACACGCCCGCTGAGCTCGAACACATGGTATCTGCTTACGACAACATCACCAATCTCATGGGGATTCAGGTATGACGTCATATCAGAAATTATCAAACTTTCATCTCTGTGTGCTGTTGACCAATAGAATCTTTCATCCTCTTGGTGGTAAGATAGGTGGATCTCAACCCGAGAGGAAAGATTATTCAGTTAGCAAGCACAAGGCTAGCCAATTGTTAACAATTTAAACATATTTTTCCCGGGGTTCAGATCACACTATCTTACCAACGAGGTGGTGAATGCTTGTCTTTCTTTCCTCTTGACTTTATTAGGTACTTGTGTGTGTTTTTCTTGTCCAATTGTTTCTCATCGTTGACGTGACATCAGAGAATAGTTGCTGTCAGGTTCTAGCATTGTCCTGACAGGGGAATCCCCCTGTCTAAATCTTGGGGTGCAATAAGGAAATCTTATAATGGCAGAAAGCTTGGATTTACATGTCCAGGGTAAGAGAAAATTCTATCTTATTCAGAGACTTGATGATAATCTAGATTTCCGAATGTTGCCAGTATTCTTGTATCTCCTCAGGACGCCATTATAGCTGGGGACCTGAATGCTGATTGCCGTTACCTGTCTCACACGCGCCACGACAACAACCTTCTCTACACAGACAAACGCTTCACGTGGCTCATCGACAGTGATGCCGACTCCACTGTGTCTACCAGTACCGACTGCGCTTACGACAGGTATCAGTGTTGATGGTTCTTAGCGAACTCAGACACAGGTCTGATAGTTCTTATCTCTCATTATATAATGCAGATCAGTGTCGAATGTACTTGGTTCCGAAATGGATTTTGTTAAGGTCGGCTGTTACATTAAAAGGCTATGCACCTCCAGCGAAGAAGAGTTCGTTATATAAAATGCTGACGATAGCAATAGGCAACGGTCCAATAAGGAATTATTACCAAAATGACTGAAGAGAAGTGTTTGTATTTATTTACAACACATGTTTTTGTTATTCGATCAATTTTCTTGGCATATGGAAATCGCGGGGTGATTTTTTATGATCTCCCTTGTTAGACATAGTCGTCTCCATACTGTTTTTTTTAATTTTTCGTAACAGTTAGGTCCGTTACATAATATTTTCATATCATGCAGAATATCAATCATATTTGGGATAAATCACAGCTGCTTGTGCCAGTGTTAGGAATCAAGTCTGTGTGCGTGTGTGTGTGTGTGTGTGATTGATTTTTTTCTTTTTGTTTCTTCTTTTTCAAAATCAAAATTCATTACTAAAAGTCAGATTCTGTCATTTGCTCTGATATTGATTTGAAATTTGTTTCTGATTTGATATTTTTGATTTTTCAAAATTCTGAATTCCAGTCAAAGTTTCTTATTACGAATTAAGAAAAAAGGCCGCTATCTGTGCCTTTTCGTTTGTAAATATACAGTTCGTAATATTTTTGCGATCTTGTATATATCAGAAAGTCAGTGGGAGAATCTACCTTGAGTCAACCGTTTATTACAGGTTCATTGTTGCCGGGGATGAGCTGAAACAGAATATTGTACCAAACAGTGCCCGTGTGTACAACTTCCAACAGGCAATGAATCTCACTCCTAACCAAGTAAGTAAAACCAGCCAGTAATAATAACCTTATCAAAGGAGGTCACTGTCACCTTGTTTTACAGAGTGAAAATCCGTAAATACCAGTGTCGGTAGCCGAAAATCCTCACGTCTGCGTTTTACACAAAACAATTTGGATGTTACGTTGTTTTTGTTTCTGTTTTTCTTTATATATGATAGATAGAGAAGAGATTTTTACCCTGTTTACCTCCCAAAGTCTCGAACTAGCGATCTTTCACTTTCAAAAATAAAGACCATTACGTCCTCGTTTAAGGGAAATGCCGACGGTTTCCGAATGTATGCTAAAATTCCTACTATCAACTGTTTGTAAGGAACTTATCATAAACTTATTTTCGTAAAATGTCCTTTTTGTTCATCCACAGACCAATGCAGTGAGTGATCATTTACCCATAGAGGTGCAAATCGGTAACTGAAGCAAATGAGGTGAAAGACATTTCGTTCGCAGATCTGTCGGTTCACTGACATGTAAATACAGCTTGTATAAAGAATCCCTTACTAACAAGACGGTGTTATTGAGTCATTTGTTTATTTGTTTGTTTTTTGATAAAGGGGATGGCTGTGTGTGTATTTGTGTGGGTGGGTGGGTGTGTGTGTGGGGGGGGGGGGGGGGGTTTAAACACAATGTGGCAACACTGAACAAGCCAAGCGAGGTACATAAAAGGTACCTCCCTTTGGCGACATTTAGTTTAAACACAGTGTCTTCCACCATGCGCTTCCCTGCCAAAACGAGGCTACAGCATTCGTATGAAAAGGCGCGAGGACGTGTACACGCGAGGTGACTTCCGAAAGTTAGTTTGGCGGGAAATACCGAGTGCGTGCCATTGGCGGATTGATGTTTAATCGATCGAGGTGGAACGGCGACACACAGTGTGGTGAGTAACCAGCAGTGTTGTGAGGTACTCGCTAAAATTTTGTCTGTGGACTCAGAATAAAGTTTGTAAGCAGATAGCGGGGTGCGCCAAGCGAAGTAACGGGAAAAGTACCTCGCTTTATTTTCGTACCTCGCTTCGTGGGGGTGTACTCAAGGTTGATACCTCGTTTTGTAGGGTAAACGAAGGCACACACGCACACACACACACACACACACACACACACACACACACACACACACAGTATACATTACACAAGTGTGATCTCTTACTGGGGAAGCGAAGTTTGTATTCATTGTGTTTTTTTCTTTTAGATAACCTGTATTACAGTGTAAGATGACACTTTCAGTGTGCGCTTACATTTTCCATGAATTATGTGTAATCGTTACAGAAGCTCATCCTGGATTTAATTATCTGTTAGTAGCTGGTCAAAAAAAGGTAAACAGAAACAGAAAAGGTAATACATACATCTACTGTTCTTTTCACTCGCAAATTAAAAACTAATCTTTCTAGTCATTGTGTATTACATTATTTTTATAATATGTAGTCTTTGATCAAGCGAAGACCGGAAATAAAGAGTAAAATCCAATTTGCATATTCAAATAAGTCATTTAAGTATGTTATACAATTTGGACATAGTGACGTTTTAAATGTCCCCTTTTGAGATAGACTCTCACCCACCATCCTCCCTTAAGTATTTTTCTCATATTGGTCTCATTCTTTGACTTTATTCCTCCAGAAATGAAGAGTACATTACAAATTTATGACAAAGAATCAGAAAATTAATACAAATATATAAGGTACATACAATATTAATGACAATAAGGAATAGTACTTAGACGAAAATAGCCATGGAAAAATATATGAAATGGGAAAATAATTTAGAGACAATAATGCAAAAACTATATATATATAAGAAGTATTCCATTTGAATGCAAATAAGAACATATACAGATTCACTGAAAAGTGAAATCAACAGCTTTAACCGAAAAGCAACAACACTCGTATGCAAACTTTGTGCAATATTCTTCATCTGGGAGTAGTTCCCGTACATCGTCAGGTATGTGTCCTAACAGGATACAAATACAGTCCTGTCTTTCTAGATTATCTAGTGTGACGTACAGTTCAACGGGAAAATTGTTAACAATATTTGTGAAAAAATCATCACGCAAAGCAACCAAATCTGGATGATTACAATCAAGTAAGCAATGTGTTATAGCGTCCGAAGACCTCATATTACATTTGGCACATAGCAGCTCACAGTTTGGACTTATTAACCATAACTTTGCCACACTACTACAAATATGAGACTGATTCGAGGAAAGCTGTTTCCACAAAAACCACAGAGACGATGGGCGAAGTTCCCCGTGCAAATTTTGGAATCGATGAAAATCAGGACAGCTGAATAAGCGCTCATACCATTCTGATTGTTCATGGGAATGGATGACATTCCTGACAAGAAATTTCCAATACTTCTTAGAAGGGAAAGCAGACTCATTCAAAAACGAGTGTAAATACTCTTCTAAACCAAATTTATGAATTATAGACCAGATGTCGTATATGACTCCCTTAACACTTTTATATACACACATGTGTTTCTGAAACAACCGCAATAAAAATAGTTGTTTTACAGTGGTTGAAGATCTCAGGCGACATAGGGAACCAAAGAATTGGAGTTTAGACTGTTCTACCTTCGCCTTTAATGAAGTGAGCCCCAACATACCTAGTGCCATGTCAGAACGAGTTCTGAAAGGGAAACACTGGATAACTTTGGCACAAAAATGTTGGATGATTTCTAAACGTGACCAATCTTTTAGACTTAATGAAAACCACATTTCTGAGCCAAATAAACCGCACGGAATTGTTACTGAACGAAACAGTTTCAGGCCAATGAGGGGGTTTACCGACTTTCCTAATAGCCCTCCATTTAAAAAGGAAAAGCAAGAACTTCTAAATTTGTGGAGTATATTTTCGATATCTGGACGACCAAATTTGAATTTGTCTAGAAATATTCCCACGTGTGTGGTATGTTGGGATTCATTCACAGCCTCACTCCCCAGATACCAGTTACGTGAGGACCTGGCAAAGCTAGTTTTTGACTCGTTAAAAACTATAATACACGTTTTTGAGGCATTATACTTAAACCTCCATCTACAACTATACCTGTAACATATATTCATCAAAATATCCATATTACACTTGTTAAAGGATAGAAGTACAATATCGTCGGCCTGTGTCGGGCAAGTAACGTTTACATCTTCTATCATCAGGGATACATTTGAATTACATAATTCTTCCAACAGATCGTTTATGAATAGTGTATACAGCCATGGTGATAATATACTTCCCTGCCTAGTGCCTTGCTCTATAAGGAAAGAATCAGAGACAAAACCTTGGTATACAACCGCACTTTGCATATCATGATACATAGAAGCTAATACTTTGATGAATTTAATATCAAACTTCAGATCAGATAATTTCATAAACAATCCATTGTGCCAAACACAATCGAATGCCTTTGCTGCATCAAGAAAACAAGTGAATAATTTGTTATTTTGTTCACCGGCGTACGTGATCGCTTCATGTATCATGAAAGAGGTCATAGTGCTGCTAACATAAGGCTGAAAACCATTCTGTAGTGGATTAACGACAAAACGTTTGGTGGACTCAAGTCTCAACAGAAAAAGCTTCTCAAAAACCTTTAAAATTACAGGCAAAAGAGATATTGCACGGTAGCTATTCGGGTCACACTTAGGCTTGTTATTGCCTTTATATAGTGTAATGATTAGTCCCTTTTTAAAGCTTAAGTGAAAAACTCATGAAACATAATAGCATTAAATAATTTCGTCAAACAGTGATACAGATGTTCACCTCCATTTATGAAGTGTTCATAAACTAAGTTGTCATGACCAGGTGCCTTACCTAACGGTAATTTCTTACAAATTGCTTTTACTTCATATGCTATAAAGCTTCTGAAATGCGATGATACTGAGGGCTGATCAAGAATAGTTTTCATTTTAGAGTCAACAAACATTTTGAAAGCGTCATCATAATCTGCGCTTTCAGATTGTTTATACAAAGATGAAAAATATGTACCCCAGTGAACTACAAGTTCTTGTGGGTTTCGGACTGTCTGGCCATCGAAAATCATCTCTGCACTCGCTGTGCCCTCACTACGTTTACAACGACGTTTTACTAGTGTCCAGAATGTTTGCTGATCTACCTCAGCCGCTTCTGCAACGTCATCATTCTGTTTCTGTAGATGTTCCTCTGACAGCCGACGATGAGCCCTACGAAAATTGCACTTTGCTTCTTTATACAGACGAAAGGATTCAGAGTTGTCACCCCGTGGACGACCAAGCTTAACCCAGACACAACGAAGATTCCACATTTTTTTATGTAGGTCCTTGAGTTGGCCTTTCCAATATGGTTTAAGGAACGTCCGAAATTTCTTTACAGGTAGAGATGTTAGGGAAGCCTCTTTAATCACTCCAACGAGATCAGATGTGAAGGTTTCAATTTCGTTACAAGTCGAAATATCACGTTCAACTAGACCTGAGACACGCAATAGACGTTCAACAGTATTACGATATACATCAGTGTTTCTATTGTTACCAGCTGTGATCCACTTGAAAGATGTTCTTTCCAAAGTGTTTGCGGAATTGGAGTTATGTAAAACTCCCTCTGGAGTACGTATGACAAAGAATATGGCTCTGTGATTAGAGACGTCAAGAAAACTGTCGTCAGAAGTTTTACACTCAGTGACCAGATCAATCTTTCCTGAGTCAACCATGACGTAGTCCACTAGGGAGCATGCGGTATCGTCACCATGCACATAGGAGTTTACAGGGCCAAGGCAAGTAAACAGTGTGTTGACAGCAGTTAACTGGTTCAGATCCAAGAAATGTTGCAGAGCAATGCCTTGAGGATTCGGACCGGTACTTACACGAGGACCACTCAGAGGGGCATTAAAATCCCCTATAAATATAACCAATCCATCTGCAGAGAGTCTTGTGTACAGTTCATCGAGCTTGTCAACATATGAGCGGAACAAGTCCATTCCATAACGCATTGTTGGAAAATACACCTGGACTACATAAAAGACAGTATCCTCCATGACAACTTTAATTATCGCGATACGATCGTCATCAGAATCAATAACAACTGTCATATCGGATAGACGCTTGCGCCACATCAGCGCAACACCACCTTTACGCGTTCTTCTGTCAGCATGTGGATGTGAGGAGAAATCACATATAACATGAGAATCATATGAATTGTGGATGCTCTGAAATAAGTGGCTGTTTTCCTCAAAGAGCCAGTGTTCCGATATGCCACATATGTCAACATCATGCCGATTCAGTGCGTTGTGGAGATGAAATCCAGACGACATAGTTCCTGTCGCGTTCCATGTCATAATGCGGAGATTTCCCATGCATAAAAGGGTAAATAGACAAAGAACGAATCCGTTCGTATTACGGTCATTCATTTTGACCGTGCTCTTCTGTACTCTGTGCACTCTCGCCATAAAACCGGGATTGACTCATCCACTTACGACATCGGACTCCCCCATGCCAGAAATCACGCGATTTTGTTTTGGATACATCACTGGATAAGATGTTGATTCGCGCAGACACGCAGTCACGCATACGACTTTTCAGGAGACGAAGAAATGTTACGTGAATAGGATCCGCAGTGACGAAGAAATGTGTGGTCTTTCTCCTTGTGACACCAACAAAGCCGTTCATGTGCTTAGCTTCAGGTTCTTTTGGACTAGAGGAACGGCTCGGTTTTGATTCGCTTGCAGATGAGGTCACCGATTCCGCATAAGACTGTTCCTTGGGAGGACTTGGCACATGCTCTGGCATTGGCAAGTTGGATGTAGGTACAGATTCACCAGATACGACAGTCGCATTACTTTTACGCCGGAGGACACACGTAAGGATTCAACAGGTGGGGCTATGGGCTGGGTCTGTGGGTCCGATGAGATAACTTGCTGTACAGTCACAGAATCATGAACATATCTACGGATACCGTTGATCTCTTTACCCAGCTCCTCGGCAAACACTGTAATCGCAGTATCAGCACAAGACTTGGCCCTGACTGGAGCTTCGGCGACAGAATGTTCCATGTCACGAATACGCGATTTAAGAGAAGAAACACAATCTTGAATAGAATTCACAAGGGATCTGTGAGAGGTGACGTCTCTTTCAACATTATCAATCTTTTCTTGGATTGAGCGAATATCATTGCGCGCAAAGTTACCGCTTGAAAAACGAGCATCATTGACGCGTTCTAGACTTAAACGAATATCGTTGATAGACTGAGTATAACTTGAAAGTTCGACCAAAGTAGATTTACGAAATTTCTCTAGTGACAGCGTTTTGGATGAAACCAAGTGTAACCGATCAGCGAGAGACTTCGGGGCCGACCCATGTTCAATGTCATCTGCAAACACCTTGTCAATCGTCTCACAGGAGGATTTGACATTTGAGAACAATGTCTGAATATCGGATTTCAACTGTTTCTGGTCAAGTATAACCGAATCAAGACGAGAATTAGTATTATCTTTCAGCTCATGCAATTGCTTGCGCATCAGGGCGATTTCAGTGCGAATAGAAGTGATATCATTGTTAGTGTCATCTGGAGGTTTATCGGGGACCTTTCCAAATTGTGAACGTGGTCTCTGAGAAAACACCTCATTAACTTCACCATCGGAATCACCGTTCAAAAACTGCTGAAGAATAAAACAGTCGCGAGCCAATTTAGATTGGGCCGAACTTCTGATGGTTGATTTCCGCGATATGAGATTACTGGACGGACAACCCTTTACGTGGCGTGCCCGGTCGTGCAATACCGACCTATACCAAAGCAACTTACTCTCCGAGTTGTCAGCAAGGAGCAAAATCTTTTGCAAATACTGATCTCTAGGGAGGAGTATGAGCAGATTATCAAACTGGTCGGAATCATCTTCCATAACTGACTCAGAATTATTGGTGAGAACATAACAGTCAGAACGTTGTTCGCCTGGACAATCCGAATCGAGTCTTTAATTCAGTTTCATCAGGATCGTTCGAAAAGTCGCGAGCCATAACGTTGAGATACCCTTTGATGACCGTGAGGCAATTTGATCATAGAGGGTTGCAATGCGTTTATGTAAACCTTGATAGAATTACAAGCACAAATGTTCATGAAAGTCACTAGATATATAATACTATATACCAGATAAGGTCTCATATCACGCGATAAAGCTGTAAACACATGTATATGATAAACAGCAAATGACACAGTTTGTGGGAACCTATTACACAGCGTGCGCGTCGAGTAAACTAATACAGGCGTGACCAGGTAAGATTTGTAATCACGCCTTCGATAAGGAAAACCCGTCACACCCGACAGACCACACTGTCGCGTGTTGTAAAATCAAACATACAATCAAAGTTCATTATTCCAAAGGTTTTTTTTTGTAAAAAAATGTAGTCATACAGACGACCTTCAAAGCGAAAGGAACGATCTTACCAAATCTCGGGGCTCTGCAAATTCAAAAACAGACGAAGTGAGCATGAAAATGACGGAGCCCATCACGGTGGTGTTAGCTCACCGACACTCACACAATTACAAGAGTATCAAGAGTTTAAACTGTGATATCAAAAAGAAATGTATTTACAAGTGTTTAAATCAATATTTTTTTTCAAAATGACAGATTTAGAACTGAAAACGCAAAATAAATCTACTCCGTGCTACCAGTAATTCTAAAATGTATAATATCCTATTAGATGCTGCTGTGTCTTCTGTTAAACCCTCACATAATTGATAGAATTGTTAAATATAATTATTGATTGTTCACATTAATCGCTTAAATGTTGTTTTATCATTTGATAGTTCGTTCGTGAAATAGTGGTAATTGTGTACCTAAATGTTTCCCTGATATACTAGTGTTGTTGTAACTTTAACTGATCCGTCTTCCATATTACTTAAAACATGGATGTGATGAACGAAGACATCAAAGCTTGGATGCGTGTTACCAATTCTTCTTGGCTTGGGTGGGTTGGAATTAAAACAACACTTATCAAAGGTCTTGCGCTAATTTTCATATTTTCCAATCGTTCATATTCCATGATGGCTAATGCACAGTTAAACATCAACTTCATAGAAAATGGAAGGGGTGGATACCATCTTCTTCATGCAGGCTACAAGATTTCCGTCAGGACCAGAAGTAATCAAGGAGTAAACCCTTTCCAGTTCAAGTAGTCTCCATGGGAATGCTTAGGAGCTGTGATGGGAATATGCGTGCCGGGGTCAAAGCATTTCCCAATTTTTCACAAAATTTTAAGAATGTTTCCTTTTTCATTCGAAAATTCTCATACCAATCTTCGTTAGTAAAGTCATTAAGTACGGTTCTGTCGTACCATTCAGTGGATCGGACTTTCCTTCCAATGTCCTTGATTCGGGAACATCCAATAGCTAGTCCTATTCCCAAATAGCAAGGGAATACACTTTTTCTGTTAAAATTCACCAGTCTGAATCGGTCCATCTCCTCATTTCAAATGGCAATTTGGGGATTTACTGACGGTACATAAATCTCTTATGCTCGCATAGCAAATTAACTTTTACTTATGTGTGTAAATTCACTCGTGTGTTTTGCATATATAAGCAAATTTTCGTCGTATGAGTGGGGTTATAGACTTTCGCCTTAGTCAACTGAAGGACCAATACAGAAATGGACATATTGATGTGCTCGGTTATGCTGATGCTGCTTCCCATCTACTGCATTTACAGTAAATTAGTGAAATAAACATCATGTGTTGTATCAAAAAAGAAATATCAGTTATGAAAAATTCTGCTGTGAAAAAAAACATTCGTGTACCGAATTGAATTAATTCATTTCCTTTTGTATAGGAACACCTTTTACCTTCACGTATATAGTTTATCAATTATACAAATTGAGCTGTTACCATTGAATTACTAATAGGTGATTTTAATTCATGGTATAGAGGATGCACAGTGGTAACGTGGAACGAGCGTCGGTCAGCGATCCGGGAAATGAACACCGAAAAGATTGATTGCAATGACAAATGTTTATTTACAATGATGACAATAAAGAGATTAAATAAAAAAACCTATAATACCCACACGTCACACTAATTCACTCATTCACAAACACAATTATTACAAGTTACAGTCTGTAGCTACACACACAACGACGAATGGGATCCTGGTACAGTTCCGGTGCAAGACGGTCGCTAACCTGCAACCACGCTCAATCCAGAGCCAAGAGGTATAAACACATCAAGCAGCACCATGCTTGCTTGAAACGCCCAAATTGGCAAACTCACTGGTGTCCAAGACACGACAGGAAAGCTGGGATGTACACACTAGTGTCCTTGACACGACAGCCATCCCAATAGTAGATATACTGTGACTCAGCCTCCAAGCAAGTCGCTGACCCTGGCCTACGTAACGACCCAACACATGTATTCCATGCTGACCTTGACCCTGGTGAAGAGAACTCATCCGGTCGGTCCTGACACTGGAGTCGCAATGAGTTGGCACAGCTGACTGGTCCTGGTTTGATAGCTGAGACTCCTAGTCCGTCATGTGAAGCTACAATAATACATAGTGGAAAATAATGCTGTAGTCACACAGATTCACTCTCACCTGGCATACTAATTAACTAATAATTAATTATCAATAATATAAATATTCATTAATATATTGTAAATATACGTAAATCAATATAATAAAGATAAAGGGATAAGTGTTCGGCTCCAAATGGCTATAAAAACACGACTAAGCACAATTCATAGAAGTTGGCGTCTCACGGCTTCCATACTTTTTTACCCAGTGCGCGTACACACTCCAACTAACGCTATAGCTCTAGCTCAGAGCTTCCATAGAATTTTAAAACGGACAAGAACCCTATATTTATTCAATAATTCTACACACAACAATCTATTATGTTTATATTATCTAAATACACCAGAAATCAATAGGAAGTATGAAATTAAAATGATATAGCAGAAACACACCACAAAACAAGTGTACTAAATGTATCAACAATAGTTACGCATGATTGGAGCGCACCGACACCTCGATTGCTTGACCCGATAGATTTGACGGCATGGATAAAATAATGCCAGAAAAAAAACATATGGAAACGGAAGAAAGAAACATAACTTACCACAGTCTGTCGTCTGTGCCTTGTTCACAATATCGGAAACAGCTATATTTACATATCGGCTACACGAACTCACAAAACTGTGAACCGTAAACAAGTGTCCATTCCGTGCACAACCGGTCAAGCCCGTGACGTATATCCGCCCAGTGGTGCGGACAATTAAGAGTCCTTACACCGCAAAACAAACTCAAATTAAAACTTACCATTTATAGACAAACTATACATGCTTACGTGACACACAGAACATCATAATACTCCTATTCAAAAGGACGTTTGAAATCTAGTGTCTATATATGTATATATACATAAATAATTGAAATAGTTGAAAAATAGTAGCTATATGTGTACTTTCTTATATTCCTATGTTTTTCTACGATTCTATAATTGAAAAATAGAAGCTATGCGTGTACTTTCTTATATTTTTCTTTAATTCAAAATAGTAGCTATGTTTCTCATATATATGGTATATAAGTAAGTTTTGACTGTAAATGCATTCAATGTGAAATAAAAATACACGTAATTCTAAAACATCCAGAGTTATTTTTCTCTTGAAAGAAGGAAGTTTTATGAAGCAGTCTATAGCCTTAAAGCCCCAATATACGTAACATTCACGAAAAATTTAGTGTAGAATCACACATAATTATTGAGATATTCTCTAAGATGAAGTTAAAATTAAGTTATTCAAACAATAGTTACCATGACTTTGTGCATAAAGTATTGATATATCAGCAGTTGAAACTCGCTATTTGTAAACACACCTCCATTTAAAACACGCCGCCATCGAAATTATGATTGTTGCCGAACCACGTCGGAAATTTCATGACCTGATCTCGCGAGAGTTGAGGATTCTACTTATAGAGGAAGCACATGCAGATATGTCTTCGGTAAGTTTTTGTTTACAAACATTGTTTGCGAAGTCTTGTCGTAGACTTGAGATATTTCTGTGATAAACATTCAGTTTTTGGGAAATTATTAGAAGGAATAATTAGTTTAGAAACGATACGACGCACAATTATAACGTAAGAATTCAGAACTGGCCTGGTGTGTGATTGGAAAAAAGGAAGGGACTGGTGAACGTCTGTACTGTGTCTGCCATGTTTACACCCGCGGAATATGCGCATGCGCAATGTCATCGCTACGAGCGGTAATGTATGAATTATTGTGGGTCCCACATTGTTTATTTTCCGATTTTTTCAATTTTTATTTAAATTGAAAACAGTTTTATTTTCTTTAATTAAAGGAAAGTATTTGTTTTGTTTCATATATTACGGGGGAAATAAGATAAAGTTTGTTTTTTTATAGTGATTTTTACGTATATTGTGCTACCTTTCACATCTCACCTGGCCAAGAAAGAAGAAGACATCGACGGAGCGGCCCTGACCAAGTTGACCCAAGGACATTTGTATGGATCTCTTTGATATGGACGAGTAACCTATAGAACATCAGGATGCTTCTGTATGTTGATTAGAAACTATCTTTTGTAATGGATATTAACGCGAAGTACTAACTATGGAAAACCACTATACGATGAAATAAACGTTTCGGCCAACCCAAGTAAACACCGTGTTTTGTCATTGTGTTACATCTCCCTCGGCAAAATTCCTAAATTTGGTGAGTACATTTAACATGCATTAACTTCCAAAAATCATTGGATTGGGTGGTATTTGTGCTGTGAAAGTGGAAGGACGTGTTGAATTACAGCTCTGCAAAATCTGGTATTATACACGAATGACACCCTGACATTTGAACTCTTTCTACTACTACTGGTTTTGGTAAGTTTTACGTCGTATGTTTCCAAGTTAAAACTTGCCGGTATGTCCGAAATTATCAGTATTTCCGCTGACGACCCTTTGAGTCGGAACCAGGCCGCTTTGTATGTACAGGACGTAATGGCGACGCCAGTAGTCGATGTAGTGGTGGATGTTCATTCAGAGGCCAGTCTTTCCCAACACCAGTTTTTCAATACACCGCGGAAAAGAAATTTGTCTACCAGTGATATAGTGCTATGTAATGACTCCAAAAAAATAAAAACATTTCAAACAGAGAACGTGTTATTTCTCAAAACCCAACGACTCCCCATGAGGCGCCACTGTCTCCTCCCCAAGGCCAACCTGCCACCACCCTGTCCTCTGTCACGCTAACCAATGATAGTGACATTATCTCGCTCATCAAAGACCTAAGTGTAACCATGAAGAACAATTTCGACGAAATGAGGTCGCGTATAGAAAATTTAGAGGGAAAGATCACAAAAAACGTCCTAAAAGATGTAAACTCGCGTATTGATGCTGAGATGGAAAAAATAAAATCTGACCTATCAGGTGATCTAGATGACATGCAAAGTAACGTCGAATCCCAAATATCTGGAATGTCGAAAGTCTGTAAATCTTTGCAGGTAGAAGTAAAGAATCTGTCGAGCACTGCAGACAGATCGTTGAACATTGTTATTTGGAATTTGCCCGAGCAATCCAGTGAAAATGTATCTAGGAAGGTAAACACGCTAATCAACGAAGGGCTAAAATTACGGGACATCAGAATCAAATCGGCCGAACGTAAACAGTGTAAAAACCATAACAAAGTTGGTATAATTATTGCGCAGTGCCAAAATAAGGAGGATAAAAAGTCAAAACTCGAATCAAAATCGGCTCTACGTGACAATGATAGGTACAAAGATGTGTTTATTAATAACGACGTACCAGCGGAACAGAGGAATGTGACCGAAAATTTAAGGAGAATTGTAAACACACTGGGTCGAGATAAACTTCAAATGAATGGTCCAGGGTAGTAAACATTACTCAGAACACTTTTGCCAGGGATTCTTATGCAAATAAGGTGCAACGAGGGCACCGTGACCGTAGCCAATCAAATTGCAGTTCTCGTCGCCAACGGCGTAATACAGACCGCACGCGCTCACCTGTTCAGGTACATGTACAAGCCCACTCGAAGCGCATCGGCTCGGAACGGCGATCTAATAGTTGGGGAAACCATAGTGACACTTTGGAACAAACTCCGAGGAAACTCAACAGTCATTCTCATGGATCGGAAAGGGCAAGATCTGGGAACAACCGCCGTCGATCAAGGTATAACTCACCGCGCGATAACCGTAACCAATAGGGGTCACTTCGACTGTCTCTCTGGAATATTAATGGCTGGTCAACCCGTGAAACTGACAACGCTAAATTTCGCCAGTGTGTAGTTAACGATTTTGAGGATGATATAATCGGCATATGTGAAACTTTTTTGCGAGGCGATAAGCAAATTGAAGTGCCGGGATATACATTTTATTGTCATAACGGAAACTTTCTGCATACACGAGCTAAACGAGGGTCAGGTGGAGTAGGATTTTTAGTTAGAGACGAAATTGCGCAAAGTTGTAATATCGTCATAGAAGGCAATTCGATGGAAGGTATTCTTTGGCTGAAACTCACCAATACAGCCTGGTCATTATTCGTATGCGTATGTTACCTACCTCCGAATCAGTCTACACGTTACACAGAACCTACGGTATTCTTTAACAAACTTTTACAAGACGTCTACACGTACCAAAATGAAGGCTATTTGTGCATTTTAGGTGATTTTAATTCTAGGTGTGGCAGTCATAGTTATTATGTGGAAGGAGTCGATGGTGTGCCCCCAAGGACTATAATAGATGACGTCACAAACAACTTTGGAGATCACTTAATCGACTTCTGTGTCGATTCAAACTTTTGTATGTTGAATGGGCGATAAAAGTCAGAGAACAACCATTTCACATGTGTATCTACAAGGGGAAAGTCCGTTGTGGATTATATACTTGTTCCGCATGACCAGTTGAACATATTCTCAGACTTTAAGGTTCATACTATGGCTAATGTTATTGCCGCCTTAGGAAGCGCCCCGGACAGTATACCGGATCACTCGTACCTCCAATGCACCGTCAAACTAGTGTCTGTAACAAAAAGCGTGGCAAGTCCTACGCCATATCATGTACCACAAAGACGTCATATTAACCGGAATAATGTACAGAACTGTCTTTCGGGTAACGATCATATGGAAGCAGTACTCAAGACTATCTCTAAAATAGAAGAGAAAGTAAACTCAAATAAGGATATAAATGATATCTACTCTGAATTTGAACAATATATATATTGTGAAATGGACCGGTGTGGTATGTTTACTACTGGTGATCAGGCTACAGTTAACACCAAACCATTCCGGAAACCATACTGGGACGACGTTCTTAGTTCACTATGGAGGGAAGTGCGTGATAAGGAGCGGAAATGGTTATCCTTTAAAGGTGGCGGACATCGCAAACATTTACTAAAGGTGGATTATTGCTCTGTAAGGAAACAATTCGATAAAGCTCACCGACGTTACAAACGTAACTACCAAGTGGAAAACAGCGTTCCTTAGCAGAAAAACTACAAAGTAACAGTAAACCTAAGGATTTTTGGCGCGTAATAGGCAAGATTGGAATAAAATCTGAACGTAAACCAAACATCCCAATGGAAATCATTGATGATGACGGTAATGTGGACACTAATATAAACAACGTCATAAATAAGTGGAGAGATGACTACAGGTCTTTATTTTCATCATCTTTATCAACACGTGATACTCTGTCTGGATACGTCCCTATAGATACATGTATTTCTACGAACAACAGTGTGGATGTCGATGTAACTGAACTTAACTGTCCTATCGCTTACTCAGAGGTAGAGGAGGCTGTTAAACGGGCCAAATTAAATAAGGCGCCAGGATCAGATGATGTTCCGGCGGAAATTCTGAAAAATAATGTATGTGTAAACCTTTTATTTACGCTCATTGACAAATGTTTCCAGTCAGGTGCATCCCAAAACGCTGGAGGGAAGGAATTATCAATCCTATAACCAAACCTAATTCTACCAATCCACGGGAACCGCTAACATACCGAGGGATAACATTGTTGACGGTACCGTACAAAGTCTATTGTGATGTACTTAATAAACGCCTTACGTCATGGCTGGAAAAGCACGGTCTTATTGAGGATGAACAAAACGGTTTCCGTAGAAACAGAAGTTGCCAGGACCACATTTACTCCTTATATACAATTATTAACAACAGAAAACTAGCGAAACAATCAACTTATGCCTGTTTTATTGATCTAAGGAAGGCTTTCGATTCCGTCAACCGAGGCCTACTCCGACATAAACTTCAATGCCTAGGTCTACGAGGAGGAATTTTTAACTCGCTACGCTCGTTATATGATGACATCAGATGTTGTGTGCAAATCAACAATCATCGTACGGAATGGTTCAACGTAGATGTCGGTTTAAAACAGGGGTGTTTAGCGTCCCCTACACTATTCTCTATATTCATTAACGATTTGATCAAGGAGCTTCGACAGCTGAATCTTGGAATTGATGTGGATAATACAAATATTGCGTCGTTATTTTACGCTGATGATATTGTGTTGTTAGCTCCGTCTGCTGAGAATTTACGTGTAATTAACCACGTCGGTGATTGGTGTGCAAAGTGGGATTTAAAAGTTAATTATGGAAAATCTAACGTGGTCCATTTCCGTCATATTAACCAGCCTCGCACTACATGTAATTTTACACTCGACGGTACCACAGTTACTATCTCAGACAGATATAAATATCTGGGTCTCTGGTTCGACGAACATCTCACATTCAAAGTAGCAATCCAGGAATTATCCAAGTCAGCAAGTAGAGCCTTAGGTGCCCTCACTACAAAATTCCTGAGTGTAGGAGGTATGGAATATAAGGTATTTACAAAACTTTTTGAATCACTTGTACAACCTATCTTATTATATAGAGCTGCAGTATGGGGACATACGGAGCATCGGAAATTGAACAATATTCAAACGCGTGCCATGAAACTCTTCTTATGTGTCGGTAAACGTGCGTCAAACTTGGGTTCGTTAGGAGATATGGGATGGACTTCATTAGTAACAAAACAAAGGATGGAGGTTTTTCGTCAATACATTCGTTTACAAAATGTGGACGCAGACCGTCTTCTTCACAAAATTCATAAATGGTCTATATGAAGAGGAAACTCGTGGGAAGCTAGAGTTAAACGCCTAGCATCAAAACTTAACATTAGAGATATCATAAACAGTGCTAATAGTAATAGGTGGAAAATGTGTAACATCGGGCGAAGCCTTCGTATCCACGATGAAGCTGTGTGGTTCACAAAACTCTGGACAGATAAAGGAATAAATGGCAACAAACTGCGAACGTATCGACGTTTTAAGAAAGATATGATACCCGATAGTTACGTGATGTCTATCATTCCAAGAAATTATCGTCGTGCATTGTCGCGTCTTCGTTTGGGTTGTCTCCCCCTTTCCATAGAGACAGGTCGATATACAAACATTCCTCTAGATGACCGCCTGTGTAAACATTGTGAGAGTGGTCAAGTCGAAGACGAGATACATTTTCTATGTGACTGTCCAGTTTTTAATGAAATTAGAAGTGATCTTTTTAATGAAGCTACAGCCATTTTACCAAACTTTCCTTTATTAACTTCGTGTGAAAAATTTGTAAGGTTAATGGAGATGCCGGATATTCAGTTTTTATTAGCCAAAACAGTCTTTTTAATGCTTAAGTACCGGCGCTCACTTGTGTAGGAAATATCAGTATATTTTGACGAGGTCTACATGTAATTATCAATACAGGACATTATAATCGTAACTTTTATTGTTTTAACCATAACTTTAATGCTTAACTATATAGTGTCTCATAAGCCGATATCGGCTGGGTATCACTTTTATTAATAACTGTTCAATATTGTTTTTATTACTATGTACTGTGATATGTGACACTCAAATAAAATATATTGATTGATTGATTGATTGACTTATAGTGGTTGTCAATATTTTGCATGATTTCATAATTTTGCCTTGAGCAGTATTTTGTGTCATTACCTGCCACAGGCAAAATGACCTTACCTATGTAAGTAGGCCTTGCTGGTATTGTGACTGGTATCCAATCAAATATTACAATTAGCATATGGATTTGTTAATAATTGATTAATTTCTATGTGTAGCGAACAAAGCAAAATGAAAGGCCTTGCTGGTATTCCAATCAAATATTACAATTAGCATATGGATTTGTTAATAATTGATTAATTTCTATGTGTAGCGAATGATGGGGAGTCTATACAGCTAGCGGCCATGTCGAACTCAGGTGGTACGTGCTATGGATTGAATGGACACCTTTTTTGATAACGGCGAGGTACACTCATCTCAGGGGTGACATTCCCAGGACCCCTGGTTTTCTGATTATAATTATTTTGATAAGGAACAGTTATAACAAAGCGATTAACGGTGTTCGGGGCAGTCATAGAGGAAGGGTTGGCTCGGTACACACCTCCTATAAGCCACTAATAAGAGGACAAATTTGGATACGATATTGCAGGTGTTGGTTGTCGTGGAGAGTGTGTAACAGGATTTAAGACCGAACAGTGCACTCATGGGACTTGATCCCTGAACAAGGTTAGTAAGAACGGTGTGTGACAGCTCCAGGACAAATTTGAAACGTCATCTGTCATGTCACACAACTTCTATTTGTGGTGTAAAAAAAAACAGTGCATCAAAGAGCACGTATTTAAATTATATATATGTGTAGATATTTAACCAGATTGATTAGGTAGTCGAATTTGGGAAATATGTATCTCTAGATTAATCGATTTATATTTACACTTCGTGTGTCCAGCGATGTTTATTTCTCGAGTATGTTCACTTCCCAAGCCAATTCCAATCTATGTTTGTTTCCTTGTTGGGAGATTTAGTGTCCAGCAGCTGGATGACACTCTTCATGTGTTTGTGTCGTTAAATTAATCACCCAGGTGTGCAAATCGTGTGTCCAGCGCTGTGTATTCCCCAAATATGTCTATTTTCGTGCTTAATGTCCGACCAAGGTGTTTTCTTGTTGAGAAATTGGCTGTTCGGGGAGAGTTTCGGACACTGTGTGACAAAATAGCTGTAAAATTAAGGTAATTAATTATTTTAAGATACTTAATTGGTAGTAATTAGTGTTAGTTAATGATATATCATTGTGGTGGAGGGATTATATTGATTATATTTTCTTCACATATTGGAACATGTTTTAGATAAGTTGGAAGTTCAATGTACTGTTACAGTTGAGCAGAGAGAAGGATAATTATATCAAATTTAGATTCTCTACATTCCAGATGGACGTTCACATGCATCAATCTCAATATTGGGTTGAGAGGTTTGATAGTTTAACAGTGGTGTAGTCTATCTATCTATCCTATAGTATTGCTTTTTGTATATATATGAAAGTCTGGTTCAATCTCATAGAACTATGTCTTTATAGATATAATTACTGCAAGAAAAGTTGTTACAAAATTGGGTGTCAAAATTAGTGTATCGCAAGATACACAGAATGTTACAGAATGTAGTTCAATATTATTGTATCCCAGATCCCCGGCAGTCGGCGACGGGTCACCCATGGTCACAATAATTGACAGAAAAATCCACGAACGCTCACAAATATTTGAAACCTAAGTAAAACATTCCATAGATGATGACACTACTGTTACTTTACCATCAATTATAGTATAAATTAGTCGAATAACATTCAAGTAGGCCAAAAAAACGAAACGATATAACCTGGCTTCTGCTAGAAAACTAATGGCTGCCGGAGTGGGACAGAACGCGCGCTTCCACTTGTGACCTCACTACTGAAGAGCTCTGTTACAGTGCCGTTCGATGATCTCGTTCAGGTGTGTTTTTAGCGTTTTCGACAATAACTTTGGAATGCGTGGATCGTTTTCGGCGATTTTTGCGGTAAATGAACGAGCAAAGGTTATTTGATTTTATGACACATATATGACAAAGCATTCAGGTTCCTCTTTAAGTCGAGTAATCTTTGGCTGACTGTTGAAGGATTAAGTTGTAAGATTAATTTTATCAAATACGTAATATCAGGGGACTGGGTGTGAATTATGAATGCACCGTTATTCTGTAACTGTATTTACAGTGGTCAGCACTGCTATCTAGTAATCCTATTAGCCTATTAACAAACTTAGCTATCTTTAGGAGCAGCGGTCTGCCATTGATGTTGCGCCGCCGTGGTAAATACAAAGCTGAAACATGAAATTCTCCCGGTACATATGTCTTAGTTCGTGAATTTGCTGAAGTCCACCCTGATATGAAATCCAACCAATGGGGTACTGGATCGTGGCATGGCCATGACCAGAGTTACTAGTTTAGGGATAAAAAGAGGGGAGTTTTGGGGTAGGAGGGGGAGCTCGACTGGACAAGACTCAGCGACAGACTCACATTGCCAAATAAATTAAGAGACCATCTTTCGTCGTCAGCTTGTTGTGTTACACACATGCATCAATCTCAATATTGGGTTGAGAGGTTTGATAGTTTAACAGTGGTGTAGTCTATCTATCTATCCTATAGTATTGTTTTTTGTATATATATGAAAGTCTGGTTTAATCTCATAGAACTATGTCTTTATAGATATAATTACTGGAAGAAAAGTCTAACCATGATACTTCAAGGAAGATAGGCATGTAAATACATTTAATGTAATTACTTACTTCTTTATCTATCTGAAATGCTGTGTACACCCTATCTACCTTCCTCAACTACAAATATAATTATAATAAGTTAGGACTATTACTTTGCAATACATTTAAAATAAAGAGGTATAAAGTCCTTTCGATTTGTCTAAATCCTCATATTGGTAGGATAGTAATTGCAGCATCTTTGGTATTTCAAAGGTTTTATCTAGTCAACTTCATCATAGAGCTATTTATCATTTGGCTTGTTGGCGATAAATATATGGTTGTGTGTATTTTGTTTTTACCTATTTTGATTTGTTCACATTATTGTCGTCAAATTTGAAATAAGTATATAAGAAGATATAAAATCGCTTAAAATTAAGAAAAATAGCCTCTGGTTCTTTGATTTTAGTAATTTTTGCATTCTAAGGTGTAGGAGTATGGAGAAAGTAATATAGCCTCTAAGTACTGTCAGTACTTTGATTATAAGATAAATTGCTGGAAATAAATGTGTCACTAATTCAAACTACTGTTTAATGAAACTTATTCATTTGATAAGCAATGTGTCAAGTAACACATCTGGATTTTCATATGGGATTGGTTGAAATAAGTTAGCTTAAACAATAGTTCGTTTAATGTTCTAAAGTTTATCAATATAACACACATAGGTAGTTCACAGGGGCGTGGATAATTACTTGCATATATACACTTAGGTTGGTGTAGTCTGGGCCCCGAGAATCTGATCAGTGGGTGTACAGCTTCGGCCAGTTAATTAATTAGAGACTATCCCCACTTCCTTGATAATCACACTTATGCAATTTCCCGTTCGGACAGTGGCCACCTAGTAGTAGAGTAATTATCAGGGTCTATTTCAAGTAACAAATTAGCAGGGAGGATCTCAACCTTGCACCTCGAGCACAGGTGGGCATACTTCAACAATCGTATCATCTAGCAACAAGTTAAGGCCACATTAGGGGATGGCCGGACAAGCTTGGTCCAGAGTAAGATAAAAGGGGGAGATCTTTAGGTTAGAAGACACTGCCTTGGGGGAGCCCACCAGACGGACAGACGACATCACACCTGTATCCAGTGCCAGTAATAAACTACAGAAGTACCAGCAGCCGAGTTTGTCTCTTGTTTTGTAACACTCCCCTCCTCCCTGCCCCCTAGACAATTGTAACAAAACGAGTAAAAAAAAAAAAAAAAAGGGGGGGGGGGGGTTAATGATAACTTTGGAATGGTGTGTATCGTAGAGAGCAGCATCTTAGTTTAAAGTACATCAGGTCAAAAGTCAGTTAATGCTGGACCGAGGAAAAGATCCCGTGAGTGATAGGTAGTGATGCACGCCTGATAACGGGCGGGATGTGTACCCAAGTGGTGAAGCACCGTGGCAGAATATCGCCAGTATGATGCTCTCTTTTGTGTGTCTCGCGCTGGCGCACGTATTTGTAAATAAACAAGATAAGAAACAATGTATAAGGTAGATAAAAGACGGGAAGTTGATAACGGGAAACTCTAGTCGCACGTGCCTTCGGGGGCTGGGTTATTGTTGTCCAATTGGGACTAGGCTTAAATTAAGTATTTTGGTATTATTTATACAAAGACAATAGCCAGCAGAAGTCTAGTCGTGTTTGAGATCGAGTAGCTAGAGAGAGTTGGGAGTCGGACGTGGAGACGGGCAGAGTCTCGTATGGGACCTGCTCCGCGTTGGAGCGGGGCCCTGGCCAAGTTGGCCCATGGACATTTGTATGGAACTCTTTGATATGGACGGGTAGGTGTTTAGTTTTTGTCTGCCTTACACAGGTGGTTATTTTTGGTGCCACGACATGCTGCTGTATGTTGATTAGGAACTATCTTTTGTAATGGATATTAACGCGAAGTACTAATTATGGAAAACCACTATACGATGAAATAAACGTTTCGGCCAACCCAAGTAAACACCGTGTTTAGTCATTGTGTTACACAATGCTGTTTTGAGTTTGATACCACATGAATCCTGTTTGCAGCAACTGACTACATAGTTACTTAACCAAAACAAAAATGCCTGGACGGGCCAGAGGACGATCCAGAGGTCGGTCTCGAGGAAGTGGAACTCCTCAGGAAGAGCCTTCCAGAAGACCAGGGAAAGAACAAAAAAGCGCACCACCAGTAAGCACTGTTTGTTAATAATTACAGAATCGTGTTCTAATGAGAGTCAATTTTTATTTCAATTTCTAAAATGTATCAGTGTTTTCCAATAAAACTTCTAGTTCAGCAATTATTCTCTTCCAATAAGGTATAATTTGCAAAAATTATCATGATCAAGACAATTGGTTGTTCATTATGCACTTACTACTGAGGGGTAGAGTACATTTTACATTGGGAATTTTGTAAATCAACAGAATATATTTTTTATTATAGAAATATAGATAATAGTGTGCTGAACTGTCAACACATTTAAACCAGGTTTGGAAGATGAAATTATGTAGAGATATAATTGTAACCTGAATTCTGATCAATCTAGGTAATACTCACAGGGTGTTTTGTAGGTAGGAACATTTGTATATGTTATTCTTTTACAAGTTAAAATAATTAACTTTTGATAGGAATCAATTTGAAACACAATATGGATTTATTATTTCATCATACTGTCAAATGAGTTTGATTGTGTTACTGTTTTTCTCCAGACAACAGTAGCTGAGATTTATTGTGTTACTGTTTTTCTCTCCAGCCATCAGTAGCTGAGTTTTATTGTGTTACTGTTTTTCTCCAGCCATCAGTGGCTGAGTTTGATTGTGTTACTGTTTTTCTCCAGCCATCAGTAGCTGAGTTTTATTGTGTTACTGTTTTTCTCTCCAGCCATCAGTAGCTGAGTTTTATTGTGTTACTGTTTTTCTCTCCAGCCATCAGTAGCTGAGTTTTATTGTGTTACTGTTTTTCTCCAGCCATCAGTAGCTGAGTTTTATTGTGTTACTGTTTTTCTCTCCAGCCATCAGTAGCTGAGTTTTATTGTGTTACTGTTTTTCTCTCCATCCATCAGTAGCTGAGTTTTATTGTGTTACTGTTTTTCTCTCCAGCCATCAGTAGCTGAGTTTTATTGTGTTACTGTTTTTCTCCATCCATCAGTAGCTGAGTTTTATTGTGTTACTGTTTTTCTCCATCCACCAGTAGCTGAGTTTGATTGTGTTACTGTTTTTCTTTCCAGCCATCAGTAGCTGAGTTTTATTGTGTTACTGTTTTTCTCTCCAGCCATCAGTAGCTGAGTTTTATTGTGTTACTGTTTTTCTCCAGCCATCAGTGGCTGAGTTTTATTGTGTTACTGTTTTTCTCTAGCCATCAGTAGCTGAGTTTGATTGTGTTACTGTTTTTCTCTCCAGCCATCAGTGGCTGAGTTTGATTGTGTTACTGTTTTTCTCTCCAGCCATCAGTAGCTGAGTTTTATTGTGTTACTGTTTTTCTCCAGCCATCAGTAGCTGAGTTTGATTGTGCTGAGTTTGATTGTGTTACTGTTTTTCTCTCCAGCCATCAGTGGCTGAGTTTGATTGTGTTACTGTTTTTCTCTCCAGCCATCAGTAGCTGAGTTTTATTGTGTTACTGTTTTTCTCCAGCCATCAGTGGCTGAGTTTGATTGTGTTACTGTTTTTCTCCAGCCATCAGTAGCTGAGTTTGATTGTGTTACTGTTGTTCTCTCCAGCCATCAGTGGCTGAGTTTGATTGTGTTACTGTTTTTCTCCATCCATCAGTAGCTGAGATTTATTGTGTTACTGTTTTTCTCCAGCCATCAGTAGCTGAGTTTGATTGTGTTACTGTTTTTCTCTCCAGCCATCAGTAGCTGAGTTTGATTGTGTTACTGTTTTTCTCCATCCACCAGTGGCTGAGTTTGATTGTGTTACTGTTTTTCTCCATCCATCAGTAGCTGAGATTTATTGTGTTACTGTTTCTCTCCATCCATCAGTAGCTGAGTTTTATTGTGTTACTGTTTTTCTCCATCCATCAGTAGCTGAGTTTTATTGTGTTACTGTTTTTCTCTATCCATCAGTAGCTGAGTTTTATTGTGTGACTGTTTCTCTCCAGCCATCAGTAGCTGAGATTTATTGTGTGACTGTTTCTCTCCAGCCATCAGTAGCTGAGATTTATTGTGTTACTGTTTTTCTCTCCAGCCATCAGTAGCTGCCCCTCCCCCTAGTGAGGCTATGAGTATAGTCAATAACAGTAGGGGACATTACTGTGGTGGATTGACAACACCCAGACCAGGGGCAGGAGATTTCGTGAGAGCTCCAGTGTTGGAGATGACTCAGTTGAGAGTTGGAACCAGAGATGCCAGACAAATAGGAAGGAGAAGGGAGGATTTTTATTATGCTGATGTCCATACCCGTCGAGCTCATAACATAGACAAAAAAGGTTAACCCTGTGTTTTCTTCTTTTTATCATTTTCCAATGATTTAAAAAAAAATGACTGCAATGAATTTGGGAGCTGTGACGGCATTCTGTATAAAACTTGTTCAGTGAGTGATAGATCACACTAGCATTAATGTACCAATATCAAAATTCATGTGTAATTTTTTTAAGAAGGCATTAATGTACTGATATATACTGTACATTGATCAAACCATTATGTATATTACATGACCTCACAAAAGCATTCACAAAGCTTTTTCACAGCGATTTCAGGGTGGTCAGGTGGCGCAGTGGTAACACTCTCGCAGTGGTAACACACTCGCAGTGGTTACACACTCGCAGTGGTAACACACTCGCAGTGGTAACACACTGACAGTGGTTACACACTCGCCTTTCAACAAGTAAACTAAGGTTCAGTACTTTGATTGGAAGAGGTATGAGGTCATCTGCCTGACCCTTTGCACACTTGAATCTGCACCACCAAGCTTGGTTAATATAAGCTACTTGCTTTTTCATAATTACTATAATGAAAGAATCTAATCGTGACCAGTATGATGAGATAATTAGGCTCTTAGACTCCCTGTAAACATATCCAGTCTGTTCATGGTACATTGAACAGGTGACCATCACAAAAGTTTTGTCAGTATTTTGATTGTGGAGAGAATTTAAAAACATCACAGATTTCCTTTTGAACTTTAAAATAAATGTGAAAAAATTGGCGTTTAAGCAGGTAATGTAGGTCACTCTTGTTTGTTTGGATGAAGATGTTCAGGAACGTGTTTTTCACGAGGAAACGTGCGTAAAAAAGAAAAGACACAAGACAAAAAGTTATTGTAAAGATCATACAATCTTTTAGAATTGTAAAACTTTTAAGATCTTTGACGAGGGACATGCTGTCCTACATTGTTTAATAACTTGTAGATTTCAACTACTTCTCTTTATTTTACATTGCAGGAAGTTCTGGGATGCCGATACAACTTGTGGCCAACTTTTTTACTTTTGACTGTGATGAAGAGTGGGCCCTTTACCAGTATCACGTGGACTTCAACCCAGTGATAGAGAGTCGTAAGATGAGAGCAGGACTACTCTCAACACATGCTGAGCTTCTGGGGCGAACCAGAATGTTTGATGGAATGATCTTGTATTTGCCTCGAAGACTGCCACAAGAGGCAAGATAAATAGAACACCGATGTTATTTAGATTTGTAGATGTTGGCATTTGTTGATTGGACTTTTAAAAGGTCATCAAAAAAACAATATGAATTTGTTTTACTGTAATTAACTTATGGGTCTAAGATGCTTAGGGTGGTCACTTCCCTGCAATTTCACAATACAAATACTTTCTGTATTATGTCAGGACATTCAAATTAAATTTATTGATGTTCGTATACCATACATGCACCTTCTGTGCTGATGTGATATGTACAGCTAAATCCTTGACTTCTAGTTATTAAACAAATTTGCATTTTGACCCTTACATGGTTGTAACTATCCTTTTCTATTCTCTTCAGACAACTAAGGTTTTCAGTCAAACAAATCATGGCGGTGAAAATATTCGCATTACAATCAAATTGACTAACACCTTCAACAGTTCCAGTCCGCAGTTCTTGCATTTTCTCAACGTATTATTAAAAAGGTAAATTGGAAATATTAATCCTAGAATTAACTAAAAATTTGTCTTAACAGAAAATATGATAAGTGTTTTATAACATAAAGGATTTAGTGTTTAGGGTGATGCCATTGATAATTTAATGTATAGACTGCTCATTAGAACTGATATGTGACTTACCAAGGTAACATGGCTAATGGGTGACTTAGCTACGCTGACTTTATTACATCAACACTTTAACTGTACTGAAGTATTTGACATACTAAAGCAGCATTGTGTAAGCTTTTACACTTACTGACCTTGACAAGTTTTATCTCTAGGTTCATGGCTTTATATCATTGATCATTATTTGAGTGTTGTTCGTTGACCTCCTTTATAGTGAATTAAAAATTTATTGTCATTATGCTTTTGATGATTTTGGATGGATTGGTGATGATATTTTCATTCTGTTTAATGATTGAAAAGTAAATTTGTTTGATTTTCTACAGAGCACTGCACCTGATCAACATGGAGCCAATCGGTAGGAACTATTATAACATGGAACTTTCTGTCGAAATTCCTCAACACAAGTAAGTTATTTTCTTTGAATTAACCTTCGGCCAGGCTTACTATAACTATTTCCCAGATACATGGTCACTACATGTGTATTATGATGATGACACTTTTATTATGTAACACATAGTGGTTATTTCTATAACAACAGGTGATTTTTGTTCCAACAGGTGACAAGGTATATACCGTAAGCTTCTGATCTTGAACAACAAATGTTATTTGAGTAAATGTGAAGCAATAACTTCATGCATACTGTAAGGATTGGTATGAGGTCATGTTGTACATCTAACGTCAGTTTCTGCAGTGAAAATAATGATATCCGGTCCTACAAACAAATACAAAAAAGGAACCAGTTCCTGGAGTTGTAATGGAGATCCATTTTCACATTTCTCCTCTGTAATTATATACACTTCTCCTTCCGGAATCATATTTTCTTTGTGTTATGTGGATATTTGTGTATGTGACTTGTGTTATGTCTGGCTTTGTGTGTGTGACTTGTGTTATGTCTGGCTTTGTGTGTGTGACTTGTGTTATGTCTGGCTTTGTGTGTGTGACTTGTGTTATGTCTGGCTTTGTGTGTGTGAACTGTGTTATGTCTGGCTTTGTGTATGTGACTTGTGTTATGTCTGGCTTTGTGTGTGTGACTTGTGTTATGTCTGGCTTTGTGTGTGTGACTTGTGTTATGTCTGGCTTTGTGTGTGTGTGTGATTGGGCTTTGTGTTGACTTGTGTTATGTGTCTGGCTTTGTGTATGTGACTTGTGTTATGTCTGGCTTTGTGTGTGTGACTTGTGTTATGTCTGGCTTTGTGTGTGTGACTTGTGTTATGTCTGGCTTTGTGTGTGTGACTTGTGTTACATTGGGCTTTGTGCATTTGTGTTATGTCTGGCTTTGTGTGTGTGACTTGTGTTACATTGGGCTTTGTGCATGTGACTTGTGTTATGTTTGGCTTTGTGCATGTGACTTGTGTTATGTTTGGCTTTGTGTGTGTGACTTGTGTTATGTCTGACTTTGTATATGTGACTTGTGTTATGTGGGGCTTTGTGTGTGTGACTTGTGTTATGTCTGGGTTTGTGTTTGTGACCTGTGTTATGTCTGGCTTTGTGTATGTGACTTGTGTTATGTCTGGCTTTGTATGTGTGACTTGTGTTATGTCTGGCTTTGTGTGTGTGACTTGTGTTATGTCTGGCTTTGTGTATGTGACTTGTGTCTGGCTATGTGACTTGTGTGATGTCTGGCTTTGTGTGTGTGACTTGTGTTATATCTGGCTTTGCATATGTGACTTGTGTTATGTCTGGCTTTGTATATGTGACTTGTGTTATGTGGGGCTTTGTGTGTGTGACTTGTGTTATGTCTGGGTTTGTGTTTGTGACTTGTGTTATGTCTGGCTTTGTGTGTGTGACTTGTGTTATGTCTGGCTTTGTGTGTGTGACTTGTGTTATGTGTGGCTTTGTGTGTGTGACTTGTGTTATGTCTGGCTTTGTGTATGTGACTTGTGTTATGTCTGGCTTTGTGTGTGTGACTTGTGTTATGTCTGGCTTTGTGTGTGTGACTTGTGTTATGTCTGGCTTTGTGTGTGTGACTTGTGTTATGTCTTTGTGTGTGTGACTTGTGTTATGTGGCTTGACTTGTGTGTGTGTGTGACTTGTGTTATGTCTGGCTTTGTGTATGTGACTTGTGTTATGTCTGGCTTTGTATGTGTGACTTGTGTTATGTCTGGCTTTGTGTGTGTGACTTGTGTTATGTCTGGCTTTGTGTATGTGACTTGTGTAATGTCTGGCTTTGTGTTTGTGACTTGTGTTATGTCTGGCTTTGTGTGTGTGACTTGTGTTATGTCTGGCTTTGTGTGTGTGACTTGTGTTATGTCTGGCTTTGTGTGTGTGACTTGTGTAATGTCTGGCTTTGTGTTTGTGACTTGTGTTATGTCTGGCTTTGTGTTTGTGACTTGTGTTATGTCTGGCTTTGTGTGTGTGTGTGACTGTGTGTAATATCTGGCTTTGTGTGTGTGACTTGTGTTATGTCTGGCTTTGTATATGTGACTTGTGTTATGTAGGGCTTTGTGTGTGTGACTTGTGTTATGTCTGGCTTTGTGTGTGACTTGTGTTACATTGGGCTTTGTGCATGTGACTTGTGTTATGTTTGGCTTTGTGTGTGTGACTTGCGTTATGTGGGGTTTTGTGTATGTGACTTGTGTGATGTCTGGCTTTGTGTGTGTGACTTGTGTTATATCTGGCTTTGCATATGTGACTTGTGTTATGTCTGGCTTTGTGTTTGTGACTTGTGTTATGTCTGGCTTTGTGTGTGTGACCTGTGTTATGTCTGGCTTTGTGTGTGTGACTTGTGTAATGTCTGGCTTTGTGTTTGTGACTTGTGTTATGTGACTTGTGTAATGTCTGGCTTTGTGTGTGTGACTTGTGTTATGTGTGTGTGACTTGGTTATTTGGCTTTGTGTGTGTGTGTGTTACTTTGTGTGTGTGACTTGTGTTATGTCTGGCTTTGTGTTTGTGACTTGTGTTATGTCTGGCTTTGTGTGTGTGACTTGTGTTATGTCTGGCTTTGTGTTTGTGACTTGTGTTATGTCTGGCTTTGTGTGTGTGACTTGTGTTATGTCTGGCTTTGTATATGTGACTTGTGTTATGTGGGGCTTTGTGTGTGTGACTTGTGTTATGTCTGGGTTTGTGTTTGTGACTTGTGTTATGTCTGGCTTTGTGTGTGTGACCTGTGTTATGTCTGGCTTTGTGTTTGTGACTTGTGTTATGTCTGGCTTTGTGTATGTGACTTGTGTTATGTCTGGCTTTGTGTGTGTGACTTGTGTTATGTCTGGCTTTGTGTGTGTGACTTGTGTTATGTCTGGCTTTGTGTATGTGACTTGTGTAATGTCTGGCTTTGTGTGTGTGACTTGTGTTATATCTGGCTTTGCATATGTGACTTGTGTTATGTCTGGCTTTGTGTGTGTGACCTGTGTTATGTGGGGCTTTGTGTGTGTGACTTGTGTTATGTCTGGCTTTGTATATGTGACTTGTGTTATGTGGGGCTTTGTGTGTGTGACTTGTGTTATGTCTGGGTTTGTGTTTGTGACCTGTGTTATGTCTGGCTTTGTGTATGTGACTTGTGTTGTGTTATGTCTGGCTTTGTATATGTGACTTGTGTTATGTGGGGCTTTGTGTGTGTGACTTGTGTTATGTCTGGGTTTGTGTTTGTGACTTGTGTTATGTCTGGCTTTGTGTGTGTGACTTGTGTTATGTATGTCTGGCTTTGTGTGGCTTGTGTTTTGTGTGTGTGACTTGTGTTATGTCTGGCATTGTGTATGTGACATCTGAAATGAATGGCTAAGAGTTTGTGACATGTGTAATATCTGGCTTTGTGTGTGTGACTTGTGTTATGTCTTTGTGTGTGTGCTTGTGTTATTTGTGTGTGACTTGTGTTATGTCTGGCTTTGTGTGTGTGACTTGTGTTATGTCTGGCTTTGTGTGTGTTGTGTGTGTGACTTGTGTTATGTCTGGCTTTGTGTGTGTGACTTGTGTTATGTCTGGCTTTGTGTGTGTGACTTGTGTTATGTCTTGTGTGTATGTGTTGGCTTTGTGTGTGTGTGTTATGTGTGTGTGTGTGACTTGTGTTATGTCTGGCTTTATGTCTGGCTTTGTGTGTGTGACTTGTGTTATGTCTGGCTTTGTGTGTGTGACTTGTGTTATGTCTGGCTTTGTGTGTGTGACTTGTGTTACATTGGGCTTTGTGTATGTGACTTGTGTTATGTCTGGCTTTGTGTGTGTGACTTGTGTTATGTCTGGCTTTGTGTGTGTGACTTGTGTTATGTCTGTCTTTGTATATGTGACTTGTGTTATGTGGGGCTTTGTGTGTGTGACCTGTGTTATGTCTGGCTTTGTGTGTGTGACTTGTGTTATGTCTGGCTTTGTGTTTGTGACTTGTGTTATGTCTGGCTTTGTGTGTGTGACTTGTGTTATGTCTGGCTTTGTGTATGTGACTTGTGTTATGTCTGGCTTTGTGTGTGTGACTTGTGTTATGTCTGGCTTTGTGTGTGTGAACTGTGTTATGTCTGGCTTTGTGTATGTGACTTGTGTAATATCTGGCTTTGTGTGTGTGACTTGTGTTATGTGGGGTTTTGTATATGTGACTTGTGTTATGTCTGGCTTTGTGTGTGTGACTTGTGTTATGTCTGGCTTTGTGTGTGTGACTTGTGTTATATCTGGCTTTGTATATGTGACTTGTGTTATGTGGGGCTTTGTGTGTGTGTGTAACTTTGTGTGTGTGCTTTTTATGACTTGTGTTATGTGGCTTTGTGTGTGTTTGTGTATGTGGGGCTTTGTGTGTGTGACTTGTGTTATGTCTGGCTTTGTGTGTGTGACCTGTGTTATGTCTGGCTTTGTGTGTGTGACTTGTGTAATGTCTGGCTTTGTGTTTGTGACCTTGTGTTTGTGTGACATGTGTATATATTGGCTTTGTGTATGTGAGAAATAACTTTGTGTGTGTACTTGTGTATATGTGACTTGTGTAATGTAGGGGCCTAAAGGCAATACAAGGAATATTACCTAAAGCAACATAACATTATATGCTTAGTGTACCACACTTATTGTACCACACTTTTCCAGGACCACCTATAAGCATGCTTAGTGTACCACACTTAGATGTTCTGGTTATCATCTGTCCTGTCCTTAGCTACCACCTGTATATGCATGCTTATTGTACCACACTTTGATATTCTCGCTATCATCTGTCCTTAGGACCACATTATAAGCATACTTATTGTACCACACTTTGATGTTCTGGCTATCATCTGTCCTTAGGACCACCTGTATAAGCATGCTTATTGTACCACACTTTGATGTTCTGGCTATCATCTGTCCTTAGGACCACCTGTATAAGCATGCTTATTGTACCACACTTTGATTTTCTGGCTATCATCTGTCCTTAGGACCACCTGTATAAGCATGCTTATTGTACCACACTTTGATTTTCTGGTTATCATCTGTCCTTAGGACCACCTGTATAAGCATGCTTAGTGTACCACACTTAGATGTTCTGGCTATCATCTGTCCTTAGGACCACCTGTATAAGCATGCTTATTGTACCACACTTTGATTTTCTGGCTATCATCTGTCCTTAGGACCACCTGTATATGAGCATGCTTATTGTACCACACTTTGATGTTCTGGCTATCATCTGTCCTTAGGACCACCTGTATAAGCATGCTTATTGTACCACACTTTGATGTTCTGGCTATCATCTGTCCTTAGGACCACCTGTATAAGCATGCTTATTGTACCACACTTTGATGTTCTGGCTATCATCTGTCCTTAGGACCATCTGTATAAGCATGCTTATTGTACCACACTTTGATTTTCTGGCTATCATCTGTCCTTAGGACCACCTGTATAAGAGCATGCTTATTGTACCACACTTTGATGTTCTGGTTATCATCTGTCCTTAGGACCACCTGTATAAGCATGCTTATTGTACCACACTTTGATTTTCTGGTTATCATCTGTCCTTAGGACCACCTGTATATAAGCATGCTTATTGTACCACACTGATGTTCTGGCTATTATCTGTCTTTAGGATCACCTGTATAAGCATGCTTATTGTACCACACTTTGATTTTGTAGCTATGTTCCACTTTACTAGCTATCAGCTTTACTATAAAGAATATGTACAATATTGAAACAATTCTATTTAAAATCATCATTTTTAAAATTTTTTGTGGTATGGCTTTATATATAAAATGTTTACTGCTTGTGTTGTTTTTGTACAGGCATATAACATAAAGATTGGAGATGATCTTCAGCCGATGTTAGTGAGCCGAGTTAAACTAACTGGCATGAAGACCAAAAGTCTGGAAACACTCCTCCTTGTTCCAGAGTTATGTTTTCTGACTGGTAGGAATAATGTTAACTTTTTTCTGAATAATATTGATGGAAAGAGTTAGGGAAATTCGTCATTGGTAGAAGTAGTGCCAGGACTACGTATCTACAATAAACATATTCCATAGTTTGAGAGTGGAGGCATAAATTGTGAATAGAAAGAAATCAGCGAGAAATTTTAACAATCCTTTTCTTCAAACCCAGATATGTTTAGAATCTTGGCTGCTTAAGTGGTCACTTGTCATTAACACCAACTTTCATTTCAATAATCTTTCTATGAATACAGTGCTAATCAGTCTTATTTGGCAAAAGATTGCTGACAAGCATCATAGCCTTTCATCTTGCTGTTGAAGTCTTGAGAAGTCTAACTGGGGGGTCACCATAGCTCAGTCAGTAGTATGATAACATAACCTTCACTGAAGATCTGAGGTTCTATATTCCATGGTGATTGGTGTTTCTTAGGTAGCTGAGCATCACACCAGTCTGTGTTGTCATTTTGTCCTTGGGCAAGACACTTCACTCCAATTTCTTTGGATGACATTTGGTGGGCCTCTTGTACATTGTTCAGTGAGGTAGACACCAGCTACTACAAGGAGACTATAATTGAAATGACTATGACTGTTGCCGGGCCAATAACCCTGCAAATTTAAAACAAACAGAAATCTAACTTGTAAGTCACTGTGGAGTTTTGGGCATACTTCGCTGGTCCTAGGTGTGACTGCTGTTTATAACTGCATGATCTTCATTTACTTCCATCAAGATAGATGGGGTGGGGGGAGGGGGGTTGGTTAGGGGGTGATGGGGTGGAGTGGGGCATGCTGTAATCAGGTTTTCCTTTTCACAGACATCTCCTGTTAGACTTATTTACATTCATCTTAACTAACCTCTGACATTGCTCACCTGGGTATTATTAATAACAGTTATGTGACTTTTGATACGATACTTGATCTTGATCTACTAAAGGGAATATTCCTGTTATTTAGATATTCCTGTTATTTAGATAAAGACAACTAAAGGGAATATTCCTGTTACTATAAATATAGATAAAGACAACTAAAGGGAATATTCCTGTTACTATAAATAAAGATAAAGACAACTAAAGGGAATATTCCTGTTACTATAGATATAGATAAAGACAACTAAAGGGAATATTCCTGTTACTATAGATATAGATAAAGACAACTAAAGGGAATATTCCTGTTACTATAAATAAAGATAAAGACAACTAAAGGGAATATTCCTGTTACTATAGATATAGATAAAGACAACTAAAGGGAACATTTCTGTTACTATAAATAAAGATAAAGACAACTAAAGGGAATATTCCTGTTACTATATATATAGATAAAGACAACTAAAGGGAATATTCCTGTTACTATAGATATAGATAAAGACAACTAAAGGGAATATTCCTGTTACTATAAATATAGATAAAGACAACTAAAGGGAATAACTAGGATAAAGACAACTAAAGGGAATATTCCTGTTACTATAAATAAAGATAAAGACAACTAAAGGGAATATTCCTGTTACTATAGATATAGATAAAGACAATAAAGGGAACATTTCTGTTACTATATAGATAAAGACAACTAAAGGGAATATTTCTGTTACTATAAATAAAGATAAAGACAACTAAAGGGAATATTCCTGTTACTATAGATATAGATAAAGACAACTAAAGGGAACATTTCTGTTACTATAAATAAAGATAAAGACAACTAAAGGGAATATTCCTGTTACTATAAATATAGATAAAGACAACTAAAGGGAATATTCCTGTTACTATAGATATAGATAAAGACAACTAAAGGGAATATTCCTGTTACTATAGATATAGATAAAGACAACTAAAGGGAATATTCCTGTTACTATAGATATAGATAAAGACAACTAAAGGGAACATTTCTGTTACTATAAATAAAGATAAAGACAACTAAAGGGAATATTCCTGTTACTATAAATATAGATAAAGACAACTAAAGGGAATATTCCTGTTACTATATTCCTGATATAGATAAAGACAACTAAAGGGAATATTCCTGTTACTATAGATATAGATAAAGACAACTAAAGGGAATATTCCTGTTACTATAAATATAGATAAAGACAACTAAAGGGAACATTTCTGTTACTATAAATAGATAAAGAAAACTAAGATGAATGTTCTTAACACAAAGTTTGATGGACAATTGACCACAATAGTTACTGATTGGTTCTTATTTAAATATCAGATGATATTAAAAGCTGATGTTTTATCTAAGGACCCATTTAACCCATTGATGTAATTAGTCTTTGTGACTTTTTTATGTTTGAAGATTACAAGCTTAAACATATCCAGGCAATGAGTGTGTGTATCAAGACGAGAAAAAAAATGTTTACTGATATATCCATTCGCTCACTAGCGAGTAATAATATAGTGTCAATTTTAACATTACAGGCTTGTCAGATGATGTTAGGAGAGATTTTACAGTGATGAAAGATGTTGCTTCCCACACCAGGATTGCTCCAGAGGGCAGATGCAATACCTTGTCTGGCTTCATGAATCAGATAAATACGTAAGAAAGATTTTTATGTCACCCGAGAGTTTTGTTTCAGTTCAATGATTATGCTTGGGAAGGGAAAACTTTATTTAGACAAATTGAGAACCCTGTAAATTGTAATGGGAACATGAATATTTGATAATTAATGATTTGAACAGTGAACGATACAACACAAAAATAGAAAAGTCATTTTCGGTACTAAAATGAGTCTGTCTGAATGACAACTCACCCTTTAATTTTGTGGTGATCTTTAAGACTGAGTATCACAGGAAAACCGAAATAGTGGTTGGGTTCACCTTTCACCCAGGCGTTCAGGGCTTGTTTCAGGAAACAGACATAAAAACGTATTGGATCACATGCCTGATCATGTCGGTTTTCCAGGGGAACTCCAGTTTCTTCCATCAGTAAGATCCCTCAGGTGCTTCCACCCAGGCCAACAGGAGTGATTTATATAGAAATGTGATTAGTGAAATTAATGATGATGCTAACACAGTTGGAATCTTGGTGATATTTCCTACTTAGTTATTTTCAGAAATCGGGTACCTACCTAAAGAATATTTGGTCTGGATGCTTAGTTAATTCCTCATACTATCACTACCAACATGTGCACACTCTGAAAATTTGAGGTAAAATTTCATCTGTTGTTTTTAGAACACCAAAGGTTGTGGAAGAGCTGAGAGGATGGAGACTTCGGTTCTCACAGAACCTTCTGCAGCTAGGAGGACGTGTCTTACCAAAGGAAGCCATTTACCTGTCAAATGCCCAGGTAATTTGAGTTGTTTGAGACATAAAAGCTGAGAAGAGCAAGACAGCTTTGGGGGGACTATTTCTACTTTCTTCACTGATGTTACAGTTCAGTTGGTAGAACTGCTCTTTGTCAATCCCGGCTTCATATTGTCCCTAACATATCTCCTACACTCATTGACCAATCTTCAGCTAAATTTTACAATTAAATATCTTATGTGAAATGTTGTAATCTGAAATAAGATTGTGTTTACTTTTTTTACAGTGCTGATTGTACAAAGATTGTTCAAGGTTTGTCTTTACGTCCTGTGTATTTCTGACCTACATTTTGTCTGTTTGTCTTTACGTCCTGTATATTTCTGACCTACATTTTGTCTAATGTTTGTCTTTACGTCCTGTATATTTATGACCTACATTTTGTCTGTTTGTCTTTACGTCCTGTATATTTCTGACCTACATTTTGTCTGTTTGTCTTTACGTTCCTACATTTTGTCTGTTTGTCTTTACGTCCTGTATATTTCTGACCTACATTTTGTCTGTTTGTCTTTACGTCCTGTATATTTCTGACCTACATTTTGTCTAATGTTTGTCTTTACGTCCTGTATATTTATGACCTACATTTTTTGTGTCTTAATGTTTGTATTTCTACGTACATTTTGTCTTATGTTTGTCTTTACGTCCTGACCTGACATTTTTTCTTATGTTTGTCTTTACGTCCTGTGTATTTATGACCTACATTTTGTCTAATGTTTGTCTTTACGTCCTGTGTATTTATGGCCTACATTTTGTCTAATGTTTGTCTTTACGTCCTGTGTATTTATGACCTACATTTTGTCTGTTTGTCTTTACGTCCTGTATATTTCTGACCTACATTTTGTCTGTTTGTCTTTACGTCCTGTATATTTCTGACCTACATTTTGTCTGTTTGTCTTTACGTCCTGTATATTTCTGACCTACATTTTGTCTGTTTGTCTTTACATCCTGTATATTTCTGACCTACATTTTGTCTGTTTGTCTTTACGTCCTGTATATTTCTGACCTACATTTTGTCTAATGTTTGTCTTTACGTCCTGTATATTTATGACCTACATTTTGTCTGTTTGTCTTTACGTCCTGTATATTTCTGACCTACATTTTGTCTTATGTTTGTCTTTACGTCCTGTGTATTTATGACCTACATTTTTTCTTATGTTTGTCTTTACGTCCTGTGTATTTATGACCTACATTTTGTCTAATGTTTGTCTTTACGTCCTGTGTATTTATGACCTACATTTTGTCTTATGTTTGTCTTTACGTCCTGTGTATTTATGGCCTACATTTTGTCTAATGTTTGTCTTTACGTCCTGTGTATTTATGACCTACATTTTGTCTAATGTTTGTCTTTACGTCCTGTGTATTTATGACCTACATTTTGTCTTATGTTTGTCTTTACGTCCTGTGTATTTATGACCTACATTTTGTCTGTTTGTCTTTACGTCCTGTGTATTTATGACCTACATTTTGTCTTATGTTTGTCTTTACGTCCTGTGTATTTTTGACCTACATTTTGTCTTATGTTTGTCTCACTTCCTGTATATTTCTGCAGTGTAACTACAATCAGGAGGATGCTGATTGGAGCAGAGATCTTTGTGGCAAGGAAATGATAACAAGTGTATCTCTAGTTAATTGGGTAATTTGTTATACCAAGCGTGATACAGGAAAAGCCTCAGATCTGGTGAACACACTTAGTAAGGTGGGACCACCAATGGGCATGACGATCAACTGCCCACAGCAGTAAGTACACACTTAGTAAGGTGGGACCACCAATGGGCATGACGATCAACTGCCCACAGCAGTAAGTACACACTTAGTAAGGTGGGACCACCAATGGGCATGACGATCAACTGCCCACAGCAGTAAGTACACACTTAGTAAGGTGGGACCACCAATGGGCATGAGGATCAACTGCCCACAGCAGTAAGTACACACTTAGTAAGGTGGGACCATCAATGGGCATGACGATCAACTGCCCACAGCAGTAAGTACACACTTAGTAAGGTGGGACCACCAATGGGCATGACGATCAACCGCCCACAGCAGTAATTACACACTTAGTAAGGTGGGACCACCAATGGGCATGATGATCAACTGCCCACAGCAGTAAATACACACTTAGTACGGTGGGACCAGCAATGGGCATGACGATCAACTGCCCACAGCAGTAAGTACACACTTAGTAAGGTGGGACCACCAATGGACATGACGATCAACCGCCCACAGCAGTAAGTACACACTTAGTAAGGTGGGACCAGCAATGGGCATGACGATCAACTGCCCACAGCAGTAAGTACACACTTAGTAAGGTGGGACCAGCAATGGGCATGACGATCAACTGCCCACAGCAGTAAGTACTCACTTAGTAAAGTGGGACTTCCAATGGGCATGAGGATCAACTGCCCACAGCAGTAAGTACACACTTAGTAAGGTGGGACCAGCAATGGGCATGACGATCAACCGCCCACAGCAGTAAGTACACACTTAGTAAGGTGGGACCAGCAATGGGCATGAGGATCAACCACCCACAGCAGTAAGTACACACTTAGTAAGGTGGGACCACCAATGGGCATGACGATCAACCGCCCACAGCAGTAAGTACACACTTAGTAAGGTGGGACCACCAATGGGCATGACGATCAACCGCCCACAGCTGTAAGTACACACTTAGTAAGGTGGGACCACCAATGGACATGATGATCAACTGCCCACAGCAGTAAATACACACTTAGTAAAGTGGGACCACCAATGGACATGAGGCCCAAAGCAGTAAGTACACACTTAGTAAAGTGGGACCACCAATGGGAATGATGATCAACTGCCCACAGCAGTAAGTACACACTTAGTAAGGTGGGACCACCAATGGACATGATGATCAACTGCCCACAGCAGTAAGTGAACTACTTAAGTCATGTAATATTGGATTGTTTGGTGTTATGTGACAAACATTTCTTCGGGATGTACACAGACCATGTGACCTAATCATTTTTTCGGGAGGTACACAGACCATGTGACCTAATCATTTTTTCGGGAGGTACACAGACCATGTGACCTAATCATTTTTTCGGGAGGTACACAGACCATGTGACCTAATCATTTTTTCGGGAGGTACACAGACCATGTGACCTAATCATTTTTTCGGGAGGTACACAGACCATGTGACCTAATCATTTTTTCGGGAGGTACACAGACCATGTGACCTTATAATAATCAATGATTTTAGTGTATAGGTGATACATATATCAAAACCAAATTCTATATTCCATAAATTTCTAGTCGGTCAGCTGTCAGGATTGACATGTCAATAAATAAAAGGTGTATGCAAGTTATTTCTAGACATGACCAGTTCATAGCAAACCCATTTGTAAGATCAATTTTAAATGGTTTTTAAAATTTTGGTTGTCGTTGGTGGATGATAAAGGGTCACAATTAAGATGTGAAGGTTTTAAGATTTTAATTGTTGTTGGTTGATGGTGAAGGATAAAAAGATTTTAGTAGTCATTGGTTGATGTTGAAGGGTCAAAGTTCACATTTTACTTCTTTTGAAAAACTGAAGCTGTAGTTACAGATTGTGCTGTACACCATTCCATTATTGGGAGTGGAGGGATGGAGAGTGGAGCATGCCTGTGGAAACCCCTGCTTACCCTGGTTTTGTTTTGTTTCCATAGATGTTTGTGGAATGACGATAGCTTTTCTACTTTCCTGAACAATTTAAAGAGATATGTAACAAGAGAAACTCAGCTAGTTCTGTGCATCCTGCCCACCACAAGAAAGGATCGGTATGATGCAATCAAAAAGGCTTGCTGTGTTGACCATCCAGGTAGGATTGGAGTAATTGTGTATAAAATAGCTAGCCTGATGAGAGATAATATCCATCAGTAAATTGTTAATGAAAGGATAACATTTCTTTTGTTTTAAATTTACTGTATGCTGTCGCCATTTGGTCAGTTCAGGTGGCATATTGTCTCATCATACTCGAATGAAACACTCGATATAGAAGTCAAGGTCATCACCTTCTTTTATAGGTCAAACAATCATACTTGTTTGTGGTTTCCATCTTGAGGACATCTCTCAAGCCTATCAATGATTCTCTTGTTATATGATACAGACGTTGTTGTAAACATACACACAGATCACACACAGATCACCTTCTGGATGTATACACACAGATCACACACAGATCACACACAGATCACCCTCTGGATGTATACACACAGATCACACACAGATCACCCTCTGGATGTATACACACAGATCACACACAGATCACACACAGATCACCCTCTGGATGTATACACACAGATCACACACAGATCACACACAGATCACCCACTGGATGTATACACACAGACCACCCTCTGGATGTATACACACAGATCACACACAGATCACCCTCTGGATGTATACACACAGACCACCCTCTGGATGTATACACACAGATCACACACAGATCACCCTCTGGATGTATACACACAGATCACACACAGATCACCCTCTGGATGTATACACACAGATCACACACAGATCACACACTCCAGATGTATCACACACACACAGATACACACACACACAGACACAGATGTATACACACAGATCACACACAGATCACCCACTGGATGTATACACACAGATCACCCACTAGATGTATACACACAGATCACACACAGATCACCCTCTGGATGTATACACACAGATCACCCTCTGGATGTATACACACAGATCACACACAGATCACCCTCTGGATGTATACACACAGATCACACACAGATCACCCTCCAGATGTATACACACAGATCACACACAGATCACCCACTGGATGTATACACACAGATCACCCACTAGATGTATACACACAGATCACACACAGATCACCCTCTGGATGTATACACACAGATCACACACAGATCACCCCATGGATGTAAACACACAGATCACACACATATCACCCACTGGATGTAAACACACAGTTCACACACAGATCACCCTCTGGATGTATACCAATCTTAAGAAATAATATCCAAGAATTGATAAATTTTCATGTTGTGTTCAGATAAAAGTTTCATCCCAACTAAAACAATAGCTTGTGTGTACTACATAATTGGTATAATTGCTGATAAACATTTTTGTTTAGTGCCTAGCCAGTGTGTGGTAGCCCGTACTCTGGCTAAGAAACAGATGTTGATGTCTGTGGCAACAAAGATTGCCATTCAGCTTAACTGTAAACTTGGTGGAGAGGTCTGGCGTCTTGACATTCCTGTAAGTTCTACAAAAAAATGTTATGTTAATAAGGGACATAAACAACTTCTTTTGTTATTTGTTTGAAATAATTTTTTCTTCAAAATCACAGAGATGTTTAAATGACCATCACCATTCCATGGTCATATGGAATGGTTCCTTGGTCCCTCATTGTACATACTTGACAAATAACAAGATACTCCTTGAAGTAGAACAACACACACTGACCAGCACAAAGACCTTTTTGTTAAACTAGCTCTGGATTGACAAGAATTATTGTAGAAATATTTGCTCTAAGATTTGATATCAAGAAGTCTTTACAATTTATCTTTTCTCCAAAATAGCTGAAGAATTTGATGGTTATCGGTATTGATACGTACCATGACTCGGCTAGAAAAGGCAGATCTGTTGGAGGTGTGGTATGTAGCATTAACAGATCCATCACAAGGTTCTACTCCAGATGTACCTTCCAGCACACTGCGCAGGAGCTCAACGATGGACTCAAGATCTGTGTTAGAGGTAGGGAGGGTAAAGATCTGAAGATCTGTGTTCAAGATAGGGAGGGTAAAGTTCTGTGTTAAAGGTAGGGATGGTAAAGATCTGTGTTAGAGGTAGGGAGGGTAAAGATCTGTGTTAAAGGTAGGGAGCGTAAAGTTCTGTGTTAAAGGTAGGGAGGGTAAAGATCTGTGTTAAAGGTAGGGAGGGTAAAGATCTGTGTTAAAGGTATTGAGGGTAAAGGTCTGTCTTAAAGGTATTGAGGGTAAAGATCTGTCTTAAAGGTAGGGAGGGTAAAGTTCTGTGTTAAAGGTAGGGAGGGTAAAGTTCTGTGTTAAAGGTAGGGAGGGTAAAGTTCTGTGTTAAAGGTAGGGAGGGTAAAGATCTGTGTTAAAGGTAGGGAGAATAAAGTTCTGTGTTAAAGGTAGGAGGATAGAAATCACAACTAGTTGATCACCGATTGATACATTTAAGCAAGTGTGTTCTTTTACAGGTAAAATCTTGGGGCTCACTTTCCATAATTTTTCAAGAATTTACCACCTCTTGGTTTTGTATATAGATATAGCTGTATAAATCTACTGATACTAATTTATCATGAATATTACGAATTTGTGGTCGAAGTAAAATCAACAAAAATAATACCTCTCCACAAAAAATAATTCTTTCACTGTAATTTTCTTACCCAGTATAGTTGCATCCCTGCTTTGAATTCTGTTTGATTTCCTTGTCATACCCGAGGGGTAGATGGGGGATCATTCTGACAGGCCAACAGGATAATGATGTCGCAACAAGAATGCCAAGCATGGAGATAACATCAATATTTCATGTTTAGATGCCAAAAAGGGAGAAAATAATCCTTCAGTTCCCTTTAGGGTGAGATACGGTGGTCTCAACCCTCAGGGAAAGATTATTAAGTAGGCAAACTTTCCGCAGCCACATGTTGTCTGACCTTGTTTTTTTGCCTGGAGTTGAGATCATCCTATTTCACCCTTAAGGGAAAGATTTTATTAATCTTCAGTTAACAAACATTGAAAATGTAAAATTTTTGGTAGTAATTTTATGATGTTCAAAGTAGAATCATTTCTGATGATCAAAATTATTTTAAAGATGTAGTTTTATGAAAATATCAATTTGAAGTATACAGCCATGTATTTGTTCCCCTGATGTGGGGCATAAACATTTATGATAACAAATAGAAACGATTTGTGAATAATCTGTGTTTGATTGTAGATGCATTGAGAAAATATCATGAAGTGAATGGCATGTTGCCAGAAAAGATCGTCATCTTCAGAGACGGTGTTGGGGATGGACAGCTCCCAGCCGTACATGAACATGAGGTGCCACAAGTTATAGGTACAATCAGGGAGTGTGCTGGAGATGATTACAAGTAAGTTAGACTTATTGTGGTATCCAAATTCAACTGTAGCTCCGGGTCATCTGTTGTTAAGTTACCTTCCTGATATCTGAGAATAGGATGAAAATTTCTGAATGAAATTATATATAACTAAAGATTCACTTTCAATAATTGTTTTTATATGTCAGTGAGATTAGACACCTGAGTGAGCATATTCAAATCTTCTCTAAACTTCTATACATATAATGTTATAATTACAAGGAAATATGAACATTTCAACGTAATCATAATTCAAACTCAAATTCAATAATATTACGGCAAAAATGTCAACAAAAGAAAGATTTACAGAGGGACTCCGGAAAAAGTACTGAAAAAGGAGAATAAGACCAGGTGTTGTGGAAGAGTAAGCATCTTCTGCTTCATCCATGACACCCACCATGTAAATCTTTGTCAATCCTACTCAATAGTTTTTTTCACAATGATAATTGTAATACAGATATAGTTTATAGCTGATCAGTTCACACAAATCAAATATATCTGCATTTTAAGAAAAAAATGTTGCTGTTTTACAATATAAAAAGCAAAACTTTTTGTAGAAAGTTTAGCATTGTCCATTAATTCTTTTAGTTTGATTTATTATAGGAAAGTCATTGCTATTAAGTTACATGTTTTATGATATTGAAGGGACAATATAGATAATTATTTTTACACATTTTGATACCGTTATGTGCTATTTTTGGGCATTAGGCAGAAGTATGAGAATTTTACTTAACAAATAAAAAGGAATATCAGAATTTGTATTAGAGGCAGCTGTGTCAGGTTTCAGTGAAATATGGTTAAAAAAACACAGCAGTCGACAAAGCATTCCTTCCAACTTTGTCATACTCACTGCTTCCAGTCTTTGTACATGGAACAAAATCTTCATCGGTGAAACATTGTTGCACCACTGTAACTGCCATTGTTACTGTTACGGTGTGATTGGTGTGATGGTTTTGTCTAATGACAGGACCTGTGTAAGGTCTCCTCACACATATTCAGTGAGGTTTCAGCCTGTTACAAATGGTCTGTTGTACATATTGTTCTATCTGCAATCTCCTTGTTAATATAATTCAAATTGGCAATGTAACAATGATTATTGTGGGAAAACAAATTGTCATTTTTGTACATAAATACTGCTCATTGATATAAAGGTGTGAGTAGTGACCCTGTCCCTTAATTCTTTCACTTTTTATAATGTTGGAGGTCTGACATCTTTGCGAAATGTTATCATGATTCTGTATTTATTGCAGTTGCAAGGTTGCAGTTGTTGTAGTAAAGAAGAGGATAAACAGTCGATTCTTTGCAAAGGCTGGAGTAACATTCACTAACCCAGTACCAGGAACAGTTATTGATACAGAGGTCACTAAACCAGAGTGGTAAGTACCAGGAACAGTCATTGATACAGAGGTCACTAAACCAGAGTGGTAAGTACCAGGAACAGTCATTGATACAGAGGTCACTAAACCAGAGTGGTAAGTACCAGGAACAGTCATTGATACAGAGGTCACTAAACCAGAGTGGTAAGTACCAGGAACAGTCATTGATACAGAGGTCACTAAACCAGAGTGGTAAGTACCAGGAACAGTTATTGATACAGAGGTCACTAAACCAGAGTGGTAAGTACCAGGAACAGTCATTGATACAGAGGTCACTAAACCAGAGTGGTAAGTACCAGGAACAGTAATTGATACAGAGGTCACTAAACCAGAGTGGTAAGTACCAGGAACAGTCATTGATACAGAGGTCACTAAACCAGAGTGGTAAGTACCAGGAACAGTCATTGATACAGAGGTCACTAAACCAGAGTGGTAAGTACCAGGAACAGTCATTGATACAGAGGTCACTAAACCAGAGTGGTAAGTACCAGGAACAGTAATTGATACAGAGGTCACTAAACCAGAGTGGTAAGTACCAGGAACAGTCATTGATACAGAGGTCACTAAACCAGAGTGGTAAGTACCAGGAACAGTAATTGATACAGAGGTCACTAAACCAGAGTGGTAAGTACCAGGAACAGTCATTGATACAGAGGTCACTAAATTGATAGAGTGGTAAGTACCAGGAACAGTAATTGATACAGAGGTCACTAAACCAGAGTGGTAAGTACCAGGAACAGTCATACAGAGGTCACTAAACCAGAGTGGTAAGTACCAGGAACAGTAATTGATACTAAACCAGAGTGGTAAGTACCAGGAACAGTAATTGATACAGAGGTCACTAAACCAGAGTGGTAAGTACCAGGAACAGTCATTGATACAGAGGTCACTAAACCAGAGTGGTAAGTACCAGGAACAGTAATTGATACAGAGGTCACTAAACCAGAGTGGTAAGTACCAGGAACAGTAATTGATACAGAGGTCACTAAACCAGAGTGGTAAGTACCAGGAACAGTAATTGATACAGAGGTCACTAAACCAGAGTGGTAAGTACCAGGAACAGTCATTGATACAGAGGTCACTAAACCAGAGTGGTAAGTACCAGGAACAGTCATTGATACAGAGGTCACTAAACCAGAGTGGTAAGTACCAGGAACAGTCATTGATACAGAGGTCACTAAACCAGAGTGGTAAGTACCAGGAACAGTAATTGATACAGAGGTCACTAAACCAGAGTGGTAAGTACCAGGAACAGTCATTGATACAGAGGTCACTAAACCAGAGTGGTAAGTACCAGGAACAGTCATTGATACAGAGGTCACTAAACCAGAGTGGTAAGTACCAGGAACAGTCATTGATACAGAGGTCACTAAACCAGAGTGGTAAGTACCAGGAACAGTCATTGATACAGAGGTCACTAAACCAGAGTGGTAAGTACCAGGAACAGTCATTGATACAGAGGTCACTAAACCAGAGTGGTAAGTACCAGGAACAGTCATTGATACAGAGGTCACTAAACCAGAGTGGTAAGTACCAGGAACAGTCATTGATACAGAGGTCACTAAACCAGAGTGGTAAGTACCAGGAACAGTCATTGATACAGAGGTCACTAAACCAGAGTGGTAAGTACCAGGAACAGTCATTGATACAGAGGTCACTAAACCAGAGTGGTAAGTACCAGGAACAGTCATTGATACAGAGGTCACTAAACCAGAGTGGTAAGTACCAGGAACAGTAATTGATACAGAGGTCACTAAACCAGAGTGGTAAGTACCAGGAACAGTCATTGATACAGAGGTCACTAAACCAGAGTGGTAAGTACCAGGAACAGTCATTGATACAGAGGTCACTAAACGAGAGTGGTAAGGAGCAGATTTAATTGTCTAGACTATTGTTATGACCTCAGTTTAAGGCTGGTAGACATAACATCTTAAGCGTATTTTAAACTTACATATACTTTATGCTCTGTATAGTTTTAGACCATATTACAGTACTAGTCTAGCATCAATTTCGGCCTGCTTATAAGCCTGTTTGTTTTTAATGCAGTTCTTTATTACTGTCCTTTCAACCTTAAGAATTTGTGTTGACTCATTGTCGTAACTCATTTTTAATGATTCTGTAATTGTACCTTTCTCTGTCATTCATCCATTAACTATTACTTCACTCACTCATTAAAAGATATTTTGAAATGTTTAGAACTAATTAATATCTTAATACTATATTGTAATTTTACAAGGCCTAAAAATACCCATTTTTCTTGACGTATCAGACCATTTTCAAGTAAGGAGTGTTGTTAATGAAATTCTGATTCCTTCTCCTTAGACTACTGTTTGAAAAAAACATCAAAGTGTTTCCTTGAGGTATGCATTCAGTTCTGTTTGCTGAAAATGTTGAACCAGTTGACAGAAAAGATATTCAATAGGAAGAAAATAGTAGCTTTCATTTTACTGTACATCTGTTTAGTTGTAAGTTCATGTATTCGTGTTTTTAATTAGGTTTGACTTCTTCCTGGTGTCACAGTCAGTGCGACAAGGAACAGTAACTCCTACACATTTCAATGTTATCTTTGATACAACTGGTCTAAAGCCTGACCACATGCAGAGACTCACCTACAAGATGACACATCTCTACTACAACTGGCCGGTAAGTTATACCTAGTGATATTCACCAGAGAAAATAAATCTGTTACTTGTGTTCAGTACAATATACTTACTTGTGTTAAGTAAACTGCTGTCTGATCTGTGATAAAACAAATACCTTTTGGCTCAGCATTATTGCTATCACCTGCTTGCATTGTTATTATTTCTAAGATATCCAAGAAAGACTTTGGATCAGGTTTATCACAAAGTTGGGAAGCAGTCATGTGACCTTGAACTTTATCTTACGTTCAAATTTGTTTTAAAAACAGACTTTTTAGTAGTAGAAGACTTCAATTTAAGGTTAAACTTAGTACTGTGATAAGTTTTTTTACAAGCTGAAAGTGAGGTTATAGTATAAAGTCTAAATTTCTTATTTCAGGGAACCATACGTGTGCCAGCTCCATGCCAATATGCACACAAGCTTGCCTTTCTCGTGGGACAGTCACTTCACAAGGAGCCTTCCTTAGACCTTGCTGATCGTCTTTACTTCCTGTAAAACATACATTAACCTGACAAAGTCAAGCATTACCATGAACTACTTACTCTCTACAAGAACTTTTTACTGAGGATGTCATAATTATTACAAACATAAACCAGGTATTTTTTTACTTATTGATGTTGATCAATTTTATTGATTTTATTGATCAGATGTCATCAGTAAATCAGACTTACTCCAAGTTACCCATATATCAGCTATTGTTTGGTGTCCTTAATGTTACAGTTTTTGATACCCATTCACAGTTAATCAAAACATGTGTATAGACAGAGATGTTATATATGTCTTTGGTATAGATTATAGGTCAATATACAAGACAGGAATGATATGTATTCATGAATAGTTGACCAATAATAACTTAAACATTGTGCTGTCATACGACCCAATTTGTACATCTTTGATACAGGGCTGTGCTCTAGTGAGCTACTGGGTATCACTATGTTAGGGTGTCAGTCCTTATATTTTACATATTACAGGTCGATCATCTTTACAATTATGCAATGTTTTTATTACAAAATACCTATCACCACATTTATCCTGTGACAAGCAAAATATGTTAACCTATAACTATTGACTCTATAATTCAGTGGATGTTTTATCTCAAATGATGAAATATGTTGTAACAAAATAAGAGACAAACTCGGCTGCTGGTACTTCTGTAGTTTATTGCTGGCACTGGATACAGGTGTGGTGTCGTCTGTCCGTCTGGTGGGCTCCCCCAAGGCAGTGTCTTCTAACCTAAAGATCTCCCCCTTTTATCTTACTCTGGACCAAGCTTGTCTGGCCATCCCCTAATATGGCCTTCATTTGTTGCTAGATGATACGATTGTTAAATATGCCCACCTGTACAAGGTTGAGATTCCCCTGCTAATTTGTTACTTGAAATAGACTCTAATGATTACTCTACTGCTAGGTGGCCACTGTCTGAACGGGAAATTGCATAAGTTTGATTATCAAGGAAGTGGGGATAGTCTCTAATTAATTAACTGGCCAAAGCTGTACACCCACTGATAAGATTATCCTGGCCCAGACTACACCAACCTAAGTGTATATATGCATGTAATTATCCACGCCCTTGTGAACTACCTATGTGTGTTATATTGATATACTTTTGAACATTAAAAAAACTATTGTTTAAGCTAACTTATTTCAACCAGATCCAGATGTTGTTACAACAAGACAGCTGATGTCTAACTTTGATCTACAGTATGTTGTATAATACAAGACAGCTGATGTCTATCTTTGATCTACAGTATGTTGTATAAGACAGTTGGATCTACAGTATGTTGTATAATACAAGACAGCTGATGTCTATCTTTGATCTACAGTATGTTGTATAAGACAAGACAGCTGATGTCTATCTTTGATCTACAGTATGTTGTATAATACAAGACAGCTGATGTCTATCTTTGATCTACAGTATGTTGTATAATACAAGACAGCTGATGTCTATCTTTGATCTACAGTATGTTGTATAATACAAGACAGCTGATGTCTATCTTTGATCTACAGTATGTTGTATAATACAAGACAGCTGATGTCTATCTTTGATCTACAGTATGTTGTATAATACAAGACAGCTGATGTCTATCTTTGATCTACAGTATGTTGTATAATACAGCTGATGTCTATCTTTGATCTACAGTATGTTGTATAATACAGCTGATGTCTATCTTTGATCTACAGTATGTTGTATAATACAAGACAGCTGATGTCTATCTTTGATCTACAGTATGTTGTATAATACAGCTGATGTCTATCTTTGATCTACAGTATGTTGTATAATACAAGACAGCTGATGTCTATCTTTGATCTACAGTATGTTGTATAAGACAGCTGATGTCTATCTTTGATCTACAGTATGTTGTATAAGACAGCTGATGTCTAACTTTGATCTACAGAATGTTGTATAATACAAGACAGCTGATGTCTATCTTTGATCTACAATATGTTGTATAATACAAGACAGCTGATGTCTATCTTTGATCTGGAGTATGTTGTATAATACAGCTGATGTCTAACTTTGATCTACAGTATGTTGTATAATACAAGACAGCTGATGTCTATCTTTGATCTACAATATGTTGTATAATACAAGACAGTTGATGTCTATCTTTGATCTGGAGTATGTTGTATAATACAGCTGATGTCTATCTTTTTTCTGTAGTATGTTGTATAATACAAGGCGGCTGATGTCTATTGTTACACAGTAGGCGTAAACACACCGTACTTGTTGGTAACAGCTATGTTTATTACATGTTGAATAATAATAATGTTACATGTACAAAAGCAACACTTCATCAACATACAGAGTTCATATACTCATACTAGTGCTTCACGTTGTGTCTCGTATCAGAACTGTCCATCTGGTGGGCTCCCCAAAGGCAGTGTAGAGTTGGTTATGTTTGTTTAACTTTGGTTTGTTTGTGGTAAGGAAATAAGAAAATAGATAGCCATCACATTATTTTAAAGTGAATCAAAATATAAGAAATATCCGGTATTCATGTATTCCTTGATAAAAGCTGATGGAAAAATTAGATATTAAACAACTATACAGTATATTGGATTTTCCAAATTTCACTTTATCCTGAAGTAATATCTTTATGAATTCTTTTTATCTTACAGCTGGAATTGTATACACCTATCACATATATTTTCTGAATTCTGACAATGATGGAAAACAGGTATATTTTTACTTGTAGATATTGTGCAAATCACCTAAACTGTATGAAAAATATTTTTTGAAAATATAAATAAATGTTCAAATTTTATTGAAAGTATTTAAGTAGTTTTAGAAACAAAAACAAAACTGCCTGTGTATATTTTCTTGGAACTTTTATTTTCAAAAAGTGTTTTTATTCAGATAAACTAAAATGGCTTGCTACGTTTGTCTTTCTTTATCCTCATAAAAATACTGTCTATATTGTATAGTGTTGTATTTGATACCAAACAAACCTATACATTACAACATGTAGTATGTAGAAGGTAGGAAACAAACTTTATATTATAGTAATTAATATCTTTATAATCAAAGACACTGAGCGTGTGGTCTATAATTTTTCATATAATACATTTTTATATATTTTAGCCCACCATCATCAGATGGTAGGTTATTCAAATCACTCTATGGCCGTGGTCAGTCTGTCCGTCCAAAAACAATTTTGTTATCGCTATTTCTTGAGAAGTACAGGATGGATCTTTCTTAAATTTAATATGTAGGTTCCCTTTGGTCTCTACTTATGCTGTTTGATTTTAGGACTGATCAAGAAAAACAAAATGGCTTCCAGGCGACCATCTTGGCAGGTTAATATTATTATTGCTATTTCTGCAAAGGAATGTTCCAATTTCCTATCATTAAGAGTGAAAACAGAGAAAAGAAGGGAAAAGATCCAACATTCAAAGAGCATATAAACATCAAACAATGGTCGGCGCCAAGATCCCTCTGGGATCTCTTGATAATGAAAAAGATTGATAGAATATATGGCTGATGTGAAGTTGTACAAAAGTGCCTTTATAGCAGTTTTTACCTTCATATCACCACTAATAGTGTTCTTGAAGTGTATCTTGGTAAAACGGCCCCACGATCAAGGCCAGTTCAGTGCTGTTGAGGCTGTGTCCTTGGGCAGGCTTATTTACCTTGTTGTCTTGGTTAGCATGTGTTAGGACTCCAACATTGTGGAGGTGACAACCAATCATTGGTTGTATGGAAGCCTTTGCATGTTTTTTTTTCTATTTTGTTCTATTGGGAATTATTGGGAATTACTTAATGTGAAATATCTATTTTTGGAGAGGTGTAAATCAATGTTATATTTTAATTGTTACTTTGTGCAACATTTTTTGTTTGTAAATATCACCAGCAATATGTTAGATATTTTATTGTTTGCATAATTTTATACAAATAAGACAAAGATTTTGTTGTTATAACTTGTTCTTGTAGAAAAATTAAAATGATATATTAAATTACAATGTTTTTCTTTTCTCTAAAACCCCAATATACTCTATATGATTATTCGGTTTTTCTCTTTGTACTCTACTATAACCTATTTCCAAACATAATGTCATATCTTCATTCTTTGGTTGGCAGTGCAAAGATATGTCTGTGAACTCAACTGGAGCATCTTTTTTATGAAAAGTTTGTCAAAAGTCACAGACACAACCAATGAACTTTTGAATTGGAAATCCTTTATTTTCCATAATGGGACCCATCTCTTTGTTGCTAGAGAGGTCAGATCCACCATTTGTAAAAAAAAACTTGTAAACCACAAAAAAAAACGGTTTCATACCAAATTATGACAAAATTCTGTGATTTGTACAGAAGAAGGATTTATAAAATTTTGCAAAATTGTTTATGTTTGGCACTGCCCCTTAATCTACACTAATGATTCATACTAAATTGAGTCAAAGGATGTTTCTGAATAATTTGGCCAAAATATCTTCATCCCAACAAAAGATGAATGATTTTAAAGCTATTCCTCCTTATTCCCTGTTTGCCTGTATTAGGCTCCATCCATGTTCTCCAATGGGCATTGGACCCATTTATGGGACTCTTCCATACAGAGTGGGTTCTTCTTCCCCAAGGATTACTTCTGACCAGATAAGGAGCAAATCCCATCATCCCAACAGATAAAAGAGGAATTAAAACAACTTACTCCAGTGTGTGTCTATTGTGCCAATGTGTAAGTGTGAGGGTGTGAGGGTCAGTGTGTGGGAATCCAATTCACCCAAGGATGCCTCTAACCAAATCTAGATAAATTTCTTTCATTGCTTCTAAAAAAGAATTTCCCATAATAGGCTCTGATTTCAGGGGCACATATCCTTCCTATATATGAAATGAATTCCCTAAAATGTCCTGCTGTCCAAATTTGATGAAAGAAGAAGAATTTTATATTTATATTCCTGTATATTCCATCTCAAGCCCTGCACTCTCTGGCCCATCAATTTATACAATTTGGTTTCCTCTTCCCCCAAGGATGCTTCTTGCCAAAATTCAATACACCTTCATCCTAAAAGAAAAAAACTTTTAAATCTGTTACTCTATTTCCCATGCTTGGCCCTTTGTGGCCAAGATCCTCCATTCATACACAATTAGGTCTACTTTTCCCAAAGATGCTTCTGACCAAATTTATGCAAATATGTAAATTCCCTACAGAAGAGGGATTTTAAGGAATTTTTATATATATATATCTTGAGGGCCAAGGTCCTCTATTCATGTAAGCTTCTGATCAAAGTTGTAAAAATTCCAGTTGTTCCAACAAAAGGAAAAGGATTAAAAGACTTTGCTTTATACCCTATGAGGCCCAGCTCCTCAGGCCCCATAGGAGCCAGACCCACCATTTCAAAAAAACTGAGTCAATTCTTTCTTCAAATTTCAGGACCCAAAATTGAATATTTCAGTTTGTTACATGACCATGAAATAAATGGATATTGCGGTGAAAATATCTAAAATTTAAGCACAGTTACCCCATTTCAAAAATAACAAGAAATGCCTGTTCTTTAAAAAAAAATGGCATATGTATATGCATAATATTCTGATGCCTGCAGAGGTAAAAGAAACCGTAACACACTATTTTTAGCTTTTCATTGCTTTCTATCATCTCACCGGTTAGAAAATCATCATCACAACAAAAGTTATGTATCAGAAACTTTAGCTGTTAGACCTTAACATATTTAGTTAGATACACCAAATGTGGTACAATTTGTCTTATTATTTAAGTAGAAAATTGATTAATAGTCTCCATTTAATTGGGGGATCATTCGTATTGCATATTTTTTCAAGAAAAATTTTAGAAAAGAAAAAGAAATCCCGCGAGCCGGAGTCGAACCAGCGACCTAAGGATAGCTTTGACTTATACCACTACAGTCCTCCGCTCTACCAACTGAGCTATCACGGGAGATATTAACGTAGGAAGAAAATATTGTCGTACTTGATGAATATCACTTCCTGTCCGCTGTTTTTGTATACATGGAACATCCACCATTCTCTTACTTTTTCTATGATATAAAATCAAAAAGTATTTTTCTTTTTGTGTGAAAGTGATAAAAGTGTATACTGGTACACTGGTTTAGCGAAAGTTAAGCTTCGTCGTCTCGCTCGACTACTCCGCTCAGCAAACGACTTCAATTCAAAGAAAGACAACTCGCATTGGGCCATGGCACAGACTCAGGCGATTTTGATAAATTATAGAATCGATCGATCGCACTAATTTAGTTACTTAAGAATCCGTGTTTAACTTTCAGTAGAGACATAAACAGCATGTGTAGACCTCAGCTTTAATAAACGGTATATAGATTAAGTGTGTGACAGAACCAAGCAGTAATGTTTTGTAATATAAGGTAATGCTACCCACAAATATACGTCACTGCCTAGTCCGTGTTATTCTGGATTCTAAGCCGATATAAAAAGTCGATTGGACGTCATTTCAGAATGAACGTTATCAGTAAAAATATCAATAACATCATAATAAATGTGAATATTGACATTAAATTTCATATTAGAGACAGAAATTTTCAGTGTAATCTACAGTTTGATTGAATATTGATCCCCCCCCCCGAGTCATTTATTGGAATGGAGTTTAAGATCCAATATTGTTACAGATACTCAGTTCGGATTTAAATCAGGACAAAACAAAACAATACATAATGTGTATTTGTATGTTATAGTAAAGCTTTTGACAGTAAAAGTCATTAGAATTTAAGCGGTACAAACTTTGGAAGAGCGTTGTTAGGGTAGACTTGCTAAATATAATCATATCTATTTATCATAGCGTACGATCGTGTATAAATTATCCGCAGTGTTCGATATACTTATCGGAATCGCTATCGCCGATTGTTTGTTTTTATTGATTATCTTTAAATGACACGGAGGGCGAGATCATAAATTTTAAAGTAGGTTGGTTGTTGACACTCAGCGATCTTCAATGCTAGTTTGTCTGCAAAAATTGTACTGCAAAATTGAATTTAAATGTTATCATTGAAAAACAAAAATGAACCATGAAGTACAATGTACGGCATTCCACCAATAACTAGCGAGACGTTAAAGACCTTTTCCCTCGCAGTCTCACAACCTTTCACAAATGTTTTACACATGTTTCACACTCGCTTTCATACCTGTCTCACCAGTTATATGAATGGTGTATTATGGCGGTAAGGTTATTTTGCCTTGTTAGGGCATATATAGTTTCAATACATGCAAAGCATGTAATTCTTGTTCTCGTAATACTCCCACTTGTCCCAGTTGCTCAAAGATTAGTTAGACCAGTGGCCAGTGAACAAAGCAAGAGTAAAATTAACATACTAAACAGATCAATCTGGTCATTCACCATAAAATTGTTTACAATTCTGTTTGATTCATATTCGAAAATGTTCAAGAACTTCTTCTGGTTATCTCTAACCAGCCATTGAGCAACCGGAGCCGAACGCCTGATTATCTCTAACCAGCCACTGAGCAACCGGAGCCGAACGCGTGATTATCTCTAACCAGCCATTGAACAACCGGAGCCGAACGCCTGGTTATGTCTAACCAGCCATTGAACAACCCGGAGCCGAACGCCTGATTATCTCTAACCAGCCATTGAGCAACCGGAGCCGAACGCGTGATTATCTCTAACCAGCCATTGAACAACCGGAGCCGAACGCCTGGTTATGTCTAACCAGCCATTGAACAACCCGGAGCCGAACGCCTGATTATCTCTAACCAGCCATTGAACAACCAGAGCCGAACGCCTGATTATCTCTAACCAGCCATTGAGCAACCGGAGCCGAACGCGTGATTATCTCTAACCAGTCATTGAGCAACCGGAGCCGAACGCGTGATTATCTCTAACCAGCCATTGAGCAACCGGAGCCGAACGCGTGATTATCTCTAACCAGCCATTGAACAACCGGAGCCGAACGCCTGGTTATGTATAACCAGCCATTGAGCAACCGGGGCCGAACGCCTGATTATCTCTAACCAGCCATTGAACAACCGGAGCCGAACGCGTGATTATCTCTAACCAGCCATTGAACAACCGGAGCCGAACGCCTGGTTTTGTCTAACCAGCCATTGAACAACCGGAGCCGAATGCCTGATTATCTCTAACCAGCCATTGAACAACCGGAGCCGAACGCCTGGTTTTGTCTAACCAGCCATTGAACAACCGGAGCCGAATGCCTGATTATCTCTAACCAGCCATTGAACAACCGGAGCCGAACGCGTGATTATCTCTAACCAGCCATTGAACAACCAGAGCCGAACGCCTGATTATCTCTAACCAGCCATTGAACAACTCGGAGCCGAACGCCTGGTTATCTCTAACCAGCCATTGAACAAGCCAGAGCTGAACGCCTGGTTAATTCTAACCAGCCATTGAACAACCAGAGCCGAACGCCTGGTTATCTCTAATCAGCCATTGAACAACCCGGAGACGAACGCCTGGTTATCTCTAACCAGCCATTGAACAAGCCAGAGCTGAACGCCTGGTTAATTCTAACCAGCCATTGAACAACCAGAGCCGAACGCCTGGTTAATTCTAACCAGCCATTGAACAAGCCAGAGCTGAACGCCTGGTTAATTCTAACCAGCCATTGAACAACCCGGAGCCGAACGCCTGGTTATCTCTAACCACCCATTGAACAACCAGAGCCGAACGCCTGGTTATCCCCTAATCAGCCATTGAACAACCCGGAGCCTAGTCTTTAGTCTGTTATATAGATTTTTTTCGTTTTTTTTTCTATAACATATTATTCTTGGAAGTTTATCGGTCTCTTTATCACTGATGAAAGACTCAGGGCTATATTACTACCTATATAAAGTTGATAGTTTCAGCGGCGCCATTGTAAACATACTCCCAGGGTAACCGGAATACCGCAACAGCATCCTCTTGAAAGCCTCGGCGTTTCTACAACCAGCTTAATGAACCATTATCCAGTCTTAGGCTGAAAGTTTGCTCATTTCTTCACCCTAGCAGGTAATGTATACTCCACAAAAAATGAAAGCATAAAGTTCTCCCCTGCAGTACACCTTAGCTGTAAAGAAATGACGAAATATTTGGTCAGGTATTACATCAAGCATGATCTCCCTTCTCGACAAACTACCCTAAAATCAGCCAAGCATGACAATGTCATCGTCTGACTTTGTGAGATTCTTAAGTCTCGCAATTGCGATGTTAATGGATGATCATAGTCAAACTGCTGTCGCCTCTTGTACAATTAACTGTCTTTTTACACGTTCCCATGCTACTGGATCAGTTTCCGATCGTCCCAGGAGCGGTCTATTTGGATTCGTGCTAGAGGTGCCCACACCAGGTACTGAATTGTCATTTTATTTTCCACGCGTATCCCACTTTGATGAACTACTGACGACACGAGGAACGTCACACAAACTTTTCTTCTACAGTATTGTAAAGAGTAGATTTGTCCCTTCACATTCATATAAAATTATGTACAAATATCTCAGAATATCATAGGTTTTTGATTGCATAATTTAATTGTGTGGCGTTTCCTTTTTGTTGAGTATATTTGGAATAATTTGTGAATTTTTTTACTGCTGACTTTCGCACTAGCTAGTGTAGGGGTCTTGTAACCTACAGTATTAGGACGTCGACAAAAGATCTTCTTATCTCCGTTTCTTTTGTGGTTTATCTTTTCCCTTTACTAATTTCCCGGGTCGGTTCGAGTGCCGTCTTTAGAAACAATATGATATAGCGATAGTTTTAAACTATTAACATACGTCAATGACATTTTAAACAATTTTAGAAAATTAAGACTGAAGATCTATTCACTTTTGTGGGTTTTTTTTGTACAGTCACCCATTCTGATTTCCCAGAGTTAGTGACCAGACTCCAAGGGCCGAGAGATATGGAGATAAACATTCTAAGTTTCCAGAGATTAAAAAAGTTAAGGAGTCATATTCTGAATTCCAACTGAAAGATACCATTGCAGGGGTTTAATGATGCAAAATGGTGTTGTCTCTTTGTTTCTGAAACAATATGTCGAGCATTCTTTATTCGTTGTCAGACTGGACATGTTTGACAGAAATCATACGTGGTTTTTTTGTAAAATAGTTTTTATCGTCATGCGTGTCTTTCGTACAATCTTTTTAAAACAATTTTTTACTCGAAGTATGGCGTACAATATACCACTTCATTTCAAAAATTTACCAACACTAGAATATTCTAAATACCTTTCATCATGCTGATACTGCTGGTGACCAGAAAGGTACACGGTAATAGACCACTGCTGGTGACCAGAAAGGTACACGGTAATAGACCACTGCTGGTGACCAGAAAGGTACACGTGTGTAATTAAATTTCTTTTACAGGGCAAGTAAATTGGATTTACCTTACTGACGAACATATCGACAACAAATGACTGCAATATAAAGTATGGCCAATTTATTTCCAGGAAACCTTAATAATGCTGGTCAGCAGAGATACGGTGTCACTTGTAACAGTAACACTGACCAGTAAGAGCCCGCCCCCTCCCACCTGCAATACTTAACAGAAGTTATACATCTTTGGCAGGGTCCCCTTGGATGTGAGGATCAAAGGAAAAGGCAGGCTGCCGACCCGTGGTCGTGAATGAGTCGACATAATCTTGTTCAGAGAGTCGAATCTTGACAAGAATTTGACGGGCCTCGTCTGTCATATCTTCCAGTTTGTTCTTCTGAAATTTGATAGACTGTCCTCTAAACACCAACAAACAGCCAAGCCCTAACGATTCGAGTTTTTCAAAGAACTTTGTAGCTGCCCAGGCTGGATGTGTTGTCCTTGGTGAAGACATGCGCTGTTCCAGTGGCACGGGTGGAAATAGGCGGTACTGGCAGGCGTGTGACGCTGTTACAATTCGTCCTTTCGAAGTCATGAGTTTCCGAATCTTTTGACAACATTTGAATAGGAATTCACTATCTGGCATTTTGTAAAGATTACTGGAGTACTTGTTGTTCAGTTTGGCTTTGTTGGCGAATATCTGTCTGGGTATTGGTCTAAAGTTCGTTTGAGGATTTTGTCCTGAGCTTGAAGCTCCGACATTTGATGGTTTCTGGTCACGTGCCAAAAGATTCAAATTCGGAATGGATACTGGGACAGGAGTTTGATTATCGAAGTTCTGTTGAGAATATGCACTAGTGGCCGTGGCAAGTGAGGAGTTCCCCGAAATCAAATTACTTATTTGTCCTACGTCCATTTGCTGATCGGGAAACACTGGTCCGCCAGAGGGCGTGGTCAGGTTGTGTGGTCTCGGGGCTGCATAAGATGTTGTATAACCGTCACGAAGTATCATAATGTCGTTACTTGATGGGACGTAAGGTTCAGACCTAATGTCGGAGATCTGAAAGTCTAATGAGCTGGACGGCACGTTTGACAGATCGATCTTGCTCACAGTTGCTGTTCGTGGAATATAATCGTCGTTGTCGTAGTCCTCTTCCTTGTCCTCTATTTCTATAACATCTTTAGTGTCCATTCCCTCGTTTTCTATACATGATGTTGTCACTTTGAAATTCTTGGAATCTGTGGATTCAAACTCTTCGTCTGCCATAGCTGTCAGCTCTGATTGACGGGAATGAATCGATCTATTGCTATCATGCTCTTCTTTCGGCGGACCGAGTAGCAACGCAATCTTTTGTTGAATGATAACACGAACAAGGGAGTAGGCATTCCGAACCGTATCTTGGTCAATTATCCTAGGAGGTAGGAATGATCCGCGATTAACCATTGCTAGGCCATTCTTCAGTGCTGTTAGTACGGCACATAATCTAACCACGTGACCGGAAGCGAAGTTAACCGATCCTCGGCATTTTTCGTGATCTGCAAACCTGCCTTTAATGTTGTGAAGATCATCAAAACACCTGAAATGGAAGCCGTCACAACCATGAGTGAAATATAGAACTCAACTTGTCATTAATAAATATAAATAAGTATTAGTATTATTTGATACAGGTTGAATGATAAGATGAGTCATCACATCAGGTATTTTTACAAAACAGAATAGGTTCAATCGATCAACACGTGCCAAAACATGATACTTTTGTAAAAATTACAACATAACAAAAATCCATTGCCGCCATCGAAACAAGAAAATTTGATCCCAAAAACAGCACGTTTATACAAACATCTATAAATAATTTACTATAAATCCAGTTTATCCAAACCTTTTTGTAATGACAGAAAATTCTAGATCTGTATTGGATTTTGAGTGATCAGTTCCATTATCGAAATACATGACGACTTTATCATAATATGTGGTCAAATATTATTATATTTATCCTCACACTATCTAATAACACGAACTCGTCATAATAAAGATCAAGATTGATGGGAAAGAAGTAGACAATATAATATAATGTATTATTATACTAAACATTAAACATGGACATAAAGAGGAACTGATTTAGAGAATACGAGATGAAACATGTACTACACATAGAATCTAGAAATTCATAAAACAAGATACTTTGAAGTACAATAGATATGACGACTTTAAGATATGAAGACCGAATTCAAAATACACTTATATAAAGTAGAGTAGATACTACACAAAAAGTACACTATACATCATAAAGTAAACATAAAGAGTATATCAGCGTACAATGTAACTTTAAGTATACTATATACAGTGTATCTCAAAGTCCGCTACATAGTGTATCATTAAATACACTATATACAATATATTATACAGTACACAATATACAATGTAACATTAAGTATACTATATACAGTGTATCGCAAAGTCCGCTATATAGTGTATCATTAAATACACTATATACAATGTATTATATAGTACACAATATACAATGTAACATTAAGTATACTATATACAGTGTATCTCAAAGTCCGCTATATAGTGTATCATTAAATACACTATTTATTATATAGTACACAATATACAGTATAACATTAAGTGCAATATTTTATATACAGTGTATGATAAAGTTCGCTATATAGATTGTATCATAAATTACACTACATACCGTGTATAATTAAGTACACTATTCACAATGCATCATAAATTACTCTACAGCGTGTTATCAAGTACACTAGCTATAACACGCAGTACTTATCTACAAAGTGTAAAGTACACTGGGTCTAATATAGTACACTAAATACAAAGAACACCAGTACCCTTGAATATCTATACTTAAGTTACTTTCCTTCAGTATTGTTAAAATTGTTAGTATATTTTTCTCTCTATTTCTGTAACTGTTCGTCATTGGAGGACACATCAACAGAACAAGTTAGATACACATCAAATGTGTTAAAGTTCTGGCTAGATACAACACACATTATATATCATATATACATACTTCTGTAATTCTGTTTGTCCGTCTGGACTGAACGTGTAGGTGATGTTTTGAACCTGGTGAAGGTTACGGACGGACGATAGGACAGACTGTATAGACGGTGAGTTATGTGTCGCTTCTTCACTCTTTTCAGTGGACGGATACCAGTCAGGTGCGCATAAAAACAGGGTTCTCTCAAGAAGTCCTTCTGTATCTTCACGATCAAACAAAGCGGAAAGGTCCAAGGCTTGAGCATTTGCAGAAAAAGTTATATATTTGTTATTGTGCTTTTGATAACTTTGGTTCGTCGCTGGGAGATCAGGCCCATCATACAATCGTCTTAAAACGACGGGCTTAATTTCTGCTTCAAATTCTTTGCGTGTAAACCAAGATCCAAAATCGTCTAAAATAACATAAACAGAACTTATGGCACTGTGGTGATCTGACGACATGTCCTCATCTGACTGAAGCAGTCTTTTAATATTCTGTTCATCAATAATCAGCCTAGGGACAGATTGGTCGCTATTAACACTGTTCAAAGCCCCAATCTCTTGTTCAAGTTTTGAGTTTTCGTTTTTCACTTTTCTGAAGACCGTCGTTTTTCTCTCGCCACGCCTTGCAGCCACGACTGTCCATAGAACAGGGATTTCCTGCCAGTGTGAATTGACATCAATGACAGTGTTGGGACCCATACAACTAGCCACCGCAGACAATAGTGGACATAGCAATAACTCCTTAGCACAACTCAAAATAGCGGCATGTCCACTCACAAATCGGTCCACATCCGTACTCAAAATTCCATTCCAGTTCACTCGAATATGTTGTGCGCTTCTAAAACGGTCTAAATAGCTTGTTTTAGTAGAAAAATCCTCGTCCGCCATTGTTCCCTGTAGCAGCTATATACACTACACAAGCATAGCGCTACACACCACCGATCGATAGAATAATATGTAGATTTTATCCACAGAATGATGTTTATACTAGCCACAGCTACATGTGAAGTCTGGTATATTTTGTTGTTGTGTTTTTGACGCTAAATCCAGGTAAAACTTTCGTATGGTCGATAACTAGGCCTACACTACAAAAACGTTCGTTTGAAGGCTCGCTACACAAAGCTCGCTCGTCCTACACGAATCGTCTGCTAATGGCGGAAGCGTGCTAATTTTAGACCTGTACGCAGCCAGTTGTGTCGCTCAAGCTAATGCAGCTATCGCCTTAGCAGGGGGCGCCAACGGGGACTGCAATTAGGACAACAGTGCTAATTAGCGTCTTGTGTGTGATTTCTCACTTTCTGTCGACCAACAATGCTAACGATAACAGTTGTGGTAGTCTTGATGATCACATATCGGTGACAGTGGAGTGTCTAGATTCACAGCCCTCAATGTATATGTATATACGCCTTGGGGACGTTTCAACTCAGCATGTATATAAACGTAAAGTCGGATTTTCACCTCTCATGACTCACCAGCTCCCCCGATCTCTAAACACTCCATATTGAACGTTAACGTGTAAATAATGAACGAATTCATTCATTTTAAATGTTTCTAGTAATAGTTTATCAAAGAGACATATGGAATCAGATGTACTGTTACGTATTTTCAAGGTCATGAAATCACTTCTGAAGCTGTTTGTTTTTGTGAATCTCTGGATGTTTACCACACTACCTGAAAACTCTCTCATCAAGAAAGAGTACAACAAACCTGAACATCTGTGAAAGATTATTTTCGAGATATTGTTTGTGAAATAAACATCGTTATATTTAAATATTGGTCAGGCTGGGCATGCTGTTTACGGTACTAAGTACCAGAGACACAACTTTGGTTTCTAATGTAAACAAATCTCTTTCCTATTTTTTAATCTTTGGTATCATGATTTTTATGCAATGAAAACACCCATCTGTGATTCTTTTTCGTTTTTTCTTTTTGTACCTAATTAAATTTGATTTTTGCAACTGAAATAAAGAAGTAAATGGCTATTTTGATCCTAAGAATGATACATATTCCCAATCTATGGTGTTTACCTGCTGGCACCGTCTGATGCCACATTCAAGGGCCTGTCTCAGTATCACGGTGTTTGCGCCGAAAATGTCGGCAACAGACAGACAAACTCACAACTCAGAGTTTCGAGAGAATAGAATGATGAAAATAATAGGGAAGTTTAACGTGACATTAATTCCTTGAATCGAATTTACATATCGTGGCAGAGACAAATACAAAATGTAAAACACATATTGTGTTATGCGGGTGTCGTCGATAATACCCTTCCGGAACATCTTGTCTTATTTACCTTGTACTTTTTCAGGAGTCTGTAAATATTTCTGAAGTCTATTTATGTCATGATTTTGAATCATACTATATACTCAGTTTTCTTGTCAGCCCTCACAGAAACATACTATATACTCATTTTTCTTGTCAGCCCTCACAGAATTTTACGATATACTCAGTTTTCTTGTCAGCCCTCACAGAATCATACTAAATACTCATTTTTCTTGTCAGCCCTCACAGAATCATACTATATACTCAGTTTTCTTGTCAGCTCTCACAGAATTTTACGATATACTCAGTTTTCTTGTCAGCCCTCACAGAATCATACTATATACTCAGTTTTCTTGTCAGCCCTCACAGAATCATACGATACGGAGTTTTCTTATTGTCATACATATTTCTTAACTATAACAATTAATTATACAAGAATTTTTATCTAGAGTCGTGTTCTTGAACAAAGCATTAACTCTATAGAGCTATTATTGCGACTACAAGTATCAAAACAATTGCATATACACAAAACAAATTAGCACATTAAGAAATTAAAACATACATCACAGATAACTTTACAAACACTTCTAGCTAATAAAACTCATGCAGCATATATAAATGATAATTAAAGGACCGGAAGGTCCGATATACATATCGGCCAATATGGAAATGAGTAAAATTTGACCGAATACATACTAATATAGCATAATCTAAAACAGCGCGTAACAACTGGGAGATAAGTTAGAAACTGGCTGATTGTGTTTTGAAACACATAGCACTAAAAATAGATAAATAAATACAACATTCATTTTAAGTGACATAAAGCACATGGAAATAAAATGAAAAACAAACAAACAAAGGGGTAAAACGGACAAACAGTGGCATGATACTGCACAAAAGCATCAATAAGCTGTAGCTACATATTGGGCCGTCGAAAGCGTGTAACACCCTGCAGAAAATCATTTTCTATAAACCTAGCTGCTCTTTCTTGTATTTTTTTCTAGTTTCCTGGTGTTTTATGCCACAAAAATGCTATGCTAAAGGACAGCAGCTAAAATTTGAAAAAAATGAAAGATTTCAAAATAGTAATTTTGCATTTCCTTGAAAGATTACATCCAATTTTTATATAAAACAATAAATATCACGGCTACTTAGAAGCTTTTCTACAAATGTTAAAGATTTGTTGATCAAAATTCAAATCGCTGTCGATGTCAACACCCAACAATTTAACAGAACTTTCACATTCAATTGTATGATTGCCAATATTAAAAAACTGAATCTCCTTTGATGTTATTCACAAGCAAATGGCCAGAAATTTTTGCATGCCAGTTTTACTAAACCAGTTTATCAAATTTTGACTTTCTCTAGTACATCAGAGAGGTGTTTTTGGTTATGATTAGAGAAGGAGAGTGTTGTCATCGGCATAGTTGTATAAAATACTATTGTCAATATGATAAAAAATGTTATTTATAAAAATTATTTAAAAACAGAGGGTCTGGAGAACTCCATTAATAATCAACCCCCAGTCACTGGCACTGGGATCCAGACCAGTCCTCTGGCGTCTGTTGCTGAAATAGCTGCAGAACAGATCAACCGATGAGCAGTCGAGTCTATATGTCCTCAGCTGTTCCACCAGCAGTCCATGAGAAAGGCAGTCGAAGGCCTTGGACAGATCCATCAGGATGGCTCCAACATATATATTGCTGTCTAAGGCCTGGCGCCAGTCCTCCAGAAAACGCAGAAGAGTGGTCTGGCCCAAAGCCATTCCTGAAAGCTGCAAGGAAAGGGTTAAACACATCATCGAATCGAGTATGAAGTTGGTCATAAAGGATCCTTTCGAAGTTGATAAGGCACTTACAGGTCTATAATTTTCATTGTTCATATGATCCTTTTCAAATAAGAGTGACCTGGGCCTATTTCAACCTATCAGGAAATTATTTTTCTGCTATACAGAAATTAGAGAGTCAGAGCCAGTTTACTCATCTTGGCAGATATACCATCAACAAAAATTTTAGTATGAAGTTTGTTAATGACTTTTGACAGAACTGATAAGTCAATAGAAGAAACGCCAAAAGTTTTCTCTCTTCGAAAAATTATGTATGAATGGACTGGCGTATAGTCCTATAGACTAGATTTCGATGCCCCCTATATATATCACCACGAATTGGAAATCTCTTGCATCTGTTGAAAGCCACATGTTTTTAAAAAATTACCTTACTCAATCTACTATCAAAAATGGCGGTTTATTGGCTCTAGGAATCTTTTCATTAATTGGGAGGTGTTCGTCAATAACATTGTTAAGCAGAGTTTCATGTCCCATAGAAATATCATCTGTGTTGTCAAAAATATAAATAGCATGAAAGGGCACAGATGATGGTTGTTCTTATACTGCTCTATATTAAAATGTCTAAATTATGTGAACTTTACGCCCGGGTAGTTTAGGAGTTGTTCCTATATACCTATACCATTAAGATTATGCTATCACTAAATCCGCAGCTAAAATGCATGGCATTATGACACAATGAGAGTTGATTGTGAAAGTACACCATCCACAAGGGATGGCGCACAACCTTTAACAAAGCATCTAAGTGAACTTACTGAAAGAAAAAAGGCAAATAGATCCGGCAAAAAAGCACGGGAGTTACTTAGATAAAATAAATAAGTCAAACATATGGCATATATTAAAATATTGCGAACATAAATAGACATGTGTGTACTTAATTCTGATGTGGAATATACAATGTGATCAAGTTCAACTTCTTATTATCCGGATTTAAGCATCCGTCTATGGCTTCTAAATGTAGTGTTAACCTATTACCGGAAGTGCGATAGAAAACACTGCCGCTTAGTTTGACTTGCAGTATGAGGAACGATGTGTATTTCATTAGTGGCACTGTTTGTGGAATTTTTGCCCTATCTATGTGTGGTGACTGTGCCTATCTACGGCTCCTTTTGCGGTGTTGATCTTATTTTACGAGTGTCTTTCCTTCTATATGCATATGTCATATGTAGCGAATTCGTGCCTGGTGTTTTGGTAAGAAAGAGAAAATTATATCATCCTTATCCGGAAGAATTACAAAGATCGCTCCTCATCCGTAATGTACAGTATGCAATGAAAAAAACACGAAGACGTTTTCTCAGATGCCTCAAAAATTCACAACGAGAAAACTTTTGCAGGAGTATCTATTTCTGTTTTTAGCAGACGACATCTGTTCCAAGTTCTCCTTTTCTCACTATAGCACACCTGGTCCAAAATACATCTACACATTGTACTGTAGCAGGGACGTAGATAACTACGTCCCTGACTGTAGTGACTGTAGAGTCATGTCTCTCTCATCCCCCTGCATAGTTTGAACGGCTTTTTATTATCTATCCACGATTTAACTTTTGTCTGTGTCACGGTCGATTTCAGAACAAGTTTGACTTACCTCCTACCTGTATGTGCATTGTGTATCAAACACTTCACTGAAAAATTGAAATTTTCTTTTTACAAGAAATGTCTCAGAAATTCTAATTGACTCCATCAAGTTTTTCTCACTAGTGAAGTTAGAATCCTTTTCTTGGAGAAAATCAAATAATCCAGGCTTTCTTTAAATTTCCAGATTCCTCATTCCGAAACCTAAATCAGAAAGTTAACATTCTCCTCTCAAACTATACTCAAGTGGAAGAGCTTTCCAGATATTGTCATAGACACTACAACAAATTAAATAAAATCAGTCCACTGCTGTCACTTATATATATATATATATAAAAAAAAAACAGGAAAAAATAAGAACAGTAATTGAAATTTGACCCTTTAAATAATACTTTACTACTCCTTGACTGACATTTATCATTATCTGTTTCTAATCTGGTATTTTCTATTGTATCTCCTCTTACATTCAGTTACAAACAAAGTATATTAACAGGAAGTGATATTTAGATTTCTGTATGTCCATTTTTGAGGGTTGAAGAAGTGAAAGATATAAAAGAACCAGTCAGGGGTCAATCACTCTTGGCTTGGTAATATTGGCACATTGGCAACATAATTGGCTAAAGCATCTTTGTAGAGCTCTGGGCCCAGTACTAATTACTCAAAACTTGTTAGTAAAGAGTTGACCAATGGTTAGTAAAACTGTGACACTTGAATTAAAGATTAAAAGGAATGGTGTCAGATTGATATTTAGCATGCCTCAATTTCCTTTGAAAGTCCTTGTCAGTAGCAACAATATAAATTTTGCACCAAACACTGGTTAATTTTATCATAGCTTTGAATAACTGGGACGAGGTTTTGATTTTATCGGAGAAGCAGGGTTTTTTGTCATCTCCTGTTACACAAGATTGGCTGGCATCAAATGCAGGAGATGGGATCTTCAAACTTTTTCAGCCTTTCAACATTTGTCCTATGCTAATGGTTAAAAACATAACTTTGAAGAGCATCTTCTAAAGAAAATATAATGACATTCCTTATATCTAAACAGCAATACTTGATACCATTATGATAATTTCTATTCAGTACCAGGTATTGCCATACCTGAACATTGGGATCCTGTGCCTGATCTGTTTTTACCTGCCTGTTAACCTCGTTCCTTACCCATTGGTATGGATATACGACAAGGTCCTGTGGATGTCCGAGTTTGGGCTACAGGTAGCGGAGATTGTGCTGGCACTCAATTTTGTCATGCATGTCAGTCAAAGAGTGATGGAAAAAATTGAAGAGGAACAGTCGCCAGTTTTAAAGGTATCAATATACATAATGAAGTTATCAAATAATGATTGTAATGTTCAATACCTGTAGTTTCATCCTGTATGTATAAAAAAGAAAGAGAGCGAGCTATGATATTATTTATATCTAGTTACTAACCATGGTATGTAGTATCGTGTACATACAGTACCAGATATCCAAAAGAACAGAATTAAGTTTTAACAAACTGGGAATATATTGAGTTTATTTTCATAGGCAAATGTCTAACAGTTTCATGCAAACAGCGGATTTATTAATTTGAGTCATATTAATGATGCTGAGTTTGACAAAAGAAAATGACTTTGTTTCAGTTTGTGGTTATCTGCTTCACATCCCTGTGCTATGCCATGATGGCATCATTTGGTCTGGCCATTTACAAGGAGGGCTCTATGGTCCAGCTATGGTGAGTTGAACATTGATGTATAGCATTACTTTTTTTTTATTTATTCTTTATCTGATTCATGAGAAGATTCAAGTGTAGGTACTGATCCACTTATCTGACTTTATCAGTGAAAAGTGTACAAAAATTTTCACGTGGAAATGTGTTGTCATTTGTTAATGTTGAAGTTGTCTTTTGCCAGTGTTAAAGTTGTTTCTTTTGTCAATGATAAATATGTATCTTGAAGTACAGATGAAGTTGTATCTTTCGTCTGTGTTGAAGTACATTTGAAGTTGTATCTTTCGTCAATGTAATGTTGAAGTACATTTGAAGTTATATCTTCTGTTAGTCAAGATGTACATTGAGTGTAAATAGTTGTAAATTATTCCTCACAGGCTGCTGTTCCTAGTAATGGTGTTGTGTCTGGCCGTTCACAACATGATGTGGATGTCACAGGAAGGTAAGTCTCTTTTCTCGCTCACTCCTGTGATAATGACAGTCCCTCTCCCTCCTGTGATAATGACAATCCCTCTCCTCCTGTGATAATGACAATACCTCTCCCTCCTGTGATAATGACAATCCCTCTCCCTCCTGTGATAATGACAATCTCTCTCCCTCCTGTGATAATGACAATCCCTCTCCCTCCTGTGATAATGACAATCTCTCTCCCTCCTGTGATAATGACAATCTCTCTCCCTCCTGTGATAATGACAATCTCTCTCCCTCCTGTGATAATGACACTGTGATAATGACAATCTCTCTCCCTCCTGTGATAATGACAAATCTGTTATAATGACAATACTTCTCCCTCCTGTGATAATGACAATCTCTCTCCCTCCTGTGATACTTTCAAATCCTCTCCCTCCTGTGATAATGACAATCTCTCTCCCTCCTGTGATAATGACAATACCTCTCCCTCCTGTGATAATGACGATCTCTCTCCCTCCTGTGATAATGACAATCTCTCTCCCTCCTGTGATAATGACAATCTCTCTCCCTCCTGTGATAATGACAATCTCTCTCCCTCCTGTGATAATGACAATCTCTCTCCCTCCTGTGATAATGACAATACCTCTCCCTCCTGTGATAATGACAATCTCCCTCCCTCCTGTGATACTGTCAAATCCTCTCCCTTCTGTAATAATGACAATACTTCTCCCTCCTGTGATAATGACAATCTCTCTCCCTCCTGTGATAATGACAATCTCTCTCCCTCCTGTGATAATGACAATACCTCTCCCTCCTGTGATAATGACAATCTCTCTCCCTCCTGTGATAATGACAATCTCTCTCCCTCCTGTGATAATGACAATCCCTCTCCCTCCTGTGATAATGACAATCTCTCTCCCTCCTGTGATAATGACAATCTCTCTCCCTCCTGTGATAATGACAATCTCTCTCCCTCCTGTGATAATGACAATCTCTCTCCCTCCTGTGATAATGACAATCCCTCTCCCTCCTGTGATAATGACAATCCCTCTCCCTCCTGTGATAATGACAATACCTCTCCCTCCTGTGATAATGACAATACCTCTCCCTCCTGTGATAATGACAATCTCTCTCCCTCCTGTGATAATGACAATACCTCTCCCTCCTGTGATAATGACAATCTCTCTCCCTCCTGTGATAATGACAATCCCTCTCCCTCCTGTGATAATGACAATCTCTCTCCCTCCTGTGATAATGACAATCTCTCTCCCTCCTGTGATAATGACAATACCTCTCCCTCCTGTGATAATGACAATACCTCTCCCTCCTGTGATAATGACAATACTAATCTCCCTCCTGTGATAATGATCTCTCTCCCTCCTGTGATAATGACTGTGATAATCTCTCTCCCTCCTGTGATAATGACAATCTCTCTCCCTCCTGTGATAATGACAATACCTCTCCCTCCTGTGATAATGACAATACCTCTCCCTCCTGTGATAATGACAATCTCCCTCCCTCCTGTGATACTGTCAAATCCTCTCCCTTCTGTAATAATGACAATACTTCTCCCTCCTGTGATAATGACAATCTCTCTCCCTCCTGTGATAATGACAATACCTCTCCCTCCTGTGATAATGACAATCTCTCTCCCTCCTGTGATACTGTGATATCTCTCTCCTCTGATAATGACAATCTCCTCCTGTGATAATGACAATCCCTCTCCCTCCTGTGATAATGACAATACCTCTCCCTCCTGTGATAATGACAATACCTCTCCCTCCTGTGGTAATGACAATCCCTCTCCCTCCTGTGATAATGACAATCTCTCTCCCTCCTGTGATAATGACAATCCCTCTCCCTCCTGTGATAATGACAATATCTCTCCCTCCTGTAATAATGACCATCTCTTTCCCAATGTTACAATATAATAATGAGACAGTCACCTTCTAAGTATCAACAATTTAGGTCCTTAGCATCACTGACAAATCCTAGGACCAACAAACTGTAAGTTACAGTATCTTATTCTAATTTGATATTAAAAGATTCTGTTTACTTGTTTGTCTTTTTAACTATCTACCATTCAAAAGCAACATAGAGATTGGTGTTCATTTCTGTCATTTCTCACGTCACATTTATTTCTCTTTTCTCTGCTCTGAATTGGTTGTGGTCTAATTTACTGATTAATCTTAGGTATCCTGTGTGATGCGGCTTTTTCCTGTCTGTGCTGTGTGGCAGTGCTGTATGCCATGAAAGATGAAACTCAACTTATCAAGCACCCACTTAATACACCTGAAACCTGGTATAGGTAAGTTACAGGTATCATTATGATATTTATCTCTTCTGGTACAGGTACATTGCCATCCAGATGTAAATATTTTCAATTTCGTACATGGTTCTCAAGTGGTACAGATATATGAATATGAGAATAATTTGTAGCTCATTTGATCCTGCTGTACCTCTGCATCTATTAACTTTTTTTCCCAAATTGCTGTTAGTCATGATAAGTTGAATGGATTTTACCCAAATTTGGTCTGAAGCATCCTTTGAGGAAGGGAAACAAATTTAATACTAATGGTTGGTCTCAACCCCTTAGACTGGAGGGTCGGGTAAAAGGGGATAATTTTGCAAATTATGCAAAATCCTCCTGTAGAAATAATAGGAAGGGCTGACCCAATAGTAGAAATAAAACAAATTCTTAAGATGTTACTTCTCCTAGAGGACTTGATTTTGACAAAATTTGGTTGAAAGCCAGGGGAATAAATTTTGTGTAAATGATGGGTCTCGGTCCATTTGTGAGGGAGGGGCCGAGTTGAATAAGGGAAATGAGCAAAATTTTAAAAAATCCTTCTTCTGAAGGGATGTCAGTATCATGTCCAAATTTGATCCGAAAGATTATTGGGTGAAGAGGAATTTATATTGTATAAATGGTTGGTCTGGAACTACTGGGTAGAAGGGATGGGTCACAATAGGGCAAATACGAAAGTTCTTTAGAATTCTTCTTATTCAGTAGGAATTATTGAAGTTTGCCTAAATTGGGTCTAAAGCATCCTAGGATGAAGCTAAATTTGTGTAAACGGTTCATCTGATTGCCTTGGAGCAGAGGGGTGGGGTGTGATAGGGGAAATAGATTTAAATCATTTAAATAATTTTCATTTAGTTTAGATGAACCAATTTCAGAGAACTAAACATGCTGGGTGATACAGGCCCTATGGGCCTCTTGTTATATGTATCTTAGTTTACCGTTGAATGAACCCTTTAATTACCCAGTGTACAATGATAGAGAGCATTAATGATAAAGTGAAGAATAAAATTGTAAATAATGTTTGATAAATAGGTTTATACATCTAATGACTTGATTTGTCATTTCTCACTTACCAGTTTGGTAACTATAAATACATGTATCTTGTGAAAGAGAATTATACAGTCTGTATCTTAGAGAGACAATTTGTGTTGCATGGATAATACATGTATAATAAAATCAGGTAGAGTCATGAATCACTACTTAAAGTGTGTCAGAAAATAATTTACTGAGTAGGGAATATTGATGCCAGTATCGTCTTGTAAGATATTTGTGGGATAATATATGTTGATGTGTTTCACAGATATGACAAGAAACAGTCCCTCATCAGCATTGGGAGGTATATCATTGGCAGCTCAATAGGTAAGAAATCAATGGATTTTAGACATTTTAGAAAATGTAAAAAATTCAGATTTATTTGTCAAATAAAATTTGTGTCCATGATTGTCTCTCCTTTAACTTTGCCATTTTTCAACTTTTACTATTATAATTGACATTAAAAAACACTTTCAATAGAACCTCCAAGACTGAATACAAGCTGAAAGTGTACGTATCAATGTTAAAGATCAGTTTGTAATGTGTTCTCTGATGTTTATGTTGGATAAATGGAAGAAAACATTGCTGATGACTTTCATGGTTAGTATAAGAAAACAGTTTTGGATAACAGTGTGTCTTAATTTTGAGCACAAATCTGCAGTGTTGCCAGCCTCTTATCAAATAATATCTAGTCGTGGCCTTCAAAGTCAAGGAGTACAGGGTGTTTTATAGGTAAAAAGTCCTTACAATCAATTCTGTTGTATAGTTATTACAGCTGTTCACATTGAAATCATGTTGCATGTTTTTCTCAAAGATTATTTTGACTATATAGATGTAGAAAACAAATAGGAAACTTTTGACTACTGATCAGACGTAAAAGAATATTGGGTGATTCTGGAAATTTTTCACAATTTAAGCAGGTCATAATATGGCCAGTATCATGTTGTCCTGATGATGTCAGGTGAACATTTCCTGATTTTAAAGACATATTGCTTGTTTTATTTTTAATCTGCAGTCTAAAAGGTTGATGTAACAACTTTTCATGTTAATACACAAATGATCTAGATGTGGTGAGTGTGACTACAATAGACTGTCAGGACTCTCTATAGCATTATATATTTCATCTTATGTGTCTCGATGTGAAATTTCAGTTCTAACCATTGGAAAAGTGTTGTTTGAATGATTACTTTAAAAAAGATGGCTATTAGGCAGTATAGAAAATCAAACCTTGACAAACCCTAGTAAACTTTTGAAGGCAATGGCTTGCAGCAACCTTCATACTCAGATATTTCCACATGATTTGCAAGCAAAAATAAAAGACAGTTTTATAAAAGTGAGATGAATGTCAAGGCCTACAGGTCTGCATTTGAATGAAATTGTTTCTACAGAAACCAGATGATTTCAATATTGATAATGTATGTGAAAAATTATGGATGTTAAAGATTTTTTACTATTTTTGTTACATAGATAATGCTGGTCTTGCTCTTGAGTTCTTGATGAAGTTTTTGCGACCTTTCTTTCTGGTCACCTTGGGTATTCGGCTTTACTGTATTCTGTACATTACAGAAAAAGTCACCAAGAACTTCTTTGACAAGGTAAGAAGATGGTAACTGTGTAATTATTAGTTGTGGAATGATAGGTCTACTTATCAAGGTATTCAATAGCTGTGACCTGGAAGGCAATAGATTGATAGTGTATTTTCATGTTGATAAATATCATGGTGATTTGTTCTACTATTGATTTTTTAAAGATTTTTTTTTTATATTTAACAAAAATGCTTCTTGAAAGCAATATTTTTTTATATTTAACAAAAATGCTTCTTGAAAGCAATATTTTTTATGTTTAACAAAAATGCTTCTTGAACGCAATATTTTTCACCAAGTTCTTGCCAAAGTTTTTCATAGTGTTTTCTTATTTATGAAAGGGTCTTTGAGACCTTGATCAGGGATAGCACTAAATACAGGAAAGTGGTAAATCCATATTGTTTCAAATATAATCTATATGTACTTAAATTCACAAAGTATATTTTAAAAGGAGGTGGTGAGTCCAGGTCAGTGTTTTACACACATCCTTGAAATGACCCAATTTAATTAACAACATGGTGGAAGGAAGTGATATTTTAAAAGTTGTTCCCAGTAAAATGTAAAAGCTGCAATATGGCAGCATTTTGCTTGTAAAAATTAATGGCAAAGTATCTAAAAACTTATCACAAGGAAAACTCCCATTTTTGAAAATTTTCATTTGGTATACAGCTAGGTTATCCTATCTTTATTAGGCCCACAATGTATGGATTGTGTCAAAATTACTGTCACACCAAATAATTTTATCATTGTTAGATTAATTATTCACCTTTTAAAACATGAAAAAGTTTCCAGTGAAGAGGAAATTGATACTAAATATTTAATTAGATTAAGACTTGTAATGATAATAGAAATGATATTGTTCACTACAGTACAGTCTCGTCTCGAGTCCAGTTGTGTATTTCATCAAAGATATCACAGAATAGTATGTGTAGGTTTAAAATGAATAACACATATTACAATACTATTGCTACAGCGTCTTTGTCTCAATATTCACCCGTTATAATTATAGTGCCTTTTTATATAATTTTTATAATTTATTGTCAATACCATTCTCACACTTCTACAATGGATTTACCTGCTACAAAAACACGAAGGAAGATGCTTTATGAAGCCGTAGGCAAAACTGGTAGGATGTTATACAAGTGTTTTATTATCTTGTAAACTGTATATTTAGACCTGGCAAACCAAATGGCTCAGAAGCATGACATGAAGCTAATTTTGAGAAAAAAGAAAAGAAATGACATTTACCTTTAATCCAGGTCATAACTGTCACTGTTCAGAGCTGAGAGTTCTAAGTTTGTTGTGGAAGTTGGTTCAAATTGATTGGATGTGTCCACTGCTACTGGTGCACTTGTTAAGGTATTTGTGATGAACAGTGATTGTATTTTTGATGAATGTTGAATACTTATTGAGGGATAAGTAATAAGAGATGTATTTACCACTCTGTCCCTTAGCTGCAGAGAACCTGACCAAGACATTACTAGTATACCTGTAAAATGTTTGTATATTTTCTGTCACAGGACGATTCCATGGAAGACTACTTTGATCAAGAAGAGCGTCTGTCTCCGTGGCGATCCCCCATTACCATGAAGCTTGCTGTGATTTTTATGTTCACACAGATGACTACAAACCTGTTCTATGCTAGTCGAGGAATTTCCTTTGCCAGGTTCTATCCCCTCGAGTTCCTGGAGAACTTCTACCCAAGTGACATTGTTTTGGGTCGTGTGCTCCAAATTCTGGTGGTGAACGTGTTTTACATGTGGCGTCTTTACTGTGCAGAGGAATGGGAGTGGAGTGACTGGTTCTCTTCATAAATGTTCTGAATTATCCCCTCTACATACTGATCTTCATAGGCTCCCCTCCAACTTCCAAGTCTTGATCACCTAATTCTCCCCTGTGATAGTTAACTCCCAGTTATCTCCCCTGGGACTGATTCTGCTCTGAGGTCCATTTTTATACTTCATCCAGTTATTCCTCCTGGTACATTTCACTGCACTTTAAGTATATATATTTCAATGGTTGCCAGGCTACCATTTTTGATTTGGCTGTTAATAGATAATAGTTTAAAGATTAATGTCCTATTTCTGTAAAGATATGTTCAAATTTCTTATCAATAAGAGCAAAAGAAGAGAAGGAAAGAGAACACAAAGGAAGAGATCCAACAATGATGGGCAGCAAGGTCCCTCTAGGATCTCATGTTAATGAAAAACATAGAATATATGGCTTGTGTGAATTTGTACAAAAGTGCCTTTATAGCAGTTTTTACCTTAATATCAATCATTATATCACAACTAACAGTGGACGCAAACATCCATCTGGGATCTTTTGTTACTGATTATTAAACTCCCCATGTAGTTAAAGGTTGAAAGGTTATCACTTGGTGTGTATCCATCTAAGTGTGTGTCCATCTGTACAAGCATGTGTTCAAGATATCTGTTGAACTGATGGAAATGGCCAAACGGAGTCAAATTGACTAAAAACTTTGAAGGATGTGGATATGATAGAAGTTTCTTGAGGTGCTTTATCAAAATATTAAATTTAAGGACTCTACAGTCTCTGGAGTGTAGGTAAAATTTACATTGGAAATTGAGGAAAATGTCTTCCATTTTGATAGGACGTAATTCAGACCTAGTGAGAAGATTTAGTACAGGAGGACATTTTGATGGTAAGCTTATATTGACCGTGGCTGACCCCCAGTGACTTATGGGAGGGCCACAAAGGGTCATATTGACTCACTTAAAAAAAAAAAATGTCTCTAGACCAAGATATTTTAGAATTAAATAATATGCATGGATGAAAGGGTCTGAAGCTGCTTAACTAAAATTGTGAATTTCTTTACAGTTTTTACCTAATTTAATTTCCTATGGAAGAGATTTAATCTTGGTAACAATTGTTAACACAGGATGGCAGTTTAATGTTATGCACATTTTACATTGTATTACATGTACAATATATTTTATCTTACTTTATTAACAAGAGAATTTCCTTGACATATGTTACATCAACAAAAGTTTTTATAAAACTTAGGTGATCTTAAAGTAAGACCCTTTGGTCTCTTGTTTGATGAGTGTAGATGATACTCTATGAGATGGTGGAAATATGGTGCTTTCTTTAATAGTTATGTACATGTTAATGTAGATGTCATTAGGCTCTATTTCTATGCAGTAAACTTATTTTAAAAAATAAAGATAAATATTTAAAGTATAGAGAGGGAGAGAGAGCGAAGTAAAATAGAGAGAGAGCTAACTAAAATGGAGAAAGAGAGAGAGCTAACTAAAAAAAATATATATATATATGTATAGAGAAAGAGAGAGGGAGAGAGAGAGTAAACTAAAACAACCCCGGGAAGGATTTGCCTCGTTGTGATGTATCATTGGTCGGTGGGGCTTACTGCTGGTTATTGTTGACCCTAATATGGGGTCACCGGGTTCCTTCCGCTGTAAAACTCTCTTAGTGCTTAAATCTTGACCAAAAACTGTGATTACTACAAATTTCTATTCCTTGTTTGTAAATCAGTAGTCTTTAGTAATATGTACATGCCTACCATCTCTCCTCACGTGACCCTGGCTGTTGAGAAGACGATTAAGGACATAGGAAACGGTTTTGATTTTTTTCTAAACGCAAATCAAACGTTTCATGGAGCGGTTTATAAAGCACAGCGGGTACTTGCGGTGTCCGGTATAATCTGTCTCTTAGTTTCGAGCCTTCAAAATAAAAGCAGCCATGGTTACTGGGTCATAATTTCGATGCGTTTCGAGGTCACGTGACACCGGTACCATGACCGGGAGGATTCCACTTGTTACACTTACATTCATGTGTTTTCCAAAACTGACACGTCTGAAAGTGAATTACACCGACGTGAACACATTCGAGACAAAATTCTCTGTCCATATGAAGTGATCTCGACATAAACCACACGATAACGTATGTATTTGAGTATTTTTAACAACTGAATACGTCACAAGTTGACATCAGGGACGTACAACAATAACCTGTTGTGTACGTCCCTGGTTGACATTAAACAGGTCACCTTCCTAACGAGCAACTACGTGACGTGAAATCTGAAATTTTTTTTATGCGATACTCTGTACATCGTAAAAAAGGTTTCAGTTTATCAATTTAATTTGTATAATATAAATACCAAGATGTCTAACTTAAATGGATTTGTCCTAATCAAGAACAGCCAGTAAAACAAAAACGTGGAGGACCAACTTCTATTTTCCATTCCAATATTTGTTTTTTAAAATCCGAATAATGCATTGTTGCTTGGATGTAAAACATTGGCAGAACGCTGTCGGGTCGCTAATCAAGTGTCCGAGAGATTACGAACGTTCAATGATTATGAGGTTCCATTGTATCATAGCGATTTAATAACCCCCCTGTCGTTGATTAAAGTCGTATAATCATGTCGTTTCTATGGCTATTTTTAGGAAGCCTGCTGGTCGTTTGTGAAACGGTGTTGATCACTACACGAAGTCACACAAATTTATTGTTATAGAGAAGTTAAAATTGGTTTCTGAAGTCGTGACAACTGTTTTAAATGTTATTTAATCTCTGTTTAAACTTTAGACTTTTTCAAAATAAGTGATTTCTCATCGTTGTTTTTATCTATCAAAATTTGTACGAGTGATTCCCCTTTAAGCACTTTGTGAACAGGCTGTCAGCACGTAGTGGGAGTTACTGACAATATTATATTATAAATTAGATGGAGGACGCTACACACTATACGTCCCTAAATAGATAGTGCCAATCCCATGCCAAATGTATTATATATACAATGTATAAACGTATGAGTATATTCAACGTGTGTAGATATTTTTGATATCGTATAATTGATATATTGATTTTATTTTAAATGTAAAAAAAAGGTTTTTGTTACTAACCCAACTTGTCTTTGATCTGCAAATAGTTAGCGAAACAGTGCCTCGGTCTTTTACCGAACAGATCCTGATATATAGACTGGACATTCAGTATAGTAGGTATAATGTAGAATTGTGGGTAGCATCTTGTATGTGATACGGAGGGGACACTACACAATAAACAACCTATCGGTGATGAACTAAGTGTCTGTGTATTTATCTGGTGTTTTTGAGACATTTATTACCGAATCGCTACACATTTTCAATCGATGCAAATTGAATTGTTATCCTTTAAAAGATTGAAAACAAAACGATAGCTTTCCCAAAAAATTAAAATGGGTGTCACATGTGTGTCAGGTACTGAACTAAACATTTAATTAAAATATTTCATGTCAGTATTTTATGGGGTTTTTGTGTGCTAATATGAAACTATGTGTCAACGGTGGAGACATGCACTATCTATATTTTAAGTTACCATTGGAATGTCCATTCCAGTGAAAAGCTCATTCAGATTTGAATCAAACTTTCTATATTTTCTGTATATATGAGACGCAAAAACACCCACACTGTTAACATATTAAGATAAATCAACAAAGAAACCAGTAGAAATGCATCCTACCCACGTCAAATTCTCGGTTACATTGTACAATAAACATCAACATCAGATGAATGATACATCAATTTCGGTGATCGTTTGTACTTTTCACATTGATGATGTCCAACATTTCTGTCATTAGATCTCCACTGCATACAATTGTGCGATAACTGGTATAGTGATTATAAACATCAGGGATGTCGGTACTACCGTTAACAAGATGCGTCGTCGCTGCCATCTTGAAATGTCCCATCCGGACCAGGTACTCGAGAGTAAGAAATGCAGGACCGTCATCGTTATCACCTGTCGCTACTTGTATTGGTTTCACACTACAGGGTATAAAGACGGAGCTTTTGCGAGTAAGTAAGCCCAGGGCATGGTCTTTATGCGTTAGACCCATGTGATATTCAAGATGGCAGTCATGGCAGTTTGTTTCATATTTCGCTACATTTGCACTACTGACCTACGGTACGAACAAGACCTCTAGTAGTGAGTACTAGTAGGTCATTGTCGTCATAGGTCAAAGGTCATTCAGAATGATCTTCACGTCATCCACCTGTACCTACAGTACCTCTACTGAGTGAATGGCGATACAGCCGCTCCACAACCTTTGTTAAAAAAATGACAGAACATGTTCCAGAAATGACTAGGTGAGATCTAGTTTTAGGGCCTTAAGTACCAGTGTACGTTTCTGGGAAAACGATGTTTTGTGTATGACGTCATAAAAAACATTTTCCTATTCTTAAAGAAAAACGTTATACAAATAAGTTAGTCACACTCCCATTAAACATTGGCATGCAACGACGAAAATACCAGGATAGTTTGGGGAATGCTTCTATAGTAAAACAGTATCTTGTTTTCATGTTTTATAGCACAATAGACAGTTTGTTTACAATCAACAGCTATCCAGGACAACGAACAATGGTTCATCTTTAGCATTGAAAATGATACAGTACCGCTGACACGATCACGCTGTGGAAGTGTTTTAAACTATTTTTGAGATAATATACATTTGTATCGCTCGTCAACAATAAACAAATGGTGTTTACATGACACTTAAAGTGTGCAATCTTTCACTCCGCCTCGGCGGCACCAACCTGATATAATTATTGTCCTATCATCTCCACGGGTACACATAACAAAAACAGGCACACCACGATTTAAAATACATACAATATAATTATCAAACAAATGAAAAGAAAATTCCAGTGATAAAACAGTGTGTCTATTTCATTAATTTGTGTTTGAGTTGTTTTACCGGTGACTTAATAAAGATTAAATTTGTATCTGTAACTCAGCAGGGACTGCTTCGGGCAAATGGCATACTTCGTCATTTCTTCAATTCTTATTAAAGAAAAAGGAATACTATGTCTTTAATGCATGGTTGGCTCCCTAACGACATACTCCAGCTGTAAGACTGTTTAGTCTCTCCTAGAGATTCACTGTAGATTTCTCTACGGGAATACCCCTAACGACTGCAAAAAACATTAAACCTGCAAAGATAATCAAAATTAATATTTTTTATGGAAATTTGACGGCAAAAACTTGTGATGAATAGTTCTTTTTATTACTAATGTATTTTGAAATGATATTTAGCGGATAAAAAGAATTTAGATGAAAACGTAATAAAAATTGTTTTTTTTTTTTGCTTTTTTTCGGCGAAGAATCTTTTGTCAGATAAACTTTTCCGCCCTTGATTGGAAGGAAACATCAGCTGATAGATAACTTTTATCGTGTATTTAAACAAATATACCCTGTTAATTTTGCTTGGGGATGGGGCTTATTATATGTTGATAGAATTTAGATCAGCGACATTAACACCATAATAGGATACCATTCGTGATAGCTTACAGAACTGTAACACTAGAAAGTCAGAAAAGAAGAGCTCGTCTGGAATGTCCGAAATATTTTCTTTTTATATGGATTTACATCTTTACATATCATATGACCACGGTGTTATGTGGGTTTTCAGATAAGTGAAATATTACATGACAGCCGGAAATTACAGGGAAAATCGGGTCCTCGCATGCCTTTTTTTATTGTTTATTCGTAAATACTATTGTCCGGCGACGGTCGTCATGTCAAGTATATGTCACTGCAATTCAATAGCAAAATAGATTTTTTTGTAAACGAGTTTAATCTTATTTTATAACAAGAAAAGCGGTCTTCTATTTACTAGATACATTATCAGATATAAAATCACTACCGGAAACTACGTCTACCATCGATATCATACCGGAAGTTATTTCGCTTCGGCGGAAATGACATCAGCCCAAGTTTAACAGAATATAGGGACTGTACAGGCAGAATTTCGTAGAATCGATAGTTGCTTGACCTGTATTAAGCATTGTGGGAAGGTAATATGTTTACGAACTCCCAATGACATGAAAAAGATGTTTTGGTTCAAATAAAAATGTTGAATACATGGGAACTTTGTCGACACCGAATATTGCTGTAGCAATCTTTTTGTTGTATTTTTGCATTAATAGATGGTTAAATCCGACTAAAGTGATTTAGGGATACACTTGAGTATTAGAGAGCCATCCCTGGCCTCGGTTAGAATGTAATTCTGTAATTGTCTTTGATCGGATCAAGTCTGGATATAGATGGCTAGGCAATTATCATGATTGATATCCGGATGATATCCCTCTACGGATATTAGACTTCACATCAGATTATTTTTCTATTCAAAAGCTGATAACGACGAATGAGGTTATGGTAGGACCGACGGAGACTGGCCGAAATGTCAACAAGAGTCAAGTCTTTTGAATAAACGTAATGTGTGATTGATTTGCTACATTAAAGGACTGTCCCAACTAATATGAAAAAGTCGGACGAGGTTTCCGTTGAATGACCACGCACTAAAGTGTACTATAATTAAGTCTGGCACTATATTAGTGACCGATAGTTTTGCCAGACCAGTTTTTATTGGTATTTGAATTTTCTGGTGTTGAAGACTGTATAGTGTACTTGCTGTGTTTTGTGTTGGTATGCCTGAAGATAGAATAATCCTAAACGTCACCAACGGGTACCTGCTGTTTCGGTTAATTTACTGAATAAATGCATTAAAAGTTGATTAAATGGTAGTAATAACATGTCAGGTATTTACTACAATGTATTGTAACGTATTACCGAGTGATGTAACTCCAAGCTTGAAATATCTACCCACACAAATGGAGCATCCATTTATCAAATGATCCGTAATTTATATATTGTGTTGGAAAAGTTCACGCTGTAAGTAATCACCTGACATTTTAGTTTACAAGATTAACGACCTCTCGCCATCACGTTACATACATATATCTACATGTGCTATATAATTCATGTCCATAACACATTCAGCGATGTCTTTGAGTACGAGAGACCTCGTGGATATGTGTCATCTGATCTCCAGGAATCGGCCAACATTTTACTGGGATATGTACACTGTGATAGCTTCTTATATAAAAAATTGATTTAATTGTTGGTTGCAGTTTCAACGAAAGACGTGGTGTCCACCTGCAAGGGACATAACACGATGCTTAAATCTATGTAATATGGCTTGTTGTTTGATTGTACGGAGCATGACGTTTTACTTAAATGCACGGCACATGACGTTTTACTTGAATGAATACACGACGTTTTGCTTGAATGCATGGCGCATGACGTGTTGTTTGGATGCATGACATATTCCTTGAATGCACGGCGCATGACGTTTTAGTTGGGTGTGTGCCTGAGGTGTATCTTGGATGAGTACATAAATTTTTGCTTGAATGAATGAATGATGTTTTGCTTGAATGCATGGCGTATAATGTTTTGCTTGAATGCATGACGTGTTACTTGAATGCATGGCGCATGATGTTTAGCTTGAATGCATGAAGTGTTACTTGATTGAATGCATGACGTTTTGCTTTAATGCATGACGCATCATGTTTTGTTTGGATGAATGACACCTCCTTGAATGCATGGCGCATGGCGAGGCGTTTGAATGCATCACGTGTTGTTTGAATACAGGGTACATAACGAGTTGCGTGAATGCACTAAACATAATTTGTTTTATGCACTGAGATTGACGTTTTAGCATGGCGTGTTTCTTTAATCCGCAGGTAATGGCGTGTTTCTTGAAACCACAGGTAATGGCGTGTTTCTTTAATCCACAGGTAATGGCGTGTTTCTTGGGTCCACAGGTAATGGCGTGTTTCTTGGGTCCACAGGTAATGGCGTGTTTCTTGAGTCCACAGGTAATGGCGTGTTTCTTGAGTCCACAGGTAATGGCGTGTTTCTTTAATCCACAGGTAATGGCGTGTTTCTTGGGTCCACAGGTAATGGCGTGTTTCTTGGGTCCACAGGTAATGGCGTGTTTCTTGGGTCCACAGGTAATGGCGTGTTTCTTGAGTCCACAGGTAATGGCGTGTTTCTTGAGTCCACAGGTAATGGCGTGTTTCTTGAGTCCACAGGTAATGGCGTGTTTCTTGAAACCACAGGTAATGGCGTGTTTCTTTAATCCACAGGTAATGGCGTGTTTCTTTAATCCACCGGTAATGGCGTGTTTCTTGAGTCCACAGGTAATGGCGTGTTTCTTTAATCCACAGGTAATGGCGTGTTTCTGGAAACCACAGGTAATGGCGTGTTTCTTTAATCCACAGGTAATGGCGTGTTTCTTTAATCCACAGGTAATGGCGTGTTTCTTGAGTCCACAGGTAACGGCGTGTTTCTCGAGTCCACAGGTAATGGCATGTTTCTCGAGTCCACAGGCAATGGCGTGTTTCTTGAGTCCACAGGTAACGGCGCGTTTCTTGAGTCTACCACACGAATCTTCAGGACAAAGTCACAGGGACGTGGCACCCTACCCCGCGAATCTTAAGGACAAAGTCACAGGGACGTGGCAACCTACTCCACGAATCTTCAGGACAAAATCACAGGGACGTGGCACCCTACCACACGAATCTTCAGGACAAAGTCACGGGGACGTGGCACCCTACCCCGCGAATCTTCAGGACAAAGTCACAGGGACGTGGCAACCTACCCCACGAATCTTCAGGACAAATCACAGGGACGTGGCACCCTACCACACGAATCTTCAGGACAAAGTCACGGGGACGTGGCACCCTACCCCGCGAATCTTTTGGACAAAGTCACAGGGACGTGGCAACCTACCCCACGAATCTTAAGGATAAAATCACAGGGACGTGACACCCTACCTCGCAAATCTTCAGGACAAAGTCACAGGGGCGTAGCAACCTACCCCACGAATCTTCAGGACAAAGTCACAGGGGCATAGCAACCTACCGCACGAATCCTCAAGACAAAGTCAGGGGGACGTGGCACCCTACCCCGCGAATCTTCAGGACACAGCTACAGGGACGTGGCACCCTACCACCAGAATCTTCAAGACAAAGTCACAGAAACGTGGCATCCTACACCGTGAATCTTCAGGACACAGCCACAGGGACGTGACACCCTACCACACGAATCTTCAGGACAAAGTCACAGGGACGTGGCACCCTACCTCGCGAATCTTCAGGACAAAGTCACAAGGATGTGGCACCCTACCCCGCGAATCTTCAGGACAAAGTCACAGGGACGTGGCACCCTACCCCCCGAATCTTCATGATAAAGTCACAGAAACGTGGCACCCTACCCCACGAATCTTCATGACAAAGTCACAAGGACGTGACACCCTACCCCGCGAATCTTCAGGACACAGCCACAGGGACGTGACAACCTACCCCGCGAATCTTCAGGACACAGCCACAGGTACGTGACACCCTACCCCACCAATCTTCAGGACACAGCCAGGGACGTGACACCCTACCACACGAATCTTCAGGACAAAGTCACAGGGACGTGGCACCCTACCACACGAACCTTCAGGACAAAGTTACAGGGACGTGGCACCCTACCCCGCGAATCTACAGGACAAAGGCACCCTACCCCACGGTCCATACATTTTGTGCATAACATCCTTAATGAGAAACATTTGTTCACCTTTAGTTTTTATCGAGACAAGAATAGGATGGTAGGACAAAAAAATCGGATAGGTGAGTCGCTCCTGTGTACGACGGTATAGACGATTAAGAAAGAAACAGATTTACTCTTGTTGTCGGGTCCACAACCAACGAACCACTGAATGACGTATTCAATAAATTCGGGTGATCAGATTAAATTTCCTCCAACGAAACTAACGTTTCTATAGTCAAAAGCTGTTTCGACGTTCTTTATCAAAATCGCCATAAGCAACGTCAGAAAATTAAATCGGACCCAATTTTCAACCAGTACAAATTGAATTTTTAAAAGGCCAGAATGTAATGGGCGTCAGTAAAGGGAAACATGTTGGACTAACTGGATCTCCGTGTGATGATCAAACCTATATACGTACAGGCATGGGGAGGCTATTCGGTTCTTGTTAATATTTCTATATGGTCGAACAATCTTTTGGTGACGAAAGGCGACAACATGAAGAAGCCCATGGTGGTACATGAATGTGTCTTGGATGTACACAAACTTTCGGGTCATTTAGAAAAGGCCTGGTATTATAAGGCCTCCGTATAGAGACGAAACATTTGGAGAGACAAGCTTCTTACAGTATCGGGACCAAACCATGCGCCTTAACACATTATACGACTATCCTGAAATTGGCATTCATGTCTCGTAAATGACAGATCAAGATGGCATTGTCGTGTTTTCATTGCCAGTGTCCGTCAACATGATGTTCTTTTTACTGACGAAAACAGGATTAGACTCGGACAATACCGCTAATTATCGTATGTCCGGAAAGTCCGTAATGTCGACATGTTACTGCCGTCGTTTGGCACTTGGACATTACCGTGTCCTGGTTACATTGACATTTCTAATCCCTCGAGTGATGTCAGCACTTGTATATCGGCACAAGAAACCACTTACTTTCGGAAGCTACACGTGTTGTTACAACACGTAGATAACGAGCTAACAGTTCTTAGTTAATTGACACGTGACCAACTTGTCCCGAGAGCGATGTGGAGAACTGCATTACGACACCGTTGGTGTACACGCGTTTATCAACTGTTTTCTCAATCAGAAGTTCCTTTAACAAAAATGTAGAAAAATAACAGTTATATAAAGGTAATTCATGAATACAACAGCATGGGGAATAATACTGATCTGACCCAGTCCTATCCTGAACACAATTTCTACTGTACCCGACCGCCAATATATCACCTCCACCCTGTTCTACTGCAGCCCTCCACCAATATATCACCTCCACTGTTTTATACTGCAGTCCTCCGCCAGTATAACCTCCACACCATCCTCTGCTGTACCCGTCCGCCAATATATCACCTCCACCATCCTCTGATATACCGCACAGCGAATTATCATCCCCGTCATGTTCTTCTGCAGCCCTCCACCAGTGTAACATCCCTTATCGTCTGTCTGCTATATTCATCCAGTGTAACCTACATCATCTTCTGTACCTCTCCACCAGTGTAACCTACATCATCTACTGTACCACTCCAACTGTAAAACCTCCTTCATCATCTACTGTACCTCTCCACCAGTGTAACCTCCTTCATCATCTACTGTACCTCTCCACCAGTGTAACCTTCATCATCTACTGTACCTCTCCACCAGTGTAACCTTCATCATCTACTGTACCTCTCCACCAGTGTAACCTTCATCATCTACTGTACCTCTCCACCAGTGTAACCTTCATCATCTACTGTACCTCTCCACTAGTGTAACCTTCATCATCTACTGTACCTCTCCACCCTCCACCAGTGTAACCTTCATTATCTACTGTACCTCCCCACCAGTGTAACCTTCATCATCTACTGTACCTCTTCACCAGTGTAACCTTCATCATCTACTGTACCTCTCCACCAGTGTAACCTCCTTCATCATCTACTGTACCTCTCCACCAGTGTAACCTTCATCATCTACCTCTCCACCAGTGTAACCTTCATCATCTACTGTACCTCTCCACCAGTGTAACCTTCATCATCTACTGTACCTCTCCACCAGTGTAACCTTCATCATCTACTGTACCTCTCCACCAGTGTAACCTTCATCATCTACTGTACCTCTCCACCAGTGTAACCTTCATCATCTACTGTACCTCTCCACCAGTGTAACCTTCATCATCTACTGTACCTCTCCACCAGTGTAACCTTCATCATCTACTGTACCTCTCCACCAGTGTAACCTTCATCATCTACTGTACCTCTCCACCAGTGTAACCTTCATCATCTACTGTACCTCTCCACCAGTGTAACCTTCATCATCTACTGTACCTCTCCACCAGTGTAACCTTCATCATCTACTGTACCTCTCCACCAGTGTAACCTTCATCATCTACTGTACCTCTCCACCAGTGTAACCTTCATCATCTACTGTACCTCTCCACCAGTGTAACCTTCATCATCTACTGTACCTCTCCACCAGTGTAACCTTCATCATCTACTGTACCTCTCCACCAGTGTAACCTTCATCATCTACTGTATCTCTCCACCAGTGTAACCTTCATCATCTACTGTACCTCTCTACCAGTGTAACCTTCATCATCTACTGTACCTGTGCACCTGTTTAACCTTCAACCTCTACTGTACCTCTCCACCAGTGTAACCTTCATCATCTACTGTACCTCTCCACCAGTGTAACCTTCATCATCTACTGTACCTCTCCACCAGTGTAACCTTCATCATCTACTGTACCTCTCCACAAGTGTAACCTTCATCATCTACTGTACCTCTCCACCCTCCACCAGTGTAACCTTCATCATCTACTGTACCTCTCCACCAGTGTAACCTTCATCATCTACTGTACCTCTCCACCAGTGTAACCTTCATCATCTACTGTACCTCTCCACCAGTGTAACCTTCATCATCTACTGTACCTCTCCACCAGTGTAACCTTCATCATCTACTGTACCTCTCCACCAGTGTAACCTTCATCATCTACTGTACCTCTCCACCAGTGTAACCTTCATCATCTACTGTACCTCTCCACCAGTGTAACCTTCATCATCTACTGTACCTCTCCACCAGTGTAACCTTCATCATCTACTGTACCTCTACACCAGTGTAACCTTCATCATCTACTGTATCTCTCCACCAGTGTAACCTTCATCATCTACTGTACCTCTCCACCAGTGTAACCTTCATCATCTACTGTACCTCTCCACCAGTGTAACCTTCATCATCTACTGTACCTCTCCACCAGTGTAACCTTCAACATCTACTGTACCTCTCCACCAGTGTAACCTTCATCGTCTACGGTACCTCTCCACCAGCGTAACCTTCATCATCTACTGTACTTCTCCACCAGTGTAACCTTCATCATCTACTGTACCTCTCCACCAGTGTAACCTTCATCATCTACTGTACCTCTCCACCAGTGTAACCTTCATCATCTACTGTACCTCTCCACCAGTGTAACCTCCTTCATCATCTACTGTACCTCTCCACCAGTGTAACCTTCATCATCTACTGTACCTCTCCACCAGTGTAACCTTCATCATCTACTGTACCTCTCCACCAGTGTAACCTTCATCATCTACTGTACCTCTCCACCAGTGTAACCTTCATCATCTACTGTACCTCTCCACCAGTGTAACCTTCATCATCTACTGTACCTCTCCACCAGTGTAACCTTCATCATCTACTGTACCTCTCCACCAGTGTAACCTTAATCATCTACTGTACCTCTCCACCTTTGTAACCTTCATCATCTATTGTACCTCTCCACCAGTGTAACCTTCATCATCTACTGTACCTCTCCACCAGTGTAACCTTCATCATCTACTGTACCTCTCCACCAGTGTAACCTTCATCGTCTACTGTACCTCTCCACCAGTGTAACCTTCATCCTTCATCATCTACTGTACCTCTCCACCAGTGTAACCTTCATCATCTACTATACCTCTCCACCAGTGTAACCTTCATCATCTACTGTACCTCTCCACCAGTGTAACCTTCATCATCTACTGTACCTCTCCACCAGTGTAACCTTCATCATCTACTGTACCTCTCCACCAGTGTAACCTTCATCATCTACTGTACCTCTCCACCAGTGTAACCTTCATCATCTACTGTACCTCTCCACCAGTGTAACCTTCATCATCTACTGTACCTCTCCACCAGTGTAACCTTCATCATCTACTGTACCTCTCCACCAGTGTAACCTTCATCATCTACTGTACCTCTCCACCAGTGTAACCTTCATCATCTACTGTACCTCTCCACCAGTGTAACCTTCATCATCTACTGTACCTCTCCACCAGTGTAACCTTCATCATCTACTGTACCTCTCCACCAGTGTAACCTTCATCATCTACTGTACCTCTCCACCAGTGTAACCCTTCATCATCTAACTCTACCTCTCCACCAGTGTAACTTCATCATCTATGTACCTCTCTACTGTACCTCTCCACCAGTGTAACCTTCATCATCTACTATACCTCTACACCAGTGTAACCTTCATCTACTGTACCTCTCCACCAGTGTAACCTTCATCATCTACTGTACCTCTCCACCAGTGTAACCTTCATCATCTACTGTACCTCTCCACCAGTGTAACCTTCATCATCTACTGTACCTCTCCACCAGTGTAACCTTCATCATCTACTGTACCTCTCCACCAGTGTAACCTTCATCATCTACTGTACCTCTCCACCAGTGTAACCTTCATCATCTACTGTACATCTCCACCAGTGTAACCTTCATCATCTACTGTACCTCTCCACCAGTGTAACCTTCATCATCTACTGTACCTCTCCACCAGTGTAACCTCCACCAGTGTAACCTTCATCATCTACTGTACCTCTCCACCAGTGTAACCTTCATCATCTACTGTACCTCTCCACCAGTGTAACCTTCATCATCTACTGTACCTCTCCACCAGTGTAACCTTCATCATCTACTGTACCTCTCCACCAGTGTAACCTCCTTCATCATCTACTGTACCTCTCCACCAGTGTAACCTTCATCATCTACTGTACCTCTCCACCAGTGTAACCTTCATCATCTACTGTACCTCTCCACCAGTGTAACCTTCATCATCTACTGTACCTCTCCACCAGTGTAACCTTCATCATCTACTGTACCTCTCCACCAGTGTAACCTTCATCATCTACTGTACCTCTCCACCAGTGTAACCTTCATCATCTACTGTACCTCTCCACCAGTGTAACCTTCATCATCTACTGTACCTCTCCACCAGTGTAACCTTCATCATCTACTGTACCTCTCCACCAGTGTGTCCACCAGTGTAACCTTCATCATCTACTGTACCTCTCCACCAGTGTAACCTTCATCATCTACTGTACCTCTCCACCAGTGTAACCTTCATCATCTACTGTACCTCTCCACCAGTGTAACCTTCATCATCTACTGTACCTCTCCACCAGTGTAACCTTCATCATCTACTGTACCTCTCCACCAGTGTAACCTTCATCATCTACTGTATCTCTCCACCAGTGTAACTTTCATCATCTACTGTACCTCTCCACAAGTGTAACCTTCATCATCTACTGTACCTCTCTACTGTACCTCTCCACCAGTGTAACCTTCATCATCTACTGTACCTCTCCACCAGTGTAACCTTCATCATCTACTGTACCTCTCCACCAGTGTAACCTTCATCATCTACTGTACCTCTCCACCAGTGTAACCTTCAACATCTACTGTACCTCTCCACCAGTGTAACCTCTTCATTATCTACTGTACCTCTCCACCAGTGTAACCTTCATCATCTACTGTACCTCTCCACCAGTGTAACCTTCATCATCTACTGTACTTCTCCACCAGCATAACCTTCATCATCTACTGTACCTCTCCACCAGTGTAACCTTCATCATCTACTGTACTTCTCCACCAGTGTAACCTTCATCATCTACTGTACCTCTCCACCTGTGTAACCTTCATCATCTACTGTACTTCTCCACCAGTGTAACCTTCATCATCTACTGTACCTCTCCACCAGTGTAACCTTCATCATCTACTGTACCTCTCCACCAGTGTAACCTTCATCATCTACTGTACCTCTCCACCAGTGTAACCTTCATCATCTACTGTATCTCTCCACCAGTGTAACCTTCATTATGTTCTCTACCTCTCCAATAGTGGAACATTCGTCATCCTCTTCTTTACCCCTCTGACACTGTATCACCTCCACTATCTTTTATGGTTCCCCTTCACCAATGTATCGTTTCAACACTGGTGGCCATTACGTCCCTCTAAATCCCTGACACACCAAGGAACATATCAGCGTTTCCATTACTGTAGTCCCTCATTGCGTCAAAGTACACATTTCTGGTCTGTAGAGATATTGATAATTCTCAAAACTGTTCTTTAACAGCTATTCCCAAATGCCATAACAGCAATTAGCTCATGTCAAGCAGCCTATTAGGGGAGATGATGGATTGATCTGGTTGACAACAGAATCGGCCACATTGCGACGAAACCCCATCAAAGTTCTAAATATTGCTTTGATCATATTGACTGTGACATCAATCACTCATGGCTCGTCCCTTTAAACTATCCGTTTTAGCATGCTCAGTTGAGAGTTTTGATAACAACATCTGTCTTTTTGAAAGATACGCCCTATCGCGAAACGTATTTGTGAGCGATGAACAAGACCATTGTCACGTGATCAAATTTCGGACAGTTCCGACTTTTCCACGGAGACCCGGTGACAAGTCTATCCATATCTCCTGTTTGTTCCATCAGATTTGACGGAGTGGCTCCCGACTCTTACACAGCTTTCTGATGGTCCGTATTTATTCCAATTTTGGTGCTGCAACTTCTACTTTTCACAAGTAGCTCGACGAATTGATACAGGTAATTAGATGAAAGATGACAAATCACGAAAGCGTCACATGGTTAGGTACATAAATGACAATAAGTCATGTTGTGCCCTATTAAACCACGTGTTCCTGTTCTTCTTTCCTCTTTCTTACATTCATTGTATATAAAGCTTTTTCTGCCATCCCCCAAACAGTAGTTTATGACAATAATTTATCTGCTAATCTAAAACAATCGCCACAATAGCCTGTAATCTGATAACCATTTTCTGGAAATGCCAAAAGTGGTTAGAAATAGCACACCAAATTAGCTGTATTTCTAAACCTTTCATTGGTTTAGCGGTCAGATTTAACATTTTTCTCTTGTTTATGAAACTCCTCATTCGTGAACCACGTCACTTGGAGAAGTAAGGAATGGCGTTTTGTTTTATTGATGACGAGACTAGACTAAGCATACCGATATGGACTATGTGTAATTTGTCACTCGCACCATCGTAAGTGTCGCGAGAACTTGTACCCAGTAGGGCATATATTGTCCTGGACCTCCCGCGCTGCCTCCCCGTGGCACAGTGTATGAGCGCGTACTCTTACGCACGTAGGACCCGCCGATGTACGACGGATTTAGACAGTTTATCATGTCATTTATTATTTAGTTTTGGTGAAAACTTACCGATTTACTCGATTGTTAACATCGCCCTAAAGCCATGTTGTATTTAAAATTCTTATTGTCATTTCACTTTGAAATCAAACGATAGTTTAATTATTCGCTGGAAACGATGTCCTGATGTCTGCGAAATTGATCTTTGATGTCGTAAATGAGAACAATTTCTAGAACCACTGGGTACGTACATGCACCGCCATTTTGTCATGGTAGGTACACGTGACCGGAAGGTGAGGTAAAGGTTGTTACTTTCATGGAAGGAATGAAAATCAGATACCGCGAAAAATTTAATCAAAATAAAAAAAATAAAGCTCATTTCCTGACTTCCGTGAACACTATATATATATTTACTTTAAGATTGAACGAGTTTGTATCTTCCTCAATAAACAGTTGGTTACCTTGACAACGGAACGACAAAGGTAAAACCGAACCAACTGGCCGCCTCCTGTATCTAAAGACTGGTCGTAGTATGGAAGAATATTGTTTTATTTGAACCGTTGCTGAAATAATTATCAAATGCTGTCGTCATTGTATTTTCTTTTTTATCAGTCGAACAAAGGTGCATCTGAGTAAAATCACATCCACCTTCGTCAATATCGCCCTGGTATATTAGATAGTGTTGTCTGTTATCGACCTAAGGCCTATACGATGTTGAAACTAGACTTTGTTATTTGACATGGAGTTCCGTATCTATTGCAATATTTCTTTTCCCCAGGCAGGAGCTGGTAATACGAAATTGATGCTCATTTATTCAATTCGATTCCTCAAATGTAAATACAATCGTTCGATTAAAATCGGATTTCTGTATGTGCGTACAGTATTAACGAAATATTGGTGCTGTGTCAGGTCATGAATCAAATCAAAATCCGGCTCTATGAACAGAAGTGGAATCTCTGGCGACGCTCTGTCGACAGAGAAAACATTGCTTTCGTGATTTATGGTTGATATTTGGACATGGAATGATGAAGATTGAACTTGCGATGAAAGCATGTTATACATGAAAGTCCGTCTGTATTGTCGGCCATTTTTCATGAGGCCACGTGGTGAGAGTTGCGCTCGTGACCTCTGCTCCCATGGCAATCCATATGCTGTGATCATTTCGCATGACTTAACAAGAAAATAGGGTTGTCCCGTCAGAAAAATACTTCATAAATAACCTAAGTGCTGAAGACTGTGTCTTCTAGCACTGAAACATCCGACATGTATCAAATCGTCTCCAGGGCTAGATCAGAAAGCTCCCTCTTTTCTGTTCCCAAATTAACCAATTGAGGGCAGCAGATGGGTTTTTTTATTTCCTTAGAGAAGAGTAAGCCGATGATTTCGTCTATTTCCATACCTTTCCAATGACATGTAAATGTGTCTTTTCTCCTCCTAATCCCCAATCAACGCGAGCCGGGTCGCCATTTGTTTACATAAAAGTTTAGATTGAATTCGGTAACGTGTCTATAAATTGAATAACGTTTTCATTAGTCTTAAGTTATTTGCCTGAAATTGTGTCTTGACGGAAAGCAAGAGTGCCCCAGTAGAGGCTTCTTACACGGTCAGAAATCAATAGTATCCCCACGCCCCTCCCTATCCTTACACGGTATGGTAACGCCATGCCATCAACGTTCGTTGAAGAGTATCTATTATCGAATTAGAGTTGTAGAATTTGGTTGGAAACGACATTTTTTTTGTTTCAGTAGATTTCTACAAGTAGAGTATTGCAGAAGACTGACTTACATTTGATATTAAAAATTGTAAAGCGTTTAGTTAACATTTCTGATATATGCCCAGGAGAAGCCGTCCAGTCCTTCTAGCAGGGACGTTACAAGATCCAACTGGAAGAACGTGCCCTATAATATTCGATCAAATTATTTATAAAACAACAAATCAATTTTCCTTTTGATTTTCAAACTGAAGAACTAAAGAAGTCGAATTGAAGAAATTTAAATATTGAAGAGGAACTTTTGATCCTGCTTATTACTATAAAATTGTAGGAATTAAAACATTGACTGAACATAGCTGGTGACGAGAAGGGAGTTAACTCTTGGCCAAGAGTTGCTCCCATTTTACAAGTAAATGGACTAATGTCAGGAACCTGATCGCCATTGCAATTACTTTAGTTCATTTACCTGTGACGAAAAAAGTGTTTCTAGTTCATACGGTTTAAAAAATATATATGCTGATTATTAGACACAACAGTGTAGGGAAGTGTGTGTGACATTGTACGTACATCTTCCTACAGAACCGAAACTTACCTACATCAACACTCAAATTTGTTCCTGTGCCAATCAGTGTTATTGTGTAATTACAGATGGTGTCGTGTAAACTTCTCATTGATTTAATTCAGGTTTGATGTCCATCAGAGTCTTATCACGACAGACCTGGTGACACCATCCCCACATCTACCGTACTGAACACGACTCTACTGCTGTATTTAACGTGACAAATGTCATCTTCATTTCCATATTAATGGTTTTATGTAAATAATTCCATACCGTTATCTGTTTTTAATATTTGCACATGTCTGGTATGTAAATTTCAAGGATACTGCCGCGCGTCAAGGTCACAATGTTATCTGGAAATCTAGCGGTTTTAGGGTACACCATACACACGAAGTCTTATGCGTATCTCCGGGTCGTTACGCCAGGTTACGTAAGTTACGTGTTGGGTACATGTATCTGGAGATTATCAAGTTTGGTTACGTAAGTTGTGTGTTGGGTACATGTATCTCGACGTTATTAGGTCTGGTTACGTAAGTTGTGTGTTGGGTACATGTATCTCGACGTTATTAGGTCTGGTTACGTAAGTTGTGTGTTGGGTACATGTATCTCGAAGTTATAAGATTTGGTAACGTAAGTTGTGTGTTGGGTACATGTATCTCGAGATTCTCAGGTTTGGTTACGTACGTTGTGTGTTTGATATTTGCATGTGTCATACATAAAAGCGAAACGTACAGAGAGTGTAGCATTGGTTAAATTATTTCATATGTATTTATGGAGGAATCGGACTAAAACGAGGCGTATTTATATTTCAATTTGTCGTCGCATTTTTAAAATATAGTACAATGCATTTATTATAATTTCATTCGTTAATGAAGAAAATCAAAATGCGATGACAAAATTCCAAAGTTGAATTGAAGTATTGATTGGATACTATACCGCATTTTCGTCTGCATTAAGCCTACCGTGTTACTCTCACAGACACTAATAATTGTGTTTGTGTCTATTCAATTACTGGACGGGTTTTACGTCCAGTATTACGACATTTCGGCCGTGTATCGGACAAGCGTGTTAAGATATAGTTCTATTTTAAATTCAGAAGCAAAATTGCTCCTCTTGTATCGGGATAATTGCATAGTCAAAACATAATCTATAAACCATATACAGTTTAAAAGTGAAAAATGAATTTAATTGTATATCCTGGTATCAATCGATGAAATGATAATTCGTCGTCACCAATAAAAGCCAGATTTAGCGTGCTCTCTTCATGAAACAGCTGATTGGGCGAGACTTTCCCTCAATAAAGTACTGCTTACACTTTCTGCACCATCCAAAGGTAAAGACAACACATGGGAAGGGAAGTTACTCAGTCTAGTTGTTGATTTTAATTTCCTAACAATAGTCTTTGGAGAGCTCTCCGGTCGCGCGGCTGAAAGTTTCGCTCTTATCATGGTATTCCCCTCCGCCAAAAAAAAAAAACAACAAAAAAAACCAAAAAAACAAAACAACAAAAAATCACACGATCTCACCAAATTCTTCCTAGAAGATATTTAAATGTAGTTAAGTAGTTAAATCTGAAATGTATATCACGATTATTTTTGTTATACAACTGGTTGATATACATACAAAGTAGGAGGGATTTATGTAAAAAAAAATACATATCTTAACAGGGATTTTGTGAGATGGGATCATTCTACACGCAGATTGTTCAATATATTTCTTACACTAGGGTAATATTATTATGTATGTAGTCGTCGCCGTCATTATAGGGTTAGCATATTAAATAAGAAATAACAGATGGCTCTGTGTTGAAATGATTTTATAAAATTTTCATTTCACATTTCAGCTTTATTGCCTTTTAATCGGTGTAATGTATAAAGGGATAGTATTACAATTACAATAAGAAAGCTCCCCATGTACATCTAGTCATCGTAAACTGAACACGTGCTTCACAGACAGCAATACAAATAGTAAAAAGTTAACTAAAACCAGAGTGAAATGCACGAGTAACATTCCTCTACTTTATAGCTTTTATTTTTTTCTTCTGAATTTAACTTCAAACAAAGGACTTTTATTAATAAATGACATGCCAATATGTCGTATTGTGATTGTGTGATTCCTCAAGGGCTGAGAAACGGACCAGTCTGTGTTCCCATGGACTAGAAACATTATTGCTCTGGATGGGATGCAACAGTCCTCCTGTAGGTTGTCAAGCAAGGTAGTCCCAGCTCAGAATGATAATATTTTTACGGGTTGATGAACCCAGGAAAACCTCGGAAACCTTAGCAATGACAATACAGACATCGGTATATTTAACAAATAACGGAAGTACCAAGTGCATAAGGTAACACACAGTCAAACTTTTGGAAATAACAGAATTAGTGATGTCTATGCTGTAACATGTCAAATTTAAAAGCCGTGTAATTGACGTGCATTATGATACATTTCTCGTCACGACAGCTTTATTGGACGGTGAAAGGATATGGAACGAACTACTGGAGAGAAGGAGTTGTTGGAGCGGTACAATAATGTAGAGGGGCCACGTCAAGTCAATGTGTGGTGTTTCTGGGGACCCAGCAGTCACGTCAAGACAGGCAATTTTTGAAAAGACGTCACAGAATACTTGAATTAGATAATGTACATGTAAACAGTCCGTCTCTTAACCCAACTTACCTCAAATACGGATACCCAGTAACACACTTCAAATATATACATGTAAACGTTTCTCTGCAAAACACAAAAAGTGCTTCAGTGAATCACATCTAGACTGATCATCAACCAAAAAACTACTTTCTTTGGCCTATGTAGACTCGTCAAGCGCAGAGTGACATGTAATCGGGAGCACGCGATGTCACGTGATACACAGTGTTGTCACAGCCCGTTCGTGAGGAGACTATTAAGTTGCCGAAGACTGATTTTAACCATGCTAATATTGGCAGGATTTAACGTGTCGGAGCATTCTGACAGACAGAGCGCATTGATATTGAAGTAATTTGATACAATTATCACAGGTACTATTTTTTTTGTGTATTCTTCCGCAAAATTCAAATTGAAACATGGCTATAGGTTTGTTTGGTACAAGCCGATATCTTAAATTTTCAACTTCTAAAGAATATTTAAGCTATGAAAATACACTGGATGATATAGAGATAGGGTTGAATTACACACTAGGAACACATAAAAATACGGTAAGAAATAATGATGTAGTTCCGAATTAAGATTTTTTTTTGTATATCTAGTAATTATAGTTAGTAATAGCAGATATCTGGTCAACTCCTTTGTATATAATGGGGGTCTAGTCAACTTCTAACAACCAGGGCCTGGTAATAATTCTTTGTCAAGCAACTATAGGCCAGCTGGTAACCATCCTTTGTCAACCAATAGTAGGCCAGCTGGTAACCATCCTTTGTCAACCAATAATAGGCCAGCCGTTAACAATCCTTTGTCAACCAATAATAGGCCAGCTGGTAACCATCCTTTGTCAACCAATAATAGGCCAGCTGGTAACCATCCTTTGTCAACCAATAATAGGCCAGCTGGTAACCATCCTTTGTCAACCAATAATAGGCCAGCTGGTAACCATCCTTTGTCAACCAATAATAGGCCAGCTGGTAACCATCCTTTGTCAACCAATAATAGGCCAGCTGGTAACCATCCTTTGTCAACCAATAATAGGCCAGCTGGTAACAATCCTTTGTCAACCAATAATAGACCAGCTGGTAACAATCCTTTGTCAACCAATAATAGGCCAGCTGGTTACCATCCTTTGTCAACCAATAATAGGCCAGCTGTTAACAATCCTTTGTCAACCAATAATAGGCCAGCTGGTAACCATCCTTTGTCAACCAATAATAGGCCAGCTGGTAACCATCCTTTGTCAACCAATAACAGGCCAGCTGGTAACCATCATTTGTCAACCAATAATAGGCCAGCTGGTAACAATCCTTTGTCAACCAATAATAGGCCAGCTGGCAACAATCCTTTGTCAACCAATAATAGGCCAGCTGTTAACAATCCTTTGTCAACCAATAATAGGCCAGCTGTTAACAATCCTTTGTCAACCAATAACAGGCCAGCTGGTAACCATCATTTGTCAACCAATAATAGGCCAGCTGTTAACAATCCTTTGTCAACCAATAATAAGCCAGCTGGTAACCATCCTTTGTCAACCAATAATAGGCCAGCTGGTAACAATCCTTTGTCAACCAATAATAGGCCAGCTGGTAACCATCCTTTGTCAACCAATAATAGGCCAGCTGGTAACCATCCTTTGTCAACCAATAATAGGCCAGCTGGTAACCATCCTTTGTCAACCAATAACAGGCCAGCTGGTAACCATCCTTTGTCAACCAATAATAGGCCAGCTGGTAACAATCCTTTGTCAACCAATAATAGACCAGCTGGTAACAATCCTTTGTCAACCAATAATAGACCAGCTGGTAACAATCCTTTGTCAACCAATAATAGGCCAGCTGGTTACCATCCTTTGTCAACCAATAATAGGCCAGCTGTTAACAATCCGTTGTCAACCAATAATAGGCCAGCTGGTAACAATCCTTTGTCAACCAATAATAGGCCAGCTGGCAACAATCCTTTGTCAACCAATAATAGGCCAGCTGTTAACAATCCTTTGTCAACCAATAATAGGCCAGCTGTTAACAATCCTTTGTCAACCAATAACAGGCCAGCTGGTAACCATCATTTGTCAACCAATAATAGGCCAGCTGTTAACAATCCTTTGTCAACCAATAATAAGCCAGCTGGTAACCATCCTTTGTCAACCAATAATAGGCCAGCTGGTAACAATCCTTTGTCAACCAATAATAGGCCAGCTGGTAACCATCCTTTGTCAACCAATAATAGGCCAGCTGGTAACCATCCTTTGTCAACCAATAATAGGCCAGCTGGTAACCATCCTTTGTCAACCAATAACAGGCCAGCTGGTAACCATCCTTTGTCAACCAATAATAGGCCAGCTGGTAACAATCCTTTGTCAACCAATAATAGACCAGCTGGTAACAATCCTTTGTCAACCAATAATAGACCAGCTGGTAACAATCCTTTGTCAACCAATAATAGGCCAGCTGGTTACCATCCTTTGTCAACCAATAATAGGCCAGCTGTTAACAATCCGTTGTCAACCAATAATAGGCCAGCTGGTAACCATCCTTTGTCAACCAATAATAGGCCAGCTGGTAACAATCCTTTGTCAACCAATAACAGGCCAGCTGGTAACCATCCTTTGTCAACCAATAATAGGCCAGCTGTTAACAATCCTTTGTCAACCAATAATAGGCCAGCTGGTAACCATCCTTTGTCAACCAATAATAGGCCAGCTGGTAACCATCCTTTGTCAACCAATAACAGGCCAGCTGGTAACCATCCTTTGTCAACCAATAATAGGCCAGCTGGTAACAATCCTTTGTCAACTAATAATAGGCCAGCTGGCAACAATCCTTTGTCAACCAATAATAGGCCAGCTGTTAACAATCCTTTGTCAACCAATAATAGGCCAGCTGTTAACAATCCTTTGTCAACCAATAACAGGCCAGCTGGTAACCATCCTTTGTCAACCAATAATAGGCCAGCTGGTAACCATCCTTTGTCAACCAATAATAGGCCAGCTGGTAACCATCCTTTGTCAACCAATAATAGGCCAGCTGGTTACCATCCTTTGTCAACCAATAATAAGCCAGCTGGTAACCATCATTTGTCAACCAATAATAGGCCAGCTGGTAACCATCCTTTGTCAACCAATAACAGGCCAGCTGTTAACCATCCTTTGTCAACCAATAACAGGCCAGCTGGTAATTCTAAAATGTGGCTAACTTATCGTCGTTTCCGGCGGAACATTTTCTGTGCTTTGATTAAATTGCCAGCTAATCAACAGATACCACTAATTACATCTCCACCGAGAGATGGAGACAACCTTGTGGATCAACACAATTAAATCTTGAGTCACTTAATCGCTAATGATTTTTACCTTCTAATTAAATCTGTCATTTTGAAATATTTCAAAATTTTTATTAACGTCGTAAAGCAGTAATGCTATTATTAACGGTTTCTGTTTCATAGGGTTTGTTTTGAATACACACACTTTCCGTTTAGCAAACCACTTCTACCTCGCCACTATTTCAGGTGTCCTGTGTTTGTTTACCGTATCTGGTGAAACCGGATACCGGTAATAACAAGCTGACGAAGGCTGGCTTCATTAAAGTGTTCACGGAAGATTGAACCCCTAATGTCGCCCAGGGATTCACTTGACCTTGCATAAAGTATGACACTAATTAGACTTATGAATTAGTATGGAAGGAAAAACTTCTTTCTAATGTTACGGAAACATCGTGTGAATTAGATGTGTTTTAAATGAAGGATTCAAACTTGAGATCAGTACAGAACATTCTGTGTTTTTGAAATTACTCCGAGTGATTGAAAATTAATCACTAGGGGAGCCTGGGTAATGAAAAGGCATGCCGACACACGTGTACATTAGTAATGTGTATGATACAAACAGTGTTACTATCAAAGTGCAGACGGTGATTAGCTTGAGTATGACGTCTTGCCGTTCAGTTGAGGTCAATTCAATGTCAAAGTGACGTCACTACATGGACATGTCACATCCAAGAGAGCAGAGTATAACGATGTGAAATAGAATCTCGCTTAAATATCAATTCCAAATTGAGAAATTCACTGTACCTAATTCCTACTTTGACGGTAAATATGCTAACTATAAGAAAAGTCTTATCTGTGTGATTGCTTGATTAAATGATTGTTCGTTTGTATTGCTACACAAACTGCAACGTCACAAAGTGATTGTTTCCAAGCACAAGTTAGCATTTTTTTAAAACAAAAGGCCAACGTGACGGAGGTGTCACAATAGTTCTCGTGAAACATCGCGAGGGATATGAACATCTGACAGACACGCGCAGAACGTCGGACCGTATTAATGTTGAGGTGTCAAACTAACGGATTTAGAATTCGTCAGTGTTCTGTTTCCGAGACACTTCAGATCTTCTCTCATCAAACCTGAAGGTTCTCGTTTTAACTTAAACCTGCCACACTAGGGGAGCGGATTATCGACATTCAGGGTTACAATGCTGATGTAGGACAATTCTCTTTAAACGATATCAGATACATATACTTGTTAACAGTACATCGACAATAGCGTGAAACTGATATTTACAGATTTCGTAAAAAAAGTAGATGACGAACTATGTATTATCATACAGTAACGCGCACGACAGACAAAAAAGGGATACATTTTGAATAGTGAGTTAGGACACCAGGATATCGCGTATGCTTAGATACAAAAAATTTCTCCCAATAAGTAGAGATATTTATATGTTTGCTTTACATATGTTTAACGGATAGATTTCATATCAATGTTAGTACCAATTTGTTTCACGAGCAATCCATGTTCACGTCAATTACCCCCGCCCCCACCTTACGTGAGTACGTTCTGGGATTGTCCTTTGAGGCTTGTCTACATTTTTGTGTACCTTTCCCGACATAAGAATTGGCTATCCCTACATTCGACTGTATATTTCATAATGTCGAACTTTGCCACCCTTAAAGAAATTTCAGAAAATCATATTGTGCTCCAGAATTGGGGAACAACCTCGTTTCTCCAATCTTTGAAGACAAAGCGATGTACTGGTTTTTATCATTTCAATTTTATTTCTTCTTTTAAGTACTTTTCAACCCTTACGTAATTTCAGTTAACGTGCTCCTGAATATGTACGCCATTTTGGTAAAACCAAATGCTGTTTCAACCCAGCCTACAATACCACTCTGTTTAATTCCGCCTCCCTTGTTTGGAGCCTCGTCGTTGTTGGTGCCAATCCATTTATATAACTGGGTAAGATATAGGGTGTTCTAATATTTCTGCTCTTCCATCCTGATCAATCTGCTGTATACAAATCGGTGTATTTTACAATGCGCGTGAGCTCTGCTTCGTGCCCGCACGCTACGTGTAGTCGTAATTATCGAGACACTGGCACTCTCCCTCGGCTTCCTCACGGCTTTCACATAATACGGGCTGGTTTAAATTGAATGCATGCACGTTTTCTGAGATCCCCTGCCCGTGCGAGTTGTAAAAACAATTTTTCAAAAATGATGGAAGTTGGTGAAGCTTTTGCATGTAAATATGTTTGATTTCGATTCTCACAATTGACATTTAGAAGTTGACATCTGCCACGGTACCATCGTGATTGTGTCTAGGAATTCTCTCAGGAAGTCAAACACACCCCTCTCTAACGGCATTCCATGCCATATATCCACCAGAACGACTCGTCTAGGTAACCTTACATAGCTTTTCATCTGCTTTAGAGAAACCACAGTGCAATACGATATCCGCAATATAGTACTTTATTTGATGTAAAAAAATAGCTCCAAAAGATGATTTTGTATTGGTGTGGAATGTTACCGCTTCTTATATCTATTTTAATTTTGTTTGTGTCTTCTTTTACATTTTCACATAATCTAGGTACGCAAGTGTTAGTACACTCCATCCTGGTCATTTGTCTGGTAATGGCGATAACCGTGTGGTCATCTAAACGTCACGCTCTAATTTTCTACTGGTTGTGGTATATAAACTATAAGGTGACCGTGTAGTCATCGAAACGTCACACTATAATCTTCTATTGGTTGTGTTATAAGATGAAGGTTACCGTGTAGTCATCGAAACGTCACACTCTAACCTTCTACTGGTTGTGTTATAAGATGAAGGTTACCGTGTAGTCATCGAAACGTCACACTCTAACCTTCTACTGGTTGTGTTATAAGATGAAGGTTACCGTGTAGTCATCGAAACGTCACACTCTAACCTTCTACTGGTTGTGTTATAAGATGAAGGTTACCGTGTAGTCATCGAAACGTCACACTCTAACCTTCTACTGGTTGTGTTATAAGATGAAGGTTACCGTGTAGTCATCGAAGCGTCACACTCTAACCTTCTACTGGTTGTGTTATAAGATGAAGGTTACCGTGTAGTCATCGAAACGTCACACTATAATCTTCTACTGGTTGTGTTATATGATGAAGGTTACCGTGTAGTCATCGATACGTCACACTATAATCTTCTACTTGTTGTGTTATATGAATTTCTATTCTATTGACATTACCAACCTTTGACCTTACCAACCTTTGACATTACCAACATGGAGAAAATGCTCCAAAATTCTTGTGAGACACCCAACCTTCCATCTACAGTCTTTCGTCCAACCTCACTTCCACACTTTTGCTAGGAAGTGTTTCCAACTCCCACTGCAATGTTGCGAATTATTGTTTCGACAACTTCAAATCTGCAGTCATGTAAGCTACTATTTCACCAAACTTGTGGATCAATGTTTCGCCAAACTTCCCCACTTTAAACTCATGAGTCAATAATTTGCTTCACCTACTTGTAACCTACTACCACTTCAATGCTACGTCGTATTGTAGAGTGCCCATTGCTTCTGTTCTTAACTCTCTGTAACATCCCAAGTGGGTCAATACTAATTATGCTATTCTCTTTTCCTCCATACCCGTTGTGAGCCCCGCTGTTTAATCAGTGTCCGTCGCTGTCAGTCCATGTCACTTCTGAGGGTTTGGCCGTTTCAATTAGAGAGCGAGGCTTACTTGGACATTCGTCACAATTATATCTCCAGAACGAGGCTATTAAACCGTCAATTATATTGAAAATGCTTTTCTTCCACGAGCCTGTTAGTGAGAATCAATAGTATTAAATCAAATATCTATCAAACTATGTTAGCGACGGCACAGAAAATTAATAAAAGCAATATTAGTGTCCCCGAAAATGAGATTTAATTCTTCCGACCATCAACCTAATCTCGGCAACAGAATACAAATATCTACGATTAAAACAGACAACGCCATGTTGATTGGATTATTTCTTACCAATGTCCACGATTCGTTGCCTCTGCTGTAGTTTTTTCATCAGAAGGTAAATGTATCATCCAGCTTGGATGTTCGTAGCCAACGCACACACATTAAAAGCCCATAACGTCATTCCTTCGTGACTATAGGACAATGGCAGAGGAGCTGGAGATTTTATTTTTTGTCTTTTATGATATAACATTTTTATTCCCTCGGTCTAAATTTTATGTGTTTGGGGTGGAAGGCCTTGAATCAATATCCTTAGTTCAAACAAAAGGCGAGAGGTCCTCCTCCACCAAAGGAAACAAGTAAAGGTTTGATGGCGAATGACATGGATTCTCAAACTAGCTGTGCGCATGTTAATCCATTTTAGGATTGTAATACACTCAGTGATTTTATCATACAACATACGGGCTTGTCAATCACAGCATATAACCATAAGGGTATGTCCTACGGCCGGTGAGATTTTTGGTATAACTGATATGAATGTGTTATACAGCGGGTAGGTCTGTCACGTTAGGTGTTTGTAAGCAGCTGTATTATATCGATTCCGACGGTTCGAAACAATCATGTGACGTCGTTTGTCAATGACGTCACTATGTGCCGAGTGACTAACGGTAGTATTCTGATGACATGGACGTAATACTGAACGGCAGAAATGTGATATAAACTAGGAATGTTTGCAATACAGCAAATATTTAGAGTAGGTGTTTATTGTACCAAACACCTAGTATTTTGTGATAATGCGTTTGTATCAGTTGTATGCATTGCAATATTTTTGTTATACGCTGCCACTGGATGTAATGAAACAATCTCGTGTCCTTATACATTGTTTTCCCTCTGTTTGCGAGTGCGTGTGTGTTTGCTTTACTTACCGGCATGCCTAACATTTTCTGTAGTCAGTATGATCACCTAGGTTGTGAGAACACAGAAAGAAAATTGGAAAAGAAACCCATCTCATCTCCTTACCATTCGGAGAATAGCAAAAAAATGAAGTTAATTTGAATTGCGTGTTTTTGTTTTGAAATATCAAGCGGTGTGATTAATTAGATGAGATTAGATCTGACGGCGCTGTGATACCCGGCTCTATTGGTTCATCAAAGAAATAACCGGAAGTTATTACCGATAACTCTAATAACATCAATTATACCGGAAATGTCACCAGAGGAAATTGGGACAACTCCGCTAAAATGTCAGAATAAAAAAAGCACTCACGTCATCGCTTCACAGATTCATATTTGAAATTTGAAGTTGTTAGAATAATGCCACTATTGACTGCACAGCAGCACAAGGCACGACGTTCATTTGGTACGCGTGAGGACATCAGTAATGATAGCTGGATGTGTTGCTGCCAAGACCAGATTAGAAAGGTCACGTCAAGGTCAAACTGTCATGGTTTTAAGGACATTGTTATGTAATATGACACGGTGGTGGGTTAACCATAATGTAGTTTCTGTGTAAGGTAATGCTATTTGACATTTAAGTGTTACTGTATCGGGCGTATCTTGTTTCATTATACGTGTGTGCTACTCGTTATCGAACTACTGTATAAAAAAGTCCACGAATCTCATCAAACATACAATATCTGCACAAATAAACATTATTACTAGTCGGCAGTTAACTGAACACTGGTGAAGCTGGCTTATCAATAAGGTGTGTGGTGTAATTAATGGGCTGCTATTCTCATCTCCGAGTGAAGATATCCACACTCTGATACTTTCTCCCAGATAATTTCCTGTTGTCAAACATTCTGTTGTCCCTAACAGCGCCCCTACCGATTTTCAATGACGTAAGATATTAACGCTGAGAAGAGAATCTATGTTTTGACTGAATGAGTTCCACTCACTCTCGGAATAAATATATAGAAACACTATGGTGTAATCATCGTATGTAGCGGTTTTTATTTATCTCTGAAAATAGGATCCCTGATCTAAATAGAGCCAAGAATGCAGCGTTTGTCATCCACACTTGACGACCGCGGGATGCTTGTGATGCTGATGAGTATAACAATCTCTACAGTCGTCCACATGTCAATCTAGGCATAAGTCTAAGTACAGTAACATTTTCCTCCATACACCGTCTCATCAAAATTTCCGTCGCCTCCCACTCGGAAACTCTCTTGTTCTAAACTAAAATGTCACTATCATTTATATAACGCAATTAAAAAATTCCATCGTCTCCCCGAAGAAACGTCCTGGTTATAACGTATGCATGAAACCATATCCAAGCTTCCGTCGTCTCTTCCCCGGAAAATCTAATCAAAATCTCATCGTTTTTCCCTCCCGGAAACTTTCTGATTATAATGTATGATAACAGTATACGTATCCATATATAGCTTTCTGAAAGCTTCCGTCTTCTCTCCCCCGGAAACTTTCTGGCTATACCGTACATTAACAGTATACGTCTCCTTATATATCTATCTGAAAACTTCCGTCTTCTCTCCAGCGGAAACTTCTGGTTATAACGTACAGTAACAGTATACATCCCCTATATATAGCTTTCTGAAAGCTTCTGTCTTCTCTCAATCGGAAACCTTTTAGCTATACCGTACAGTAACAGTATACGTACCCCCATATATAACTATCTGAAAACTTCCGTCTTCTCTCCCTCGGAAACTTTCTGATTATAACGTACAGTAACAGTATACGTACCCCCATATATAACTATCTGAAAACTTCCGTCTTCTCTCCCCCGGAAAATTTCTGATTATAACGTAAAGTAACAGTATACGTCCCCTATATATAGCTTTCTGAAAGCTTCCGTCTTCTCTCCACCGGAAACTTTCTGATTATAACGTACAATAACAGTATACATCCCCCATATATAAATATATGAAAGCTGCCATCTTCTCTCCTTCGTATACTTTCTGGTTATAACGTACATTAACATTATATGTCCCTCATATATATCTATCTGGACGCTTCCGTCTTCTCTCCACCGGAAACTTCTGGTTATAACGTACAATAACATTATTCGTCCCCCATATATTGCTTTCTGAAAGCTTCCGTCTTCTCTCAGTAGAAACTCTTACATTATCATGGTAAACTTTAATCTCAAAACAGCCATCATCTTTACCCTTTTACCTCTATATAGTACAGTACCACTGTAATTTGTATACCACCATTCAAATATTCCATTGTTTCTCCTTCGGAAGTTGTTGAAGGATTTTAAAGGACAGTAACACTTTGTTTTAGTTTCCCTGGGAACTCTATGGTTCACAGCTACATTACCACTACCCTCCGTATACCATCTCACTTACGTCAACTCTTTCTTAGAAATACAGCGCTACTACTCTTCATTTACCGCCATCTGAAAATTTCCTTGGTCACTACTCCGAAAACTCTTTGACTTTTAAGTACAGCAGCACTACCATCCGTATACCGCCATCTCAAAACTTCCGTGGTTTCTTCCGCCCCTGGAACAGCTTTGGTCCCAAATGTATTGAAAGGCTTTCATCTCAATATCATACATATACCATCATTCCAGACCTCTAACGTCGTTTTGATTTGATTTATTACAGCTAAAATACGTGTCAGAAAGATTCTGGACTTGAAGAAAACAGAGTCGAGCGAAGCATTCAGACAGCAAGTAAACCTATAGGGTGCATATCAAACAGTTTATTCAATAGCAAGTTCTAAACATCATATCCATGATAATGCTTTATGTGTTATAATGGTGACTGTTAACTTAATCACGTCTTGCAAACTGGCGGTTTGATATATAGAAGCACGTCTAGTTTAAACGGGGTGAGAACCTGTCTGCGTTAAACACATTTATAACCCAGTCGTAATTAATGTCCGGTCACGTGCCGATAATGGCACCACAAGCGTATACAAGTAATATGATAAAGCAATGTATATACCATGTGTCAGTTTAAAACTAGAATAAATAAAACAATTCTAAATATGAGTATTGATTATAAACAACACTGTACATTGCTCCCTTGTGTCTGGTTTTTGAAAATGTACAGACTATCCTGGAAGTTTCTGCCCCGTTATCAGGGTCTAGCTGATTGAATTTCATACCTGTCAGTCTCGTTTATACATCAATTGATCAAAAGACATAATACAAGCACTAACCATTAAGCATTGATATCAACATACGGTCAAATGATCCTGGTTATAACTCCAGACTCTCATTCCTTCAGGCATACGTTATTGTACGCATCAGCGTTTTTCCATTCTATATCAGAACTATCCAGGTTTTGAGTGTTTGGTCAGACAAATCTTGTTTCCATATACTGATCAGACAATCCTTGTTACCATTTACTGATCAGACAATCCTTGTTTCCATTTACTGATCAGACAACCCTTGTTACCATTTACTGATCATACAATCCTTGTTTCCATTTACTGATCAGACAATCCTTGTTACCATTTACTGATCAGACAATCCTTGTTTCCATTTACTGATCAGACAATCCTTGTTTCCATTTACTGATCAGACAATCCTTGTTACCATTTACTGATCAGACAAATCTTGTTTCCATTTACTGATCAGACAATCCTTGTTTCCATTTACTGATCAGACAATCCTTGTTTCCATTTACTGATCAGACAAATCTTGTTACCATTTACTGATCAGACAATCCTTGTTACCATTTACTGATCAGACAATCCTTGTTACCATTTACTGATCAGACAAATCTTGTTACCATTTACTGATCAGACAATCCTTGTTTCCATTTACTGATCAGACAATCCTGGTTTCCATTTACTGATCAGACAATTCTGGTTTCCATTTACTAATCAGACAAATCTTGTTTCCATTTACTGATCAGACAATCCTTGTTACCATTTACTGATCAGACAATCCTTGTTACCATTTACTGATCAGACAAATCTTGTTACCATTTACTGATCAGACAATCCTTGTTACCATTTACTGATCAGACAATCCTTGTTACCATTTACTGATCAGACAATCCTTGTTCCCATTTACTGATCAGACAAACCTTGTTACCATTTACTAATCAGACAATCCTTGTTATTTTCAGGTCAGAAAACACTTATTTGTATCTCATTTTCCGATAATTCTTGTTTCTAGAGTATACCCAAGCTATCAGTTATTAAGGCATGCATGATAGTTTCAAGCAGTTCTTGTTTCCAGTCTGTATTTGAGCTATCCTTGTTTTGTCAATCAGTCCTTGTTTTTATGATGTGGTCATCAAGTCCTTGTTTCCAGGGTAAGAGAAGTCAGTTCTTGTGTTCATGGTATGGTCAGTAATTTGGTGTTTCCGGGGCTTTGTCAGTCATTTATTGTCTCTAGGGCATGGTCAGTCAGCTCTTGTTTCTAGGGCATGGTCAGCCAGTTGTTGTTTCTAGGGCATGGTCAGTCAGCTCTTGTTTCTAGGGCATGGTCAGCCAGTTGTTGTTTCTAGGGCATGGTCAGCTAGTTGTTGTTTCTAGGGCATGGTCAGTCAGCTCTTGTTTCTAGGGCATGGTCAGCCAGTTGTTGTTTCTAGGGCATGGTCAGCTAGTTGTTGTTTCTAGGGCATGGTCAGCTAGTTGTTGTTTCTAGGGCATGGTCAGTCAGCTCTTGTTTCTAGGGCATGGTCAGCCAGTTGTTGTTTCTAGGGCATGGTCAGCTAGTTGTTATTTAATTCATATGATATGGTCAGCCAGTCCTTGTTTCCAGTGTGTAGTCAGACATTCGTGGTTTCGTTGGCGTAGTCCGTTAATCCGTAATTTTCTGGTATGGTCAGCCAGTCTTAGTTTACAGTATACGGTCAGGTAACACGTAATTCTAGGATGTGGTCAATCAGTCATTCCAGTGTATGGTAGGCCCCTTTTTGTTTCAAGGATATGGTTAGTTCGTCGCGGTTTCCGGGGCATGGCAATGCAAACCCTGCAGTCAGTTAGTTCTTGTCGTCAGATACGGTCAAACGGTAATTGTCTGTAGTATATAGTCAGAATGTTTGTTTTTTTTTAATATGGCCAAAGCAACAAAAATTAAAATGGTTGGTTAATATATCTTGTCAAGTTGAAGTGCGTTCGTGTAAGAAGTGAAGATATATTTTAATACATGTATCAGTTTAAATGACTTTGTGCCTTGATTTATCTTGTCTTCATGCAACAAAGCGAAAAAAAACAGACGGTGATTCTACATACCACAAAGTAACACGATACTCAACAGGGAACCATTTCTACAAAAACGGAAAAACTCTCAGGGGTAAGTGATATTACCAGACGCGACTAAACCTTGGCCCGCACATCCACAATCGTGAAGATGTGACTGCATTCTGCAGAAAAAAGAGGCCAGTTAAGCTTCACTATTTGACAATTGAAAATTGGTCATGTAACGTCAATTTCCCGTCAATTATATAACGAAGAAAATTCATTCTGGGTCATTAACCCGTTGACAAGGTAATGTGTAATTCTATTGACGGCACGTGCACGTATCCGTAAGAAAATACTGAATTCGCTATAAATAGACAAATCTTGGCCAGTTTCCTTATTTTTTGATTGAAGATGAAATGTAATAGGAAAATCAATTTTCTTGATGAGAAATCATACAAAATGTGATTTATTACGAAAAAAAACTAATCGGTATTATTTTCTCATTGATCCAAGCTAATTTTACAATATTTCATTTCCTTAAAGATAGAAATCTTGGGTATTTTCCTACCGGAATACATTGTAACATTTATGAAAGCAATGTGAAAGAATAATGGAAATGCTTGTCATCTAAGTTTAGTGACACGTGATGTCGGATACTGAGCAGCAGTAGTGATCATTTGACCTTGACCATACGTAAGGTAGGGTTCATTATACAGTTCTTGCACAACGTTCAGTTGACCGTGACCTGCTTTTTCCTGACAAATTGTGCACAGAACATACACGATATTTTCATAAACCATTGTACAACTACATTTCAATACGTTTGGAATTATAATCGCGGATGGTAAATGGTGAGTAAAGAGTCATCAACCGTTGTGTTTACATTTTGCACTTTCGCTTTTCAACTACCGGCGTGTTCTTGTGTTCATTAACTGTGACATCAGTTCTAACTGATGGTAATTTGCCTGTAATACTGACACATTTCCTCCCCGAAAGCACGAATGTTGTTATCTTGGCTGATGGATGGCATACAAAACAGTCTACAAGTTTTTTCTTTCTTTGGTGTTGTCAGGATTGGCGCCATATTTTTACCCGACGTCAAACTCTGACCCTGACCTCGAGGTCACCTATTGGTAGCCGTGAGCCATTTACAAATCAAGATTTATTGTGAATGTTAAGAAAGAACGACGACTCTGGTAGAGATTGGAAACGGATATCATTGTGTTCACCCTGTCAGACACTACCTATATTCCGATATTCTTGAAAATCGGTTGATAAGTTCTAAATTTTGGCAAATCAGAGGCCGCGACTGACTGGTCAGCTGACCGACCGAAAAACGAAAAAGCTCTTGCATACCGCCTCTTACGCATGAATCACTTGTAAAGTTTCGTTAACCTCCATCCATGAGTTTTGAGAAAAGTGTCGGAAATCTCGCAGACCAAAGGGACATTGTAAAAGGTTTACTTAAATATATTCTGTTTAATGTCCAATTGCGAGTCGTTTGCTTCTTGTGTCTGTCATTGCCGGAACCAGAAAACCAGAGATTTATCGACTATTTTTTCCTTTCGTAGCAAGCCACATGCCACATTCTTGCTAGCGGTCCTTTAATAGAAAACGCAGATTTCGAGCGAATATTATCAATTGCAATATGAAAAATGTTAGAATCCTGTGACACTTATATGTATCCCTAAACACACAGAATGTATAGATATATTCTTAGACGAGGAACAATGATAGACACACGGTGCCATTTTAGATACATTGATATAGACATACTTTTGAAAGATTAGTTTTTAGAAATGATGAGAAGCTGAGCAAAATTAATGTTGGGCGTGATACATGTGGTTTAAAATATCACCGACCAAAACACTGTTATTCGTGTAAGAAATATCGAATTGTGACAAACACTCGGGTAAGAAGTCATACTGTTGAGATCTAAGTAAGAAACCGACTATACATAAATATTTGTCTTCCTTTACAACACTTTTCCTTGTTCTTAGGAAACGGAGAACACACAATTATGACGACACCGGCGAGGACGTCTATCTTTTTCAATTTTTGACAATTATTCTTTATTTCATTTCCATCCGTCGATCTTCATCCTATTCCCTACGTCATAAATGGAGACTGACTCATCAGACAATCACCTTTATCATAGCCTCGGGTTAGGGTCGCGCGCTCCACACCGGAAACAGGATGACGTCACACCACTGTGAAAATGGAACGTACATTCAATGTAATTTCCGCCTGCAAATACTCAAAAACACAGTTTATGTTCGTTTAATGAAATATGTAAACGCCTAGGTTTGGCTTAATTTGTATTAGTTTCTTTTTAAGTCAGCACAAGAAAATGTGTCGTCCAATAACATATTTATAACTATAAAAAGCCAAGGGAAATGAACATGTGATGGTAGAGTTTTTATTTCTTCCACAGGCAATTTACAGTTAAGAAATCTCGCTCGTCACGTTACGTAACGGAGTATGGGCAGACCGAATTCAATTCGCAGGGGAGATGGTTGTAAGGACAGACTGATTTTTAAGCATAATGGTTTCCAGGATTCCACGACTAACCAACTAAATAACTGGTTAGCTTGACTTTTTAATGGAGTTATTCCCCTTGAATTATAAGGGTAGCGCTAAATACGCGCTAATACTATATAAAACTTTCCCTTCTCTTCTCAAGGAAATTATATGTTTAATACTAAATGGGTTCAAGAAAAATCCATTTATTATTTCTTTCTTTATTTCTTCAGCTTTCGTCCATTATTTTCTTTATGTCATCTTCCTAATTATTTAGAAATAATGTGTAATGTGAATATTATAAGAAAGTGTGTGTAATTCTGGTGTAAGTGAAATGAATGAAGTAAGAGAGCCTTCATGCGCGAAGACAATGTATGTAATATCGATGTATCTTTGTCCATGACGATGACATCACTTTCCGCATGATTGCTTCGGCTTTTTTTGACATCGTCATAGTTAAAGAAACCGGAAAATTAAGTTCACTCTGGAATTGGTATATTTGTTGTAACTGTTATATTATTTATTCTTACTGTGACAGAAAACATCAATAAGTCGTTATGCTGGTTCTAAATCAAGACAAAGAGCTGACGAAGAGTGTGCGGACAAATGTTGGCTTCTGTCACAATAACCAGCGTCGAGGGTTCCGTCATTACAACTGAATATTTATGGTTGTTTTCCGAAAATTCACAGGAACACTAAATCTGGGTACTCTTGATAAAAGTACATCAGTTGATGTTTAGATACCCGATCGTGTAATACAGTGACATGAAATGTTACCACAACTGGGAAATATCGGCACTTCCGTCACACGTGAATTAAGCAACAAACAGTTTTCATAGGTTGGGTTCTTTGATTCGCTATATGAGTGGGAAAAGCGTGGCCCGCGAGAGTCCCAACGTCAAGCGCCCCAACGATAATAGTTGACGTGTCAGTCATTACCCGTGACCGTGTGTCAATGCCGAATGATTGCAACCGTCTCGGCGGCTCGATCTGGTTTCCGGCTCCGTCATTTACACGCGCCAAATAGATACCATGGATCTATATACATTAGTATCTACTCTATTGTCGAAGAAGTGTCCTGCAGGTAGAGAGAAAGTTTTCTACCATATTTGGTATCTGAATATCTCTTCTAGAGCATTAATTAGCCTCGCTTTTGCCATTCGAGCTGAGCGTCGACCAAAGTTAAATATGTTCCTTGAGATTTAATGATAAAATAATCGGTTTGGCTGAGGTCATTATCATTTGATCCAACTGTGTGCCATACTAGTATATCAAGGTTGTAATATTTCAGTGTGCTAACACTATCAAAGCACGGTCGGTATCCCAATAAAGTGTGTATACTGTCATACGATTCTGGCTGATGGGTGAATTTATATCATCAATCACACGACCTATACCTATTTTCTGAGAAATTGATTGGTGTAATTTAGGGAAAACAATATTATATATGTCTGTAATTTCTTTTCATAAAGGCACACAACGATCAGCATTATGTTTTCCTCGGACAAATTATTTGATGTGAAAACGGTTGGATCATTTTCCGAGGTTTAAGGCGTATATTTCCTAATGCCGTTGATACGAGGACTTACCATGTGGATTTAATGTCTTGCATCATATAGGTAATCTTGTTATAACATGTAGTAGTTGTTGTGTGACCTGTTTTCTAAACAGGTAACCATCTAAGAAGAAATATGACCTCGTTGTGTTTTGTTTAGTTCCACTAATCAATCACTTGTCAATAGGCGATAATATTTGCATACCAGTTCACAAAAAACGAACAGTTCTCATCCAATGTATATTGGTTTTATCGACCAACTCAAGTTATCAATGTGGTTAGCCTTACTAGTCACAAATCAACAGTGCTTCACCAAACTGACTTCTCAGGATACCTATTTAATATATCGCACTTCCGGAGCTGGATTTGTACTTTACCAGAAGGTGACGTATTTCTATCGTGTTTATTGGGGAGTTATTTAACGGCACGCTACTATAACAAACGACAACGGCACTGATCTTATTGATATAACACTCCAAAATACATGGTTTGTCTTTTCCGTATCTTTAAATCGATAGCAATATATGAGAGACAGTATCAGACAGATGTTTGCCATTCACGTGATAGTATATGTACTGTAGATGCACTTTAAAGCGTCTTTTCCACCCAGAGGTTCTAATCTACTTTAAAGATAAAGAGTGTCAGTAGTTATTATACTGTAATGACATTTGTACAAAGTCGGGTGTAAACAAACGCTTGGAAATAGCGTGCAGTAATGAAGCGTTTATAACATGTCCCACTATTTATTGCAAAGTAAATATTTGTCAACATGATCGTACTGATCGCAAGTTATTCAAATCGCTAATCATAAACAAACAAGTGGAAATCCTCTGTACTTCTCTAGACACTGACAGATTACCATTCTATTTCCTGAGCTGACATTAAAATCCATTTAAATTGATATCTTGAATTATGCCAATTCATTTAAGTCAATAGTCTTGGACAAGAATGGATTATTTTTGTGATGGTAGTGACAGTTTTCATATGGATGTAACCTGGTCTATTTTGTTCTAATAAAACGCTCGCAGCTAAATTGGTTTCAAGTGACTTTCCTTACATTTTGAAATAGTCTCTCCAAGAGACAGCTGACTCAGAGACCTCGAAAAATATATCTCAAATTAACTCAGTAATCAAACATTGGATGTTTTATCCGTTATCGAAATAATTTCATAACGAATCTTTACATTAACCCGACCTTCAGTATTGAAATGATTGTCTCTATCGTAAGACTCATGCAGTCAGCTAAATCCTCAGCTAAAGCTGTTCTCTTGAGAAGCCTTGTTTATCTCTTGTTTCAGTAGTCATTGCTTGTTGTCATTCTCTATTCAGCAAAATCAAGGAACTACCAAACATTAAACCAATACTTGTTTCTGTTCAGGTTACCTCAACGTTTCGATGTATAAGGAACAGTTAGTGTGAAGATAGTGGCCTACGTTCTTTAAACGCATCGTATTTCGCTAACATCTTAAATAAATCAGTTAAATACTAAACAGAGCTAACATGCGTTCCGATTTAGTAATGTTTTGTCTGTGTGGGTAGACTTTACTGCCCAATACATTCACAGTGTAACTGAAATAAGGACGGGGCAGACTCTTCTACATCAGTCACTTTCCTCAATATTTTCTTAAAACTAAACCAACTGAAACAGATTGGTACCAAGCTGTATGATAAGATTGATGATTTAGACTTTCCATTTCTGAATACCAGCATTCCTGCATCGTGTACCTTGCATGGACCTTATCATCAAAAATTGAGAATGTCCGTCACAGACATCGTTTGGTATTTTCCAGAAGAGTTACAAAATAGTAATAAAAACTGAAAAAAAACATGGAACTAGGGTAACATGAACACAAGAAAGAATCAAGAGAACAAGACAAAGTCTTTTCCCTCAGAAGGATAAGTGTCATTTGTAACATCCGCTACGTATCACTCTATGTATATATTGTCATCACTGTATCAGTAACACCGAGTACCCAAGAACACGTATACATCACTGTATCAGTTACACCGAGTACCCAATAACACGTGTACATCACTGTATCAGTAACACCGAGTACCCAATAACACGTGTACCTGTCATCACTGTATCAGTAACACCGAGTACCCAATAACACGTGTACATCACTGTATCAGTAACACCGAGTACCCAATAACATGTGTACATCACTATATCAGTAACACCGAGTACCCAATAACAAGTGTACCTGTCATCACTGGGTCAGTAACACCGAGTACCCAATAACACGTGTACATCACTGTATCAGTAACACCGAGTACCCAATAACACGTGTACCCGTCATCACTGTATCAGTAACACCGAGTTCCCAATAACACGTGTACATCACTGTATCAGTAACACCGAGTACCCACTAACACGTGTACCTGTCATCACTGTATCAGTAACACCGAGTACCCAATAACACGTGTACATCACTGTATCAGTAACACCGAGTACCCAATAACACGTGTACATCACTGTATCAGTAACACCGAGTACCCAATAACACGTGTACATCACTGTATCAGTAACACCGAGTACCCAATAACACGTGTTCATCACTGTATCAGTAACACCGAGTACCCAATAACACGTGTTCATCACTGTATCAGTAACACCGAGTACCCAATAACACGTGTACATCACTGTAACAGTAACACCGAGTACCCAATAACACGTGTACCTGTCATCACTGTATCAGTAACACCGAGTACCCAATAACACGTGTACATCACTGTATCAGTAACACCGAGTACCCAATAACACGTGTACATCACTATATCAGTAACACCGAGTACCCAATAACACGTGTACCTGTCATCACTGTATCAGTAACACCGAGTACCCAATAACACGTGTACATCACTGTATCAGTAACACCGAGTACCCAATAACACGTGTACATCACTGTATCAGTAACACCGAGTACCCAATAACACGTGTACCTGTCATCACTGTATCAGTAACACCGAGTACCCAATAACACGTGTACATCACTGTATCAGTAACACCGAGTACCCAATAACACGTGTACATCACTGTATCAGTAACACCGAGTACCCAATAACACGTGTACATCACTGTATCAGTAACACCGAGTACCCAATAACACGTGTACCTGTCATCACTGTATCAGTAACACCGAGTACCCAATAACACGTGTACATCACTGTATCAGTAACACCGAGTACCCAATAACACGTGTACATCACTGTATCAGTAACACCGAGTACCCGATAACACGTGTACATCACTGTATCAGTAACACCGAGTACCCAATAACACGAGTACCTGTCATCACTGTATCAGTAACACCGAGTACCCAATAACACGTGTACATCACTGTATCAGTAACACCGAGTACCCGATAACACGTGTACATCACTGTATCAGTAACACCGAGTACCCAATAACACGAGTACCTGTCATCACTGTATCAGTAACACCGAGTACCCAATAACACGTGTACATCACTGTATCAGTAACACCGAGTACCCAATAACACGTGTACATCACTGTATCAGTAACACCGAGTACCCAATAACACGTGTACCTGTCATCACTGTATCAGTAACACCGAGTACCCAATAACACGTGTACATCACTGTATCAGTAACACCGAGTGCCCAATTAAGTTATTAGTTTTTAAGTAAAGAGGGCTGTTTATTGAGATTAAATTAACGAAGACATCATTCCTAAGGAAAACTGGTCTTCGGCTTCGAGAGGAAGTAATGTTCTGTTTGATGTTTGATCCTGATGTTTTCCGTTTACTAAGAAGAATTAGGGACAAGGAACCAATCTTTAATAGATGTCAGTGTAAGTAAACCTTAGATGGAAATAATGCTTCTTTTTAAAAGTTATCTATAACCAAACGAACGAGCGGTTGAAACCATAAACCATAAATAACGGTATGATGACTTTTTTCATCAAACTATTTATTTTTAGGCAATGGTTACACCTTCAAAGTACGCATATACTAGTTCTAAATATGTTCTGAAATGGTATATATTGTTTAAATACGGTATAGAACATAAACGGTTAAAAACACAAAAATATTAAAAACTTCTCTGTGTGAGCTGAGCGCTAATGTATTAATATAATTCCTTCTGTGAACTATTAATTAGAACAGGTCGGGACCCATGACAATCTATTCCGCTTTAAAACATTCTTAAAGAGTACATTTAACCACAATGTGTCCAGTTGGTGTATGGATAGGACCAATGTAACGTAAAAACTGACCGTAGGTCAACGCTCCAGTGAGTCAACCCCAAGATAGAACAGTCTAGGAACATCTCGAGCCACCCTGTACATCCATCTCCCAGTCAAGTTGTGGTCAATCGTAGGCCCTTGGATCCATCACTCACGATGACCGGATTTACTTTGGAAACCACCTCTTCTGTGATAAGTTTAGGAACCAAACTGATAGGTAGGGAGTGCTAACCTTATAATTAAATACATTACGAAGAATAGATGTGTTCCCATAGTACAATAACAATCAATGGGACGGCTTGGATGTGTTCCGGGTATTACAATAGTTATTGAATAGAAAGTATATGGATGTTTCCTCAGCAGTATTTCAACTTACGAGATAGAAAGAGGAAACATTTTCATTTTTCAAATGTATCATTGAAGTCAGTGGATAGAAGTATTTACAATAAGTTAGTGGGTTGCTAGTTTCTATAAATGTACCGGAGTTGTTGTTCCTTAAGGTCACATCAAAGGACCGAAAACATAATCTGTTCTATAACATGTTTCATTGTAAGATTGATATTCATAAGAAAGTCTCAAAGTCGTATATACAACCTCCCATCTCACTTGGCCCAGGTCAACATTTGAGATGCATGATACGAAATTTTAACCCATTACGCCGATTATATACATCCGGGTAAGGGACAGAGGTGAAAACAGGATCCTGTAGCACAACGTACATGTTCAATATGAATGATTTACATACTAATAGTCAATGTGTCGTCTCTACTTAATATATACATCAATTCAAAAACAGAAGCGTTTAACTGTGGTCTCCTATATACTGTTATGAAGGGTAGCGCAATGCACTATGGGAGAGATTTGGTGATTGTGTCTGTCGGAATCCAATAGAGATGTAAGTTTAGAGTATAAACATGTATCAGTTTTTAGATTGTCACATAGACTCGGTGTATGTTACTCAACCTGTACAATAAAACTACAACCGACACTGCAACCCGACAGCAAGTCTATTTAAATTTTAAATGAAATGCAATGGAATTGTTGTTCCGGAAAAGATTCTCAGCCATTCCTTTTCTGTGACTGTCTAATAAATCGTAATATAGCTGATATGTAGCTAATGCACCACCTTGATGGAGACCGACAAACATCTGGCTTTGTAATACTCTGTCATTAAAATCTACTTTATTACTTGTATTTGTTAAAATATAAGGAATTGCAAGAATTTGTCGAGTTCTCAGGAAACGGATGCAACTATGTACAAGTGACAGTCTCGTTTGTAATATAGTCAGAGTCTGGTTTGGAATGGACGTACTGTGTTACATCACGTGATAGGCCTGTTTGGAGTAAACATAGTGTTTAACCACACGTGATAGGCCTGTTTGGAGTAAACGTACTGTGTAACATCACGTGAGAGTCTGGTTTGGAATGGACGGACTGCGTTACATCACGTGATAGGCCTGTTTGGAGTAAACATAGTGTTTAACCACACGTGATAGGCCTGTTTGGAGTAAACGTACTGTGTAACATCACGTGAGAGTCTGGTTTGGAATGGACGGACTGCGTTACATCACGTGATAGGCTTGTTTGGAATAAACCTACCGTTTTACATCACGTGAGAGTCTGGTTTGGAATGGACGGACTGCGTTACATCACGTGATAGGCTTGTTTGGAATAATCCTACCGTTTTACATCACGTGAGAGTCTGGTTTGGAATAAACGCACTGTGTTACATCACGTGAGAGTCTGGTTTGGAATAAACCTACCGTTTTACATCACGTGAGAGTCTTGTTTGGAATAAACCTACCGTTTTACATTACGTAAGAGTGTGGTTTGGAATAAACGCACTGTGTTACATCACGTGAGAGTCTGGTTTGGAATAAACCTACCGTTTTACATCACGTGAGAGTCTTGTTTGGAATAAACCTACCGTTTTACATCACGTGAGAGTCTGGTTTGGAATAAACGCACTGTGTTACATCACGTGAGAGTCTGGTTTGGAATAGACATACTGTTTTACATCACGCGAGAATCTTGTTTGGAATAAACTTACTGTTTAACATCACATAAGAGTCTTGTTTGGAATAAACCTACCGTTTTACATCACGTGATTGCCTTGTTTGGAACAAACGCACTGTTTTACATCACGTAAGAGTTTTGCTTGAATAAACGTACTGTTTAACATAACGTGAGAGTCTGGTTTGGAATAGACGGACTGTGTTACATCACGTGATAGTCTGGTTTGGTTACTAGTCATATAATTGACATAATGAGTGTCGTCGATGATGGTCCTTCCGGAACACGTGATCTTAATATTGTTATTCATTCATAAAAAAACATAAGTATATATTAGGATTGACGTCTTCCCAACAGGTTAGATTATAAAGGGAAGGTATCAATGGAGCACCACCAACAGACATATTTATAGTACTATCACCCTGAAATATCATAGCCTTGGTAGGGTAGCAATTATACAATTGACTAACATATTCCCTCCTTAACACTTAGCGACAAACATGGAGCAGAGGTATGTGTATTCTTCCTATGTTCATACATTACACCCCCGTTATATCGAGTTTGCGTTTGGTTCACTATTTTGCTTATTTTCTCGGTATCAATCAAGCAATAATCGATTTAATGTCTTATTAGCAATGTGTCACCCTCGATAAATTTGTTGTTATAAGAGTTTTATTTTATCCAATCAAATCTGTTGTTATTGGGAAGATGGCAAGATAAATCATCTTGGCGCGATGTCCTTTAGAATGCGATCTATCTGGACATGGTACGACTAGTTAACTTAATCATGGCACGTGTGTTAGAACGGTCGCCGTAAATAGCACGGTAATAAGACGGATTTTTTTTACTTGAGGGATCGATTGGGGATCAATAACACTCCGCTCAGCAAACACGTGTCCATTTAATACGATCAGGATAATTTGTCCTCACTAGGAGAAACCATCCCTGATCAGACAATTGAGGACATCCGTATTTATCTAATTAACCCACATTACAGGGTCACATGCATTGTCATGCATGTCTGCTCTCTCCCACATCAAACTGTCGGGCCAGATGTGTGAATCACGTGACACCGCGATCGTTCCGAAATAGGTCCATATTAAGGAGCTAGAGAAATCAGATGTTTAATAAGAAGCTGTCATTCCAACAAATTGCATATTACCAATACAACTATAAAATGTACTGTTTATAACCACGATGGGCATATACCGTTATAAACAAAAACGAAGTCAATACCGACTTATCCACGGAATCCTAACTCAAACTCAAGATTGACGAATATAGGACAAAGTAAGAACAAAAGAAAGATATTATAGAGAAACCTGATACAAAACAGTACAGGAAAAAGACCAGCTGTTCCGGAAGAGTAAGCGTCATCTGCTTCGTTGACGACTTCCGCAATGTAAATCTAGTTCAATTCAAGAATATAACGTGTACGTTTCTCAAAGCGAATAGTTAACAACAACGGAACCGTTACCATACCAACCAACAATTAAACAGAGAATATTTCCCAATGAAACCGTGATGACGTTCAGGAAATTTCCATGATGGCGACCAGGATATTTAGCAGTACAAAAATAAAACTTGAGATTGTAATAGCAAAAATGATGAAATATTGATAAGGCATTAAAAAGAATGTATACATGAGTTCAACAGATATTTTCAACGAGTCCTGTCCGCTAAATAAATAAATTATCATGTAAGGGGGAGATCTCGACCCTACATTGTATGTAAACAATGTGACAATGAAAGTAGGGGAAATGCTATGTATGATGACAGGTGGTTGGACAGTTCTCCTGGCAGGAAAGCAAGTAAACAGCGGTCCTTCAGGCAAGTGTTATTGAACGCATTTAGAAAAAGTTAGGGTCGCGTTAGAAGAGTACGCAAAATGATTGGCAGAGCAAGACATCAGTCGTGGTATAGACCGCTGTTTGTTCCGTTTATATACAATGAAAACTAACTGTTTGAATAAGATCGGGTAACTAGTTATGAAACTTACATCAAAGTGTTTCCTTCAGATAGAATTGATGAGGACACAGAAAGTTGAATTGACAATATCGATATCAATTATATCGATCAGTGTATTGGTTTAGAGACGTCCGTGCAGTGTATACCTAATAAAGGACTCACTGTGAGAAATGAAATTTGAATGGGTATGGTAAGGTCAACAGGATGAAAAATACACATTGTTAGAAAGATATCCATTCAAGACGAATATGTGTAAATGAACGTTAACAAATACACAAAGGATATTAATGTTTCTTCATATTTTTTATAAAGGTTATACTAGCAACACACTGCTGGACATGGAGATCCAGACATCAGAAGGTGAAATTAAGATAATTCATCCATAATATATAGTTCCTAAGTAATCACTATAGGGTCGTACACCACAATCTGTTATTTTCCTGATCTCATACTACATGTACCTAGAACCATACCTCTGATGTATTATCTTGTCGTTAGGTATACACACAGACACATTGTTTCTGCTTAAAATGATAATTATTCATCGTCAATGTCAGGTTATCATTTTTTTTCTTAAACAACTTCAAATTTTATTGTTATTTATGCAATCATACTTACCATCATTCTACACTATAAGTTGCCTTATTCGTACCCGTTATCTATTCTTTAAGCGGTACAAGGGAGACAACTGTTGGATCCTCTAGACATCTTGTGATCGTGGTCATTGATGTTCTTTAACCGATTAAAGATAAACGTCATGTGTCTTATCAATGAAAAAAAAATACAAGTTGTACTTTTTTTAGAGAGGTACTGATTATTGTTAGTGAATATTTCGGGAAATTTATACAGCAAGTCAGTTTAACAATTGATCCAAGATTTATGTTTCACTAAATTATACAAGACTTCTCATATACGTAAGCTATGTATTTATTTATTTCTACGCTAGATATAACAGATATAAGATACATACTATATCGTGTATGAAATGTCTTATATAGCTGAACTCTCGTTCCTATGTGTGATATATCTTATATAGATTAAGTATGCGCAGTGGCCCTGAGAATTCAAAATGTTTTTTCTCTCCAGGTGTCGCTTCGTAATTTATACGATGGGTGAAAGAAACATGCTGCTTGACAATGTTGAGAAATGTATTGGGAGGACAAATCTATTCCTTATACACGGTAATTGTTCTTCAGAACGCAATTTTACCCATATAAAAAATTACGTCATTGTGTCGTTAGATAATCGTGATTTATCATAAGACAAATTAGAACACACCTCTTGACAGTGCTCCAGAAATAACAACTTGCCAAACCTGCTCCCTGTGTGAGATATCTTCTATAACAGGAGCCTTCATTTGATATAAGATATCTCATAGAGCACTTGATATGTTATATAATATATAGGATACAATATACAGAAAATCTTTTATGAAATCATGTATGTCATATATCTGTATGTATATAGCATGCACAAAATGCAGATATATCAGTACATGCTATATAAGGTATTTCATATATTGTGTAAAACTCTTATATATACATATAAGATATCAGATATAATATTTATATATCATACAGTTGATATAATATTACCTCATCGTATATATTGAACTCATTTTGTGTCATTAGAATCTATTTTTGCCTTTCTTACATGCTACGGCTCTGATGACGTTTTATGTGTTTACCGGCCGTTAAGATTGTAGTAATAATATCCTTACATGCTAACTTTTTCATGATTTTCAGCGCATTCGGTTATTGCGTCAAGAAATCTGTCCGAAAAGATATTTTTTCTCTGAATCACACGTCAATTCTGTGTTAATAGATATACTCGTCTTTCTTAAATTCACATTAAATCTATCCTAATAAATAGACATGTCTCTCTTAATTACACGTCAACTTTGTCTTAATCAATTTACTTGACACTGAATAACACACATTCTGTCTTAATAGATAAACTTATTGATCTGAATTACACATCAATTATGTCTTAATTGATTTGTAACACGTCACTATGAATTACACATCAAATATATCTTAATAGATATAAACTTGACTCTCCGAATTTCATAACAAATCTGTATGGAAAAACAAACTTGACTCTGAATTTCAAATGAATTCTGCTGTAAATAAATTTGCTTCTCTAAATTACATATCAACTAAGTCTTAATGAACTTGTCTCCGTGAATTACACATCTGTTATGTCTTAATACAAAACATGTCATTCTGGGATTACATATAAATTTTGTCTTAATAAACATACTTGTCTCTCTGAATTACACATTAGTTCTGTCTTACTGAATAAACTTGTTTCTCTGAAATTACATACCAATTACTCTCTATAGCGCGGTATACTGTAATTTTATTGAAGTTTTACAGATTGATAGATAAGGTGCTTAATCACAGACGCCGATTTAACAAACCAATGTACAGAAGCACGTACGTTTGGTGACGCCGGGATATGTCGGTTTACGATGCTGGAAATAAAAATAAAAAAATGTAATCTTACGTCTCCAGTTAGAGAACTAAGACGAGATCGTTTCATCAGCAGATCTGTCGGGAAAACTCGCCATAACTCGATATTAACTCTTCTGTTTCAGATCTAATTACCAGCGTGATGTAAGGATATCGACATGTTATGTAAACATGGAGTTTTATTATGTATTCAAATAAAAATCCCTCTTTGTCGATATCCAATAAAAGCACATGTGTGAATATTATAAAAATAAACCCGGCGTCTGGTCTTGTGCGGAATGGATCATATTTAGTAGTGAAAGAGGATGCAGAATTCTCTCATCTACCTCGTAACTAAAGATACAAACTTGATCATGATGTTTATCCGTTTTCCGTTTTGTTCTTTATTCTCGACTCTAATAGACTGTTTGCAAATATGTAAACACAGAAACGTATAATCGATGTTCAAATAAATGTTTATAGAATGTGACTTGAAACACTTGAGTGAAATCCGCAAAGGGCGTAAACAGTTATGACAGACACCGGCAACAAATGTGAATTTTGAGGATAAAAGAATACAAAGAGACAGAGCTCCCGTCCAGACGGTGATGATGGCTAACGATCTATAAAATGGACCCCGAAAACTTCACTTTTTGATAAACAAAACTTGACTGGGACTTTGTTGAATGCAGAGCCAATACCTACTCCGGATGGATCTGCATCTGACAAGAATTGTATCAGGAAGGAAACCAAATCACATTTCAAATATAGAGAGAATTTCCTCAGTGGAATATAGAGAGAATTATCCGAGTGAAATATAGAGAGAATTTTTCCAGTGAAATATAGATAATTTTCCCGGTGAAATATAGATAGAATTTCCCCAGTGACATATAGAAAAAAATTCCTCAATGAAATATAGAGAGAATTTCCTCAGAGAAATATAGAGAGAATTTTCCCTGAGAAATATAGACAGAATTTTTCAAGTGAAATATAGTATAGAGAGAATTTTCCCGGTGAAATATAGACAGAATTTCCCCGGTGAAATATAGAGAGAATTTTACCGGTGACATAGAGAGAATTTCCTCAGTGATATATAGAGAAAATTTCCTTAGAGAAATATAGAGAGAATTTCCTCAGTGAAATATAGAGAGAATTTCCCAAGTGAAATATAGTATAGAGAGAATTTTCCCGGTGAAATATAGACAGAATTTTCCGCGGTGAAATAGAGAGAATTTCCTGAGTGACACATAGAGAGAATTTCCTGAGTGACAAATAGAGAGAATTCCCCAGTGTAATTTAAACTTATGACATACACAACAATATTGGTCATTCTCGTGACATACAATTGTTATTACTGTAGACAATATTCTGTGTGTAACCAGAGATGGAGAAACGCGTGTCATTTCATTCGTCTGAGTTTAACTCTGGGATGGAATTGGTGAAAATTTCAATACTACGATCTGACCAGCTTCACGTAAAATTAAGCTGACATGTTCGGAATTATCTGAAAATGCGGACTATAAAAGTGTAGTAGGGATGTGTGATCGTCATTCGTTGTCAGTGTTTACATCAAAACGTTCATGCGTTATTTTATAGTACGTGTGAAGAGGAATTGGAAAATGGTTTTATCTTTAATTTTATTTCTTTAATGACAGTTTGATTCGCCGATGATTGGTTTGGCACATACATATACAAGGTTATGAAAATGGAGATAATTTTTATGCAAATTCCCAGGAGTTCCATGTTTTAATTTACAAGAATTCATTAAAACACTTAAACTGTGAACATGATATAAGTTAAAATTTTGGTTTCTCCATTAATTTCTCTCAAGCCACCGATTGGAGTAAGACAATAATAAACAGATTGTAACAATCCCAGTGTAATTACTGCTGTGTCTATATTTATTCTTTCCACATGCAGCGGTATGTAATCACACACATTGTAGTTGATGTTCAAAGATAAGTGGTCATTGAGCCATCATCAGAGGGCTGCGTCACAACGGCAGGCGAAAGATGGAGTCGAATTTTTATTATGACAATCAAAAAGCAGACTGATAGGACTAGGGAGACGTCGGTTATTACGACAATCATAAAGCAGACTGATAGGACTAGGGAGCCGTCGGTTATTACGACAATCATAAAGCAGTCTGATAAGGCAGATTCCTGCTATTTTCCTTAAATCTTGAAAATCCCCCAAAACTTACAGTCCCAGCACGTGTGTCCGTATTTACAATATACATTATCTTCGCATGATCCCTACTCATTACCGCTGGTTTTATTAATCCTTCCTTTAAATTTCTCGGCGACGCCATCTGTTGTAGAAGTTGTCTTCTCGTGGTACGGAGTAGACTTAGGTGAGTCACAGATGTATCCGATCGGTGGAAGGCAGTTAATTTTTTCATTAACTCTCTATAAAATTGTTTGTAAGTAATTTACGTGGATTTATCGCCCATGTTTCCATCATGGCCATACTTCAATATAACTGATAAAGCCATCGACCTTGACTTCTGTGTAACTGGTATTTTATCAGAATAACTCCTCTTTCTAGTCAGCTTTTATAAGAAAGTCGTCCAATAGTTTTTTCCCCTTTTTTCTGAAGTACTAGTACAGGGAAGTGTTTTCCATAATCGGATCTTACATGTGACTATCAGGGAGAGGAGGGTATGTCACGTGGTCTCCATACCCTCCCATACGCGGGACTTAGGCCGAAATTTTCTGTCTCTAAAATGATAATTTGATGTCAATATTCACGTGTATTATGTTGTTATTGGTATTTAAAATTTTATCGGCTATGCTCATTTTACAAACAGAACGGACGTGTTTGTAAAAGTGGTAGACACGCATCCAGCATAGATGTGGTGAATTAAAGAATAATTCTCGTAACGTACCCAGAAACCTTGAGTTCATTTCAAGACAAACCTGATTATTTACCTCACTTACCTTTTCAGATCTTATAGTTTGCTATTTTCAAGTCATTCCAGAGTGTTTTTCTGTCTAAGCTTCGACTTGGAAATTCGATTGCTCTGCCATTACCAGTTATACTAATAACAGCCTGGTACCGCCTGGTACTGTCCAGTACTACCTGAAACAGCCCGATACTGTTCAGTCGGGCGATTCCGGGCGGTGTCAAGCTGATTTTAGTATAAATGGAAAAGGCGACGTAATTGAATTTCCAAGTCGAAGTGGAGAGAGAAAAAATAAACTACACTGGAATGGCTTAAAATAGCAAACTATCGACATATCACGTGCTCTCCATACCCGTCCAGACGCAGGACCTTAGCCTTGACCGTTGGGAGAGGAAGACTTATCACGCCCAGAATGCGGGGTAGTATTTTAAGTCGGGAGGAAGATATCCCTTGATGAAACAGGATGCATCTGGGACATATTGCAGCGACTGAATTCGTTATACATATACTTGACGTGATGACAAATCCTAAAGAAATTATCTAATAATGGCTATCCTATGCGTTTTACAACAATAAGACCCCCTAAAACACATGGATCGTGTTTCTGAGAGGAACAACAGACCCCAGTAAAAAGTTGTGAACGAATGTGTCATTAATCAGTTATTTAATAGTTATTGTAATTATTACCAGCTGGACGAGTACACCCAAAGGGGCTGTTTACGTCTATATCAGAGGTTAAGTAGAAGTAAATGTTCAACATTAAGAAAACGTAATAGCTGACCAGTAAGTATGACGTGGAATCCGAAACATGTACGTGGTATAAAATACCACAGACAGCCGTGATCTAAGTTAGTCAAATGTTTGTATACTTGCTGAAATCACTTTGTATTCGCAGGTAATCGTTTAACAGCTGGAAAAACACATCTTGCATTCTTTGGCCCTCTCGTTCGTTGCTAACTAATCTGTTTAACAGTTTCTATAATAACCATGATGACACTTGTGTGAGGCGACTAAGGGTTAAGTGTGGTGCCTCGCGAAATGTTACAAGGGGTGTGGCACATCGCGAGAGGTGCGAGGTAGAGGCATGACCCCCGCGGGCGTGGCACAGCGCGAGGTGCTATAAGGGGAAAGGGGTGTGGCACACAACGCGAGGTGCTATAAGGGTTAAAAGGTGTGGCACATTGCGAGGCGATATAAAGGGTAAAGGGTTGTGGCACATTGCGAGATGCTATAAAGGTTGAAGGGTGTGGAACATTGCGAGGTGTTATAAGGGGTAAAGGTGTGTGGAACATTGTGGGTATTATAAGGGGTAAATGGGTGTGGCATATCGCGAGATGCTATAAGGGGTAAAGAAATGTGGCACACTGTGAGGTGCTGTAATGGGGTAAAGGGGTGTGGCACATTGCTTTAACGATATGTTACGCAAACTTGTAACCAACCGACCAATGTTTAAAGGGGTAAAGGGTCGCGAGAAGCTACAAGGTGTAAGGAGCCGTGGTACCTCACGAGATGCTACAATGGGGTATGAGGGTGTTTCGCTAGACTACATTACAGGTGTTAGGAAGCATGGTATCAGTTGACGCTACCAAAGGTTAGTGAGTAAGGCACCTTACGTGAACCTAGGTAGAAGGCCTCATGTGAGGTTGCAGAGGGTAACAAGAAATTGCGCCTCACGTGAAGCTCGACAAGTGGCGCCTCGAACGAAGTACATGTACAAAACTAGTGTATAATACAACACTAACGGATACATAAAAGGACGAATCTAGAAAATACAATCCATGTGAACTGTACTTACAAGAAGTCAGTAAATTAGGTGAAATATCAATATAGATATGTCAAGATATATCTTTGCCTTTCCCACTTATATAATCTAAACGTCTACATTATTCATATGGCCCCCGTTTAGACCCTCAGGCGTTGTGCTCTGGCGTCTTACTATTCAAGCTCTTTGAACACTACATGGAACACGAAGATAGACTGTTTCAAAACAGCAATTATAGTTGATGTAAATGAGGAAAACGGTGACGATTAAGAATGCAAAACATGGTGCGTTACTTTATTTATTTTGTCCGGGATGAGAGACTAGTTAAACACACACCATTTGACGTCTCCATGACTGGTTTTCCTCCCCAATTCCCGTCCCAACAAATGTCAACCTTCTCCCGCCCGACCCACACCATGGACAACTAAACCCTGTCATTCTCGTCCGCCCCGATCCACACCATGGACATCTGAACCATGTCATTCTCATCCGCCCGACCCTGTCATTCTCATCCGCCCCGACCCACACCATGAACCACTAAACCCTGTCATTCTCATCCGCCCCGACCCACACCATGGACAACTGAACCCTGTCACTCTCATCCGCCCCGACCCACACCATTAACCACTAAACCTTGTCACTCTCATCCGCCCCGACCCACACCATGAACCACTAAACCATGTCATTCTTATCCGCCCCGACCCACACCGTGGACAACGGAACCCTGTCATTCTCATCCGCCCCGACCCACACCATTAACCACTAAACCTTGTCATTTTCATCCGCCCCGACCCACACCATGGACAACTGAACCCTGTCATTTTCATCCGCCCCGACCCACACCATGGACAACTGAACCTTGTCATTTTCATCCGCCCCGACCCACACCATGGACCGCTAAACCTTGTCAGTCTCATCCGCCCCGACCCACACCATGGACGCTTAACCTTGTCACTCTCATCCGCCCCGACCCACACCATGGACAACTGAACCCTGTCATTCTCATCCGCCCCGACCCACACCATGGACCGCTAAACCTTGTCACTCTCATCCGCCCCGACCCACACCATGGACCGCTTAACCTTGTCACTCTCATCCGCCCCGACCCACACCATGGACAACTGAACCCTGTCATTCTCATCCGCCCCGACCCACACCATAAACCACTAAACCTTGTCACATGCCCCGACCCACACCATGGACAACTGAACCCTGTCATTCTCATCCGCCCCGACCCACACCATGGACAACTGAACCCTGTCATTCTCATCCGCCCCGACCCACACCATGAACCACTAAACCCTGTCATTCTCATCCGCCCCGACCCACACCATGGACAACTGAACCTTGTCATTCTCATCCGCCCCGACCCACACCATAGACCGTTAAACCTTGTCACTCTCATCCGCCCCGACCCACACCATGGACCGCTAAACCTTGTCACTCTCATCCGCCCCGACCCACACCATGGACCACTAAACCTTGTCACTCTCATCCGCCCCGACCCACACCGTGGACAACGGAACCCTGTCATTCTCATCCGCCCCGACCCACACCATGGACAACTGAACCCTGTCACTCTCATCCGCCCCGACCCACACCATGGACCGCCAAACCTTGTCACTCTCATCCGCCCCGACCCACACCATGGACAACTGAACCTTGTCATTCTCATCCGCCCCGACCCACACCATAGACCGTTAAACCTTGTCACTCTCATCCGCCCCGACCCACACCATGGAACGCTTAACCTTGTCACTCTCATCCGCCCCGACCCACACCATGGACAACTGAACCCTGTCATTCTCATCCGCCCCGACCCACACCATAGACCGCTAAACCTTGTCACTCTCATCCGCCCCGACCCACACCATGGACCGCTAAACCTTGTCACTCTCATCCGCCCCGACCCACACCATGGACAACTGAACCTTGTCATTCTCATCCGCCCCGATCCACACCATAGACCGGTAAACCTTGTCACTCTCATCCGCCCCGACCCACACCATGGACAACCTTGCTAAACCTTGTCACCATCTCATCCGCCCGCCCCGACCCACCCACACCATGGACCCACACCATGGACAACCGAACCCTGTCATTCTCATCCGCCCCGACCCACACCATAAACCACTAAACCTTGTCACTCTCATCCGCCCCGACCCACACCATGGAAAGCTGAACCCTGTCATTCTCATCCGCCCCGACCCACACCATGGACCGCTAAACCTTGTCACTCTCATCCGCCCCGACCCACACCATGGACCGCTAAACCTTGTCACTCTCACCGACCCACACCATGGACCACTAAACCTTGTCACTCTCATCCGCCCCGACCCACACCATGGACCTGAACCTTGTCATTCTCATCCGCACACCATAGACCCCACACCATGTCACTCTCAACCGACCCACACCTTGTCACTCTCATCCGCCCCGACCCACACCATGCACACGTGATTCCTCTCTGTGACTGGCGTTCAGCCCCGACCCACACCATGGACCGCTAAACCTTGTCACTCTCATCCGCCCCGACCCACACCATGGACCGCTTAACCTTGTCACTCTCATCCGACCCACACCGACCCACACCATCCGGACCCACACCATAAACCACTAAACCTTGTCACTCTCATCCGCCCCGACCCACACCATGGACAACTGAACCCTGTCATTCTCATCCGCCCCGACCCACACCATAGACCGCTAAACCTTGTCACTCTCATCCGCCCCGACCCACACCATGGACCGCTTAACCTTGTCACTCTCATCCGCCCCGACCCACACCATGGACCACTAAACCTTGTCACTCTCATCCGCCCCGACCCACACCATGGAAAGCTGAACCCTGTCATTCTCATCCGCCCCGACCCACACCATGGACCGCTAAACCTTGTCACTCTCATCCGCCCCGACCCACACCATGAACCACTAAACCCTGTCATTCTCATCCGCTCCGACCCACACCATGGAAAGCTGAACCCTGTCATTCTCATCCGCCTCGACCCACACAATGAATCACAGAAGCTTGTCATTTTCTTCCGCAGGACCCACACTATGGACCGCTGAACCCATATTCCCTTATGGACCAAGTCTCTCCTAATTCCTATTCTCAGTAAAGTAGATTGAAAACTGTCTAAAATAACATTGATATGCTATAGAGACATCAACAGACAGGTTATATGTGACAGAGTGGACATCAACAGCCAAGGTTATATGTTACAGAATGGACACCAACAGCCAAGGTTATATGTGACAGAGTGGACACCAACAGCCAAGGTTATATGTGACAGAGTGGACACCAACAGCCAAGGTTATATGTTACAGAGTGGACACCAACAGCCAAGGTTATATGTGACAGAGTGGACACCAACAGCCAAGGTTATATGTGACAGAGAGGACACCAACAGCCAGAGTTATATGTGACAGAGTGGACACCAACAGCCAAGGTTATATGTGACAGAGTGGATACCAACAGCCAAGGTTATATGTGACAGAGTGGACATCCAACAGCAAAGGTTATATGTGACAGAGTGGACACCAACAGCCAAGGTTAAATGTGACAGAGTGGACACCAACAGCCAAGGTTATATGTGACAGAGTGGACACCAACAGCCAAGGTTATATGTTACAGAGTGGACACCAACAGTCAGGGTTATATGTGACAGAGTGGACACCAACAGCCAAGGTTATATGTGACAGAGTGGACACCAACAGCCAAGGTTATATGTGACAGAGTGGACACCAACAGCCAAGGTTATATGTGACAGAGTGGACACCAACAGCCAAGGTTATATGTGACAGAGTGGACACTAACAGCCAAGGTTATATGTGACAGAGTGGACACCAACAGCCAAGGTTAAATGTGACAGATTGGACACCAACAGCCAAGGTTATATGTTACAGAGTGGACACCAACAGCCAAGGTTATATGTTACAGAGTGGACACCAACAGTCAGGGTTATATGTGACAGAGTGGACACCAACAGTCAGGGTTATATGTGACAGAGTGGACACCAACAGCCAAGGTTATATGTGACAGAGTGGACACCAACAGCCAAGGTTTTATGTGACAGAGTGGACACCAACAGCCAAGGTTATATGTGACAGAGTGGACACCAACAGCCAATGTTATATGTCACAGAGTGGACACCAACAGCCAAGGTTATATGTGACAGAGTGGACACCAACAGCCAAGGTTATATGTGACAGAGTGGACACCAACAACCAAGGTTATATGTGACAGAGTGGACACCAACAGCAAGGGTTATATGTGACAGAGTGGACAACAACAACCAAAGTTATATGTGACAAAGTGGATACCAACAGTCAAGGTTATATGTGACAGAGTGGACACCAACAGCCAAGGTTATATGTGACAGAGTGGACAACAACAGCCAGAGTTATATGTGACAGAGTGGACACCAACAGCCAAGGTTATATGTGACAGAGTGGACACCAACAGCCAGCGTTATATGTGACAGAGTGGACACCAACAGCCAAGGTTATATGTGACAGAGTGGACACCAACAGCCAAGGTTATATGTGACAGAGTGGACACCAACAGCCAGCGTTATATGTGACAGAGTGGACACCAACAGCCAAGGTTATATGTGACAGAATGGACACCAACAGCCAGCGTTATATGTGACAGAGTGGACACCAACAGCCAAGGTTATATGTGACAGAGTGGACACCAACAGCCAAGGTTATATGTGACGGAGTGGACACCAACAGCCAAGGTTATATGTGACAGAGTGGACACCAACAGCCAGCGTTATATGTGACAGAGTGGACACCAACAGCCAAGGTTATATGTGACAGAATAGACACCAACAGGATTAGCTATAAGACTAGGCAAGGACAACTCTTTCCTTAGCTGTTTAATCGGTATTTTGTTGGACGTTTCGAGATTCCGGATCGTTTCGTGGTTAAGCTTATAAAAGAGGACTCATGCATCCTTACTTATGAAAAGTTGACGTGTCTGTAATCCAATGATAAATATGACAAACAGAATCCCAGCTTACCTTCAGATCCATTACAGAGTAAGTGTTTAAATGTTAGGAAAACGATAAAACGAAAACAAACTGACACAACTGTCTCCTTCAGGAAACAAACAATGCAACAATATAGAATTTGGTTACCGCCTGTTGATAGTGTTATCTGGGCAATGGATACTGAGTACACTGTGTCCCTTTTATACGGAGTGACGTGCAGGTCGTGCGAATGTTTATATCCCAAAATATACAACAAGGAAGTGTTACAAACCAACCACGCCCACCAAATAGACCCTGACACAAATCCAAATGACAGTCGTACCCATCAAACAGTCGAATCATAAAGCGTGTCGAACAAATATGATACCTCTCCTGAACATTCGGTTAATGTTGTGTTCCGTTCGAGTGATGGTATCGTGGCTGTTTATCAGTATAATACCCCATACGGCCGCTGTATCTGACGTCTCCTCCCTGGTGTAGATCTGGACAGCATGAATGCCTCCCAACTTGGTGTCGAGACAAAGACGAGAGAGAGATTGAATGGCTACTTATCTGATCGAAACAGGACACAAATTGGTCTTGTATGTCATTTAAGTACCCCATCTTAAACCCCCTCCGGTGATATTTCACAAACATATATTTTTTTTCAGAGAAGTTAGGATTTGTTTATTTTATTCGGCGGCGAGAAAACAGCTATTTGATTATCGCACCGATATAACGGGTAATCCGCCTGTCTGGATTATCACACATCTTTCCTATATTGACAAGGAATGTGATATAATGTTGTAACGCCTATCTGCTAGGCTCGGCATGTTGTCTTAGATAAAATGTAGAAGTTTAGATCAAAATAGTTTAAGATTTCGACTTTAGCTCTGTTCTTGTGTCTATTTTACTCGTGCCGTGACTCTTAAGGGTCTCGACTCTAGCTCTGTCTTATTGTCTTTTTACTCGTCACGTGACCAGTTTAGGATCCCGACTCTAGCTCTCTTCTTGAAAAGACGAGTAAAATATACACAAGAAGAGAGCTAGAGTCGGGATGACTCTTAAGGATCTCGACTCTAGTTCTGTTCTCATGCCTTTAACTTGTCACGTGACTCTTTTATTATCTCGACTCTAGCTCTGATCTTGTGTCTATTTTACTCGTGTCGTGTTTAGTTTAGGATCCCGACGCTGGCTCTCTTCTCATGTCTTTAACTCGTCTCGTGACTAATGTAGGATCTTGACTAGCTCTGTTCTCGTATGTCTATTTTACTCGTCTTTCACACGACTAATATGTTGACAGAATTTGGTCTATAATCAGTTTATATGCTTGAATAAAATCCCGAAGATGTTGTTTGGGGCTGATGTTTTGTAAATGTGTATAATTAGATAATGTTATGAGGATGGGCGTATAGAACCGATTATTCCGTTGGTAAACATTGCAATGTTTCGTAAAAACCAAAACGGGTTTACTAGTTTCTATAAGAGTTTCCTGGGCATTTCATTTATTAAACATTCCATTAAAGCGTATCAGCTGAGGATGGTAAGTGGTACATGTGTCCATCCTGCCTTGTTAGAAAGCATCTCTATCACTTCATGCCATGTTTAAAACTCCGAGATGGATGAGGGTGTCCTTAATCATCAGTCATTAGTAGGTATTGGCCAATCATGGCTGACACGTGACCTCCAATTCCAGTAAGTCCCTAAATGATCTATCATCGTCGATAACACAGAACAGTAATTGTGACATGTTAATCTGGGCGTTCTGAAAGACAGGGTAGTAGATCCCAACAGACATGCATATGTAACATAATCTTACTCACCACGAAAGTCGTGTGTAGTTCACCGTCAGTTACACTCACAACAACGTGTGTAGTTTATCGTCAGTTACACTCACAACAACGTATGTAGTTAACCGTCAGTTACACTCACAACAACGTGTGTAGTTTATCGTCAGTTACACTCACAACAACGTGTGTAGTTTACCGTCAGTTACACTCACAACAACGTATGTAGTTTACCGTCAGTTACACTCACAACAACGTTAGTCGTGTGTAGTTTACCGTCAGTTACACTCACAACAACGTTAGTCGTGTGTAGTTTGTCGTCAGTTACACTCACAACAACGTAAGTCGTGTGTAGTTTACCGTCAGTTACACTCACAACAACGTTAGTCGTGTGTAGTTTGTCGTCAGTTACACTCACAACAACGTGTGTAGTTTACTGTCAGTTACACGTACAACAATGTGTGTAGTTTACCGTCAGTTACACTCACAACAATGTAAGGCGTATGTAGTTTACCGTCAGTTACACTCACAACAACGTTAGTCGTGTGTAGTTTACCGTCAGTTACACTCACAACAACGTTAGTCGTGTGTAGTTTGTCGTCAGTTACACTCACAACAACGTAAGTCGTGTGTAGTTTACCGTCAGTTACACGTACAACAACGTGTGTAGTTTACCGTCAGTTACACTCACAACAACGTTAGTCGTGTGTAGTTTGTCGTCAGTTACACGTACAACAACGTGTGTAGTTAACCGTCAGTTACACTCACAACAACGTGTGTAGTTTACCGTCAGTTACACTCACAACAACGTAAGTCGTGTGTAGTTTACCGTCAGTTACACTCACAACAACGTGTGTAGTTTACTGTCAGTTACACGTACAACAATGTGTGTAGTTTACCGTCAGTTACACTCACAACAATGTAAGGCGTATGTAGTTTACCGTCAGTTACACTCACAACAACGTTAGTCGTGTGTAGTTTACCGTCAGTTACACTCACAACAACGTTAGTCGTGTGTAGTTTACCGTCAGTTACACTCACAACAACGTTAGTCGTGTGTAGTTTACCGTCAGTTACACGTACAACAACGTGTGTAGTTAACCGTCAGTTACACTCACAACAACGTTAGTCGTGTGTAGTTTACCGTCAGTTACACTCACAACAACGTTAGTCGTGTGTAGTTTACCGTCAGTTACACTCACAACAACGTTAGTCGTGTGTAGTTTACCGTCAGTTACACGTACAACAACGTGTGTAGTTTACCGTCAGTTACACTCACAACAACGTGTGTAGTTTACCGTCAGTTACACTCACAACAACGTGTGTAGTTAACCGTCAGTTACACTCACAACAACGTAAGTCGTGTGTAGTTTACCGTCAGTTACACGTACAACAACGTGTGTAGTTTACCGTCAGTTACACTCACAACAACGTTAGTCGTGTGTAGTTTACCGTCAGTTACACGTACAACAACGTGTGTAATTAACCGTCAGTTACACTCACAACAACGTGTGTAGTTTACCGTCAGTTACACTCACAACAACGTAAGTCGTGTGTAGTTTACCGTCAGTTACACTCACAACAACGTGTGTAGTTTACTGTCAGTTACACGTACAACAATGTGTGTAGTTTACCGTCAGTTACACTCACAACAATGTAAGGCGTATGTAGTTTACCGTCAGTTACACTCACAACAACGTTAGTCGTGTGTAGTTTACCGTCAGTTACACTCACAACAACGTTAGTCGTGTGTAGTTTGTCGTCAGTTACACTCACAACAACGTAAGTCGTGTGTAGTTTACCGTCAGTTACACGTACAACAACGTGTGTAGTTTACCGTCAGTTACACTCACAACAACGTATGTAGTTAACAGTCAGTTACACTCACAACAACGTGTGTAGTTTACCGTCAGTTACACTCACAACAACGTTAGTCGTGTGTAGTTTGTCGTCAGTTACACTCACAACAACGTTAGTCGTGTGTAGTTTGTCGTCAGTTACACTCACAACAACGTAAGTCGTGTGTAGTTTACCGTCAGTTACACTCACAACAACGTTATTCGTGTGTAGCATGCCAGTTACAGTTTAAGTAAATTACAATAGCAACCTCGCGAGGCATGTGTGGTTTACCTTTAAAAAATAATGCAGTTTATTGCTCACAAGTATGCAAAGTATTGTGGCTGATGGGAGCAGGCGATGGTTTTTTTAAGCTATTGAAACGGTTGTTGTTTGATTGTCGCAGGCGATTCCATTTGGAAATTTATCTTCAGAAACTAATAAAGTAAATCTCCCAGAATACAGGAAGATATGGGTAAAATATTTATCAAAACTGTTTTCTTATACTTTCAATGAAAATAATATTTTCCAACACTTCAATTTCAAAGTTTGAAAATATTACCACATGATGTACGAACTATATACATGAATGTCAACAAGACCAATTATTAGAGAGCCACACAGACCTAATAATCTCTATGGAAACACGTGCTTAGTTGAATATCTTAACATACTTTTGAGTACATATGAGCATGTATTGGATCATGTTACAGAGATATTGTTGACTTTTCTTCATAATGTGGTGTAGTCACCAGAAGACAACAAACTGACAGTAAGATTCGCAAACATGTAAGGGAAGTATTTACTAATATGCTGACCTCCCTCATTCTTCAATACGTGCTTATTATAGAGATCAGAAGTCTTAACAAAAAGGTTATTAGTAAATAGTTTCCCTTAGCTGTTTTGTCACCCAAAATATGCGCCCGATAAAAAAATTGAAAACACAGAAAGATTCGATATGACTTCCGGATAACAAAGGATGTCCCCAATGTAATAGAAAATCAGAAGGATCTATACACTCCATGGTGTGTGTAGTTAACGTTATGTTTTATACTAAACAGGGAACGTTCTTCAAGAAATATGCATAAATCTGTTTGTGAAACCTTTACAAAATATCTTGATTCCGTCATGAAGATAAAAGAGCTTCTTTAGCATCGTAATTTGCTGCCGTCTCGCGACTCCTCTTGGTGATTTGACCTGCCTTGCCATACACTGTTCAGGATCGCCATAGTGACTGGTCCAAAGTCTCGCTGTGATATCGCGATAAGTATGGCGATAATGGAATAGATACACATCCAAAACAGATTCTCTCTGAAGAGCTGGTTGGCAACTTATGATTTTCGCATGATTTCTTTTCGATACGCAATATAATGTATCGTCTGCGAAATTGGCGCCATGTTGTGATGCCTTGACGATAAGATCAGGGGTCAAGGGAAGATCATTGACGTATCTCAAGGGACACGCGCATGTGTCAGACACCATAATGTTCACAAATTCAGAGATTAAAAAAGTTATCTTCTGGTAGAGTTATCTTATCCTTAGGCGCATAGGCGAAAGACTATCAGTAGCCCCTGCGTCCTGTAGAGTTTCAGTAGAGACCCCTAATTATATTCCAATCTCTGAGATTTCATATCTTATTGTTAACTCGTTTGGTGGTGTGACCAGCTGAGAATCATACCATTTCCCTCTGGCACTTCTTTCTGAATTATACTACCTTAATTAAACTCATCGCCTATACAAATCTAACAACTTAGGAGGGAGGTCAAGGTCGCCACGCCATCACCAGGGAATTTTCTGCGTTAAACCCTACAGACGACATATAATCCTTGGGGTCACTAACCTAGCTACCTTTGGTCTGTTCAGGGACATTACCTATGATCCAAGTAGATCATAGCTTCTTTGTACAGTTTTTTTTCAGACTTACTTCATAATAATTCGTAAGAACACGTGTCATGGGGTTCGGCGTTTCCCGCAGTTAGCTGGCGACACGTCCAAAATCTGCCTATTTATTTCACAACAGTGAGCTGTAGGTGTCCCACAGGGCGACTGAGGAGGTTTTTTTAATATATGATTACAGATCTTCCATACCAAAACGTGTGTACAAAAGACAAGTAAAGAGTACACTACACTCCTCATACAACTGTTTCGTCATTCTAGGACTCATCAGTGATGCTAATGCCCTAAATCGTGAAGTCAGGGTGGCGACCGGGGACAATAAAAATACATTCGAAATAAATGCCAAGAACCAGAGCGAGATATGCATTAACTCTAAAATTCAATAAACGTAATAATCATCATGATTAAATCTAGATGTAATTCTAAAGGTCACCAATACCAAAACGAATTCACAGCGGATTACAGAAATCATAGCAACCGGAATTCATGGCTAGCAATGCAAAAAGGAGTGCATAAGTAATGGCATACCACGAACAATTTGGGCATTAGTACAGGAAAGAAGTATACCAAGGACAATGTGGGCATTAGTACAGGAAGGAAGTATACTACGGACAATGTGGGCATTAGTACAGGAAGGAAGTATACCATTGACAATGTGGGCATTAGTACCGAAAGGAAGTATACCACGGACAATGTGGGCATTAGTACAGGAAGGAAGTATACCATTGACAATGTGGGCATTAGTACCGAAAGGAAGTATACCACGGACAGTGTGGGCATTAGTACGGGAAGGAAGTATACCAAGGACAATGTGGGCATTAGTACAGGAAGGAAGTATACCACGGACAGTGTGGGCATTAGTACGGGAAGGAATTATACCAAGGACAATGTGGGCATTAGTACAGGAAGGAAGTATACCACGGACAATGTGGGCATTAGTACCGAAAGGAAGTATACCACGGACAGTGTGGGCATTAGTACGGGAAAGAAGTATACCAAGGACAATGTGGGCATTAGTACAGGAAGGAAGTATACCACGGACAGTGTGGGCATTAGTACAGGAAGGAGTATACCATGGACAGTGTGGGCATTAGTACAGGAAGGAAGTATACCATTGACAATGTGGGCATTAGTGGGCATTAGTACAGGAAGGAAGTATACCACGGACAATGTGGGCATTAGTACAAGAAGGAAGTATACCAAGGACAATGTGGGCATTAGTACAGGAAGGAAGTATACCAAGGACAATGTGGGCATTAGTACAGGAAGGAAGTATACCACGGACAATGTGGGCATTAGTACAGGAAGGAAGTATACCACGGACAATGTGGGTATTAGTACAGGAAGGAAGTATAACACAGACAATGAGGGCATTAGTACAGGAAGGAGTATACCACGGACAATGTGGGCATTAGTACAGGAAGGAAGTATACCACGGACAATGTGGGCATTAGTACAGGAAGGAAGTATACCACGGACAATGTGGGTATTAGTACAGGAAGGAGTATACCACGGACAGTGTGGGCATTAGTACAGGAAGGAAGTATACCAAGGACAATGTGGGCATTAGTACAGGAAGGAAGTATACCACGGACAATGTGGGCATTAGTACAGGAAGGAAGTATACCACGGACAATGTGGGCATTAGTACAGGAAGGAAGTATACCAAGGACAATGTGGGCATTAGTACAGGAAGGAGTATACCAAGGACAACAGGAAGGAAGTATACCACAGACAATGTGGGCATTAGTACAGGAAGGAAGTATAACACAGACAATGTGGGCATTAGTACAGGAAGGAAGTATACCACGGACAATGAGGGCATTAGTACAGCAGGAAGTATACCACGGACAATGTGGGCATTAGTACAGGAGGGAATATGAATACGAGTTTATGCATTCATCTATTAATGATATATGTAATTTTGCTTTGAACAGAAGTCTTGTTCCCCTCTCATGGCCTCTCTGAACGTGAAGGTCATCTAGTGCAGTATAGACATAATCTCCGTTAGATTCCATCTCGGAAACGGCATATAAATATATATACAATATAAGCTGGAAATGTAATCTAACCTGCTATCAGATACCTAAGTAACCCTAATTAATGAAAACGACTGGCAAAAAATACGATAATGTAAAAAGGTGTTGGTATTTGTCGAGGTATCTGGTGCGAACAGGAGCTAATACCCTCGATATGTTATGTCAAATTTATCATACACTTGCACTTGTTTACAGTGTAGAAATAAAAAAAGTTCCACCGGAAGTGAACCGAAGGTTTAAAGAGAACGCCGGTTCTTAAATGGTACAGAGGGATCGCTCAATAGATGAAATAATGAAAATAACAATAATGAGTTTTGTTGTTATGTGGTTAGAGAACTAAATATTAATTTTCCTTTAGCATAAAATAGGATAAGTTGAGAAACAGAATTACATGTGTAGTGAGCATGACAAGGTCAAAGGTCACCGAGACTATCCCAGAAGTCCATTACAAAAGTCTTAGAAACCAACTCGTTTTTTTTCAAATTTGATATGAAATGTATCGTATCCGTTTTATAAACCTTCCCTTTACATCGTTGTTATCGAAGTCCGCTACCGACAGAGCCGTCTGTCATTGTCGTTTGTCATCATTGCCCACCAATGTGGATTTATTACACCCGTAGGACATCTTTATAACATCCCAGTGAATTAAGGTCACCCAGATTTTCTATAAAGTACTGTAATAGCCAAACACTGTCTTAAAAGTGCAATAACATTAATACCACATTTTAATGCTGCAGTGGTGACTTTGTGACTTTCGAGTTTAAAAATGTGTACACGTAATAAATCAAAGCTAAAACTCACAATCATTTTAATGTTTTTTCATTCAATGATTGAGAATACATTTCTTAAAAGCATGAAAAGAAATCACAATGTGAAAGAATCAAGCGATCACCCCTTACCGCAGGGGTAGCCGGGGCGAGTCCGGTTCAATTAGCTTTCCATGGCAGCGAGAAACCGTACAAGAAAATGCACTTCCTTTTAATAACACATACAGCCATCTTCTCACATGGACAGGCCGAGTCGTGACCCGGCGTAACAATCAGAAATAAAGCCTGCTCTATTTTATGACTGTGCCTTGGAATAGAGAATATTTCTTTCGCCGATATGAACCTTGTCCTTAGATACGGCGTTGTGCTTGGGCTGTATTAATCTGGCCGGCTGGATATTGACTTGGAAATTTTGACATCCGTCATAACCGGTGGCTGATAAGGAAGAAAACTGATTTGTAGAGAGTGAGAGTTAGGAAAGCTTGCTTCTATATTCTGTTGTTTGTGTCGCCCATCTTTACTATTGTTGAAACATACATTAAAAACACAGAGGCTAGAATTTGAACAATTAATTAAACGCCCCAAAATTGTGTGTGTTATGCTGTGGTTACATTATGTAAGCAAGTGAGATGGGATGGTGTGAAGCTGACGGTTCTGTGGGGAGATGCCTCCTTGATTCGATCTCGCTGATAACAGTATGATCAATGACCAAGGTCTAACGAGTTGTTCTATTTATTATGATTTAAGCGTCAAATTTGGATTTTCTCCATCACGGTCCGAGAAATTTCCATAGAATTCCTTCACATCATCGATACTATCGGCGCTCTGTCCTAGTCACTGGTCTTAAATGAAAGTTTCACTCTAGATTGACCGCCGTCTATCCAAATTCCTGTTGCCAATCACGACAAAGACTGTGGTGGATGTCGGATTAATTTTTTCTTTGCGTTATGTGTCTCTAACCATTTAAATAGAAGGAAGGGTCATGACCTGTGAGCACCAATTAAATTCTTTATCGTCCTGATGATTAGCGGTATCAGCGATACAACGAGGCGTACATACATCAAGGCTATTACAACGCATTAAAATGTTAGAAAATGCCAAGGCATTCTGAGCGATCGCCTCTTCCAAAACGATACGAGAGTGTCTCTATTTGTTCACGACAATAATCTTTTCTTCAACTGACTGACAACTCATTCCACAAATTCCACTCTTACCATTCCGTCCCCAGTCCCATTCCCCATTCCCCATCCCCCGTCCCCCGTCCCCCATCCCTCTTCCCCTATCCCCGACCGAACACACATATTCATACATGAACATTGTTATGTGAAAACGTAAAAGTACTCACTTGGATTGACCAAGCTTTCAATGGCTGGTATAGTTTATGAAGTAGCAGACACTTACCCTTCCGAAACACCTGGTCTTCTTCTCCATGCAACTATTTGTTTGACCATGATTTTTCCTACTTTCATCGATTTTGAGTTTAGATCATGATATTGTTAACATATGTATTACTTGCTTTAAACGGTACATCATTTACCAAACTCCTAGCTCTTCATATTGGTTTTATCTCAGCTCTCCAGAGACAATATCCTTCCCTAGTTTCAGTATTTCGTATACATATGGGAACTCATATAAAATATCTGTACTACTTAAAACCCGTTTTGACCGCAGTACAATATACAGTACCTCATCAGAGCCTCATTTGTAGTACGGAAAAATATACTGAAGCGTGGGCAGGGAATGCTAAAATGGAATGCCGGGTTTCAGTAACAATTAAGATAGAGAATTTTAGATAAACATCAAAATATGACTTGAAACCGGAAGTTGTATAATCAATATCGTGTAACCTTGTCAACACTCCTCGGGACGAAAGGCCAACATATTGGCACAAAGGACGCCAAGTAACACAGCGACAAAACGAAGAGACGAATACCTCTCAAAGTGGAAAAACTCTGACGAAAACGGCGCCAAAGCGTAGAATTAAAATACATTTAGTATCTCTTTTGCCTCGATTTGGTGTCATTTTGGTATGTTGTTGGGTTCTGTCTTTCCATTTTAGAGCGTTGGTGGGTTTTATCTTTTCACTTTGTCTCTTGCAGTCTTTCTGGCCTTTTTGTCATATCATTGTAACCATGTCTCTGTGCTCAGGTTATTTTGAAACTGATAGTTAGTGTCAGGCGATCTGAAATATTTTGGAGACACGTATTTCTACTATAGACACTTGATGTCCTGTTTATTCAACATGTGACTGCTTACTACGTATTTAGTCGAGATTATCGTGTAATCACGTGAGAGCACGTGTACTTCAACGCTACAATTTTTGTATCTCTGTAAAATCTACCGATCTCATCGCTGTTGTACAGCTGTTGGTATAGGTCGCCATTTGTGGTGACGGCGCGTGACATTGCAAGTCCATCCTTTTTTTCCATCTGACAGAGCTTCGTGTGATTGAACTCCAGATCTGATCACACGTGTAGAGATAGGATTTCTTTAAATGTCATTACATTTGCGCTTGATGAAACGATGTTCCTGGAACTAATTTCATGAGTACGGTACATGCCCGTGACGTCATGGAATGTGTTTTTGTAACGTGGTGCAACGTCGAAAGCAGTCGCATAACTTATCAATGGCAGATTTACATTATCGTGGATTTTCTTCTTTTATCAGATAACATCTTAATCAATTTCCAAGTTTACGTAAATAGACTATTAACAGATTAAACATCTCGATAGGTCAATCTAGTAACCGCTATAGATGTAGTCAAATGAAGTCCATGGACATTTTAATTATTTCGGTAAAGATTTCAGACTGTGTAATAAATTTCATTTTCTTCATATTGACATTAAGTGAGCTATAGAAATCTTAAATAAACACAACTACTGAAATATTACACAACAAACACGGGAGTCTTTGTTGATGTAGCTGAGAGCGACACAACAATTGATCACTGTTCCCTCACACACTTGGAGATACGGTGCTCGATCTTCTTTGAATCTTATCTTAGGAAGAAATAATTCATTTCAAATTTGAAAATTCAAAATGTATATATATCCTGAAAAATGACAAATGAGACAGAATTCTAGGAAGACGCATCAAATTGGCGTCACAGCGTGCAGTGACAGACATAATTAGTCTGCCAGACTGAAGACCTATTCCTTTATCTTAAACATCGTAGGTCCCCGACAGCTGTTTAACTGAATGAAGTCTCCACGGTTATATTGAAAGGTAAATTAATAAAATATTGATAGTTTTATTTATAGCGTAACTGGTTATTTGTTCTGATGTAGACTAATGTCTATATGTAGGTTGTGTACGCAGATGATGATGTATTTATGATATCTGGATAGCTACGTCGCACTACAGTGAGTTGACTACAATGGGCGTCAGATGTTTTGTAAATAAGACAGCCTGCTTAAACGATAAAGACAAACATCGATCCAATCTGTTTTATAAAACATACATTTTGTTTTGAAACAGGATGGGACCGTGTTACCAGATGTTCATCTGACCCGCGTGTCACCGGCCGTGGCGTCATTTCGTGCGAGAGCGATATGCAAATCGGTTCTGCGCATGTCAAATGAAGGAAGAACGTATCACATACACTAGTAATTTATCAATTATAAACTATCAACAAACGTTGGAAGAAATGGAGATTGTATTTTGAAAAAAACAAATCGACAATGAGAGTTAACCCGATTACATGGAGACTCCATTTCTACTGCAAATGCATTCCGTGCCTATGTGCAAGTTGACGGCAAACCGTTTATCATCACAAGGTCACGTGGTCATTCATGAAACCAGGTTTGTATAGGGGTTAATAAAATGATCATCTGTATATTGTAGTAAATACCAATAATGCCAACAACAAAGACAGTTTAGCACGCGCTGTACCAAGGAACATCATTAAAAATACAGCTAGAATTTCACTCGGCGACATTGAAAACGAGGTTGAAGCGTATGTACACTAACCTAGCTGATAATTTAAAAGTCAGACGATGCTTTGTCCTTGAAGATCTCATTTTCCCTGCAGAACCTGAATTTTAAAAACTAGAACACACTTCTCTCATACTTATCTTGACATTTTTACATACAGTAAAACGACATTGTCTTCCTTAACACCCAGTTCCTAGACAGCACGAGGACATTTCATTCCGGGATCGTTAAATTTCTGAAGCTCCAAACTAACGGCATTATCTATTCTCAGAGACAACTAAAGAGATGTAATTTGTCAGCTATCTAACTCCTTAACAATGGTCCTCAATAGAAAATGTTTTCTTCCATACCTTTCCGGTATCGTGTCCAGGTGGACTTACACGACCTGTAAATCTGTTTACTTTGCAGTATAGTCTGTGTGTGGTATGGATTTGGTGTGGATGTTATGCGCCATTCTACGACAGAGTCGTCTCCGGTTAATTTGGTACCGTTATAAGGTATTTTTGACTCCGGTGTGTGTACCGTTCCAAAGCAGTAATGCCTCTGGTGTGTATGTGTACCGTTCCAGGAAGTATTGACCCCGATGTATGTGTACCGCACCAAGGCAATACTGCCCCCGGTGTGTGTTTACAGTTCCAAGGTAGTATTGTCTCCGGTGTGTGTGTTCCTTCCCGCAGCCGTAACCGCTTTTTTTATTCCGTACTGCAGCAGTAACGTCTCCAGTCAGTGGGTTCCGTTCTCTGTGTGTGTGTCCTCGCCTGTAAGTGTGCTCTGTTCTAAGACAGTATCACTTCCAGTCAGTGTGTTCCGTTCTGAGTGTGTGTCCTCGCCTGTTAGTGTGCTCTGTTCCTAGACAGTATGACTTCCAGTCAGTGTTTTTCTTTTGTGTGTGTGTCCTCTCCTGTAAGTGTGCTCTGTTCTAAAACAGTATCACTTCCAGTCAGTGTGTTCCTTTCTGTATGTGTGTGTTTGTCCTCTCCTGTAAGTGTGCTCTGTTCTAAGACAGTATCACTTCCTGTCAGTGTGTTTTCTTTAGTGTCAGTGCCGTTTCCGGTCCTTGTTGAAACTCGTTGAGACCGATCAGAAGAAGGGAATTAATGACAGATAGTAGTAATAGATGATTCTATAAGACAAATAGTAATGTAATTATTAGTTATTTTCTAATTAATGAAGGGCATATGATGAACATCAAAATCCTTCACTGAACATTGACAGAATAAAAATAGTTTCTTCGTCAAGTGTTTTTTATACCTATACCATTATTGACAGGATTTTCTCCATCACTTATGGTCACTCTCTCACTGTGATAAAATTATACTTTATTTTTTTGGCAAACCTTTATTGCAAATCCATCATTTCACAGACAATAAACAGATTGTTCGCTGTTCACTACTAAATGTCGTAAAATTAAAATTACATCCAGTTTACCGAGATCAATAGATCGGATACATTTATCAACATGTCTCGACAGAAAATTAGAAATCTGGAAGCGCTAATTTGCCATGTATTGAAAGTATTAATGAGTAATGTATGATGTTCAGTGGAAACATGGTGCATTTTAGAAAGATTCAGTTTAAATATGTTTGAGAATCGAGCTAACAATGGCGGTTCCCATAGCACCCTTCACATTGAATTTCATCCATTAAACAGTGACCTCTGTAACCATTCTCTATACCCCAGGGGTTACTGTCACTTTCACTCTCTGCACCTATGGAACATGTCATGGCAAAACTGAAGGTTCCATGTGCGACACCTGGTGGACAAGACGTAAAGACTATATGTATCCTTTGATGTACATCAAACGAATCTCACATAACCTTTATTGTAATGGCTTTCAAGTTGGGTGTCGCTCGTTTGTAATCTTCAAAAGGAGCGTATCAGTCTGCGATTGGTCAGATGCTTTCTCCTGTTACCAATCAACTTATTTCACTTGCTCCTTCAATTTTGCTACGACATGTTCCAGGAGTGCAGACAGCGACAGTGACAGTAACCCATGGAGTATCAAGGATGCTCTGTGACCCGCCCATTTTGTATCAGTTATTGATATCATCTTCATTTGTGGTTTCATGTACATTCAGAATTACAGTACTTTGATTTTATATTACATCCTTGTAGAAAACAACTCTTATTTAACATTTCTGACTAGTTTGTGTACTCAACACGTCACAGGTGTTGCTATGGTAAACATCGACTCGGCCACTAAGTCAATACCCTGAACAGATGTTCTATACTGCCCAACCCACCACTTGTCAAAATAAAGGTGTTTTTTTAACGATGAAATGACTTTAAATGTTTTACGAAGAATACTTCGATGTACAGCTGTCATACCCCGCTATATCATGCGAAGACAGGAAAATTCTCTTTAACAAACTGTCTTCCTCCAGATATCGGGCCTATATAGCTTGATATTACCTACTGTAACCATGTACATTGTGCGTCGAGATATCCGGTCAACAGACAATAAGCTTTGTTTCTCGATATTTCCGGTCAACAAACGAAATATATTGTAGCGTAATAGTATCGACAATATATGTTGTACTTCGAGATGTCCAGTCGACAAACGGTATTTGTTATATCGCAAGATAAACATTGCATTACATGTCACACAAAGACAAAAAATTACATGATGGAAAGTGTGATCTTACGACATTCCAATCGTACACGTGATCTCCGCTAAGTAACATAATACCAGACGGTTTTCCAATATCTGCTTTCATCGTCAAGTCGCTGTCTCATATATAAAGTCAGGTTTCCTAAATTGTCCTGCAAACGTTTAAACAAACATTTGTGTCACCACGCTAAAATACGCACGGCCCATATAAACACGACAGCTTTCAAACACACGTCTATTCTACAATTATAAACAACGAAAAACATAACATGCGCACTCAACCACCGGAAGTGAATCTTTAACATGGCGGAAATGTTATAATAGGTCCCTGCTGTTTTGACAACTGGAGCTTGTTTTCAATAGACATATGAGTTAATTCAGGATAAATATCAAATGTCGTGACAATGGAGACGTTTCATAGCAATCTATCATATAATTCATTCTATTAGGCGACTCGGGGTTATTGATGACAATCAGTTTCACTATAAGATGTAATTTATTTCTGAAAGTTTTATTATTGATTAAATAACCCGGAACATAATTGTGAGATTTAGGTGAATCTGGAGTTTTCAATAAAAATACGTCGGAAAGCTGCTAAAGTATAAGGGTACAAACGATATTTCTTATCCATTGAACCTCAGTCAGATTGTAATTATTGTCATGCCATATTGACAATAAATACAAGCAACAGATGCTCAATGCTTACATTTACATTACGGATTATTATCCCTTTTTCCTAATTTCATATTGTTTTATTCGCTGTTTGTTTGACATACTGAAAAAAAACTTTTTGAAAATCACAGTAACCTGAATGATTAACATAGCGTTACAAAGCGTGTTATTGAGGCAACACGAAAAGCGTTGACGTAACGTCGGTCAACATGGCACCAAGATGACGTCATCTTATTATCTTACGAATACAATCCAGATTAACAATGAGGTAACGGGAGGCAATCATGAAAAATGTAAATATATTGAAATGATGTATTACAGAAAAAATTATACACAAGACACATCCAAGGATAGGTACCAAAATAGATGTGACATATAATTTGTTCACTCAACAACAGGAGAATAACAACGAAGCACGCACCTGTACAGAATGAAATTATCTGGCCCTAATAAGAATGTGTTCTACTTATGCTAGGGCCGAAAAAATCCATCTTCCTAGGTTAAATAAAATATATAAAATTGTATATATGATACCTTTGTATGTGATATTCTGTAACGATACTGTAAATGTAAATACTCATTAACTGTCACAACAAATGCAAAATATCGCTAACGATAATATTCTATAGTGGAAATAAATTTCTAGACAAAGGTATTTCCATATGTCAAGGTGAAACGATGGGTGTAATGACAGTATTCTGAATTCTGGTAAAACGGAGACATTCTGTATTATAGATTGAGGGACACATTCTGTATTCTATTCTTACGGAGACATTCTGTATTCTATTCTAATGGAGACATTCTGTATTCTATTCTAACGGAGACATTCTATACTCTAGATTGAGGGACACATTCTGTATTCTATTCTAACGGAGACATTATGTATTCTATTCTAACGGAGACATATTCTATTCTATTCTATCGGAGACATTATGTATTCTGTTCTAACGGAGACATTCTGTATTCTATTCTAACGGAGACATTCTGTATTCTATTCTAAAGGAGACATTCTGTATTCTGGATTAACGGTGACATTCTGTATTCTGGATTAACGGTGACATTCTGTATTCTAGATTAACGGTGATATTCTGTATTCTGGATTAACGGTGACATTATGTATTCTATTCTAACGGAGACATTCTGCATTCTATTCTAAGGGAGACATTCTGTATTCTGGATTAACGGTGACATTCTGTATTCTATTCTAACGGTGACATTCTGTATTCTATTCTAACGGAGACATTCTGCATTCTATTCTAAAGGAGACATTCTGTATTCTATTCTAAAGGAGACATTCTGTATTCTGGATTAACGGTGACATTCTGTATTCTAGATTAACGGAGACATTCTGTATTCTATTCTAACGGAGACATTCTGTATTCTATTCTAACGGAGACATTATGTATTCTATTCTAACGGAGACATTATGTATTTTATTCTGTAAAGGAGACATTATGTATTCTATTCTAACGCTGACATTCTGTATTCTGGATTAACGGTGACATTCTGTATTCTATTCTAACGGGGACATTCTGTATTCTATTCTAATGGAGACATTATGTATTCTATTCTAACGCTGACATTCTGTATTCTAGATTAACGGAGACATTCTGTATTCTGGATTAACGGTGACATTCTGTATTCTGGATTAACGGTGACATTCTGTATTCTAGATTAACGGTGATATTCTGTATTCTGGATTAACGGTGACATTATGTATTCTATTCTAACGGAGACATTTTGTATTCTATTCTAACGGTGACATTCTGTATTCTAGATTAACGGAGACATTATGTATTCTGTTCTAACGGGGACATTCTGTATTCTGGATTAACGGTGACATTCTGTATTCTATGTATTCTATCTAACGGAGACATTCTGACATTCTGTCTGTTCTGGATTAACGGAGACATTCTGTATTCTATTCTAACGGAGACATTCTGTATTCTATTCTAAAGGAGACATTATGTATTCTATTCTAACGGAGACATTCTGCATTCTATTCTAAGGGAGACATTCTGTATTCTGGATTAACGGAGACATTATGTATTCTATTCTAACGCTGACATTCTGTATTCTAGATTAACGGAGACATTATGTATTCTGTTCTAACGGGGACATTCTGTATTCTGGATTAACGGTGACATTCTGTATTCTATTCTAACGGAGACATTCTGTATTCTATTCTAAAGGAGACATTATGTATTCTATTCTAACGGAGACATTCTGTATTCTATTCTAAAGGAGACATTATGTATTCTATTCTAACGGAGACATTCTCTATTCTATTCTAACGGAGACATTCTATATTCTGTTCTAACGGAGACATTCTGTATTCTGGATTAACGGTGACATTCTGTATTCTATTCTAACGGAGACATTCTGTATTCTATTCTAAAGGAGACATTATGTATTCTATTCTAACGGAGACATTCTGCATTCTATTCTAACGGAGACATTCTGTATTCTGTTCTAACGGAGAATTCTGTATTCTGGATTAACGGAGACATTCTGTATTCTGGATTAACGGTGACATTCTGTATTCTATTCTAACGGAGACATTCTGTATTCTATTCTAACGGAGACATTCTGTATTCTGGATTAACGGAGACATTTTGTATTCTGTTCTAACGGAGACATTCTGTATTCTATTCTAAGGGAGACATTCTGTATTCTGGATTAACGGTGACATTCTGTATTCTAGATTAACGGAGACATTCTGTATTCTATTCTAACGGAGACATTTGGTATTTTATTCTAACGGAGACGTCCACTATTTCTAGTTTAACGGACACGTTCGGTATTCTGATTGTACCGAGTTCCACTCACTCCAAGGTCGATTCTCAGCTGGGTGTAACAAATGGCCATTTAGATACCGGCTCGTAATCTGCTGACATATTTAAAACGAGTTAGTTCAGATAATGTTTGATGTTAACAAGTAAAGATATCCATCGACTTTACACCTTACCGATATTGATGTTGTCTTTTCATTATCTTAACTTGTAATTTGAAGTTTGATGAAATAAATATTTTTTCGTTGAAAAGTGTTATCAGTGCAACTGATAAACGGAAAACATCTTTAGAGACGTCAAACAGTGTATAGAAATGTGTTGCTTTTTGTGTTTGGCGCAGTTTTCAATTATGTTTTTTACTTTCTCCTCTCATCCACCTCTTCCTTTACACGACGTCTTTAAATACAACCTGCCAGGTGCTCGTGCGTGGAGATGAAACGGCACCTAGTCCTGTCTATTTACATCTGCAGATTTTAATACGCTCTGAATCAAAGAAATTACAAAGCAGTTACCGAGGGAAATATCGTGTTGATAACTTGCTTTGAAGGAGAAATTGCTCCGAGATCTGAGGATGATTTCAACTGCATGCAACGATGTAATTAGCAGGAGCGTTAAGTCCGAAGCGAAGGGTTTCGTACACATACACCAAGGACATCTCGTATGTCCTTGTTGATTCTATGTCCATATAAGTAATTTTGATATGACGTCAAACTCATCTGACAACATTTAAAGTAACACAGAACGACCTGTACAAACCTGATCTTCTTTTTATCCACAGACAAAGAAAAAAATGACAATACTACTAACATAAAAAAAAACAACGAAAATAACAATATGTTAAAACAAACTTCATTCAAATTTAAATTCATATTCGACGAAACTCTGACAAAACATAAAGTGAGATTTCCATCGAGACTGCTAGAAAAGGGAGAGAAGGCCACATCGACTACAACCGCCATGTTAATATTGTCATGTCACGTTCCTAAATAAGAACAGTGTAAACAACAATGGAACCACTAGACATACGAACAATCATCCAACACATCTTACTTCATATAACACAAAGAAATAGGATATTACCAAATGAGATGGTATATAATAAAACTTCCCCATCTTGGTCACCAATCCGCCTCTCTAGAAACCACGTGCTGTGAGTTTGTCTGTTAAATGCTAACATCTTTCAAGAAAATCGTGATATTTAGTACTAAGTCTTGCATTAGGATCAACTGCGACATATAAACGCTATAGCAGAATGGGTTATGCCATTCAGAAATGGAAAGTTCACAATAGAAAAATAAAATTATCACTCTTATCATACAGCTTAGTTGGAAGGCGTCCTTGTTCTGTTCGATGTAGTGTAAAATAATTCAGTGTGGCTTGTACATAGTGTTTAGTGTTGTCTCTGTTACTCATTTGGAGAGCATGCTTGCATGCTTGCTTGCCTCGGTTGGTAAAGCAGTGGACTATCATACCGGAAACAATTAAATTATCACATTTGAGACCTTGGTTCGAATTCTTTTAGTGCACTCTGCAGGAAAGTCGTGGTAAGCGGAGCATTTCGTGGCATAAGCAGACTGCTTGTTGAAACCAGTAATTTCAACGCCTTGAAATTTTCTGGCAACGACAACTTGTGTGTGTGTGTGTGTGAAAACAAGTATCGATAAATGGCCAAAAGTTCGAACTCGCCATTACTGTTTGTTTAAACCGCCCCCTAGCGGTAGGTCATGAGAATGACGTCAGTGACGGGAGCACAGAGATTTTATATAAACCAAACTGGTCGAATATGTTGTGATTACTGGCTGTGTAATTTCCCTAGTTTGTGCCTGACTTACACGTGATATAAACATTCTATTTGGAAACACAATTAGCCAAATTTAAACATGACAAGAAGCCATAGATATGATAGAGCATTTCTTCTCTAGTGGTGTTAATGCCTTCAGTACACAACGCTCGATCTGTGAGCTCGAGCCTGGGGCGAGACACATCCTTCCCTTCTGTGCCAAAACAGATAATAAGAGAAATGTAAATCTTATGATAAAAGCCCATTATCTTTTCCTTATCGACCACATATCTTCTATCCTATCTCTAGAGCCATTTCTCACAACCATTCAATCCCAAAATGTTCAAAAATTAAAAAAAAATAAAGGACCGAGATCGAGAGTTATAACTTTTGTATGACTAGTTTTCGCTTCTTTATCATGAATCGATTGAGAACGGAGTTACGTCCCTTTATAACGAATTACAGATCATGTCTAACGTTAATTCATCAAAGGATACGTATTTTTTTCTACTTATTTATTCACGGTTGAAGAAATTTGAATCGATTAGATGGATCATGAATAAAGATGTTTCTATAAATGTTTAAATCTTCCATTCGGTGTTGTATCATTCTTCGTGGTAATCGTGATATAAAGAGGAGATAATCATGTTGTGTCATTACCAGGTCTGAAAGGTGTGTGGTGATGTGTGTCGGTGTATGTGTGGTGGTAGTGGTGTGTGTGTAAAATGTATATTGTTTTATATGAAAGGACAGACAAAATCAGTATTACTAGGTCGAGAAAAAGGATGAAGAGAGGCTGACAACAGACCTTGTAAAATAACGCACCACGTGTTGGTATACTGCCTTCATTTCTTGTGTAAATTTGTATTTTCAATCTGTTTGTGTCCTCTATGAACCTAAATTTTCTACAATTCTTTTAATTTACGAAATCTCCATATAAACTATACAACCATACAATGACTTTTAGTCGATTAGAATCTCGGGTCTCTAATTCACTAGGAAGCTGTCAATCAGCCATTCTGACAATTGACGAATACAGTTTAAGGCGCTGGCCTGTTTGACAAGCACAGCTATTCCTACTCATCTATCAAATAAAGTGGAAGGATAATATCCGCAGCACCACCGGGGTCGGGCAGGTTAAACTAATATCGGAACATACTTCGGTCTATCCATCTCCGGAATTCCTCGTTGACAGCCCACAAGTAATTGGAGCGATACTTGATGTACGGTCCTAATGGAAAACATCACTTTTTCACACATTTTGCGTTTGAATATATATACATATTTTATTTGTAGCTACTAGGGTGCATGATTGAATCGAAGCATCAATACAAAGCGGGTTGAATGGAAGACTCCAAAAAATAAATTCTGGAAAAAAATCTTGGTAAACGAATCTATGAGAAAATCTGGTTTCTAATCTAGCTTAATCAGATCAATTCATTACAGAACACCCGGGATATACAAACCATAAATAAGGTTGCCAAAACGTTTCAAATCATTTTGAATTATGGATTGTGATATACTTATAACGGATCTCTTTAATCACGTTTTCCTTTCATGTTTCATATACATTATAATTCTTCTGCCACATCATTTAAGCTGAAGTTGGCACCATGTTTACGTCTGTATCTCAAAGCCTGCCTGTTTCTGCTGTTCACGGCAATCGTTAAAACTAACAGTGCATATGACACGAACACCGATTAGATTTTAGTTCGATATTTCTGTGAGTTCATTTACAAATATGATTCCTTCTGTTTTCATAAATAGTTTTTCGAGGTTCTAATACCGACTGACGATCGTTACTGAGTAACGAGCCGTGAATCTTGGTTTAAACTTTCAAGAGAAGCAAGTAACGGCGAGTTCATCGTACTATTCATATTAACCATGTATATATATATATTGATATTTACTTCTGTGTTGAAATAAACTCTCATAAATTACTAGCTTTTCTATGCCTGAACAAATGCTGAACATTTCTTCTTCTGTTGAAGTATTGGTAACCTCAAATCACAGAAAAATCTTAACATTTCAGTTTTTAACTCGTAAAAATCTTAAAATAGAACAGATATGATAGCATTCTGTGTCGATTTCACTAACTTTTTACCATGATGGGCTTAAACCCAGGTCCTTGCACTTTCTTGAGAGAGTAAATCCAATAACATCTTACACACATGTGACTAAAGGTGCACGAGCATGTGCTCGTGGGCATGTCAATCAATCAAATGTCAAGATCGCAGGGATGAAATCGCCTGTTGAATTCGAGAATAATTACGTCACAGCTCACAATGAGTTGACTGAGAGAGACAGACTTCGTCATGGCTTTATTTCTCTCTGTTATTGTAAGAAAAGATTTGCTAACTTTTATCTTCTGTAGTTGCAATGATATATTTGAGGTGATATCATATGGACTTGGACTGGCAACATGGTGTAGTGGTGTAGTCAATGTTATCTACTGTGGTCATCATTACAGTCCACCCGTGATATAGTAATACAGATAAATGTCACCCGTCCATTTATATATATTTTTTTCGATGCCGTTCCGTGGAGCGTTCCCGACATTTACCTTCAAGTATGATCAAGTGCCCTAAAATAAAAGTTACAGATGAATATGTGTGATTTTTTTTTATATCTTGTGTGCGCCATTGTTGGGAGTATTATCGTCGAAAGAGGTCATGGTGACGGTGATTGTACTACGAGTGTGAGGTAATGGTGACGGTGATTGTACTACGAGTGTGAGGTAATGGTGACGGTGATTGTACTACGAGTGTGAGGTAATGGTGACGGTGATTGTACTACGAGTGTGACATACCGATATTGATCATTTTGCTTTGATTTGTTTTAGACCTGACAGTTTCTCAGCATCTTTATTATTTATCGTACCTAACCATTGATTTGCTGTATCAACAAAATGAAGGTTTTGAGGTTAACGAAACGCCACTGATACACTGAAGCAGATCAATCCTTCTCCATACACAACCTCTTCCAAATATCTTTCGTATCTCCTTAAAATCAATACGTCCTGTTTTGAGTAATCATTAATAGAGGGTCCGTGAAAACCCGTCCAACTGACCAATTACTGACCTTTGGAATCAAAGGCCTGAAAAAATCATTAGGAATCACCCATGCAGCAATGCGAACTCCAAAGTTAGATGTAGATTTCCAGGGCAGACCATCCGTCTCTGATTAGGTCCTGACTGAGCGTTATCTAACTGCATTAGCTAATCACCGTAACCAGAATCTATAGCGAGTGGTAATTTCGGTTCTTTTCTATCGTGTTAGACAGTTAAACATGACGACAGAGAAACACGACTGATTTGTTACCATCAAAGTGTCTAAACAAGACAAGGTAGCCGTTTTAAAACATTTACACTCTAACGTAAGAAATGTAGATTGTCGTTAATTCTGAAATAAACACGCGTAGCAAAGATCGTAAGGGGACGTAACTCTACATTGTGTTGTATTTTTCTTTCTTTCTTAAGATGATACAAGAGTAAGTATGTTTAATAAAATAGACGGTTAAGTTGAAGTTACAAATACTACGTTGTTTTATGTAATGTTTGCTAGTTTTCCAAGTGAAATATGTAACATAGGTTTTATTTCAAAGGGTTCTTATAGCGATAACAGCTACAATTTACTGTTCAGTGTGAACTGGTGGTATAAATCTCGCTGATTCCTGTAGGCGTCAAGTGAACTTTATTTTCAAATAAAAAAATGTAGGGCGAACGAATTTCGAACGAACGTGATCATAAACCTAATACACAAAACAGCTTTATACAAGTAGACCTTAATGCACAGTCTTGTACACTTACACAACATCATGCCTACAATTATCACTGTAGATTGCTTGGTGTATAAAGTATTCAACAAAGACGAGAGAAATGTTTTAACAATCAGATTTACGAATAAAATAAAACGACATTTAGAACACAACTATGTATGTTTACTTGTTTAATAAATGTTGACTTGACTTTTTTTTGCTCCACTTTTCCCTAAAATCCATCTACCTTGGTACAAACCGTACAGAATACGACACGATCTTTTCTTCACACAGATGTTAACAAACGCACGTGTCTCCGTCTTATCTCATCTCAAGAAATACGAACACATGAGTGACACTGTGTGGTAAACACGGTGAATGATAGATGTCCTACTGTTCGGACATAGGAACAAGGTGAAAATTAATTCACCAAAATAATATGTCATCTAAATAAACAAAACACCAGTTAGCCTTATATGGTATACATATAATATTGTTTTTGTAAACAAACTTTACATAAAAATAAATTAAACAAAAATGAATAAATAACACTCTGGATAAACGTAAGGAAAAAAATAACATTAAAAAGGATTTCATTTTTTAGAACTCTTTTATTTACGTGTTCACTGAAATATTGGCGGGATGTCCAGATATCAGACAGAGGCTGTTTCAAAAGCTACCAAACGATGATATCCATTTTGACTTTCGTGTGTACTTTTGATTGAGCAAAAAATTAAGAGTAAACATTGAAAATTGAAATCGTAAATATAATGATTAGATTTTATCGAAGGATAAAGGTCATTGTGGTACTGACATTTACAGGTCCGCGAAAAAAAGAGCAATCAAAATAAAGTTTAGTCTCTAATTGATGATGTTATATATAAATAGGATTTTAAATCTTAAAATCAAATCAGGTGTTGTTCTTTGAGAACCATCATCTTCAATGCCAATCGATACTCTCTACCTACTATACTGTACGGTGTTCGAATCTCTCTGTCGATGGGATGTCCATTGAAATTCTCGGCTGATGTTTTTTTTTTTTTTTTTAACTCCCTGCCAGTGGTGTAATGTTTTTCGAAACTCTCTACTGATTGGATGTCCTTTAAAATTCCGACTGATGCGATTGTCGTCGAAACCGTCGGCTGAAGGGATATCCTTCGAAATTCAAGGTTTATGGTAAAATCTGTAGGACATAATTATTAACATGTAATTTGACATCACTGGCTTTTCTTTCCTATATACACGTATCCCAATGGTGATGTACCGAAGTGTAGTGTAAACTGACTGAAGTGAAGAATCAGGACCACACTGCTACATTTGTAGTATTGTCTCAAAAGACTTTACATACTTTCGTATTCCTTATCATTCTAAACTGACTTTGGTGTTCCGCAGTTTCGTATTCCTTATCATTCTAAACTGACTTTGGTACTCCGCAGCTTCGTATTCCTTATCATTCTAACCAGACTTTGGTGCTCCGCAGTTTCGTATTCCTTATCATTCTAACCAGACTTTGGTACTCCGTAGTTTTGTATTCCTTATCATTCTAACCAGACTTTGGTAGTCCGTAGTTTCGTATTCCTTATCATTCTAACCAGACTTTGGTAGTCCGTAGTTTCGTATTCCTTATCATTCTAACCAGACTTTGGTAGTCCGTAGTTTCGTATTCCTTATCATTCTAACCAAACTTTGGTACTCCACAGTTTCGTATTCCTTATCATTCTAACCAGACTTTGGTACTCCGTAGTTTCGTATTCCTTATCATTCTAACCAGACTTTGGTAGTCCGTAGTTTCGTATTCCTTATCATTCTAACCAGACTTTGGTACTCCACAGTTTCGTATTCCTTATCATTCTAACCAGACTTTGGTACTCCGTAATTTCGTATTCCTTATCATTCTAAGCAGACTTTGGTACTCCGTAGTTTCGTATTCCTTGTCATTCTAAGCAGACTTTGGTACTCCGTAGTTTCGTATTCCTTATCATTCTAAGCAGACTTTGGTACTCCGTAGTTTCGTATTCCTTATCATTCTAAGCAGACTTTGGTACTCCGTAGTTTCGTATTCCTTATCATTCTAAGCAGACTTTGGTACTCCGTAGTTTCGTATTCCTTATCATTCTAAGCAGACTTTGGTACTCCGTAGTTTCGTATTCCTTATCATTCTAAGCAGACTTTGGTACTCCGTAGTTTCGTATTCCTTATCATTCTAAGCAGATTTTGGTACTCCGTAGTTTCGTTTTCCTTACTGATCTTCACGAACCTCCATAATTTCGTATTCTTCACTTGTCATAGCAAATCTTAATTCTCCATATTTTTTGTACTCTAACCAATCCTCAACGAAGTCAACAAATATTCAATCTGAGCAATCGGGCGTTCTTAGATTGTTTTAGCCTGCAAAACTAAAAACTCTGATAAATATATATATATATATTATCATTTCTCTCTTCTGTTACTCGGAATACCGTTTAGGTATTATGAATTTCATCGAAGATTTTACGTCTGAAAATATCACGTGGGGTGTGTCCGGGGGGCGTGGTCCGTCATTATGACGTAGCATCATTAAACCTCATTTCTGTATAAATTGCACATTTGCGTCATTCCTCACAGACAATGACCCAAAATTAAGCTAATTTGAGGAAACTGTACAAAATCGAAACATCATACGAAATCAAATTTGAATTTTGTATTCGCTGTCCTTAATGAAATGCTGATAACTGAAAATCGATTAATTCACTTTCTGTTTATTTCATTTAAACCTCCAAGCAAAATCTGGATGATGATGAATACTCTAGATTTGGATGAGGAAAACTCGCTGTAATTCAGTTTGGTGCATGGGAATTTAATCACCATATGAAACACGTGATATATGTAGGGATTACCCGACAATATCAGTCGTGAGGGAACCTGCCTCTGGGTCTTCATGATCAGCTAACATATCTGGGGATGTGGTTAGGTGTTCTTAGCTACGACTGAGATCATGCATCATAGTTTAGGTCGAGTGGTATAAAGTTTAGATCTGTCGTTGCTATTTAGATGAAGTATATCACTTATACATACAAGGTGTATTAAAATCACAGTCTACCATAGTAATAGGGTCCTGTAGGTATAAATCACAGTCTACCTTAGTAATAGGCCCATGTAGGTATAAAACACAGTCTACCATAGTGTTAGGGTCCTGTAGGTATAAATCACAGTCTACCATAGTAACAGAGCCTGAAGGTTTAAATCAATATGTACATTAGTATTAGGGCCATACAGTTTTAAATTTTAGATCTTTAAATTTCGATCTATTATTGTAATAGAACTCTGTAAGGAAAATGTAAAGATTGTACTTGCTTTCCTCCAGACACGATCGTTCAGGCGACTAAATTTGTTGATTTTTCGTTTCTTTCTCCATTCTGAACCACTAAAGACCCCCCTAACACCGTCTCACGTTTGACATTAAGTTCACCTCGTTGAGGAATGATTTGGGTTTTGTCCATAGATCGAGACACACCCGTCTTTAATAACGGTAGATGATACCTAACGCTTACAATCGTTGTTCTAAAATGTTGACTTCTGTTCGCACAATAACAAGGATGCTTACAAACACGCATTCAACACATAGTCGTATGGCATTTTGGAGACTAAAACTGTTGTTAGGACGTTTAACAATATGACACCAAATTCTTATTTGTATCAGTAAAGTCGATATAACATCATAAGTGAAAAGATTACGTCGAAATCTGATAACTGCTATGACTTCAAGAAGGGTTTGTGCATACATCACACTTAGACCTACACCAGGGACGAGAAGAGTACGGATCAAGTTTACTTTTGTAGACCATGCTAATAGTAATGAGTAATTTTAATAGCTAAGTACGTCTGTAAAGTGATCATTAAACGATATTTCTTGGAGACGCGTTCACAGTTGAATTCCAGAACCACTTACATTGTACACGTATTAAATGACCAGTCCCTAATTATTGATGATTCACATAAAAAAAGCAATAGGTCATTCTCTCGGACGATTTAACACGAAAATTGCCAGCATAGCGGTCAGTAATGAGGTTGTGTGTACGGGTATCTTGAACTCCTCGGACTCGTACAATGAGACTAAAGGCAGGGATAGACAAAAGGAATCTCTCGGGCCAAAGCACGTCTAAACGATAATGGAACTCTCACAATAATCAGTGAACGTACTGTTTACAGGGCAGTATTGTTGTGTTGGTTTGTTAAATTATTTGGTTGATTATCATCCATTGAACAACCAGTGTCATTCTAAGTCAGAGTCATAAGCTTGTGACTTTCTCTCCAACCATCATGCCGGATGCTTATCGTATGCTTTCCAGTAAAAATGAGATTAAACGTTCTTCCAAAGGCACAACCACGGCACTACAGGGCTTCCATATAAACCGCCACGATCAGGAACCGAACAGTTTTCTTAAAGGTAAACCTTAATGGTTTGACAAGTCCTGTTAAATTAATTGTCATAAGAAATAAAAAAAAAGAAATAAAATAGTCTGCAAATCTGACTAAATCTCGGTTAATATTTTGTGTTGCTATTATGTAAAATTAAGAACGTGAGAATCAATGATGTTGAAGATGTCGACAGGTTACCGGTAAGTATGACGCGTAAGCTCAGACTGTCAACCGACGAATGCAAGGGGCTCAGAACACATTTTTTTTGCCCGCGTTTCCACGGATGATGGGGTCGCCACGACATCACTTTCGGCTCCCACACCTATTTCTGACTGCATCACTTAATTCCCCCTTGGGTCAGTCATGCTGCAATCACACGACACCGAAGTTGTTCTGATTTGAATTTTTACAGAAATGATGATGGGCCTGATTTTATCAAAGATTCCCTTGCCTGCTTCTATACTGACGTAGTTGAATCAGAAGATATCGTAGTTTTAATTTCGCATGAAAAGAGCAATGTACTTTAAGTTATTGGTCAATTACAGTGTAAATACATATGTAAAGAGTAGTCAGGATATATCAGAAATCAACCAACATTTAATTACTCAAAAATATTTCATAATTAGTAAAAACATCTGATCCAGTCAGTCAGATCTCCGACGCAATTACAATATCTCCCAAAATGCATTGCGGTGCCCTACATAACACCTCTTTGAAAGGTCCTCTCCATTTCAAGATTTTTGAGACACGTTTCATTATGTGAAAAACCCTTTCTTTAATACTTTTTATCTTTTAGTCTTCAACTTAATCATTGATGCAGTTTACCTGGTAAACACGGATAGATTTACTTCCAGCTAATCAAGATGTTTGATATTTTTGTTTCCACGTGGTGTGGTGTTTACAAGCGTATATCACCATGACGAATGTTTTTTCCCCATTTATTCTTAGATCAATGCTTAACATGGATTCCAGAGCATGAAAGACAATTTTACCTCTCGATAGTTCACCTCTACGATCTAGATTATGCTTTCACTTGACGATTACATGAAGTTGGCACTGATGCACATCACATGGGTGTCATTTTGATAGGATTAACTAACACATTTATAGTTACACATAGGTGTATTGTCGGTTTAAGGAAGCCAACCCTGGAAGAAACTGGCATGGTTATTCAAATTCCCTACACAATTAGTCCATTATAGACAACACACTCAGTCAATCTCCTAAACATTTAGTCAAATCTCCCACACGCTCAGTCAAATATCCTACTCACTCAGTCATATCTCCTACGCACTCAGTCATAACTCCTACACACTCATTCAAATATCCTACTCACTCAGTCCTATCTCCTACTCACTCAGTCAAATCTCCTACACACTCAGTCCTATCTCCTACACACTCAGTCAAATATCCTACACACTCAGACAAATATCCTACTCACTCAGTCATATCTCCTACACACTCAGTCAAATATCCTACTCACTCAGTCCTATCTCCTACACACTCAGTCATATCTCCTACTCACTCAGTCATATCTCCTACACACTCAGTCAAATATCCTACTCACTCAGTCCTATCTCCTACTCACTCAGTCCTATCTCCTAGACACTCAGTCCTATCTCCTACTCACTCAGTCATATCTCCTACACACTCAGTCAAATATCCTACTCACTCAGTCCGATCTCCTACACACTCAGTCAAATATCCTACTCACTCAGTCCGATCTCCTACACACTCAGTCAAATATCCTACTCACTCAGTCCTATCTCCTAGACACTCAGTCAAATATCCTACTCAATCAGTCAAATATCCTACTCACTCAGTCCTATCTACTACACACTCAGTCTAATCCCCTACACGGACAGTCAAATCTCCCACACACTCAGTCTAATCCCCTACACGTACAGTCAAATCTTATAAACATTCAGTCAAATCTCCTACACGTGCTATCAAATCTCCTACACACTTAGTCAAATCCCCTACACGTACAGTCAAATCTCCTACACAATCAGTCAAATCTCCTACACAATCAGTCAAATCTTCAACACAATCAGTCAAATCTTCAACACAATCAGTCAAATCTTCAACACAATCAGTCAAATCTTCTACACAATCAGTCAAATCTTCTACACAATCAGTCAAATCTTCTACACACTCAGTCAAATCTTCAACACAATCAGTCAAATCTTCAACACAATCAGTCAAATCTTCTACACACTCAGTCAAATCTTCTACACAATCAGTCAAATCTTCTACACAATCAGTCAAATCTTCTACACAATCAGTCAAATCTTCTACACACTCAGTCAAATCTTCTACACACTCAGTCAAATCTTCAACACAATCAGTCAAATCTTCTACACACTCAGTCAAATCTTCTACACACTCAGTCAAATCTTCTACACACTCAGTCAAATCTTCTACACACTCAGTCAAATCTTCTACACACTCAGTCAAATCTTCAACACAATCAGTCAAATCTTCTACACACTCAGTCAAATCTTCTACACACTCAGTCAAATCTTCTACACACTCAGTCAAATCTTCTACACACTCAGTCAAATCTTCTACACACTCAGTCAAATCTTCTACACAATCAGTCAAATCTTCTACACAATCAGTCAAATCTTCTACACAATCAGTCAAATCTTCTACACACTCAGTCAAATCTTCTACACACTCAGTCAAATCTTCAACACAATCAGTCAAATCTTCTACACACTCAGTCAAATCTTCTACACACTCAGTCAAATCTTCTACACAATCAGTCAAATCTTCAACACAATCAGTCAAATCTTCAACACAATCAGTCAAATCTTCAACACAATCAGTCAAATCTTCTACACACTCAGTCAAATCTTCAACACAATCAGTCAAATCTTCAACACAATCAGTCAAATCTTCAACACAATCAGTCAAATCTTCTACACAATCAGTCAAATCTTCTACACAATCAGTCAAATCTTCTACACACTCAGTCAAATCTTCAACACAATCAGTCAAATCTTCTACACACTCAGTCAAATCTTCTACACACTCAGTCAAATCTTCAACACAATCAGTCAAATCTTCTACACACTCAGTCAAATCTTCTACACACTCAGTCAAATCTTCTACACAATCAGTCAAATCTTCAACACAATCAGTCAAATCTTCAACACAATCAGTCAAATCTTCTACACAATCAGTCAAATCTTCTACACAATCAGTCAAATCTTCTACACACTCAGTCAAATCTTCAACACAATCAGTCAAATCTTCTACACACTCAGTCAAATCTTCAACACAATCAGTCAAATCTTCAACACAATCAGTCAAATCTTCAACACAATCAGTCAAATCTTCAACACAATCAGTCAAATCTTCTACACACTCAGTCAAATCTTCAACACAATCAGTCAAATCTTCTACACACTCAGTCAAATCTTCAATACAATCAGTCAAATCTTCTACACACTCAGTCAAATCTTCAACACAATCAGTCAAATCTTCAACACAATCAGTCAAATCTTCAACACAATCAGTCAAATCTTCTACACAATCAGTCAAATCTTCAACACAATCAGTCAAATCTTCTACACAATCAGTCAAATCTTCAACACAATCAGTCAAATCTTCAACACAATCAGTCAAATCTTCAACACAATCAGTCAAATCTTCTACACAATCAGTCAAATCTTCTACACAATCAGTCAAATCTTCTACACACTCAGTCAAATCTTCTACACAATCAGTCAAATCTTCTACACACTCAGTCAAATCTTCAACACAATCAGTCAAATCTTCAACACAATCAGTCAAATCTTCAACACAATCAGTCAAATCTTCTACACAATAAGTCAAATCTTCAACACAATCAGTCAAATCTTCTACACAATCAGTCAAATCTTCTACACAATCAGTCAAATCTTCTACACACTCAGTCAAATCTTCAACACAATCAGTCAAATCTTCTACACACTCAGTCAAATCTTCTACACAATCAGTCAAATCTTCTACACAATCAGTCAAATCTTCTACACAATCAGTCAAATCTTCTACACAATCAGTCAAATCTTCTACACAATCAGTCAAATCTTCAACACAATCAGTCAAATCTTCTACACAATCAGTCAAATCTTCTACACACTCAGTCAAATCTTCTACACAATCAGTCAAATCTTCTACACACTCAGTCAAATCTTCTACACAATCAGTCAAATCTTCTACACAATCAGTCAAATCTTCTACACGTACAGTCAAATCTTCTACACAATCAGTCAAATCTTCTACACAATCAGTCAAATCTTCTACACAATCAGTCAAATCTTCTACACGTACAGTCAAATCTTCTACACAATCAGTCAAATCTTCTACACAATCAGTCAAATCTTCTACACACTCAGTCAAATCTTCTACACGTACAGTCAAATCTTCTACACAATCAGTCAAATCTTCTACACAATCAGTCAAATCTTCAACACAATCAGTCAAATCTTCAACACAATCAGTCAAATCTTCTACACAATCAGTCAAATCTTCTACACAATCAGTCAAATCTTCAACACAATCAGTCAAATCTTCAACACAATCAGTCAAATCTTCTACACACTCAGTCAAATCTTCAACACAATCAGTCAAATCTTCTACACAATCAGTCAAATCTTCAACACAATCAGTCAAATCTTCTACACAATCAGTGAAATCTTCTACACAATCAGTCAAATCTTCAACACAATCAGTCAAATCTTCTACACACTCAGTCAAATCTTCTACACACTCAGTCAAATCTTCAACACAATCAGTCAAATCTTCTACACAATCAGTCAAATCTTCAACACAATCAGTCAAATCTTCTACACAATCAGTCAAATCTTCTACACACTCAGTCAAATCTTCTACACAATCAGTCAAATCTTCTACACAATCAGTCAAATCTTCTACACACTCAGTCAAATCTTCTACACAATCAGTCAAATCTTCTACACAATCAGTCAAATCTTCTACACGTACAGTCAAATCTTCTACACAATCAGTCAAATCTTCTACACAATCAGTCAAATCTTCTACACAATCAGTCAAATCTTCTACACGTACAGTCAAATCTTCTACACAATCAGTCAAATCTTCTACACAATCAGTCAAATCTTCTACACACTCAGTCAAATCTTCTACACGTACAGTCAAATCTTCTACACAATCAGTCAAATCTTCTACACAATCAGTCAAATCTTCAACACAATCAGTCAAATCTTCAACACAATCAGTCAAATCTTCAACACAATCAGTCAAATCTTCTACACAATCAGTCAAATCTTCAACACAATCAGTCAAATCTTCAACACAATCAGTCAAATCTTCAACACAATCAGTCAAATCTTCTACACAATCAGTCAAATCTTCAACACAATCAGTCAAATCTTCTACACAATCAGTCAAATCTTCAACACAATCAGTCAAATCTTCAACACAATCAGTCAAATCTTCTACACAATCAGTCAAATCTTCAACACAATCAGTCAAATCTTCAACACAATCAGTCAAATCTTCTACACAATCAGTCAAATCTTCTACACAATCAGTCAAATCTTCAACACAATCAGTCAAATCTTCAACACAATCAGTCAAATCTTCAACACAATCAGTCAAATCTTCTACACACTCAGTCAAATCTTCAACACAATCAGTCAAATCTTCTACACAATCAGTCAAATCTTCAACACAATCAGTCAAATCTTCTACACAATCAGTGAAATCTTCTACACAATCAGTCAAATCTTCAACACAATCAGTCAAATCTTCTACACAATCAGTCAAATCTTCTACACAATCAGTCAAATCTTCAACACAATCAGTCAAATCTTCAACACAATCAGTCAAATCTTCAACACAATCAGTCAAATCTTCTACACAATCAGTCAAATCTTCTACACAATCAGTCAAATCTTCTACACACTCAGTCAAATCTTCAACACAATCAGTCAAATCTTCTACACAATCAGTCAAATCTTCAACACAATCAGTCAAATCTTCTACACAATCAGTCAAATCTTCTACACACTCAGTCAAATATTCAACACTATTATCCAAATCTTTTACATAGTTAGTCAAATATTCAACACAATAAGTCAAATTTTCTATACCATTAACCAAATCTTCTACACAATTAGCCAAATCTTTTACACAATTAGCCAAAACGTTTACACGGGTAGAAAAATCTAATAAACAATTTTCTAGATAAATCAACGCCCTAACACAATTAGTCAGGTAACAGAGGACGGTAAATTGGAGTGACTTTGTTGGAATATACGAGAATACACCCGTCACCTCTGTACCAGGTAACTGAGGAGCAAATTTGAGTGACTTTGCTGGAATATACGAGAATACACCCGTCACCTCTGTACTGACCCAGCAATCATCGCCCTAGATCTCATCAATCCACTGTCTCCTCATCTAAGACCTCGGAAAGTTAAATGTCACCGGCGTCAACACATTAGCTTGGTCTCGCACATTAAACTTGCCCAAAGTGTCTTGGATGCAAAGTTTAGTGTTTCATCACAATATGGCGCCCTCACTCGCCCCTCTACTATCTCATTGTATTAGCTAATTTATAAATATTTAGAAGTGCTTAATTCCGTCTGTGCGGATGTTTCTTCTAGCTAATGACTTTATTTGCCCAAGTGTTATTCACAGTAACCATTGAAAAATAACCATATTATTGCACAGAGACTACCGAGTTCCAGGACGAGGCACCAAAATAACGCATGTTTCCGGTCTTCCTAGTTGCCACCCCTGGTGTGAAACGAAGCAAATTAAAAATCTTTGAATTATTTTCGTTCAGCTAATCTAATTGGTTCATATCTTTTCATTTATTAGCTGTATTACACCCTGTTTAAGTGGGAGTATTTTTCATTCCCTTTTTAGTAACAGTATCATTCAAATAGTTAATTTAGAATGCCCCCTGCAGGCCAAAAGGTGTAGCATTATTAGATATAAACAGAAAATAAGCTTTGTACACTTACAAGTTTTAGATAAAAATTAGATGGACATTTTCTTATTGAGAGTTTAGAAAAATATTTCGAATAATTTAGAGTTTGTTCGATTGGTAAAAACTTTCATTACATTGCAATGGTCTTGAACCCAGGCAACACATACAAAGAGAACAGTCAGAAGCTCTGCCATTGTGGGGTAGTGTTCTATGAAATGTATCAGGAGAGAATTTCCACAGAGAATTTTTTCAGGAACATGTCGTGTATGGGTGAAATTAAGTATTGTGCGCTATTGGCATACTGAAACCTGGGATATCTCAGAATAATGTTTTAAGACAGTTTTGGAAGCACATTAATACGATGAATGCTTTGTGGAGGCGTTTTCAACAGACGAACACGGTACGGACCGCCAACGAACAACACGTGAGCGTGTGACGTCACGTCGGCAAGATACGTATCTACCGGACGTCGTTATTTGACCACTAGAAGCAGTCTAAGATTTAGACGGAAGTTTCAGAAACAGATATCGAGAGGCCAACATCTGCCCGCGACGTCCGTTATCCGTCTAGTTTTGCCTCGACGTCACATAGTCGCGTAGCATGACACAGGAGACAGCTGCGTTTCACAAGGAGGGACTGGTCTGAAATGCTATTCACTTGAGTCTACCTTGACGGTGACGGTCGTGTCCGGATATACTGTCGTGGCGATAACGTTTGTATAGCTCACAGTCGTCAGTTCGGTGAAGGTAGCATCATTGTGGTTTTAGGGGGACTTTATAACGCTTGGAAGGACCCCTTTGGTTTCAGTGTAAAGCAGCTTGACCGGTGTTCGATACAGCGACGAAATGGTACATCATAACGCTCTTTTATCCTTCTCAGCGTAACATTATTTTGAAGTAGAACAACGTACGACCTCATACTGCACATGTTGTAAAGGCAGATCTACAGCAATATAACCCTGCCAGGCTACCTCGGCCTGTCACCAGAATTGTCCCCAATCTCTACCTTGGCCTGCTGTGTCACCAGATTTGTCCCCAATCTCTACCTTGGCCTGCTGTGTCACCAGATTTGTCCCCAATCTCTACCTTGGCCTGCTGTGTCACCAGATTTGTCCCCAATCTCTACCTTGGCCTGCTTTGTCACCAGATTTGTCCCCAATCTCTACCTCGGCCTGCTGTGTCACCAGATTTGTCTCCAATTTCTACCTCGGCCTGCTGTGTCACCAGATTTGTCCTCAATCTCTACCTTGGCCTGCTGTGTCACCAGATTTGTCCCCAATCTCTACCTTGGCCTGCTGTGTCACCAGATTTGTCCCCAATCTCTACCTTGGCCTGCTGTGTCACCAGATTTGTCCCCAATCTCTACCTCGGCCTGCTGTGTCACCAGATTTGTCTCCAATCGAGCATGTTCAGGATGACATGGAGCGACATCTGGGTCAGGAGCCAAACTTTCCTGCTATGTTTAAATAAATATAATATCCAAACATTAAATCCCGATTTACTTTGACCGATTGTCTGATTCACTGTGTCGTTATGAAGATGATGCATTGTAAAGAACGATTCGGTACAAAATGTAGTGGAGATCGTCTACATCATGTCACAAATTTGAAGCTTCAATTTTGTTACGTCTCTTCTTGTGGGGTGGATGGGGGAGGAAGTCCTAGAGTGTTACTCATTCTTAGGGCTGTATGCTGAATCCGTAAGCGAACTTTTAATGTAACATGGCTAGAACTCGAACCCAGAACTTCTAGGTGGAAGTTCAAACCAACAGGTCGAAGACCAAGTTTCCTGGTCGCCGGCGATACGTAGGTTCTGTCCGGATTCTTCTGATATCTCCCCTTTCATTTAACATGCTGATGTATGTTTATTTAATTCTCACCCAGTTGATAGCTCTGCCTGTGATCGTGGTCATCCTCTAGAGGACTTACTCCATTGTCCTCCTTTCATCACTATTCAAACACAACTCTTTAACTCCCTTTCTACTTTAAATGATTCTTCATTTGTTCAAGGTTCTCATACACATGATGTAGATATAATTTTAATGTTATTCATCAATCGATGACCGATACAGGACATCGATTTTCAGAAAATTTGATTTTTCGTTCATTCAGTCTATAAATATGAACTCACAATTGGGTCTGCTTGTCGCCTTTATTGAACAGACACAGGATTGTGAGTGTTTGTGGACTGTTGGAGTTTGTATCTGCCTCAATTTTAGGGATATTTGAGCTTCATCTTTCAAAATTATTAAGAAATTTTCACCCATTAATATCAATTGTTGGTAGCGTTTCCTATTCATTTATTTCAAACTGCATTCTAGATTATAATGCTATTTAATCGGCGTGTTTGTATGTTTGCTTGTTATTGAAGGGAGAGGGACTTTTATAGGCTATGCTTGTTGCCCAATTCCCTGTGTCATTTATATATTGGGGGATTAAATACTGAAGTGGTGATTACTGTTTTTTACGTTATAGAGTTTTGTATATAAACTAAAATAAACTTGAGGAAACACTATGGTTTAAGCTGATTCTTGTTTAATGCAACCTTAGACGTTTCTTGACAAAGCACAATCTATTTTTATTTTCTTTACCGTTTTTTCTGAAATATTGTTCTACATACCTACAATAAAATAGCCAATCAAAGGCAGTGTAATAAACTCACGTGTTATGATATCGATTGATGAGGTGAAACAATTATCCAATGGAAATTCCTCTTACATCCAGGATTATTTATTAACATGTACATTCAGCTGTGTATCCCATAACATATAGAACAGCTGATTTATTTACATTGATGTTATGATTTCGGGTGTTTTGACGTTTTGGTTTTAGCTCTAAATTATGTTGTTTTTTTCTGTCCCTCTCTCTCTTTGGATAAGTGTTCATCGCCGTCGACCATTGGGTGAGAATAGGGTTGTCAGCACTTCAGTAATACTGAAACATTAGAGAGCACAAATAATGTTTACCACTACGACGGGAGACGTGTCCACGTAAAAATGGCCGTGTTTATAAATAGCAACGGAGAAAGCGTCTTACGTAATTTCATCAGGTAATTTAACACCATAAAAAAGAAGTGTTAAAACAGAAAGGTTCCATCATTGAAGTCAGATGACTGAAAAACTGGTTCCCGTCGTAAAGTGTCACCATTTATTCCTAAACAACATGCCTACCAATTTGGCCCCCACAGGAAACACAAGATTAACGACGCGATCGATTTTAAGGAGATTTTTATTAAGTAAACTGCACACACCGCCAGGACTGTAAGGGTAACGTACGACTGAACACAATTAACTGGTCATCAATACACATCATACACAACAAAATTACGTCCTCAAGATACAGCTCTTGAGGGTCTCGAGGCGACATCTACCGCCAGCTACTACGGATTAATCAATAGGTTACGTCCCCTTCCCTTTTCATCATGTGATGGCGTGAAGCAGTAATACTAGTGCCCAGAATTGGTGTCATTGTTACAGTCAACGTATGTATTTCATAACCCTACCAACAAGATAAAGTCACAGCCGACATTGAATCTTATATCTGTAATATTATAACATCGGTACCTTAAACACTGGAATTATTATAATATGTGATGTATTGAACAGTATATAGATTGCGTAGAACGTACAGAAAACATACTGTGTATAAATACTGTTCTGGGTGTAGAGATATGATGTTTTTATGATGTTCAATGTATCAATTACGCTCAATGTATTGATATTGTATTTTTATGGGTAGATAATGTAGTGAACGCACCATTTACAATACATATAGACAAGATATCGTGCAAATATTCAGACTTGAGGCAAAAATGTTGTATACCACAACTTCCAGATAAAAAAGTATGAAACAGTACGAAAATTGATATCAACTAGAGGTTTGTGTGACTAGATAAGCGTCCTCGTGACCAGGATGCCCCTCAGGACCTCCGGTTCCGTCCGCCATGCTAATTCGTTCGACATTGCGCCATGTTGAAGTGAATGAATATCCCGGTAATGTTTATGGATGTGAAAACCTGTACTCCATTGTTTTGTCGTCAACGGAAATAGCCGTAAAGCATGTAATTACACGTGCTCTTACTAATTACTGACAATGACAACAATTTCACAGTAAATTAGTCAGCGTCCGCTTACAAGGCAGGTCACGTGTAACCTGGGTACGTCCGCGCACGCACGTACTTGTGTGTGTATGTTAGTATTTAAGATATCCTATCTTATAACTGCACATTCTCACGCAAAACTGCATCAGAAAGGTTCCGCCAGACATAGGGTATCGCTAGGTAACGATGGGGCGACATGACAGGTCCTCCACAGGGATCACAGCTAGTCTATGTCGGCTACTTAACGATACAATCAGTAGAGGCACGGACTCGACACTTTAATGTTTCTTCTTGATTTGTTCACGTGTGAGCTTGAAGATCTATGTTAATTCTTACTACGCCTATGTTTCTGAAAATATCAAGTTTTCAAAAGTTATCGTTCGTCTGAAGATTATAGAATATTGCGATGTTGGAATACCTGCGTGATATCGATTAGGATTAACAGTTGAATAATGTCTTTCTCTTTTCCACATATCTTTAAGTTCACATGTTTTCCACCATTTCCGTATGTATCAACGGATTAAAACACCTGCTCTACACGCTCTCTTGCAGTTTTGGAAGTCGTAAAAGTTACTGCGCTTGGCCTTTCAAACTCGTGCAACCACGATATCCTGCTTGACCAAACGTGTGTTGTGTTTCCCCTTTCACGCCCGTTAAAGCTCGGGTCTGTGCTTCCTCATGGTGTAACCTCAATGTTGTGCAATGTCTTTCACGTTCATGTCACCTTTCTGTGGTGCTTTCATTTTGACACTCTTAAAATCTCGTTGTTGTTTTTGTCACTCCCATCCGGTTCGTGTCACCTCATTGTTATGCTTGGCCTTTCTCACTTGTGTACCCTCTGTTCAGACCAAATATTCTGCTCATTACCAGCTGAATCTTACATACATAAAACATATAGCTTGGATATTCTCTCCGCTTTATTCAATACGACATGAAACTGTCAAATACATCACCAATCATTATGTTTTGGCATAAAACGAGAGAATTTCGACGGATAAGTTAACAATGTTCTAATGTGAATTTAACTTCCTTAAGAAAAATATTTTGATACATTTTTCTTAAAAGAAAACAGGTGTAAAAACAACACAGGTGGGAAAACAACACAAGTAAAACAGGTGGGAAAACAACACAGGAAAAACAGGTGGGAGGACAACAAAGGGGAAACAGATGGGAGAACAACACAGGTGAAACTGTTGGGAAAAAACACAGGTAAAACTATTGGGAGAAAAACACCGACAAAACAGGTGGGAAAACAACACAGGTAAAACAGGTAAAACAGGTGGGAAAACAGCACAGGTAAAACAAGTGGAAAAACAACATAGGTAAAACAGGTGGGAGAACAACACAGACAAAACAGGTGGGAAAATAACACAGGTAAAACAGGTGGGAAAACAACACAGGTAAAACAGGTGGGAGAACAACACAGGTGGGAAAACAACACAGGTTAAACAAATGGGAGGACAACACAGGTAAAACAGGTGGGAAAACAACACAGGTAAACAGGTAAAACAGGGGAAAAACAAACAACAGGTGGGAAAAACAACACAGGTAAAACAGGTGGGAAAACAACACAGGTAAAACAGGTGGGAGGACAACACAGGTAAAACAGGTGGGAAAACAACACAGGTAAAACAGGTGGGGAACAACAAAGGGGAAACAGATTGGAGAACAACACAGGTAAAACATGTGGGAAAACAACACAGACAAAACAGGTGGGAAAACAACACAGGTAAAACAGGTGGAAAAACAACACAGGTAAAACAGGTGGGAGGACAACACAGGTAAAACAGGTGGGAAAACAACACAGGTAACACAAGTGGGAGAACAAAATAGGTAAAACAGGTGGAAAAACAACACAGACAAACAGGTGGGAAAACAACACAGGTAAAACAGGTGGGAAAACAACACAGGTAAAACAGGTGGAAAAACAACACAGGTAAAACAGGTGGGAGGACAACACAGGTAAAACAGGTGGAAAAACAACACAGGAAAACAACACAGGTAAAACAGGTGGAAAAACAACACAGGTAAAACAGGTGGGAGGACAACACAGGTAAAACAGGTGGGAGAACAACACAGGTAAAACAGGTGGGAAAACAACACAGGTAAAACAGGTGGGAGGACAACACAGGTGAAACAGGTGGGAAAACAGCACAGGTAAAACAGGTGGAAAAACAACATAGGTAAAACAGGTGGGAGAACAACACAGGTAAAACAGGTGGGGGAACAACACAGGGGAAACAGATGGGAGAACAACACAGGTAAAACAGGTGGGAAAAAACACAGGTAAAACTATTGGGAGAAAAACACAGGTGAAACTAGTGGGTGAACAAAATGGTTAAAACAAGAACATACTACAGTTACTGTCACAGCATAACTACATTCATGTTTTCTCAAAAAGTGGGAGAAAGAACACACCCTATTGAAGCGTCAGTGCACTTGTTACCTTTGTAAACCTGCCGACCCGTTTAGTTCACAGAATATTTATTTGGTCAATATCTGTACAAGTGTTTTCAATTTGAAGAAATTCCAGTAATAACCAGTGCGTTTCTTCTCGAACAGTTTAAGTTATTGGCTCAGAAATCATTTAGGAATGTTCGTCTTTGAAACTCAATATTTACATTTGAAACTGAAGTACATGTGCAACCGGCTTATATCAATCATGGGGTGATTAAGCTCCGGTGGAAGCTGATTATCGCCTCACGAATCCATCACCTGCCCAATCTCGCACCATGAGCAGAAATCTAAAATGATACGGATTTTCAATCCATTCTCTATTTTTCGCATCGACGCTGTTTTTGTCTGACATAGCTGTATTACTATCTTTGTTTCCATTTCACTATCTTTGTCCCCATTTCACTATCCTTGTCTCCATTTCACTATCTTTGTCCCCATTTCACTATGTTTGTCTCCATTTCACTATCTTTGTCTCTATTTCACTATCTTTGTCTCCATTTCACTGTCTTTGTCTCCATTTCACTATCTTTGTCTCCATTTCACTATCTTTGTCTCTATTTCACTATCTTTGTCTCCATTTCACTATCTTTGTCTCCATTTCACTATCTTTGTCTCCATTTCACTATCTTTGTCGCTTTATTTGTCTCCACGTTGCTGCCAGTTCCATCGATGCTGTCAGTTTTCTACTTATTGTTGTCGTTATCTTGTAAAAAATTATCTGGTATCTTGTAGATGATTTTGAAACAGAAATATCATTAAAAATAAAAGTTAAGATCTTAAAAGAAGTTATTTAGAGCGGACATGCGTAATATAATCTACTGAATCTACTGTCGACCTGGTGGTCCTGTCCGAATATAGTCAGGAATAAAGAATATCGCTATCCGTTACCAATGTCATTACTGGTAATATGTCGGTTACACGAGGTGAGAAATTGTACTGAGAGTATGACTATGTTTTAGTCAGTACCATCAGCCTGGCGTTGTCCTGCTTCATTTTTGCACGTTTTAAAAACTTAATTTTAAAGAGAATGTTAAGGTAATCAAACATAACATATAATACTACATAAAATTGCGATAACTATTAAGAAACATGATTATAAAGAATTTCTACATAATGACCATAGAAAACAGCCTTACTAGATTCTAACGGACTATCCCAGAGACCACTACAGATTGGCCGTACTGTTAGATATCAAATAATATCAATACTAAACGTTAAGGAAACTCGCGTGCCAGCGATAGATAATTCTACTTTACCAAGGCATTATAGATCTATTTCTTCCCGCTGGATACTTAACACGTGATGGCCGACACGAGCCTGACAAAATTTAATAAATTTTCATATCATTCTGTGCCATGGTACACTTTTGCATGTCACAAAAAGATGTGAAAATTCACTTCTTTGTGTATCATCGTTGGTACATAACGATTCTAAAGTAGAAAAAATAATTTCATGGCCTTTGTATGTTTCTGTACTAGAATAATGGTCGAAAACAACCATGGTAAAGAAACATATGAAACCAAGAGAAAGGAAGGTTACCAAGTATGACAAATTACACCCTGATAAGGCTGTCATTACACATTTAATCGTAAAGAATGTCTGTTATTTTGATTACCAAACTACCTTTTCATACTTTTAGCTGATGTTTAATTATGGAAACACGGTAAGATAATTGTCTGGGAATGTAGTAAAACAGTAGAAATATCGAAAATATACCACTAAACTCCTTAACAGGCCCGATGAGGACCCGATTCTCACACAGCTCTGTTTATCATCAGGCATGATTAATGAAAATCACGTCTTGTTTTGACACTGTTATCAGGTATGCACTATTCAGGGTTGTCCTGGACATAACGTTTTATATCCATATCATTTTGTACCCTCCCTTTTTGTACCCTCCCTTTTTGTACCCTCCCTTTTTGTACCCCTTTTTACGGTAAGGAATGAAAAGACGCTGTTAAAGCGGTACACTTTTTTCATTTCTGTTTGTGACATAAACAGTAAAAATAGATATGAAAAAAGTGTATCACGGTACAACAGGAGATTAGTATTAATATTCTTTGTGTATCATAGAGAAGTGAACCAAGGTACAGAGAGCTATGAAAATTCAAATCATATACATATGAAAGTCATGACTTTTTTGGAATTTCAATTTATAATATTTATGTACAACGCATTGTACGAAAAAAACTTAATTTTCAATTGTGAGAGTGTTGTTACCCGGAAACAGCTGATACGTCCTGGAAATACGTTTCTACGTTTTTCCTGAAATTATTGAAGAAGTGTTCTGGTAGACTTACCACGATGGAGCTTAACGTGCGTGACGCTAACCAATTTTATCGCTTAATTTAAATAGTAAATTGAGTGGAAAGATTTTTTATTAAAATAATGTGATAATGAGTATGTAATATGTGCCAGTATGTAGCGCTGGTTCCATAAACACTGTTGTATAGCGGCCGTGCATTACACGTCCATTATGAACCTAATCGCTGCACACAAATCCAGCTTACTTTGAGATACGGCCTCGTCCCTTCGCACCTGTTCTTTATTAGCTGGTCGATACTTTTCATTGTTATAGTAGTAACTGGTCGATATTTAACACGCATTACCCATCAGAGGTGAAACTATTGCATCAATCCCTTTTTACATTGATAATCAAGAATTAACGTTTGAATGTAGAATCATTAATTACTTTGTATTAACCGCATTCCGCTTTGGTTTTGTCATTTGGTGCATACTTTATTTTTTCTTTCTCATATCCGGGGTATTAGGTACATGGACTCCAGGATCGATAATTGTTTCAGTTACTTTAGTTAAGGATGCCCGTGTCACGATAATTAATTTGATTTTCTCGGAATGTGTTATATGTCCAGAGATAGCAGATTAAATCTCTAACACATGTTTAAAAGTGCATTCGATTGCGCGTGTACTTTCGCTCTTGTTAAATGTGTAGAAAGCTGACATTGATGTTGGTTTGCTTGGTGTACCAATAACGTGCAAAACATATTTTAAGTTGATGAAGATGAAATTCCAGTACGTGTCGAGAGTCGTAGTTGGTTGATGCCTACCTTTGTCAAATACATAAAGGGAGCCATTTTATATCGCATCCACATCGTCCAATTGACAGATATTGTTATCAAGACTTTTTTCTCATCTCTGAGCTATGTCTTCCCTAAAATCAAAAATCCATATCACACGCGAGCTGCACGTGCTGTGTATTCAATATGTAATGAATGCGATTACGATTTCCGACAGGTGGCGTGCCTTACGAGCTACGAGACAAGCTTATGTTACTTCCGGTCTTTCATCTGCCATCGGGTTGAAGACCTTTCTTTCTCAAACATTAGAAATGTTATAGGGCGTATGTGTTGTAGCGGACCAGAGCTCAATTCTCGGTTGAAGAACCATCTGTGCATGTAAGAGGTCTCGATACCGATAAAGTCTTCTTTAATAATCTAGAGCTTCTTTGTTCGATAGAAGTCTCCTCATCCCTCACCTTGTGCAATCATATCGGTGATTATGTTGATACAGGCAATGTTATGTCAGGGGAGGAAAATCTGGCACGGGTCGTGCATCCAGCGTGACGCTGTCCAGTGAGTCTTATCGGTTTAGTGAATGTCAAACCTATAAAACCACACAAAGCACGTGCATTTGTAATTGATAAAGAAGCCCTGATGCACACGACTACTGTCAGTTTTCGGTTTAAGATAACCCTATCTCTGTATATCGCTGTTATGAACAGTATCAACCTTCTCAGTGCGCGACAGATATCACACTCGTAAATACATAACCCAACAGATTTTTTGACTCCGAATAGATGGTAGGAACCATATGTTTTAACTCCGACAATAACAACAAACCAAAGTCGACCTTCAATGTCTGGTAATACAGTGCCTACCACACGGAGGGTGTCTCTTAACCAGCTGTTGTAACATGACTTAAACGTGTAGAACTTTCAATGGGTGTTCAAATGTTGACGTTTTCTGATATTTGTAATAAAGTCTGATGAGTCAGAATGAGTTGGTGTTGAGTAAGCGGTTTATTTGTCCCCGAAAGGAAGAAGAGATTGGCGACATACTCATCCAAGTAGCATTTCAAAGATCTGCGAGGGATACACGATTTTCTCTACCGTAACTATATAAATTAGAACATATCCCCGACAATTAAAACAATGCGAACACATTCTGTCTGATACATTATGTACCCTTTCCACAACTGATGGAATACCGTGTGATATTTAAGTAAATTTAGTGGTCAAGTCTTACCTGAAGCCTCAACACTATATTCCTCCTCATTTCATTTGTCATTTAGTCGCGCCCTTTTCTTCCTCCCCACTCTTATAATCGTTTTAACTATTTCTTGAATGAAAGCGAAAATCCGAATTCTGAATCTTACCCGAAAAATCGCGGCTGTAGAACCCTATTTCAGTATACATGTAAAGTTTACATTAAGGCGGTTTCAGTAATAACACTGCTTGTTTTCGTTAGGTTAAAATACACACTGCTTCTTCATTTGCGTTCCATTAATTCCATTCAACAGAGCAAAAAGAAAAACATCCCTAACTGTGCTTTGATATTCGGAAATCTGGCATCGATACCGATAATGGAATGCATTTATTATTACGCTTAAGCCCCTGTGAGAAGGAAGAGGACGGTTTATAGGAGCTTTATCACCAGTTAAAGGCCGATACCATTGACAAGAATAACACACCCATTTTAATATCTTTTTCGTATATTTTAAATTACCGGTCGATGTTTGGCGATAACTCAAGCCATGCAATCTTAATGCATGCACATGTTGCCCATAAACCTAAATGCGTTGACCTGGCAGTCGAAGGTTACAGATCCGGATACCGGATGTAAAGAAACACAGTCTAAAATTGGAATCGAACTAAATTGACGAGTGAATAAAATTCCGGTGCTAATGAAGTGAAAGCGATTTGAATAACGAGAAGCACCGCTGAGTATACATAGATAATGCGTTCTCGTGTTCTTAATTTATGGAAACACGATGTTGCTTTATCTGTTTCATGAACAACACCTGGCGAAGATTTTACTCGCTTTTGAACTTAAGCTGCTAGTCATTTCGAAATTCCAACTTAAGACTTGATTTGTCGAATGTGTTATTTTTTTATGTTTTTCACGGCTTGCTGAAATGCATTTTCGCAATTATATGATTTTTTTCGTCGTATATGTCAGTTCTTCGTATTAAACTCCCGCTGGTCCCGTCTGTGATACCAGTCCGATATGTATATCTCTATACAATAACGTTGGAACTGTGCCTGCTGTATCCTGTATATTATAGAGTTTATATGTGAGCAGGGAAATCTTATATTCCTTCATTTTTCTCAATAAAACAAATCTACCAAACTCCAATTAAGACATAAACGTGCATTAGTTTGTCATGTATTTGTGTGTAGATATGCGTTATGTGCGCATGCTCGAACTGCATACAGGTGTACAATTGCATACTTGATTTCGTACATATAAACATAGTATCTCTACCCCATTAACAATCTCCTCGCACAAGTGTCTTGTAATATAACAGCATCAAGAACATTAACAAATTTTATTGCTGTAGGTATAAATACGCAGAAATTTAAATAAAGACCCACAGTTTCTTAATGCTAATTTTGTATCGCAGTAATTGGTTAGGCTTAAGTGTGTTCTAGTCTGTAGCGCCATCTAGGAATTTTCATCGTTTCTTACTTTTGCTTTTAATGAGTTAGACCTACATATCAGATCTGTGTGTTTCCTGTAAAGTTTAATATTACACACCTATATCTTATCTCCGATTTCTCTCACCTCTCCACGTTATTCCTGAATAATCATACGAAAAATCTAATCTAAAAAACATTTTCAAAAACAGCAAAATTCTTAACCAAAGTGCTCTTGAAATCGAATTCGTTCAGAGATAAGGATATACCACCTCGAGGGAAAAGGCGAGGAAATGAAACACGCGTCACTCTTGGATATTTATGTGTAAAACGTTAATCATCTTGCATTCTCGAAATGTTTAAGAATGCGTTCATAAAATCTCGTGAAATTAGCGTTAATATTTGGGATGCTGTTGTGGGTCTTAACGAAGAGGAGTGCAATCAAATTTCAAGCTTGTTCAATTCCAGAACGAAATCAGCCATTTGTAAACCATTTCTGGGTACCGTTCTCCTCCAATGTCACCAACACCTCCCGGTTACCTTAGATATATCGAAAAAATGATACAATCGGTGTGTCTTTTAATATGTTTCCTACAAACAATGTACAACTCTCATAATGTGTAGTTCACTTTTCTGTTTCCTTCTACACGAGTTTGACAACTGTGTTTAGTAGTACAGGTATATTGAGAACACTAAGCTAACCAGGTAGGGATACACGACAGAAGAACATGCAGCGTTTGCCGTGGTAGATGATCTTATGCCGCGGGATATCGTGTCGGAGAATGCGTACACAAGGTTTCTTTTTATAGCTATTATTGTCGGTAATAATGATACCGAGTCGTGAGTCTTCATGGTCACAGAATATCCCAGTCCCTTTCGGCATTGTCCATTTCTGGTATTTGTAAAAGTCTGATTCATTGGTCTCCCAACATGTAGACGGTAGGGGTTCGATTCTCAGCACGATCATGTAATTTTCTGAGAACTGTTTCCGTTCATTGATTCTATTCGGATTGTTTTAGCAAACCAAAGCCATATATATTTCTTCATTAGAGGAATCAGCAAAATTGAAGCATTATCAACTCGAATCCTGCCATGTAACTCGTTTATGACATTAAGGGAAAATGTCAAGGTAACGTTTGACAGGCTCCTTCATTGTGAACGCATCTGAATCAACTAAGTGAACCGATAGTGATTTATCACGTCGAGGCTCAGGCGATGTATGCACTTTTCGCAATTTTGTTAAATCTACAAAACCTACAAAAGCTACTGGATTTGTTATATACAACATGAAATAAACAGCATTAAATTTTTATCGAAGTTAAGCATAAAACTTCACGCACGCGCCATTCTAAATATAGCCATAATTACCACCATCCTAAAATCACAACTGATGTGTAAATAATGGATTTATAAATTCCAGCGAAACTCTTAAGAACGGAATAAAATGAGGATTTATCGGATGTTAGAATGGAGGATGGGAGATTTTATCATGTTGTATGATAAACACATCGACAGTCACAGAGATTGTGTAATGAGTCTCCACTCAGGCTGAGACTGGTGTCGACCAACGCAATCTAATCCATGATCATACAAATATATTTTGGATGTGTGTAATGAGAAGGAATGGTTAAATTTATCATACTCTGTTTCAGGGAAACATGAAATTCATTATCGGTTTTACGTGAAAATACTTGAAAGGCGTTTTAAAGACTTCACTGTGAAACTAAGTAAATTGCAGTTTTGGAATAGAAACACAAATAAGGAAAATATAAATTGTTTAATCGGAATAATTTTGCACAACTTTACAATGCACGTAGCCAGAAGTATCAATCACACAGATGATCTATATTCAAACATAATGTATCTTCTTAAATGTTTGTGCAAGGTTGATCAACAGTGTGTCCATTGCAGCTTCACTAAATACATCTGTTAAATCAAAACTTTATCTCCGTACGGAGTACCAGGCTGTGTTGTGAATACTTCGGTTTGTCAGTAACTGAAGACATTTTCGGTCATCGGTGAGAATAAGAGATACCGTCTTGAGCTCAGAACTATAACTGTTATTCAGGTACAACGATACCTGATGACGAGATATGATGCTGGACTGGTTGACTTGCACGCTAAAACGGTAGAATGAAAGGGATCTATTTATAAACGAAACAACATCCGGTCCAATAAATTATATGCAAACCTTAGAGAAACACAAACGTAAGAAAACTGGCACGTGCTAAGTATTCCCAGAGAAGAACTTCGATATAACTACGCGCGATGGTTGTCTGCCTGGTACAATCAATAGGAAGCACGGTCTTCGATTACTACGAAACTGTGTCTGCCTATGTGTCCCTAGCTTTTATATCCCCTGATCGTCTCGACAGTAATCATAACCGCACAGCTTATTTCTCATAAAGTGATGACACTACCTTTACCGACACTACCGTCGATCACAAGATAATCCTTGTGATGTTGAGAAGTGTATTTTTCATAAGATTATATGATTTAGGGAAAGTCGTTAAAACGTAAAAACAACACAAATGGATTTACTGTCTGTATTACACAACAACAAAGACGTGTCGCATCCTGAACTCTTCATCCGCCTGTCCCTCGCGATTCCCGCCAAATCATATCGTCTGTTCCGACGAGCCTTGGAGATCGTGTCGTCTGCCAATGTCTTAGGATGTAACTCTCGAGGTAGACTGATGTCTTTAGGTATGGAAGCCGCAGATAGGTTTGGCATTATCCAGCCATTGTTTGTAGAAATTGTCACCTAAATCTTCGAACGTTCCGACCTGGATGTTCTGTAAGAAACGACTGTCTGTCTGGAAACTTTGACTTTGTATAAATTTGTGGAAACAGTTAACATTTTCCACTTCTATTTCAAGCCATTTAATACGTTACACCTCTTTATCCTGAAAACGAAATTGTTTTATTGTTGTGAAATTCTGGTCGGTATTGGTCATTCTAACCGGGTATATTTACAAGGCGTTAGTATTACACGTTTTTGCTGAAAAAGGAGAAGCCACCTTGAAATAAACACAAATCAAATATTTCTATTGTAGTGTTATGCTTTGTTCCACTAACAGTGGTGTGGAATATCACAAATACTTAAATAACGCGACACTCTAGAAATTAACAAATAAACTTAGAAAGGACATTACCTCTGTGACATTGAACCAGTTTCCAAATCGACTTTACCTATAGTTGATTTTTGGTTTGGTGCAGTAATTCTTTTACAACCACAAGTTTCTGGAGTTAATTGGACAGCAGACGGCTTCTCCAGCATTTACGGTCTAATGTTGGTGGGAACGGTTAACGTAGACTTAAGTATTAGACATTATATTGGAGTGTGTTAATCGGGGAATAAACAAGGTTTCACTTCCGAGACTAGTCATTCATTTAGATGTACTGTTTGATTTCACGCGGTAATTGAAGAAAATGTTCACACTTTCTCAATAAATAACTTTCCCGTACTTAAACAATGTTACGATCTCACGTTACTGTAGATAGCAGTTTAATTATGTGGTCCGGTGTACCCTTCTGGCATTTGCTTTTGACACATTGGTAAACGAGTGTTCTGAAGACCTGGGAATCAAAGAAGAATTATGTAGACTTACACATGTTATCTCACACCTTAGCAAGTTCAGATGACGGACTAGGTTTGCCGCAGCGAAGGTAATTACACTAATACCTTATTTGTTGATGGATTTGATGATGTAATTCTAGGTACAGACACACGTAAATGTCGCTGATATACAGGCGCTGATATCTTCACTATATACATATGGAACCGAGGAAGATTTGCTGTTAATAAGTGAAATAAACAAAACCAAGATATGGAACATCTCAAAAGTTTCAGATGTCTGTCTTTTTACGAGCTTGCCTTTACTATAAATATATTGTGTGAATTCCTTGTAGTATTTCTAAACGAAGAGATGTATTCCGGTGTGTTTCAGTAATGACTAGTATATTTAATAAACAAAAGAAATTTCGTATGCGTAAGAAAAACGATGATTACAATAAATAATAATAAATACAATACAAAACAGAAACGATATAAATTTGTCAAAATGTTTTTAAAAAGATGACTCTTTCTCTTTGCCTCAAGTTGACACCTTTTTGGCATTTTAAAGGTTTCAGTATTTCCTTTGCGCAGCGAAAAGATAAAATAAGGAACACTATAAACCTTAGCTTTCATATATACGTCAGTTACTTGTATTAAATCGCTGGAAGCGAGTAGACTTTGTCTTTGTCTAACTAACTCTTCAGGTAGTGGTCTCCTTTAGTCTCACCGAATGGAGACATTGACATTTGTAAAGGTCAGTCTGCACTCGGTATGTGTTTGTCTTACTAATAGGTAAGGAAATTTCTTTTGCTATCAATAAATTGTGACCTTGACATAGGTAAAGGTCAGACTGCACTCCGTATGCGTTTATCTTACTTATAGCGGAGAATCTCGTTTAATGTCAATAAATTATGACCTTGACATTTGTAAAGGTCAGTCTGCACTCCGTATGTGTTTACCTTACTAGTAGTGAAGGATTTCGTTTAATGTCAATAAATTGTGACCTTGACATTTGTAAAGGTTAGTCTGCACTCCGTATGTGTTTACCTTACTTATAGCAGATAATCTCCTTTAATATCAATAAATTGTGACCTTGACATTTCTAAAGGTCAGGCTGCACTCCGTATTCGTTTATCTTACTTAAAGTGCAGGATCTCTTTTAATGTCATTAAATAGTGTCCTTGACCTTTGTAAAGGTCAGGCTGCACTCCGTATATGTTTAACTTACTAATTGATAAGAAAATCTCTTTTTACATCAATAAATTATGTCCTTGACATTTGTAAAGGTCAGTCTGAAGTTCGTATGTGTCTATCTCACTTATAGGAAATCTCTTTTAAATTTGACCTTTACATTTGTAAATCTGTCTGTAGTTCGTATTTGTTTAACTTACTTACAGTTAAGGTAGGCTCTTTTAATGTCACTAAATTGTGACCTTGACATTTTAGTATACATGCGCATTACTAACAGTCTGGATAGTTTCCTCTAGTCTTCGTTATTGTTACTGAATAGTGACCTTGGCGTTTATAAAGGTCACGTCTAATATTTGACGCACAGTTATAGCAGCGTTCATGTCTAGACAGACGAAAGGTATTGGAAAAGTTTGTAAAACGTCTCACAGACATCTTCAATAGTTATCACCAGAAGTAAATCATAACTCACATCATCTATGAAAGATTAATTATTAACAGTTTAGAAATACCGAGACCAATACACAATATTTTGCTTGGTATTATACTGATTTTTCTGAACATTTTGAGTGCCATGTAAATAGTTTTCCCTAGAGAGTTCCAGCGTGTGATAGTGTTATATGACGATAATTTGAAGTTTTACTTTTTATTCTATTTTGATAATGATTTTAGGAAATGACAAGAGCAATGTACATAATCTTTTGCCTGAAGCATACATGTTTTCAGCTTTCTGTAGAATCACAGAAAGACCTTATTTCCATAAAACGAAAATCCAATTTAGAGAACATGCTACTACGATGTATGTGTAAATTTAATTTAGCCTGGTCCAGTACCTTGCGCTGGGCGAGTCGGTACCGGCAGTGATGATTTTACAACGTTCATGTCAATCTTATCATACTTTGAAACGATCGCAGTTCTGTGTTTTCCCCTAGCTAATCCAATATTGCAAAGAAGCTTACTTAAATGAACCGAGTTTAATTTGCAAATGTTGAAGTCTTTTATATTGGTTGTGTTGTCCTATATACTGTGGACGAGTATTGAGTTGAGATACATGACCAAACGAGTATATACTCTTCTCGCTTCCTGCAGAAAAATCAATGACGTCTGAATCTATACTTTTGGATCAGTGAAAAACGTTAACGCCATGAGATAAGGAATCCTTAAGTGGAGTGTGTCTTTGTACAATCATTGGGGTAAAGAATCCAGTGTTCCAGGCAAAGATCTGACGATAAGGGTGACAACAGACGCACTACTTAGGATCATCCATCTTTATTGTGGAAATTTTCACCGGAAACGGGACAAGCACAAGTTTCGTAATGGCAGACGATAAATAAAGTTGACAAACACATTTAAGTAACCGACTTGCCGAACTCCATGTCGCCTGGCTGTGACGCTTTTGCCAGCTTGGGTTGTTCAGTTGTATTAAGGCGTAGACAGGTCAAGGTTTCCCCTTTTGGCGCTAGAATAGCCGTCTGAGGACCTCCTGGCTCCATTCTGACCACAGCCTCATGGTACAGGGGTATAATCTACCAGATTTTATCATCTGTGACCACTCTATCGAACAGCCATATATCATTACCGTACCTAGATCTCCTTGATAGCGGATAAAGTACACCGTTACAGTATACCGTACCCAGATCTCCTCAGTACCAGATACAGTACACCGTACTCATATATCCTCAGTACCAGATACAGTACACTGCACCCAGATTTCCTCAGTATCAGATACAGTACACTGTACCCATATCTCCTTAGTACCCAGTACACTGTACCCAGATCACCTCAGTACCAGATACAGTACACTGTACCCAGATCTCCTCAGTATCAGATACAGTACACTGTACCCAGATCTCCTTAGTACCCAGTACACTGTACCCAGATCACCTCAGTACCAGATACAGTACACTGTGCCCAGATCTCCTCAGCTCAGTACCAGATACAGTACACTGTACCCAGATCTCCTCAGTACCCAGTACACTGTACCCAGATCACCTCAGTACCAGATACAGTACACTGTGCCCAGATCTCCTCAGCTCAGTACCAGATACAGTACACTGTACCCAGATCTCCTCAGCTCAGTACCAGATACAGTACACTGTACCCAGATCTCCTCAGTACCCAGTACACTGTACCCAGATCACCTCAGTACCAGATACAGTACACTGTACGCAGATCTCCTCAGCTCAGTACCAGATACAGTGCACTGTACCCAGAACTCCTCAGTACCCAGTACACTGTACCCAGATCTCCTCAGTACCAGATACAGTACACTGTACCCAGATCTCCTCAGCTCAGTACCAGATACAGTACACTGTACCCAGAACTCCTCAGTACCCAGTACACTGTACCCAGATCTCCTCAGTACCAGATACAGTACACTGTACCCAGGTCTTCTCAGCACCAGATACAGTACACTGTACGCAGATCTCCTCAGTACCCAGTACACTGTACCCAGATCTCCTCTGTTCCCAGTACTCTTTACCCAGATCTCCCCAGTAACAGATACAGTACACTGTACTAGATCTCCTCAGTACCAGATACAGTACACTGTACCCAGATCTCCTCAGTACCAGATACAGTACACTTTACCACGATCTCCTCAGTACCAGATACAGTATTACTGTACCTAGATCTCCACATTACCGGATATAGTATTACCTCACAAGCGGATGCAGTATTACTGTACCCAGATCTCCTCATTACCGGATGAAGTATTACCTCACGAGCGGATGCAGTATTACTGTACCCAGATCTCCTCGTAACCGGATGTAGTATTACCTCACAAGCGGATTCAGTACTTTAGCGTACTTATTTCTCCCTAATGTAGTTATTCTTGTTAATATGAACATTTTCTCGATGTTCTCTATATCATGTTATTGGCTATTCCGTTACTCCGCTGCCTTCAGCAAGATGATGTTTTTCCCACAAGGTTACCATCCTCAATAAAAGGTAAAAGTCGGTTTGTGTTATCTTGTCAACTCCTGACATCTGTGATCATAATCAAACTAAATCTGTTTTATACGGTAGTGTTGATTATGCGATAGGGGATCAGGTTGTCTTACACAAAGCTCGTCAAATGGCGCTGTAATCTGTAGAGGTTACTCAGGAAGGTAAGGAGTGTGTTTGTATCTGCCAATAATCTTGTACGACTGGCTATACATAAACTGGTAGATCTCTTAGTCGTTATAGACTTACATACAGCGTCAAAAGTCTTATAATTTTATAATTCAAAGTTATACCAGAAAATCCACTTAATTTGCTTTACATTGATATATGTTGTGACGCACCTTTATCACCTTCGTTAGGTGTAGTTCATGATTTACGACAAATGCGATACAATTGGATCAAAAAATCAGTCTACGTATTCCAGGAGTCATCAAATAGGATATGTTTTCCTTAAAATAGTTGGATAAGTGTAATTACAGTTGGAGAGAAAATTAAAAGGCATAGATAAATGAAACATGATACTGATGTTAAAATTCATCAACACAATTACACCAGATACTTTGGATGTAACGTGTAAATCTAAGCCGATTTAAATAAAATGTTCACTCTTTGGAAGATTTCAAAAACTCGAAAATGAGCTGAAAAAAACATCAGATCAGGTTAGTATAGGCTAAGTTTCTCTTCTTATTTTTATCGAGAAACATTAATTTATTAGGAAAATAGAGCATTCGACATGAACATTGTAGGAGAAAATATTGTATTCGTAAATACAATACGAGTTTTTGACGTCAACAGCTGTAACTGTCTTCCTACAGTCACGCGAGCTTGAGCCGTGTCAGATTCAGAGAGGAAATTGTTGTACACATTTACAGTCAAACTTTCTCACTGTTTCCTGTGTAACCACCGATACAACGTGTTTATACCACGAAGTAGGTATCGGTCGTACAGGAAACAGCCATTCCCAGTCTAAACTGTAATGCGATTGGCTACTAGTCTATACTGGATTTGGTGGGCCCTACGCCAGGTTATATGTCTGGATTTGGATGGGTCCTGCGCCAGGTCATGTTACTGGATTTGGATGGGTCCGTCGCCAGGTTATTTGACTGGATCTGGATGGGACCTGCGCCAGGTTATTTTACTGGATTTGGATGGGTCCGGCGCCAGGTTATTTTACTGGATTTGGATGGGTCCGGCGCCAGGTTATTTTGCTGGATACGGATTGGTCCTGCGCCAGGTTATTTTACTGGATTTGGATGGGTCCGGCGCCAGGTTATTTTACTGGATTTGGATGGGTCCTGTGCCAGGTCATGTTACTGGATTCGGATGGGTCCTGCGCCAGGTTATTTTACTTGATTTGGACGGGTCTTGCGCCAGGTTATTTTGCTGGATTCGGATGGGTCCTGCGCCAGGTTATTTTACTGGATTCGGATGGGTCCTGCGCCATGTTATTTTACTGGATTCGGATGGGTCCTGCGCCAGGTTATTTTACTTGATTTGGATGGGTCTTGCGCCAGGTTATTTTGCTGGATTCGGATGGGTCCTGCGCCAGGTTATTTTACTGGATTCTGATGGGTTCTGCGCCAGGTTATTTTACTTGATTTGGATGGGTCTTGCGCCAGGTTATTTTGCTGGATTCGGATGGGTCCGGCGCCAGGTTATTTTGCTGGATTCGGATGGGTTCAATGCCTGGTTGTTTCACTGGATTTGGATGGGTCCTGCGCCAGGTTATTTTACTGGATTCGGATGGGACCTGCGCCATGTTATTTTACTGGATTCGGATGGGTCCTGCGCCAGGTTATTTTACTGGATTTGGATGGGTCTTGCGCCAGGTTATTTTACTGGATTCGGGTGGGTCCTGCGCCAGTTTATTTGACTGGATTCGGATGGGTCCTGCGCCAGGTTATTTTGCTGGATTTGGATGGGTCCTGCGCCAGGTTATTTTACTGGATTCGGATGGGTCCTGCGCCATGTTATTTTACTGGATTTGGATGGGTCCTGTGCCAGGTTATTTTAGTGGATTCGGATGGGTTCAACGCCTGGTTGTTTCACTGGATTTGGATGGGTCCTGCGCCAGGTTATTTTACTGGATTCGGATGGGTCCTGCGCCAGGTTATTTTACTGGATTCGGATGGGTCCTGCGCCAGGTTATTTTACTGGATTCGGATGGGTCCTGCGCCAGGTTATTTTACTGGATTTGGATGGGTCCTGTGCCAGGTTATTTTACTTGATTTGGATGGGTCTTGCGCCAGGTTATTTTGCTGGATTCGGATGGGTCCTGCGCCAGGTTATTTTACTTGATTTGGATGGGTCTTGCGCCAGGTTATTTTGCTGGATTCGGATGGGTCCTGCGCCAGGTTATTTTACTGGATTCGGATGGGTCCTGCGCCATGTTATTTTACTGGATTCGGATGGGTCCGGCGCCAGGTTATTTTACTGGATTCGGATGAGTCCGGCGCCAGGTTATTTTGCTGGATTCGGATGGGTCCAACGCCTGGTTGTTTCACTGGATTTGGATGGGTCCTGTGCCAGGTCATGTTACTGGATTCGGATGGGTCCTGTGCCAGGTTATTTTACTGGATTTGGATGGGTCCTGTGCCAGGTTATTTTACTGGATTTGGATGGGTCCTGCGCCAGGTTATTTTGCTGGATTTGGATGGGTCCTGTGCCAGGTCATGTTACTGGATTCGGATAGGTCCTGCGCCAGGTTATTTTAAACAGTATAAGGACGAACAAAGCAGTACTGCGTAATGATGTACTACAAAGAAGTAAAGGAAGTGAAGATGTAAACAGTCTATGACAAGTTAACCACAGAATATCCAGTAGAAATTTATTTCAGCTTAAACTTGTCCAAACATACAATGTGTTAACACAAACAGGACCATCATTACCGTCCAAGAATGTAGGGACAGTGATGACCAATACCGTACAGGACTGTTGGAATGGTGATACCCTCAATAGGACCACCAATACCGTACAGGACTGTTGGAATGGTGATACCCTCAATAGGACCACCAATACCGTACAGGACTGATGGAATGGTGATACCCTCAATAGGACCACCAATACTGTACAGGACTGTTGGAATTGTGATGTCCTCAATAGGACCACCAATACCGTACAGGACTTATGGAATGGTGATACCCTCAATAGGACCACCAATACCGTACAGGACTGATGGAATGGTGATACCCTCAATAGGACCACCAATACTGTACAGGACTGTTGGAATTGTGATGTCCTCAATAGGACCACCAATACCGTACAGGACTCTTGGAATGGTGATACCATCAATAGGACCACCAATACCGTACAGGACTGTTGGAATGGTGATATCCTCAATAGGACCACCAATACCGTACAGGACTGTTGGAATGGTGATACCATCAATAGGACCACCAATACCGTACAGGACCACCAATACCGTACAGGACTGTTGGAATGGTGATACCATCAATAGGACCACCAATACCGTACAGGACTGATGGAATGGTGATGTCCTCAATAGGACCACCAATACCGTACAGGACTGTTGGAATGGTGATACCATCAATAGGACCACCAATACCGTACAGGACTGATGGAATGGTGATGTCATCAATAGGACCACCAATACCGTACAGGACTGATGGAATGGTGATGTCATCAATAGGACCACCAATACCGTACAGGACTGATGGAATGGTGATGTCATCAATAGGACTACCAATACCGTACAGGACTGATGGAATGGTGATGTCCTCAATAGGACCACCAATACCGTACAGGACTGTTGGAATGGTGATACCATCAATAGGACCACCAATACCGTACAGGATTGTTGGAATGGTGATACCCTCAATAAGACCACCAATACCGTACAGGATTGTCGGAATGGTGATGTCATCAAGAGGACCACCAATACCGTACAGGATTGTCGGAATGGTGATGTCCTCAATAGGACCACCAATACCGTATAGCGTTTATAGAATGGGGATGACCACATTAGGACACCCATAGGACCACCAATACCGTACAGGACTGATGGAATGGTGATGTCCTCAATAGGACCACCAATACCGTACAGGACTGTTGGAATGGTGATGTCCTCAATAGGACCACCAATACCGTACAGGACTCTTGGAATGGTGATACCATCAATAGGACCACCAATACCGTATAGCGTTTATAGAATGGGGATGACCACATTAGGACACCCATAGGACCAACAATACCGTACAGGATTGTCGGAATGGTGATGTCCTCAATAGGACCACCAATACCGTACAGGATTGTCGGAATGGTGATGTCCTCAATAGGACCACCAATACCGTACAGGATTGTCGGAATGGTGATGTCCTCAATAGGACCACCAATACCGTATAGCGTTTATAGAATGGGGATGACCACATTAGGACACCCATAGGACCACCAATACCGTACAGGATTGTCGGAATGGTGATTGTCTCTTTAGTTAATCATAACATTTAACTTCAAGGGCATTCCCTCCTTAAAGGTAATCAAGCAAAATCTCTGTTGGGAGATGCTAGTGAAGATTTTTCTGACCGAGACTTCTCAGTTTTACAAATGTGACTGCAGGGTCCTGCAATCTAATCCTGGCGAGTAGGCACAGATAGGCCGCAGCTCCCACGGGGCCACGTCATTGCTTTATTGGCGTGTTGTGTTTATTCACATATAATGCCAAATATAGTTACAATCAAAGAGAAAAATCTGCGAATCGAAATCTGTAGGAAATGAGAACATGCCGTGAAAGCCATGCCTACCAGGCAGATAGCGGAGCAACATATTCTTTAGTCATTCTGGATAGCGCAGATAATAACCAGTAACCTAATACAGAGTTATCGGCGGGGTGTTACGGGAGAGGAGGGAGCCTGTAATCGCCGTCACAGTTATCGACAGTGATGGGAGCCTTTATTTGCCATCAGAGATAATGGCGGGGTATTGGAGTAGGGATGTGACTCTGAATATACCGTCAGAGAATTCGACTGGGTGTTAAGGGTGGGCATTGAGGTATCAGCTTGCTGTCAAATATTTCGGCGGATGTTAGGGTAGGAATGGGAGCCTTTACTTGCCTTCAGATATATCGGCGGATGTTCGGGTAGGGATGGAAGCCTTTACTTGCCAAACGGCGGGGTGTAAGGTTAGTCGGTGGGTTGTAAGGAGGGTGGGGAAGGGCATTTCTTTGCCGGCAGAGTTAATGACAAGGTGTAAGGATAGGGATGGAAGCCTTTACTTGCAATCAGAGTTACCAGCAGGGTATTTCGGTAGTGATGGGAGCCTTTACATGGCGTCCTATTTATCGGCGGATTGCTAGGGTAGGAATGGCAGCCTTTACATGGGGTCCTATTTATCGGCGGAGTGTCAGGGTAGGGATGGCAGCCTTTACATGGCGTCCTATTTATCGGCGGAGTGTAAGGGTAGGGATGGCAGCCTTTATACGGCGTCCTATTTATTGGCTGAGTGCTAGGGTAGGGATGGCAGCCTTTATACGGCGTCCTATTTATACGGCGTCCTATTTATCGGCGGAGTGTAAGGGTAGGGATGGGAGTCTTTACACGGCGTCCTATTTATCGGCGGAGTGTAAGGGTAGGGATGGGAGTCTTTACACGGCGTCCTATTTATCGGCGGAGTGCTAGGGTAGGGATGGGAGCCTTTACACGGCGTCCTATTTATTGGCCGAGTGCTAGGGTAGGGATGGCAGCCTTTATACGGCGTCCTATTTATCGGCGGAGTGTAAGGGTAGGGATGGGAGTCTTTACACGGCGTCCTATTTATCGGCGGAGTGCTAGGGTAGGGATGGGAGCCTTTATACAGGCGTCCTATTTATCGGCGGAGTGCTAGGGTAGGATTGGTAGCCTTTATATGGCGTCCTATTTATCTGCGGTGTGCTGGGGTAGGAATAGTAGCATTTACTTGTCATCAGAGGTATCGTCAAGGTGTTTGGATAGAAATAGGGCGGGGCGTTAGGATAGGGATTGAAGCCCAACGTCTAAAACATTTTCCGTTGAAGTTGATATATCTTCCATACACATGATGATGTTAGAAATACAACATAAGCCACAACAAATACAGGCATTGATGCCGAAGAGATCTCTTCGTTAGTTTTAATATCATTACGTAACATACTACAGCAGACACGTCTTATCAAAGTATGCTGCTTCATATGAAAATCAAACGTGATCAAGTTAAGTATATCTGGTTTTCTGAAAGTCTTGTCCTGGTTACGTGATCGCCCTTCTGTGTCTAGATGTATCAGAATCAACTCGTATAGGATATTAACTTGTCACATGAACTTTTGTCAAATATCAAAGTAATAAGTCTGTTATTGCTCTGTACAATTATATAACTATTATTGATGTTCGCATAACATCGATTGTATCATGACTACAAATCTACATCGCAACAATAAAGATCCCATTGTAGCTATCAAATTATCTCGCTCTATAACAATGAAAATTTAGCGGTATCCTTTAGAAGGTGAATCTTCCAAATGTATACGTTTTTCACTTACTAGATATGTCTGCTTATCTGGAAAAAGTCAAATCTTAGTAGATCTAACAGGTTTCTTCTCGATCAGTTTTCCAACAAGTCGTTGTTGATATTGTTAAATTTGTAAAACTAAACTTATAGATGAATTGTATCAGTCTCCATCCGCACTTTGTGTATCACACACGAGTTCTCTCGGCACTCTTGGAATAGACGAGCGCAATACGTGACAATTGGTGGCGCTTTTTGTCGTTCCAGCTCTCGATCAGCTTCCCATACTTACAAGCATTTCTGTGAATCAGTGATGACTAAAATTCAGGACTCAAATTACACGCTAGAAGTATACTCATTGAAAGTAAGACCGGTCAGTGCCGCCATCTTGGTCAATGTTTTTACGAAAACGACGCTGATTGGTCAATTTAGTCAACGAATCATTGGCTGAGTTTGAGCCTTGGACAATGGCTATAAAGTGATCCTGACCTGTCGTTGTATTTCCAAAGTGAAGTTTAGAACTGAGAAGGAAAACTACGGTAGGAAATTCATTCTATAAAAGATAACAATACTGTGACGTGCAATCGGAACTCCTTTAGATTTATTCATCTGTAGAGTCATTTTAGGGGTAGTATCACCAGTCATAAAAAAAAAAAAAAAAACGGAACCGAGTTCGTCGTATCCTGAGGATTTATTAATCAACCCCAAAGTACTTTTCAAGTGTTTTATAACATTAGCAGTTTATTTTTTTTCTTATTTCAGGAAGTGTGAGGTTTGTACAAGATAGAGTTTGACAGGTGAGGTAAAGAAGCCATGAAGTACGACAGGTGTCACGTGCGCCAGGACTTGAGATTCATAGGAGTTTGATTGAGCTGATTCCGTTTTTCGTAAACTCAACAATAATTTTACAGTCGTAGATGTCTAAATTTCAAGTAAAAATACAATAAAAAAAAAGCCATGTAATTCTTATACATTGTCGTAAATACAGTTATAGATAAGTTATTTTTCCTAAACAACGAAAAAACAAAGCACCGATAAAGCACCTGTTAGTCTCCGACATTTCAGGTACTGAAAACCTATACTGACTGTCGAGGATTAGTGATGAAGTATACAGTATATAATATTCTTAATGGAACATGATTTAATGCAACAACGGTTAAACTTGTTAACGATCAAATTATTATATATTCATCACATTACCGTCAATCAAATTTCCGGATCTTATCAACCGATGATAAAAATCGAATGTAAAAGTTCGACTTAATGCGGAAATGCTTTTATTTATGACCTACATCGAAGCGGTAACAGTGATGTAAATAACAGCACGTTACCTGTCTGTTTACTCTTACATAGAACTTCCATCACGGTCTGTTTATGTTTTAATGCCCTGTTTTGTCTGGTGAAAGTAGAACAGGCTTTATTTTGTACTTTGAGAAGCTGATCTTGTTTAATTTGTGTGTTTAGAATCTAATTTAGTTTAATTCTGTATGTTGACTATCTCATTTAGTTTAATTCTGTATGTTGACTATCTCATTTAGTTTAATTCTGTATGTTGACTATCTCATTTAGTTTAATTCTGTATGTTGACTATCTCATTTAGTTTAATTCTGAATGTTGACTATCTCATTTAGTTTAATTCTGTGTTGACTATCTCATTTAGTTTAATTCTGTATGTTGACTATCTCATTTACTTTAATTCTGAATGTTGACTATCTCATTTAGTTTAATTCTGTGTTGACTATCTCATTTAGTTTAATTCTGTATGTTGACTATCTCATTTAGTTTAATTCTGTGTTGACTATCTCATTTAGTTTAATTCTGTATGTTGACTATCTCATTTAGTTTAATTCTGTGTTGACTATCTCATTTAGTTTAATTCTGTATGTTGACTATCTCATTTAGTTTAATTCTGAATGTTGACTATCTCATTTAGTTTAATTCTGTATGTTGACTATCTCATTTAGTTTAATTCTGTGTTGACGATCTCATTTAGTTTAATTCTGAATGTTGACTATCTCATTTAGTTTAATTCTGTGTTGACTATCTCATTTAGTTTAATTCTGTGTTGACTATCTCATTTAGTTTAATTCTGTGTTGACGATCTCATTTAGTTCAATTCTGAATGTTAACTATCTCATTTAGTTTAATTCTGTGTTGACGATCTCATTTAGTTTAATTCTGTGTTGACTATCTCATTTAGTTTAATTCTGTATGTTGACGATCTCATTTAGTTTAATTCTGTATGTTGACTATCTCATTTAGTTTAATTCTGAATGTTGACTATCTCATTTAGTTTAATTCTGTGTTGACTATCTCATTTAGTTTAATTCTGTATGTTGACTATCTCATTTAGTTTAATTCTGAATGTTGACTATCTCATTTAGTTTAATTCTGTGTTGACTATCTCATTTAGTTTAATTCTGTGTTGACTATCTCATTTAGTTTAATTCTGTGTTGACTATCTCATTTAGTTTAATTCTGTGTTGACGATCTCATTTAGTTTAATTCTGAATGTTGACTATCTCATTTAGTTTAATTCTGTATGTTGACGATCTCATTTAGTTTAATTCTGTATGTTGACTATCTCATTTAGTTTAATTCTGTGTTGACTATCTCATTTAGTTTAATTCTGTATGTTGACTATCTCATTTAGTTTAATTCTGAATGTTGACTATCTCATTTAGTTTAATTCTGTATGTTGACTATCTCATTTAGTTTAATTCTGAATGTTGACTATCTCATTTAGTTTAATTCTGTATGTTGACTATCTCATTTAGTTTAATTCTGTATGTTGACTATCTCATTTAGTTTAATTCTGAATGTTGACTATCTCATTTAGTTTAATTCTGTATGTTGACTATCTCATTTAGTTTAATTCTGAATATTGACGATCTCATTTAGTTTAATTCTGAATGTTGACTATCTCATTTAGTTTAATTCTGTATGTTGACTATCTCATTTAGTTTAATTCTGAATATTGACGATCTCATTTAGTTTAATTCTGTGTTGACGATCTCATTTAGTTTAATTCTGTGTTGACGATCTCATTTAGTTTAATTCTGTATGTTGACTATCTCATTTAGTTTAATTTTGTCTTGTTTTGTGTTGACTTTCTGATTTCGATCTCCATTGTGTGTTGAGAAACTGATTTAGTTTAATTTTGAGTGTTAATTATCTGATTTAGTATATTTTTTGTGTTTACAATTTGATTTAGTTTATTTTTTGTGTTTACAATTTGATTTAGTATATTTTTGTGTTTACAATTTGATTTAGTTTATTTTTTGTGTTTACAATTTGATTTAGTTTATTTTTTGTGTTTACAATTTGATTTAGTATATTTTTGTGTTTACAATTTGATTTAGTTTATTTTTTGTGTTTACAATTTGATTTAGTTTATTTTTTGTGTTTACAATTTGATTTAGTTTATTTTTTGTGTTTACAATTTGATTTAGTATATTTTTGTGTTTACAATTTGATTTAGTTTATTTTTTGTGTTTACAATTTGATTTAGTATATTTTTTGTGTTTACAATCTGATTTAGTTTATTTTTTGTGTTTACAATTTGATTTAGTATATTTTTGTGTTTACAATTTGATTTAGTTTATTTTTTGTGTTTACAATTAGATTTGTTTATTTTTTGTGTTTACAATTAGATTTAGTTTATTTTTTGTGTTTACAATTTGATTTAGTTTATTTTTTGTGTTTACAATTTGATTTAGTATATTTTTGTGTTTACAATTTGATTTAGTTTATTTTTTGTGTTTACAATTTGATTTAGTTTATTTTTTGTGATTAGATTTAGTATATTTTTGTGTTTACAATTTGTATATTTTTGTGTTTACAATTTGATTTAGTTTATTTTTTGTGTTTACAATTAGATTTAGTTTATTTTTTGTGTTTACAATTTGATTTAGTATATTTTTTGTGTTTACAATTTGATTTAGTATATTTTTTTGTGTTTACAATTTGATTTAGTATATTTTTTGTGTTTACAATTAGATTTAGTTTATTTTTTGTGTTTACAATTTGATTTAGTATATTTTTGTGTTTACAATTTGATTTAGTATATTTTTGTGTTTACAATTTGATTTAGTTTATTTTTTGTGTTTACAATTTGATTTAGTTTATTTTTTGTGTTTACAATTTGATTTAGTTTATTTTTTGTGTTTACAATTTGATTTAGTATATTTTTTTGTGTTTACAATTTGATTTAGTTTATTTTTTGTGTTTACAATTTGATTTAGTATATTTTTTGTGTTTACAATTAGATTTAGTTTATTTTTTGTGTTTACAATTAGATTTAGTTTATTTTTTGTGTTTACAATTTGATTTAGTTTATTTTTTGTGATTTATTTTGTTTATTTTTTGTGTGATTACAATTTGATTTTGTTTTTGTTTGTTTCGACAATCTGATTTAGGTCTCCATTGTGTGTTGAGAAACTGATTTAGTTTCATTTTGTGTTAATAATTTGATTTTGATTTAGGTTACTGTTGTGTGTCAACACAATCGAAAGCATAAACTGCCAAATATATATATTTTCTTGTTACCTATCTCTACTCTGACCATAACCCGGTATCAGCAAGAAGGTCAAGATCGTTTTAGGAGGATTTTGTGACGACGAAGATGTGGTTTTAATCAGTCTCACTAGAGATCAAACGCTGCTTTAAGTCGCCGACGTCCAGTTAATGCGCTATGACTACCGTACAGACATACATCACAGAAACATATCTGTTTGTCACTACACGAGACAACATGGCGGCAGTAGACATCTGAGAAGTGGCAGTAGCAATGCTTAGCCTATTGGTCAGTAATAGGATATTAGGGTTGAAAAGTGGTGACGTAAGAGAAAATAGCCGTCATTGTGTACTGTTTACTGGTACAGATGAGGATCAGACATGGTCAGTTCAGACAATTGGCATGTAGGTGGAGGTTCATCTCTAGCTAAACTTAGAACATCGATTTTGTCGTTGACAGTATGAGAGATATTTGGATTTATGATATATGTAGACTATAACAATAAAAACATACCTTTGGGATATGACCGAGACCCAGTATTCGACAATCAGGTTTAAGTACGGGAGAGTATAGTACTATGAAATTCAATATAGAAATATAAGCACGGAACCTCGCCGTAACATTTTACTTGGCCGAAAATGTCATGACCCAAATACCACCTTGTCACCTTGCATCATGTACACATCACAATAGAAAATACAGAAACATCCGCATGGACAAATCACCGCGAACAAATCAGTCCGCGAATGAGTTCGGGTCATGTTTCAAATTATCTAGGGCAGTTGTTATTAGAAGTGGTAATGTCGTCATCCTGATGTCTTTTTAGCTACTGATAAATTGTTAAACGTGTTCCATATTGGTTAGTGTTCGTCAATTTCTTCTTATTAAGACTTGTTGTATTTTGATCTCTATATTTTCGTTTTTTTTTTTATCTAATATGATGTTTTTGTTTACACACAGATCTCAGTTTTGACCCTGAATAGTACTTATCATCTATTTTCTCGGTATGTATACATTTTTTTTAATTTCATTTCATGTTGCTATATCTGTTTCAGCTGGTACCTTCAGGATGTTATATTAGAAACAGAACTATTAATGAGAAAAACATCGAATCCGCGGGGTATTCTAGATACAACCATTGTTAATATAGAGTGATGATCAGAATTGATATTACATACTCACACTTATCTTATTTATACAAAAATAAATTTACACATAATTAAATTTTTTTTGCATTTAAGAATAGAAAAAAAGACATGTTTTTTGCTTAATATCTATCAATTATTTTAAATCTGGCAGATGTAAGACTGTTGCTAGGGTAACTGGAAGCAATGCTTGAAATGTGATCATTGTTTCTTGTTACTATTTTTGTAGATCTTGTATCGAGTACACAAAACGTGATTTCCCTCTAAACGTTGTTCCAGATAGAGGTTGTTTAACATTGAAAAAGAGGCTGTAAATTTTTTAAGTCTCGTTTCCGGTGTTTGTGAAGGGATTTCTCGGTCTGGATTGAGACTAAACTCTCCCAGACGATTACAGTATAAGGAGTCTACGGTGCTACATCATATCAGTATATAGACACAGCTTACATTGACAAAGTTTTGGCACGTGAACAGGTTACCGCATTGTTCACAAACGTTTGGAATTAAACCAGTTTCATTGAAACAGGTGGTTGGGAGACCTTTGTCGAATTCATTTAATGAATTGAAACAATAAATCAAAAGGGAGTGGAACGTGATCATTAAATATTTCTGGCAAATATTGACTCTACAAACCTTGGTGTGAGTACAACAAGGACGTTAGGAAACGATATATAAGGCACATCGACGAAGGCCATGACTTGCAGGCCTGCGTCCACTCGGTCAGATTTTGATCAAAGGCTCAGTATAATTGCATGTAAATTTCACATCAGCACTTCCATTACATGTACATTACACGCTGAAGAAGTGTTATCAGCTACTTTAATACTCAGGCTCCGGTACATCATCACATTTCTCTAAATTTACAGCCGCAAACTCGTCCTTCCCTGCCAATCAACTGACAGCGAGTGAAAGTTAAAATCACTTCACTCCTCTCTGTGAATATCAATCGTTTACAAGCGCCCTCTTAACCGCGATTTCCCACTGAATTCTTATCGATTTTTCCGAAACACTTTTTCTTTAAGACGTATTTTTGATAACAGTTTTACATATATACGGTTTAAAGCCACAACATTCAAACATGCGTTCGTTTCTGTCATCTGATTCCGTATAGGATGTCTAGATAAAAATCATTTCAAGCACAACCATGATAGCGGACAAAACCAAGTCTTATGATAGATTTCATGTTACCCCTGAAATTTTATCAAATAAAATGAAAATGGACATCCCTCCAGAAATGTTCAGATTGTAGACATTAATGCAATATAAGAATTCCAAATACTAAAGTAATGAAAACAGATTTCACAGACGGACAAAACCAGGACTCGTACAATCTGTTTACTCAAGATATACATTGGAGTGAAAATATCAGATATCTTGGCGTGATTTATGTTGGTAAGATATGACGTGCGGACGATGGCATCGGAGCGAAAATACTGATAAAAATTTAGTGCACTGAACACTGAACCGCGGCGTTCTGGAGATTCTATTTTAAATATGTTTTCTCACCTGAAAACATTGATAGAATAAGAAATCGCCCTGAATTCTGTCTAGCACTAGCATTCATTGTTATAGAAAGTATTCTAATTCATGTAGATTTCGTCTAAACGGTAATCAATCATAATAGAATAGCCACAACGTGAAGGTCGTCATCCCGTTTCTTCTAAATTACTTCGATACAGGATGAATTGTCACATACACAGAAGGCACAGGAGAATATTGATAGAATTATACCTCCATATCGATGAAAGGTTTGTGACGCTTGAAACAACACATTATAAACTTTTACATATCATTTGTTTGTTCTGTCTATCTCGTCATGAACAACCAAAGTCATTTAGAGGTAGAGTCTCCTTGTCGTACCTGGTGACTAATTCATTGAACCACATACGACAGGCACGTCGCATCTCATCTACAGTAAATAGGTAAAATTGTCTCTCCCAAGAAACATATAGCCACGTCGGCACAAACTATCCGTTTGTCAGTTTTTAGAGAAACACAAATCGCCATTTACATGTAGGTGACCTTTGCTTGCGCAAGTGTTCTAAGGTTAGGTCTTCATTTGAACACCGACCCGACAGAATACACACAAAAGTGCAAATATTGGAGACGTTTGGCAACCTTTGGACCTGGCATGACCGGAAGATGTTTCGGGGACTAAACACAGCTGTACGGACACAATATAACGACCAAGTACGATTTTACTTCAGATCAATCAGTCTGCAAATCTGACATTCTCGAACAACAAACCCTGTAAGTTTTTGGGACGAGAGATTTTTCATTTCAAGTATAACAATATATATATCGACCTTGCTGCCATGACCTAGATCTGATCAACAAGGTTCGTGGCGTCTGTCTGCCTGTCCGTTCAGACGTGTAACACACGTGGAACATGGAGCGGTAATGATCGGTCCGACTCTCTTCCTGTCAAACATTACGTTTTTATGGTGACTTGATGAGGACCCAGCACTCTACCAGAAACCTCTGCCAGTCACCGTCAACCCAGCACTACCATCAACTCAATGATGGAGAGTTTAAAATCATAATCTATTTGCATTGTGTCGGAAAGCATTTTCTTTTTTCTCCAAATTTACCAAAATTGCTGACATCGTAACGAAGGGGTGTGGCGTAAACACAACGTTAGAGTGCTTTTATCTTATTTTCATCAGACGTTGGTAAAGGTTTTTGTCTCTCTAGTTAGTCTGGGAATGATACGTGTCTAATAGAATGGCTGTAATAAACAGATATACAGGCGTGTCTACTCAAACAGGATGTAAAGATTTTTCTTAGTCTGAAAATGAAATTTGAAATAGAGGTAATTTTGATCGGTAATACTCCGTGTGAAAAATGAAAAATATTAAAAACAGGGAAAGTATGTTAGGCCAAATTTTACTTATTTTTATTATTTATCATAATAAAAACATACAATAGACATTTGAAGTAATTTTTTCACAATTCAAGGACAAGGACCATGAGGACTACATGTAAGATTGTCCGTAATCACAATAAAGAAAAACAGATGACGGTGATGTAAACAAAATTGTTACATTGTATAACAGTATATTGTACAACATCAATAACAAAGCACAATATTGTGGACATCTAATATATCAGATATTGTCAGAATCAAATACTACAGATACATATGGACATTTCAGCCAATGCAGGCATATGTGAGGAACAAAAAAGTTAATTGAACAGGACTACTGAAGGAGGGAGAGTTGACGGTATCTGGGGCCGCGGTATTGGTATTGTAATACCTAGTGTGTATATAGTGTATTTAGTGGTAGACAGTGACAGAGATATGCAATATCGTGCACGGATATTTGCACGGATCAGAGTGAAATTATCAGATATATGAAAATCACGAAATTGGTTGAATTATGGGGCTAGTGTATTTCCTATCTAGATTTAACTTTCTTTTTGATAATTTTGGATTTTCCTCAGTCGCCTCTTAGACTTCAAACTTTAAGCCCTTATTATCACTGACAACTGCTAAAAGGACGAAATAGCTGGATAATGCGGTTTAATTAATTGTTAACTCCACTGTGTCTAACTCTGAATTTGAATTAAAAGGTGATAAGTCTCTGAATACGATAAACAAACGATGAGCTACTGAAGAATCAGCGATATCAGGACCTTTACTATTGGTGTAGTGTATATTGACATCCGACACAACGACTCGAGGTCATAAAGTTCATTCCTATTGAGATCCCCCTATACTTAACATTAGATAACAATGATAACACAAGTAGGCGATTGTACGATAGACACACGAATGAAGGTATGTAAATATCATATTGGTTTGATTGTGGTATATTTAGTAATAGGAATAATTAATTATCCGGAATTAATTTAGTTCTGTAAGGTTATAGCTTAAATCAACTGTCCTTTATTTATGAATGATCCCGAGTGCATAACCTTCGATCCCTCCAGTTCACGGCGTACATCTAGTACCTACATTCAAGCTTTTAACAATGACATACAACACCTTCAGTCGTGGCATACAGTTTGTTGTAAGAGTTTGTATCGACGAGAAAAACTCATTTTGATCAAACAACCGTTCAAGGTCAAGTTTACAATTTACTGCTGGTTTTGAGTAGCATTTCAAAGACAGCTCTATACAGGTCTAGTGTCAGACGACGGAGAAAAGCTGTAGGGAGAATAGTTCATGATTTTGATGGACAGAAAAATCTACACCGTTTGATGTCTCCCTAAAGCGTTGACAAAATAAATCCACATTGACATTTATTGATTAATAAAATATCTATTTTAGAAAGCACCTAATTTGATGTCCTTGGTACTTCAACAAACTTCTAAGACAAAAATCGTGTTTCCAACTGTGATACTACGGTGTTTTCTATTATCAAAATTAAAACTCGTGTTTGTGTTATTTTCTCTAACACGCTACTATTTGATAGGGCAACATGATGAAAATTTCACTTCCGGCTTTTTATAACGTCAGAAGTGTCATTTTTATACTTGTGCTGAGAAATTCTGAGTTAAAAGTTAGTTTCATGAGCTGATGACATGATATCTTGAGCCTGACGTTTCGGCTTATCCTTATGTTTGTTTTTCTTCTTTTCAGAAATAGAGAGCCCTCCTGTAAACCATTTTACACACACGGAAAATTCCGGTCACCATAAAGAACAGACAGCGTGAAAGAGATATCACAATTACACAAGGTAGTGCCAACTCGGCAACAGATGACGAAGATTTCCAGCAGTAACATTTATCATTGTGTTTGTTTGTTCTGGAATCTGAAATAAAACTGATTATCTGTTACCCCGGGTTTCCTACTGACAATAGCCTCGTTCTCAGTTATTCCCATAGTTGATGGGATCACGTGACGTACACGATGAAGCTCACAATTCGGGACTTTTTTGTTTGAATTCGGCGATTTACAACATATACCACTAGCATATCTGCATGTTACTTCCAGAAAATTGATAAGCAAAAACTTGTAATTGAAATTTATATACGAAACCTTATATATTTTGATTACATTCTGTGGTAAAAAGAGGTTCCTTAAAAATGTGATTTAGTGCGTTTCAGTACTATATCTCCTCGGCTTTCGAGAAAGCTGTTGACGTTATCATCATTCATGTTTTGCATTTATCCAGGATTTTCAGACACGAACTCTTCAGTGAACACGGACACTAGTTCCAGTACATACTGCGTTGATAATAAACCTTGGCCTTGATGCTACAAAACATTGATGGAAACACTGAAACTGAATCTGATGCCAAAATAAAATAACAAATATATGTTGGTTCTTTATCACAGAAACATGAATCAGATCCCGGGATTGCTGTCAAGTTTACGTGGATAAATTCTGTAATTCATGACTTGCATGGAGTATGGTGCTGTTAACCCTGCTTCGTCTCCTACGTAACTTAAAATAGATAATTTAAAATGGCCTAAAACTAGGTTTCAGATCGTGATTTTCAGTGATTTCGATCTTTTCAAATGGCTGCAATAAAATTCACCATTTGTCGCTCCAACTGGTGCACCTTCGTGACGACTTGTTTTTCGCACCATTGTGACGATTCTATGCCCTGTTTGCTGCATCTTTGTGGCGACTTGTCTCGCCGTTTGTTTCGCCCTTGTGGAGACGTGTTGCCCCGTTCGCTGCACCGTCGTGACGACCTGTCGCCCTGTTTGCTGCCCCCTTGTGACGACTTGTCGTCCCGTTTAATGCACATTTATGACGATTCGTCGCCCTGCTTGCTGTACTTTTGACAACTTGTCACTACGTTCGCTGCACCTTTTGGGCGACTTGTTTATTTTGCTTCGTCCTTGTGACAATTTGTCTCTCTATTTGCTCCAATTTTGTGGCGACTTTTCGCTTTGTTCGCTGCGCGTGCCCTGAAAGCAACCATGTGTTAATCAGTATGTAAAGCATTCCTTTATATGTGATGCATGAAACAAGCATTTGATCTTTTGCACTCTTATCGAACTTCTTATGAAACAGAAACGAATGTAAATTTCTGTTTATCAAATTACCTACATATTTTATTTGCAAATATATTGCAAGTATTTGTGACAATTGCTAGTCACGAATGGAAAATGGAACAATTAAATATCTGTTTAATTTTGTACTCCATATTTTGAAAATTGATCAAAGGTGGGGTCGAAAAAACATTGAATATCAAGGCAGATACGAAAAAAATAATATGATATTCTATGAGATCAATATGTACTGACGACGAGGTAGTTATGTGATAAATATGGACTGATGACGGGGTAGTTATGTGATAAATATGGACTGATGACGGGGTAGTTATGTGATAAATATGGACTGATGACGGGGTAGTTATGTGATGAATGTGGACTGATGACGGGGTAGTTATGTGATGAATGTGGACTGATGACGGGGTAGTTATGTGATGAATATGGACTGATGACGAGGTAGTTATGTGATAAATATGGACTGATGACGAGGTAGTTATGTGATAAATATGGACTGATGACGAGGTAGTTATGTGATAAATATGAACTGATGACGGGGTAGCTATATGATAAATATAGACTGATGACGGGGTTCTTATGTGATAAATATAGACTGATGACGGGGTAATTATGTGATAACTATGGATTGATGACGCAGTAGTTAAATGACAAAAGAATGGAAAACTTCGTGCTAGACATGACAGCATATCACTAAATTTGAAAATCACAAAGTACGTTAAAACAGAAGCTTTCTTTTATGATACAGCGTTAAGGATTTACTTTGACGGAAACGAAGCTGTAACAAAAGTACTATAATTATTATAGAACTGTATTTGTATATTCTCACAGTTCCTGGTCGGCTACTATATATAGTGTCACAAGATTCCCAATAAAAAGAGATATTTGTCGGTCGTTCAAACAAGCGAAAAAAAGGTTGACTGGAATATTTTTAAAAATAGATTAAATACGACTAAGGAGACAGACAAGTTTTGGTGCTCTCACATATGACGAACATTATGTTATTCTGGATGGTTATGGAGCTTACAATCATTTCAGTGATTCACCACGTACCTAAGTATCATATTGTCTCCTTCATTACGTATAGTACATATACTTCAATAAAAGAATTTCGTTAAAGGCTATTATAGTCTTGCAATATATACACGGTTTTATTACGTGAGAAAAAGTATCGACTAAGGGCGAAATCTTTTCTTATCATAGTACATTAATAAATCCGTGTTCTGAACACATCTGAAGTCTATAAACGTATATTTATTGGTGAAAGAAACAGATAAAAGTCATTCTTTGTATCTTTTTCAATTAAGTTTTCGTTCTCTTCACTACAAAATTGAATTGAAACTTGCGAATATTTTTTTGATAATAAAGATGAATATTTTTTGTACAAAAGCTATACTCTGAAGGCGGTTGAAGGATTAACGTTTCTTATCTCCACGTGAGTGCTGTTTCCATGTAAATTTTTCAGGGTTAACATATATAGGAATGAAAGCAATTAAAACAAGATTTCTTCATATCTAAGTACACACGTGTTATCATGAAAGAGCTGCACGAGGCCCCCGAAATCTTTCATCTTATAGAGTAACTTTATCGTGTTGTTTATAATACTCTAGAGAGTTTAAACTAGTATTTAGTTTCTCACGTGGCAGAGACATATTTTTTTCAGTATAAATGAGGATAACGAACGTAAAACTTGAATAAATTACCTCATATCAATATATAACTTCTATGTACAAACTACTGGGGATATCTTTAACTTAACACACAGAATTTGTTCACCATTCCTGGTGTATTTGTGTACTAACTACTGGGAGTGTCTAGAACTCGACCCGTCAGACAGAATTTGTTCACCATTCCCGGTGTATTTTGTGTACTAACTACTGGGAGTGTCTAGAACTCGACCCGTCAGACAGAATTTGTTCACCATTCCCGGTGTATTTTGTGTACTAACTACTGGGAGTGTCTAGAACTCGACCCGTCAGACAGAATTTGTTCACCATTCCCGTTGTATTTTGTGTAGTAACTACTGGGATTGTCTAGAACTCGACCCGTCAGACAGAATTTGTTCACCATTCCCGGTGTATTTTGTGTATTTTGTGTACCCGTCAGACAGAATTTGTTCACCATTCCCGGTGTATTTGTGTACTAACTACTGTTGGTATCTAGAACTCGACCCGTCAGACAGAATTTGTTCACCATTCCCGGTGTATTTTGTGTACTAACTACTGGGAGTGTCTAGAACTCGACCCGTCAGACAGAATTTGTTCACCATTCCCGGTGTATTTTGTGTACTAACTACTGGGAGTGTCTAGAACTCGACCCGTCAGACAGAACTTGTTCACCATTCCCGGTGTATTTTGTGTACTAACTACTGGGAGTGTCTAGAACTCGACCCGTCAGACAGAATTTGTTCACCATTCCCGGTGTATTTTGTGTACTAACTACTTCACCATTCCCGGTGTATTTTGTGTACTAACTACTGGGAGTGTCTAGAACTCTACCCGTCAGACAGAATTTGTTCACCATTCCCGGTGTATTTTGTGTACTAACTACTGGGAGTGTCTAGAACTCGACCCGTCAGACAGAATTTGTTCACCATTCCTGGTGTATTTGTGTACTAACTACTGGTGGTATTCAGAACTCGACCCGTCAGACAGAATTTGTTCACCATTCCCGGTGTATTTTGTGTACTTACTTCTGGGAGTGTCTAGAACTCGACCCGTCAGACAGAATTTGTTCACCATTCCCGGTGTATTTTGTGTACTAACTACTGGGAGTGTCTAGAACTCGACCCGTCAGACAGAATTTGTTCACCATTCCCGGTGTATTTTGTGTACTAACTACTGGGAGTGTCTAGAACTCGACCCGTCAGACAGAACTTGTTCACCATTCCCGGTGTATTTTGTGTACTAACTACTGGGAGTGTCTAGAACTCGACCCGTCAGACAGAATTTGTTCACCATTCCCGGTGTATTTTGTGTACTAACTACTGGGAGTGTCTAGAACTCTACCCGTCAGACAGAATTTGTTCACCATTCCCGGTGTATTTTGTGTACTAACTACTGGGAGTGTCTAGAACTCGACCCGTCAGACAGAATTTGTTCACCATTCCCGGTGTATTTTGTGTACTAACTACTGGGAGTTTCTAGAACTCGACCCGTCAGACAGAATTTGTTCACCATTCCCGTTGTATTTTGTGTAGTAACTACTGGGATTGTCTAGAACTCGACCCGTCAGACAGAATTTGTTCACCATTCCCGGTGTATTTTGTGTACTAACTACTGGGAGTGTCTAGAACTCGACCCGTCAGACAGAATTTGTTCACCATTCCCGGTGTATTTGTGTACTAACTACTGTTGGTATCTAGAACTCGACGGTGTATTTTGTGTACTAACTACTGGGAGTGTCTTTGAATTTGTTCACCATTCCCGGTGTATTTTGTGTACTAACTACTGGGAGTGTCTAGAACTCGACCCGTCAGACAGAATTTGTTCACCATTCCCGGTGTATTTTGTGTACTAACTACTGGGAGTGTCTAGAACTCGACCCGTCAGACAGAATTTGTTCACCATTCCCGGTGTATTTTGTGTACTAACTACTGGGAGTGTCTAGAACTCGACCCGTCAGACAGAATTTGTTCACCATTCCCGGTGTATTTTGTGTACTAACTACTGGGAGTGTCTAGAACTCGACCCGTCAGACAGAATTTGTTCACCATTCCCGGTGTATTTTGTGTACTAACTACTGGGAGTGTAGAACTCGACCCGTCAGACAGAATTTGTTCACCATTCCCGGTGTATTTTGTGTACTAACTACGTCTAGAAGACCCGTCAGACAGAATTTGTTCACCATTCCCGGTGTATTTTGTGTACTAACTACTCACCATTCCCGGTGTATTTTGTGTACTAACTACTGGGAGTGTCTAGAACTCGACCCGTCAGACAGAATTTGTTCACCATTCCCGGTGTATTTTGTGTATTTTGTGTACCATTCCCGGTGTAACTACTTGTCAGACAGAACTTGTTCACCATTACCCGTAACAGAATTTGTTCACCATTCCCGGTGTATTTTGTGTACTAACTACTGGGAGTGTCTAGAACTCTACCCGTCAGACAGAATTTGTTCACCATTCCCGGTGTATTTTGTGTACTAACTACTGGGAGTGTCTAGAACTCGACCCGTCAGACAGAATTTGTTCACCATTCCTGGTGTATTTGTGTACTAACTACTGTTGGTATTCAGAACTCTACCCGTCAGACAGAATTTGTTCACCATTCCCGGTGTATTTTGTGTACTAACTACTGGGAGTGTCTAGAACTCGACCCGTCAGACAGAATTTGTTCACCATTCCCGGTGTATTTTGTGTACTTACTTCTGGGAGTGTCTAGAACTCGACCCGTCAGACAGAATTTGTTCACCATTCCTGGTGTATTTTGTGTACTTACTACTGGGAGTGTCTATCTCTATTCAGAATTTATTTGATGTTAATTGAAAGTTTCTAATGGTTGCACATCTGATTCAGCCTTAATGGTTCATACTAATTGGTGGCTTCTCTGAAGGATATGTAATCACCACGGAATATTATCTCGGTGTGTCCGCCTCATCACACCGTATTACAGAAATTAATGAAAACTATTTATCCTGAGGGATCTATCGCCCATGTTTCTGTAATATCATAAATTCCAAACCTTAATAAATATCTAAAAATAGATTTGTTCAAGGGATAATAAAAAATTTAAAGTAAAATTATGTTTCCCTCCCAATCTGAAATGAAAGAGACCTGGAGTTTGTATCTCCTTAACCATTTCAAAGGATAACTGAATTCATTTGTCTGTATAATTAACACCGTGCTATACCTTCTCGCGGTAAACGAGCAAAATTTGACAAAGTTATTTCTATAGATAGTTGGATTTTTATTACACTATTACTTATTTTATTGTCAATTTTGATGTATAATTTAAAACATAACGTATGATTACATCACGATTTAGGCTGCATAACGTTCTAATGCGAGCGCGAATTGCTGTAGACATCTGGAACGTGAAAACACCCACCAAAAGTCAAGATATTTTCCAACCGGAATCTATAGAGTCTTATCGTAAAAATAAATTAAAATTTAACAAAGGATTGCGTGATTCTGAATTAAAAACTTTTACATTAGTTGGTGATCATATATAAGCTGTTCCACCGTTTTATGTAACGCTTTGTTCTGATATGAGCAATCATAGCAGAAAGATAAGTTTTGTTTGTAAAACAGAAAAGATATAAAAGATCTGGAGAGACTTTGTTACAGCAGTATTCTGACATACCTCTGTGGTGTGTTTCTTTAGAGATCCATGGGTACTGTCAACATTTTACATTTATAAATGCCCCACGTAATTATATATGTGAAACTCTTCTCTAGTAAAGTTTTGATAGGTTTTAATTTATTTACCAAGATAGTTAAATTCAAAATATTGATTTAAGTGATCAAACTCATTATAATAATCTGTTAACAAACAGACCCAGACAAAACCTTTGTTTTGACAGCGTGTTACTTACCTTCTCTTGAAAACATAAGTAATATCTGCAGAATGTGAACGAAAGGAAAACATCATCCCGCTGTTAAATTCGGTTTAACTGTAGAACATAAAACAAACAAACAAACAAACAAAAAAAAAACCAAAAAAAAAAAAAAAAAAGAACCCTGAAGCTGAACCGAAACGACTTCGAAACGACAGAATCATGAACCTCCGATATCAGTCGTTCGGCTATGTGTAAGAGGCCACTTGGAGGAGACAGTAAAACTTCTACGAACATCGCTAATCTACATTCTGCTTTCATCTTTTTTGAGGTATGATCAACTTCATATTCCAAAATCCCATCAGGTATTATTAAAAGTGACAACTTGTTTTTCTTTGATAGGATCCCATTTACATTTGGCGGGATTCGTGACCTTGCAGGTGCATGATGTATTAATCATTTCTAAAAACCACGAAGTATGTAGTATAGATATATAACATGTCTCTATACCCTCCATATTTGTGTCCCCTATCCGCCTTCCTATCCTCGCCCACCCTCCCTCACTTTCCTCCTCCTAATGGGGACGAGATTGTTGAAGCCCATCTTTGAGTAGGATGACTGTTTTACGTTTGTTTTTGAAGATAGCAAAAGACATGAGTGTGATATTGTAGAACATAGATTTAGCTTTCTGACAAGCTTAATTGAATGGAACCTCCAATTTAGCACGTTATACTGTCGACCAGCGGGATGCTGTGTACCCTATCGGAAAGGGGAATGTGGCACCATAAACTTTGATATTTTGGCAATCACTTGGACTGATACTGCTAACTTGTTTATGTCCGTCTGTGCTACATCAGAAATTACCCTATAGATACACAGAGTACTAGAGGAAACACCAAGTCTGCTTTCTCCTATCGCATCCAGTTTCTGCCACCAAAATCTTTGACATTTCACACACAACGTTTCGTATTTTGATAACGAGCCCTCCAAATAGCCGTAAACTTTCCGACGTCGGACATAGGTACCCATTATACAGTCGTAAAGATCGAAAACACTAATACATCCTGAATGGGATTCTTCAATATCAATCTCTTTCCTCAGCATGTAGATGGAATCTTCAATTTTGTAATAATTTTGTAAATATAAATATAAACATCGATGGAAATCTGATTGGTGTAGTTCTCTGTAACCTAAATTTCTGTCGAGATTACGCTCTTCACTCTAATGACAAACGTGGCAGATCATAGTTACTGAAGACTACGTTTACGTACTTCAGGCTCGAGTTTCATGTGATGTCCAGATAGCGTTGTCTCATTCGGAGTCTCCAACAATCAGACTTCAACTTACAAATGTATAGGTAATGTGCACGTGTGCTTTAATCTAATTCAATCTTTACCGACTTCCGATTACCCGATTCACAGTACAGCTTGCAAATACTAGTGCAAATAGTTGATGAAATATTTTCCAAAATTTCAATGAAATTATTTTTGCTTTTACTTTCATTGTTTATGAAAAAACAAAGTACAGTCGAAAAGATTGCATTTCACCAAGTGTATCTCCTGAAATGTATGTACAGAAGAATGTTTAAGCGTTACCTAAAATTTAAACACACATCACCAATGTATCATCTTCCATAAAACGGATTACACCATTTTACATGTACCATCTTCAAAGTGAAACAAGATTAAATTATGTTAATTCGATTCAAAAGCTGTTAGTGCGCAAGAGATGTTCTTAAAAATTGTATTGGGTTTGCAATTTCTTGAATTACCGAGAAAAAACTCACAACTGTACCATGGTTAATGGATTTGACAAACACAAATTTACGAAACTAACGGGTTCGTAATTCACTTTATTGTCAGGCACAAAGGCAGGCAAATTACTGCCATCAGATAGACACAACGGGCTTCTTTATATAATAACGTATATTGGGCTATGTGCATGGATAATAAAACGGACTTTAAGGCATCATCTGCACGTGAGAGGTTGTGGAGGAGAGAGAACTGGGAAACAAGGTAGTGGTAAGGGTCGGGTGGAAGGAAGAGGGGGCTATGAGACAAAGGAGAGGTAAAAGTCAGGCGGAGGAGGAGAGGGGGCTGGGAGATAAAGTAAGGGTAAAGTCAGGCGGAGGAGCAGAGGGGGCTGGGAGACAAAGAAGGGGTAAAGTCAGGTGGAGGAGGAGAAGGGGCTGGGGAACAAAGAAGGGGTAAAGTCAGGTGGAGGAGGAGAGGGGGCTGGGAGATAAAGTAAGGGTAAAGTTCAGGTGGAGGAGGAGAAGGGGCTTGGAGATAAAGTAAGGGGTAAAATAGGAAATAAGCGAGTGTCTGAAGCTGAAAACTAGGAGACAAGGGAGTAATGAAGCCAGAGGTGGAGGGGTGGGGACAAAGGAGGGGGTGGATATAGAGAGGTATGGAAGCTGTGTTGAACGTTCCATAGACTCTATTTTCACATACACATCTTCTGGCTTAGGTACAGATGTGTACTTTTGTATGGAATGACCTGTCCTCTGTCCTAATGACAATCCATTTATCCTCCATATTCCAGTATCCTGTCTTGTGATCTTTGTGTTATCAGGTGTCTGATAGGAAGACTTTATCATAAGCTTTTCATGATGACAGAAGCTCAATGGACATATCACTTCAACGATTTAGGGCTTGGATATTTTATTTCGAGATGTCCCCTCTCCGCATCCTTGACAGCCATGTTGCACTTCATTGTGTTCACTGATAAATTGGCAGCTCTAAGCACACCGTTAATAAAACAATGCAGTATTTGCCAATCACACACTACGTACAGTGTTCACCAGATTGACATGGAATACGTAATATCTGCAAATGTTGTTGAAGCGGAAACAGCTTTGCTACAAAAATATTAGAATATCTAAAAAGTTAACTATTTGAAACCGTGTATGTAACTGGCGGAAACTGATTTTACATGGAGATTATCAACAGTGACATAGACTAAACATCGAGTTTGGGTTGGTAACTTGTTTCGATTTTTGTGAACCAATATTTATTTACCAGTCTTTGCTTAGGGAAATATATATAATTTATACAGATGTACCTCCTCCACCAAAAGCCTAATTCCATTATTTTATTTTACGTCTTCAGAATGGATACAATTTTTCAAATGTCTCCCTATTCAGAGTTGAGTCAGAAGTAAGGAAAAACGCATATGTTTGTAAAGGATAAATTTATTTGTGTTTTGTCTGAACGAATTAATTTTAATTTCAATAATCATTTCCATAACCCCGAAATAACAAGAAACCACGTGATTTTGTCTTCTTGTACCGTGCACCGCACGTGAAACGATTTGTATACAGCATGCACTTTTAACCACGTCGTGTGTAACCGTGAGTCTCTGACATTCCGTGCCACTTCACCACTAATAATTCGACGTGCATGGTGTTCGAGTATTGTCATAAATCTTCACTTGAGTAATTACAGACTAAAATACTGTCTTCCTTAGAATGTACGTCACTAAACACACCGCTAGGATCGCACCGAATACATCCTGTGCGTAATACATAGTGTATACACCACCAATAACCACAACAGTGCATGGTGAATGTTCGGGAACGACATAACCATTATTACTCCTATTTCTCGACATAATCGGCATTTCCTTCTCCGTATTCAACTTCCTGTCCTATCAAATATACTTAAGGAACACCATACAATTTAGCAAATGGATAGGCACGTAGAATACAAATTAATTCCTGGTTACAATATATAACAATAATTTGTCATAGTACGGCAATGATGCAAGGTTACCAGCTCATGAACTGCCAACGGCGTAGGAATATTACTATTGGTTTAAACAAAACAACAATGTCTCTCATCATAACGGGATGGAAATAGTAAATGAAAAATATAAGCGTTTAACATTATGAATGCCAAGTCTCTAACGTGCTTCATTTAATGTGCCCTACCCTGCTGGCATTGACATTGTGCATGCATTCCATCGGTAAGAGGGCCAGTACTTCAATAAATCCTGTAACACTACTGATTGGTGAGGATGATCAACAACATCATTAACAATAAATAGGTTGTCCTTTTTACTGCTTCTTATCCGAAAGGTTCGACCAGACAACGTTTTACATTTGATCACCATAGCTTAAATGGTACGAAGATTACTTTAGGGACATCTTGCTGATTATTCTGACCATTGATTTGTGAGATATCACGTTAGACGTGTTTGATGCATTTTAATATGCATGGATGGTCCGTTGTTGTTTACCTTGTTCATACTTGAAAACGTGACATTACCTAATTGGATTGATTGCCAAAGGTTCACATAACGGTTGTCGCCGATGAAGCCGAAAACGCTTACTCTTCTGGAACATCTAGTCATTATCACTTTTTTTCAGACGTTTCCATGTTAATCTTTCTTTTGTACATATTTTCGTCGAACTTCATTTTTATTTCAGATTCTGTTGGCAAGTTGATATTTTCTTTGTTTTTTTTCAGATACATAAAAAATGCTTTCATTAAAGAATACTCTCTTTTTGTTAATTTGTTAATGTACAAGATCGACAAATTGAAATTAAAAACCCGTCGAAAAAAAAAACCGCATATTTCTTTTTCACTTCAAATATTTTTTAAATTATTATTCTTTTATGGGTTGTCATCTTTTTGTATTTGCGTTTTCATATCAGTCACCATGTTATGACCCAAAAATGTAGACAACTAGAAAATGGTAACTAAACACAAACGTGAGCAGTGATGGCTGTTGGCGTAACAAAGTGTAAGTAACAAAGGAGAAAGTCGAACCTCTCGGCTGGCCTTTCTTTTTCTCTTTCTGGTTTCGGTTCCAGGCGCTCTCGGCTCGTGCTGGCCTTTCTTTTTCTCTTTCTGGTTTCGGTTCCAGGCGCTCTCAGCTCGTGCTGGCCTTTCTTCTGAACACAGTTTCAGGCTTTATCACTTCCTGATCGTGGTTTTCTTTATCTATTTTTATCATGGTTCCATGCTCTCTCTCTTGACCCACGTCGACCTTTCTTTATCATTTTTGTCATGGTTTCATTCTCTCTCTTGACCCACGTTGACCTTTCTTTATCAATTTTTTATCATGGTTCCATTCTCTCTCTCTGACCACGTCGGCCTTTCTTTATCTATTTTTATCATGGTTCCATGCGTTCTCTCTGTCCACGTCGGCCTTTCTTTATCAATTTTTGTCATAGTTCCATGCTCCCTCTCTTTCCACGTTGGCCTTTCTTTATCTATTTTTATCATGGTTCCATTCTCTCTCTCTGACCACGTCGGCCTTTCTTTATCGATTTTTGTCATAGTTCCATGCTCCCTCTCTTTCCACGTCGGCCTTTCTTTATCTATTTTTATCATGGTTTCATTCTTTCTCTTGACCCACGTCGACCTTTCTTTATCTATTTTTATCATGTTTTCATTCTCTCTCTTGACCCACGTCGACCTTGCTTTATCTATTTTTATCATGGTTCCATGCGTTCTCTCTGCCCACGTCGGCATTTCTGTACCACGTTCCATGCTGTTCCAAAGGTTTTTTTTCTGTACATTTTGGTCTTTCGTTGTCATTCTCTGATCTTTGCTCCATGCGCTTTCTCGGCTCACGCTGGCCCTTTTTTTTATCACTGTCTGGTCTTGGTTCCAAGCGCTTTTTATACTCAGGAATCAGATGATATCCTGTTCTTTATATAAAGTGTACTCCTGCTTTATGGTAGCCTGTTTGTGTTACTCTCTGTAGTATCGTGCTATCTACTTTCCAACAAGACGATGCCTTTTTGTGCCTAGACTTATTCGCTATTTCTCTCTGGACTATAATTGACCTTTCTATATCATTTTCTGTTCGTTAATTCCTTTTCTCTATCGACTTACGGTGGCTTTTCATATGGCTGCATCGAAGATAAGATTCAGAATATTCTGATATGCTTCAGGAATGTTAAAGCGGGATAGAAGGTGGGACATTTGCAGAGTTAGAATCATTGTGAAAAATAGTCCCCAGTAATCGGTGATTATGAGCATTGATATCCGCTCATGTACACAACACACCAATTACACAATTACAGCATTTTCTAAACAATCAACCACCAGGGGATGCCTTCTCTGTATTTTGTAACGTCTTTTTCTTTCGCTGTCTCATGCCGTGATACTAGACTTGCCGTTCGTCATTCTCTCTAAGCTATCAGTGTTATTGGCGATACATTTGTCTGTATCTTGTCGTGGGTATTGATTTCTGTGGTGTAAATATACTATGGGCGCTCTACCTCCGACACAGATTCGCATACGTTAGATGAGCCACCTAATTCGTAAGGATGGATATGTGTAATTTTTGCAATTATCTCATCTTTTGGAAGCTCGTTACTTCTGCAGCAGAAAATTGAAAGTTTAAATAATTTAAAGATCAGTTATGTTTAAAACGAGATTCTTGTTTCGACGATCGATTTCTGATTAAGGAAGGCTATAAATTTTGAGCCAGGGTCGGTACGATCGATTTTAGAGTGGCTCGTTGGCACGTTGAGGTGTCTAATAAGAAGAAAAGGTCAGAAATTATAACGTAATAAATCCGGACAGAAGCCATGACAAGAATAGAATACAAGGAAAGTGCACGTGTTAAACGCATGCGTGTGACGTAGTAAACCAAAAGATTTAATTATATTTTTACGTAATATACATGCGAAGTTCGCACGTTCGCGAACTCCGGGCACCTGCCAAAGAATTATCATTAAGGATAATTACCTAGTAACACGATCGCGAAATCACGCACAGGGAACAAAACTATGAGCGGGAAAACTTTACTAGGTAAAACATTACCCATTTAGTTTAGTGAAAGAGTACATATATAAATCCGTGGCTCTTTATCATAGTAACGAGCCACACAAACACAAATTGAGAACAAAAATAGTTTTGTCGACATTTTATTGAAAAACAAGTGTAAACAGTTTTCCGCCGTCATTAGTATCGCTTCAGGGATGTTTAGTCCTCCCCGCTGAGTATCTCTTAATTTATTCTCACAAACCCAAAATATGATATCTGTTATCTTCTAATTAAATCATAATTCTGTACGTTTTGATAAAAGTACATTTATACCAGTAAAGTATTGGTTGCCAAGCACTTAACATTCTAAGACCAATGTAAGTTTGAAATGCATGTATTTGCAATATCCTCGCTGATTATATAGAGATAGATGCCGGAGACTCCCCTTCTCCCGTTTCCCACCAGCGTCGCTTCTGTAATAAATTTTCATCAAAGGTGATTTTAACATCAGGGTAGGTATCGGGCCCGTCCTCCCGGCTATAATCGATCCGGATTCCCCGTGAGACTCAGATCGATAAAGACTACCTGCAAGGTCCAATTTATTTATATAATTCATTGCTTTCCGATTTTTTTATCTAAGGAATTCGATACGAATCTGACGCGTATGGTTTACAATCTAGTTCGGTTTAAATAATGCCATCACGCCTTAATACAGTAACACTAAAATACACGAAAGACAGTAAAACCAATTTGTGGTTTAGATTCTGAAAGGTGTTTCCGGGTAATTATTTAAAGTACCATATCATTGACAACCACACTATTACTTTTCTATTTCAAATTATCTGCGCGATTCAGCAGCATAGTTCTACAATGGTATGAATTAATTTCGCTATTTTACATGTACGGGACAAGTACATTAAAATAACATGAGCGATCTCTTATTATGTTTAGAAATTTACAGTGAATATTCGATAAGTTTTTGAAATAGGAAATAGTAGCTGATAGATGTAGATTTTGTTATGAAAATGTTTCATTTATTTTAATTGCAGACATAAATATTTAAAAACACCAATTAAGAACTTTTCTTCAGTTGGAAAAAAACCTTTACGGATAATATAGACTTCAGGGCATTAAAAAAATGCAATTTTTTTTTCAAACATCACTAAGTCACATGATGAGCTACCTTGCTCATGCCTCAAGGTGTATTCTGAAAAGTACAAGAGAGAAGCCATTTGGTCCTGCGTGTTTTCATGGACTTATTTTGTCAACTTTGCAGTTTGTCTACAATAAAACTAATTTCTAGTCCATGTCACACTATTCCAATCCTTTATACTAAGACTGGTCACTCTACATCCATCTTGAAGAAAAAAGATTCAGTTAGAGAGTCAATCTGGAATTCAGTCCATTTCTGTGTGATTCATAATCAATTCTAGTTTCTTCAATTGCAGGGGGGTGGGGGGGTGGGGGGGGTGGGGGGGTGGAGGGTGGGGGGGGTGAACCTTTTCGAAATCATCAGTTCTTGGAATTTCAGTTGAAAAATACACAGAGCACGCGCAGAAGCAGATGTAGTTTTGAGAACGTTGTATCAACATTAATTCGCTCGTTTTTTGTTTATACGTAAATACACGTAACGAGGTGAGCAAATGCGCTGGTAGGATAGAGTGAGAATTCCATATTCAGTTGCATCTATGCTCGTTGTTAAATCTATAGATAGATACTGCCATTCGTTACCTTATGATATCTCTAAAAGTTATGCTTGTTATAACTTGTCATTAAGAGAACTGCTAAACACTCCATTGTTGGTTTAAATAAGTAACACATACATGTACAACGCGTATTGTTCAAGTTTAAAAAAAACTTCTCTATGCATGTGGTATGTGAAAAATTTATATACAACGCTACTTAAAAGATTAATCCGTATCTTTTGTAACAAGCCACCATTGAACAACCACTGATGGATTTTCCAATCTCACAGTACTCATAGGAGTCGCCACCGGTAGCACACCATCTCACAGTACTCATACGAGTCGCCACCGGTAGCAACACCACCTCACAGTACTCATACGAGTCGCCACCGGTAGCAACACCATCTCACAGTACTCATACGAGTCGCCACCGGTAGCAACACCATCTCACAGTACTCATAGGAGTCGCCACCGGTAGCAACACCATATCATATTGCACATATGAGTCGCCACCGGTAGCAACACCACCTCACAGTACTCATACGAGTCGCCACCGGTAGCAACACCATCTCACAGTACTCATACGAGTCGCCACCGGTAGCAACACCATCTCACAGTACTCATACGAGTCGCCACTGGTAACAACACCATCTCACAGTACTCATAGGAGTCGCCACCGGTAGCAACACCATATCATATTGCTCATATGAGTCGCCACCGGTAGCAACACCATCTCACAGTACTCATAGGAGTCGCCACCGGTAGCAACACCATCTCACAGTACTCATAGGAGTCGCCACCGGTAGCAACACCATATCATATTGCTCATACGAGTCGCCACCGGTAACAACACCATCTCACAGTACTCATATGAGTCGCCACCGGTAGCAACACCATCTCACAGTAGTCATACGCGTCGCCACCGGTAACAACACCATCTCACAGTACTCATACGAGTCGCCACCGGTAGCAATACCATCTCACATTGCTCATACGAGTCGCCACCGGTATAAACACCAGTCTCACAGTGCCACAGATGACATAATTTTTTTCATCACGTTGATACGAGCTGCTTTCAGCGGCAACAACAGTCTCACAATGCTATAATAAGTCGCCACCGGTGGCAATATTAGTCTCAATATCTGTTACGAGAATGGCATTGTTACTGGAGATCTCATCGACCTCCATTGTATCGGAAAGAAACACACGAGGGTAATTACTGAAGCAGGGGAAATGAGAAAAAGAAATATTGAAATACTCCATAGAATGTTATTGAAGAGGGCGATGGCTTCTACTGCTTTGCAGTCAGGCTCTTATCAGAGACAGGCAGAGGGAGCAGAACAAATTACAAACTTAAATCTGATGAAGTATAGAAATTGGGGTTATCATGGCTTGCGATAAATTAACGTTCCAAATATTGCGTAATTTCAACTCTAGCGAGAAATATCACCACCAAATTAAGGTTTTCTCTTGGAGAAAATCACAGTTCTTAGTAAATTAGACCAATAAATTTCAAGGAAGTTATCTAAACATTACCAACTAGCTTTAAATCGTAAATGGATCAAGAGCTTTCTGTACAATCATTTGAAAAATTGCAATCTATTCCTCGCTGTTTGGTCCTGTGGTAGAACATTACTAGAACGTAATCTGGATCCCCGCTAGTATAAGGAAACGGGCCTATAATGGGAGGGATTTAATCTTAAAACTACTGGTTTGCCAGTACAAAACCATATTTCAGAAATAGTGGGTCTAAATTAAAGTCATGGTAACCGGAAGTGATATAATTATAGAGCAACATTTGATTAAAACCCCAACATCCTTCGATTTCACCGCTCGCAAATGGTGCTTTTCGAAATGGGTTTAATCCTAAAAAGGTTGTAACTGTCTTTTCTTCTGAAACAGGATGTCACGTGATAAGTCCAATTTGGTACATGTATTTTGTCCGATCTCGCTATTAAATAACAGATTAGAAAGGGTCAATCTCCATTAACATGCTTTTGAAATGAACAAGTCTCTTTCCAATAACTGTACAAATGACATACAAGTGAATAGTACCTCTTGACACAAATTTAAAATTAAATACAGAAGAGTCAAACGATGAATTAAGCTGCACCATACAGCCGATTCGGCCTTCAATGACTCGTCAGTGATGCTACATCATACAGCCGATTCGGCCTTCAATGACTCGTCAGTGATGCTACATCATACAGCTGTATCGTCCTTCTAGGACTCGTCAGTGATGCTACATCACACAACTGTTTTGGCCTTCAATGACTCGTCAGTGATGCTACATCATACAACTGTTTTGGCCTTCAATGACTCGTCAGTGATGCTACATCATACAGCTGTATCGTCATTGTAGGACCCTCCAGTGATGCTACATCACACAGCTGTATCGTCATTCTAGGACTCTCCAGTGATGCTACATCATACAGCTGTATAGTCATTCTAGGACTTGTCAGTGATGCTACATCATACAGCTGTATAGTCATTCTAGGACTTGTCAGTGATGCTACATCATACAGCTGTATAGTCATTCTAGGACTTGTCAGTGATGCTACATCATACAGCTGTATCGTCATTTTAGAACTCGCCAGTGATGTTATAGGACTAAATGTTAAGCCAAGGAGGCGAGCAAGTAATGAAAACTCTAGATGAGGAGGTGCAGTAGCCTCATAACTCTTTATTTCTTTATTTGTTTTCTAAATTTCCTGTATGTTATAATTTTAGAAGAACATCAAGCACGTGCGTACATTCTGAACCGTGCAACTTTTGGAATGAATTCAAACGGGACATAAAGGTTACGGCAAACCTCGGGGACAAGAAGTCAACCAGCAGTGTTTAGAACCTGCCATCTCTAAGGTTATACAAAATACACACTGAAAGAGACGACGACGAGAAAAGGAATGCAAATATATCGTCAATTCTGAACAAACACCATGTGTCATAAGTTGTATCTCGCTAATAGCTAAAATCAAACTATATCATATACATCGACAATAATTCAGGATAGATCTCAAATCAAAACTTATATCATTATATCTGATAAGTAATCATTATTCCCCTGTTCGATATTCTGGATATACTTATGACTGGTTTTGACGTGCTGTCTGCAATTAAGGAGGAGAAATTAGGTGTATTATGAAACAATATCCTGTCATAATGTCAGGCAGCAAACGATTTGTCACCTTTTCAGTCGATTTTGTCGTAATAATGATCATTAAACAGAAGTTTAAGTCTATTTTCGGATATACGATACAGCCAGAGACAGACTTTTCTAAAAAGGGTCACATGTGATATAGCATGCCTTTCACGATTCCAAACATATCCTTGTTCGGTATCGATCTTTTTTATGCTACAAATATAATTAGCCGAGTCGTACCACCGATTACTTACTCGTGTGTCATTAGATTTGTAAGTCTCGCTTTCCAATTAACTTAGTTATCATGTCAAAAATATCTCTTTAATGGTTTTTATCAAAGTATACTTCGCCCGTGCCAGGGAAACGACAGCCTTCGACATGAGTTTGTCAAAATAAAATATATTTCCGAGAGAAGTGTCCTGTTTCCGTATGGATTCCCTTACATGTAGGCTATAAGCAATGATTTTATCATACAAGTCGTTATCATTTTACCAAAGAAACAGCATTCATAATTTCGAATTGATAGTGAGTTAACCGAGGCAAGACATTACACTACAAGCCATTGGCTCAAGTAACGCAAGACGACATTTTTATCAGCAGGAGTTATCGTCCTTTGTAGTTATCGGCTTACAGTCCTTCAGTCAATCTCTCCCAGAGTGTATAGCGCTACCTTACATAACGCCTCTGTCAATGGCTCATGGCATTTCGAGATCCTAGAAAAACGTTTTTGTGTCAAAGAAGAAAGTATTTTATTATTTTTTTCTTTTTTTTTAATCATTATTTTGAAAAGAGATGTTTGTTTAACTGGACAATAATTATAGAAATTTGAATGGCTATACTCGTTATGGATTATATCGCGGAAGTATATTTTGTAATTTCATTTTTAACTATCGACATGTCCTAGCATTAACCAGACGTCGATCCTTTATCGTCCTTTATAGATAAAAGACGTAATCCCATTTGCACGGGTTATCGTCCTTTGTAGTTACCAGAAGTCACTCCTTCAGTTGGAGTTAAAGTCCTTTGCAGTTACAAGAATTGCCTCCTTCAGCCAAACCAGCGTTGGCGTTCCTTAACAGTCACAATACATCTCTGTAAACGGTTTGCAGACTACCAATAGTTTGACGTCGTGCAAAAGTAGGAGAGCATCCCTGTGTGGGCTATATGATATTGATCAGAGTTAAAATCAACATTTTGGATTTTGGAGTGATACGTGTCACTTATATTGCAGTCTAACAACATGTACTATTAACCATCTCTGATGTTTTTTACTGTATATCAACGTGTATCTGAAGATCACTTCGCTGATTGAACAAGTGAAAGCATAAAATGGAAACACGACGATTGGTGACTATTTACTCAAATTTAATCTTCCGCGATATAATCCGTAACGTTCATAACAATATAACCGAATATAAAACAGAAAAATGCTGAAATACTTTATTATGGGACACTAATACGTTTTTCAAGATAAACGAAATATTAGATAGAGTTATCATCCTATGCATTAATTGAACGTTACTCCTTCCGTTGGAGTTATCGTCCTTTGCAGTTACCAGACGTTACTTCTTCAGTAGGACTTATCGTCCTGTGCATTAATTAGAGGTCGCGCCTTCAGTTGGAGTAATCGTCCTTTGCTGTTACCAGAGTCACTCCTTCAGCAAGAGTTATCGTCCTTTGCAGTTACCAGACATCATATCTTCAGTTGGAGTTATCGTCCTTTGCAGTTACTAAAGTCACTCCTTCAGCAAGAGTTATCGTCCTTTGCAGTTACCAGACATCATATCTTCAGTTGGAGTTATCGTCCTTTGCAGTTACTAAAGTCACTCCTTCAGCAAGAGTTATCGACCTTAGCATTTACCAGACGTCATATCTTCAGTTGGAGTTGTCGTCCTTTGCAGTTAGCAGACGTCATTCCTTCAGCAAGAGTTATCGACCTTAGCATTTACCAGACGTCATATCTTCAGTTGGAGTTGTCGTCCTTGGCAGTTATCAGACGTCATTCCTTCAGTTGGAGTTATCGTCCTTTGCAGTTACCAGACGTCATATCTTCAGTTGGAGTTGTCGTCCTTGGCAGTTAACAGACCTCATTACTTCAGTTGGAGTTATCGACCTTTGCAGTTACCAGACGTCAATCCTTCAGTTGGAGTTATTTTCATTTGTATTAATCAGATGAATCTCTGTAACGGAGTGTTGTCTTCACTTGCTTTTCTGTCATTGTGAGCTTTTTTCGTAACCTAACGTCACTGTACTGGTGAGAATGACCGTCCCTGGTGTTTATCAGACGGTACTTCTGTAGTAGAAATCACTTTTTGGGATAAAAACAATCGACGAGTTTTAATCAATGGAATGCATTAAATTTTCTTTGGACGTGTAAAACCCTTCTGTGTCAATTTACTTCACTCCCACGTACCGTCAGTGTGTTTTTAAGTCTAGCAAATAAAAAGACAAAGTAACAAAGAAGATAAACCTGTATTTCAAACGGATGACATGACGTCAGCGGGTTATGTCAGTTTTATAACTGATTTTTGTCCGGGAGATTGTGATCATTTCGTTCTTGACGGATGTGGAGACCACCTCCTACACTGGAGTCAGAATCTATACAGATACAAGACTTACAGTTCAGAAAACTTCACCTTGAATAGCGCATCAGTAAATCCTTGTCTGCCTGAATCAACGTATTAATACTGATTTAATGTTGCTTTATGTCAGGGTCATTGAGCCATTGACTCTGAAAGTAAAAGATCAGGCTGTATATATAGTAGGCAGACAAGCTTCAAGTTGACACAGACAAACACTGCATATAATATGATCATTAAGGTAGAAATGTGATTCGGTTTGGGTAGGCTCTGTTCGTAATTTACCGATTTATATATTCTTTATAACATGAATTAAAAACGTTGAGCCGATTAAATTATATAGCAATGTGTTGTAATTCTATAAAATGTGTATGCATCCCCTTTTTCGATTACCTATTGACACATAATCTGTATACCAGCCAGGTATACATGACGCATCAGAGACGCCATTGATCTCGTCAAATTTATGTTGTCCTCGCCTCGTGAGAAAGACGTGTTTTCTTTTTATTATTAACGTATTGACTTTGCATCGCAGTGAAATCGATTCTGTTAAGTGTAAATTTAACACATAATTAAGGTTTAATAACGCAGACCGTCTCAGGTGTAATAATGTATATATACCTGTATTTTGTGTTACAAACCGGAAATGAGAATAAGCGTAGAAACGTGCTTGGTGCGGTGACTTTAAAGCGTGGTGCATGTCGGGACAGGTTGCAGCGCCATCATTTGGCGGGGACAAGGTAAACAGGTGTAGTTGTTAAGTGGATAGCATGGCAGTCAAGTAACATCATGGTTGTATTTATACATGTCACTCAACAAACTAAACACATCAAAATGATCCGGTCTCAAACATTAAAGCGACATGGTCACGTCTGCAATACCGAATCGATAAGCTAACAAGATTTATACATATAAGTTTGGTTTATATGTACTTACGAAATGGTTTTATACTTACAGTATTTATACAGAAAAAAATATTTATACTACCATGTACTTACAGTATTTATACAGAAAAAAAAATTTGTACTACCATGTACTTACAGTATTTATACAGAAAAAATATCTATACTACCATGTACTTACAGTATTTATACAGAAAAAAATATTTGTACTACCATGTACTTACAGTATTTATACAGAAAAAATATTTATACTACCATGTACTTACAGTATTTATACAGAAAAAAATATTTGTACTACCATGTACTTACAGTATTTATACAGAAAAAAATATTTATACTACCATGTACTTACAGTATTTATACATTGGATTATTATTTATAAAACCATGTACTAACAGTGTTTATACACAGAAATGTTTATAAAAACATGTACTAATATAATTTACACTGTACATTTATGTGCTAAGGTGATTTTACTTTTATACGTCACCGGTAATTAACTCACAAATGTGATTTTACTTTAATACGTCCCCGGTAATTAACTCACAAATATGATTTTACTCTAATACGTCCCCGGTAATTAACTCACAAATGTGATTTTACTTTAATACGTCCCCGGTAAGTAGCTCACAAATGTGATTTTACTCTAATACGTCCCCGGTAATTAACTCACAAATGTGATTTTACTCTAATACGTCCCCGGTAATTAACTCACAAATGTGATTTACTCTAATACGTCCCCGGTAATTAACTCACAAATGTGAGCAAAAGAAATTCCTAATTGACGTTTAAGTAAAATTAACTGTGGTATTTTCAACTGTCAGGTTTCTGTTAATGAAGCCGTGAAGCTCTGTTGAAGAGAGTCCAATGATGTATGTAGCTATTTTTTTTACTATAATTTACCTTCCACCACCAACTTAAAAAAATATTTTCAAAACAGCAATGTAAAACTCGTATGCCCTTTTAACCCAACCGATTAGTGATCATCTATAATAGTTTACATAACCTCTCTCCACGAACAATTGTGCCTATCATACATCGTGCCTTTTCCCAATGTGTTTAATATCGTTGTTTCTTTCTCTAATCGCCTGTGTCATTCAGTCCTAGAACTAAGCCAAACAAACCACTTCCTACCAATCACTGGCTTCAAAGACATGTGTCTAAAACACATATGATAAACATCATGTCCCTTTCTCCAAATACTTATACCAAACACTGTGCCCTTTTTTCAAAGGACATGTACTGGAAACAAGCAAATATCCTGATTTAAATGTTACATATATTGATGTCATTCTCTTGATAAGTCGCTTTAAAAGCTGTCTTGTTGATTGAGAGAGTACTGTGTTATCACGACAATATGATACTTGATGGGATCGCCAGTCTGTCCTATACCTCGCCATGTTTGTACTTTAAAAGCGATTAATTATTTGACAAGATAATCACTTAACGTCCGTTAGGTAGTGACAGGTGACGCTACGCCGGCACGTCACGGTCTACCGTCACCACTGAAGCGTTAATCTCAGTACCTGGTTAACAGTAGGAAGGAACACGTGATCTTATCAAGGAACATTACTTAAACGATTGCTTATGAACAATGATTTAAAAAAAAAATAAAAAATACGTGTCAATACATGGAGATGTTTCTCGTCTAAAATAGATAGCTCCGAGAGAATTTCTACTTTCCGTTAAGGTTCGTGTAAATCATATCTCTGAATTCATAAGTAATAGTTTCTTTACAGAATACACTTAAAGTTAGACGAGACCTGTTTATAGAACAGATATGTGGAAGTAAAAAGAATGAAAGTGCTTTTGGGATCGTTGAGCCGTGAGATCTATATTGATTTCCACGGCTTGATCGATTCATCTTAAATGTTTGTGTTAGACACAATAATTATAAAATATGTCATAAATGTATGTTTGAAGTTTATGTGTTCCTGAAATATTTATTTGAAGGCATCTGTTATTATAGCTATTGGCTCCACTTCAAAAACTTCTGTTGGAGTTCAAAGTCTCTGTAATGTTATTTCACAGTGCTGGAGTCCAAACCAAGTCATCTATCTTCATGTGAATCTAAATATCGCTATAGTTCGGATACAATCGGATTTGGAGTTGTTTGATGATCCGAGAGACCGTTACAATACTGGAGTGACAGAGGACTCTCATACCACACATTCAGTATTAGTCATACCTCGTGTCAACAGATGCATGGCGGGTATTCAAAATCTGTTCCCACCGTATAATCTATTTACATTTAATAAATCCTTCCGATCATTTTGTGATATTTTATCCCCCTCCCCGGCAGTGCTGGGAACCTTGAGATAAAAGATAACTAATATACGCACTCCAAGCCAACCTTGTTAATCTTTTTTAGACAGAAAGAATATGTACACAATCATATTTCAGCAAATACTTGTTTGAAAATAAAACGTAAACCATACATTCTGTCCAAATAAAGGATGTGTTCATATCATAGACATACAAAATATTGCTGGAATACTTTAATCTATCGTTACTTTTCATCTTTTATTATGACTCCAAGAATCAAGTGAAAGCGACCAAATAAAGAGATTTTAACTTTACTGACGTATTAAAGTTTTCTATTATATACGTCGTAGCTGTATAAAATCTGCAAATTGTTCTAATATCCCGTTTATATTGCACGAGAAAGTTATCACCTGAACAAAGGGTCACGTTCTTTTCGAGAAATGCACAAAAATACATTTAGTTACTACGCTCGACGACATTGTGATGTTATTTAAGTGTTTGCAGACAGTAAGACCTTCAGTAATAGAGTTTAGTTACTTCATCCACTAAACTCGTGCATACCAGATCCTTCCGAAAGGAGATAGTTGTCATTATGACATTCAGTCCCGATTGTTGCCACAGTATAGGTATTCAGTCACGAATCGGCCACACTCCATGACCTTCAGAAATAATGAAGTTTGTTGAAAGTATGACCTCTAGAGATGAAGATTGTCGACCGCATGACCTTCAGCAATGAAGAGAAATGATAGTATGACCTTCAGAAATGAAGTTCCGTGAGAGTTTGACCTTCAGCCATGGAGCTCGCTTACAGTATGACCTTCAGTCATGAAATTTGCTGACAGTATGACCTCCATAGATGAAGATTGTGGACCGTATGACATTCAGCAATGAAGAGAACTGACAGTATGACCTCCAGAAATGAAATGAAGTTCCGTGAGAGTTTGACCTTCAGCCATGGAGCTCGCTTACAGTATGACCTTCAGCCATGGAGCTCGCTTACAGTATGACCTTCAGTCATGAAGTTTGCTGACAGTATGACTATCTAGTACTAAGAAGATGACAGTAATATTTTCTACCAGGAGGCTTTGCGACAGTATAACCTTCATTGACGAAATCTGGCATTAAAAGCAAAAAGCTCACAGACCTTGTGCCACTCAATTTCGAAAATATGACCTTCGAGAAAAAGATCAGAAACATTATTCGTATGTAAAAGACAGAAATACACTTTGAGAATACCACTTTCATCTTTTTATTAGCACAATTAACGAGATACTATAACTAAGGGAGGTTCCGTGGAGAGGTTTCGTGGAAAGTCCTACATAATTCACAAAACTTACACCTTGTATCAGCTAGCAACTCAGCCAATCGTTAACGTGTTGCCTCGATCTGATCGTTCGGTAGACCTGTGTCTGTACGACAATAAAATCACGTAATCTGGAGAAGAGATATTAATTTCCATGACATTTTGATATTGAAGCTATAACATTCATTAATTTATTTTTAATTTGTGTGATAGGCTTGGATTGGTTTGATTGGTGTGTACCTTCTCCTCGCCCCTGTTATAATTAGATTGTGTTCGTTGATATTCCGGAAATATTGACACGCTTTTTATTGATAATTATATTGCAACGTCAGTGCGACAATAGTTTGACGGTAATTGCCGAAGGTGTCGTATGAGCTAAACACTACATGTTTGTACCTCACAATTATTGAATAAATCGTTTGATTTTAAATGAAGGCTAGTTATTAGTGTATAAAAGTCATAAATAATTTCAAACACATTGTCAGACCCCGTTAATGAGAATTATCGCTGAACAGACGTGTATATTTATAAATCTCACTGTATCTAATGCCTTTTTGATGTTTTTGAAAGAAAAAAAAAATCTCATTTCCTCTTTCGCATGCTCAAGTGTCGTCATTCAAAGAAACCTTGAGATCTGTAGATAAAAATCCTATGAAAACCTTAGACATATTTATAAGCTGATAACACGAGGTATAAATGGGTTAATTTTACATTACATTCCACACTTGTCCTCAATCAATAACTCCAAACGTAAGTCAGCAACATTGTGCATTATTGTTCACCACTCATCACAAACAACTACCGATATAAAACTCGTTACACATGTTAAAAGGCATAAGAGATTTCTCTGCTCCAGAATTCACAGTCATACCTAATTACATAAGGGGCCTTTTCATTTTTTTCTGCAATGACGTAAGGGACCAGGTCTTATACAGAACGTTTGCTCAGCTGCCTGATTGCCAATAAATCAGGAGAAAGTAGTACTGTGAGTCTGATTTACGATGTGAAGAGTAGACATACATCAATTCTACCCGACCGAGAACTCCGACCTCAAGAAACACGTGATATATAGTCACGAGAGTACTACTTCTTAATTGAGGTTACCAACGGGGTGGTTCTACTTTTTGAGGGTTTGTTGTAATAGGCTTTAGATAAAAATTAATAGGTTTATATCTTAATAATTTTAATCCATCTCTGATCCCTGGCACATTTTGCAGCTAACTGTTTGTTTGTTTCTTTCCTTTTGTTTTGGTCATATCTGTTCATGTTTAAAATTTTGTCTAAAATGACCGACCTGGAAACATCTGCCATATTTGCCTGTCCGTTGATATTTATATTTCTGTAGGACAGTACAAATGTTGATTGAACTAGAAAGACGCACCAAATCTGTATATTCGTTGATATCTATCTGTGGAATGTAGGCCGACCTAGAACAATCTCCCTGTACGATAATTTCTATATTTCTGTAAGGCAGTATGTAGGCCGACCTAGAACAATATCCCTGTACGGTAATTTCTATATTTCTGTAAGGCAGTATGTAGGCCGACCTAGAACAATCTACCATATCTTACTGTACGGTAATTTCTCTAGGACAGTACGGTGCCTATGCCTCCAATTTCTCCCGTTTCTCTGTATTGCTAAACTGTAGAAGTTACTGGTCTTACGAGTCCTAAAGCTTTGAACACGTTGACGTAAGATTAAAGAAACCATCTCTCTGAACGAATGCTACTTGTCCCTTTCATGTTGAGAACACCTAATGCTTTTGGATTCATCACTGGAGGCTCTTCACTCTCATTAATTGTGGGTGGACAGACCTACAGTTGTCTAGGTCGAAACCTTCTGTTGTTATATATAGGATGTGTCTACTAAAGTCCATATTGAGAACACTGAGTGTGATGAATGTGAACATTGGAGTAATTAGTAATCAAATGTCTGTTACTCCACTCGAACCGACAACTGTAAGGGAAAACATCTCCTCTCATTATCATTGTAAAACAAACGTAAGTTTTCCCGCAATTACACCCAGCTTTACGACGTTACACAACACAAATCAAAGACGATGTAAAGCCGACATTACATTTGTACTTTTCGTGAAACATTTATAGATTATGATAAAAAATAACACATTTATTCTAATTTAGGAACAAAATTATCTTCCGAAGCATTTTCAGCATCATCCAAATGGAACAAACATAATTTAAACAATATCAACATATTAACATCGTTAAGGCCGACATGGGCAATGCTACAGTCTACTTAATGAAAGATGATTGACATCAATGAAATGGGGAAATTAATGTTATCATATATAGAGCATCTTAAGCAAGTGTCCATTCCTACAAAATATATAAAATATAAGGTTTCTCCATTTGCCCGAGTCTGTTTATCAACATGAATTAAGATACTTTTGCACACATTCACGAAATCAGTGTTTCAATTAATGGCACTGGTTGCACGGTTAAGAATATACACATGTATTTGGAGTTCTTCTGAAATAGTTAGATTTATGAAAATAACAAAATTGATTGAACTATTGGGCTATTGGAACTTCTCATCTAGATTTTGACCTTTCCATCGATCACTCTGAATTTTCCTCAGTCGCCTCGTAGGCTGCAAAATTTAGGCCTTATCATCACTGAGGAGTTCTAGAAGGACGAAACAGTTGTATGATGTAGCATTACTGACGAGTCCAAAAAGGACGAAACAGCGGTATGATGTAGCATTATCGATGAGCCCTAGAAGGACGAAACAGTTGTATGATGGAGTTTAATCCATTGTGTGGCTATAATCTATCTAATTCTAAATTTATATTAAAATATGCTATTAACTTGTGTGCCTTTTGTACAATCCTCCTATATAATATTGTTAGAATTAAATATTGAATATCCAAAAGGACGTTTCAGCAAATATGATAAAAGAAATATCCAATTTAGAAAAGGACAGTTTAGACAGGAAGAATCAGCGGTATCTGTGCTATTCGCCTGTGTGCCTTTTATACAATTTTTCGCGCGACCGCACAACTTGTTCCATATCCCTTTCTTTAGTGGCAATAACAATGAACAGTTGAACGGGCTGTTATCACACTGATAATTGTAGGATAGACTCCTTTGTGAGAACATAGCAAGGTCAGGAAAACATATCGCAATATTAGTATTTCTACAATCGATTGGTCCCTTCGAAGGAAAACACACCGAAAGTGTAGGAGGAAAAACAGGCGAAAGTAAACAGTTGATATGAAAGAAAAATATACGATGAAAACTGAGAACATGATGAATATGTCATAGTCTATATAATGTAGTATAAGACAGGGTATTTCTCTGCTTTATACTGTGTTATATCTTACATGCCATGCTGTCGATTATACATTTGTATTTATTTTTGAAAAGACATGGGCGTAGGGTCACTGAACTCTGATATGTAACCTCTGAAACGTTTAGTTTTCATTTTAGCTCAGAATCACTGATGCCGTCAACAGTGATTCAAGAATCTTCATAGCTGAAATACTCTTTTGCTCGTATCAATAAGGTGTGTTATCGCTCCCTTTCTTAATCGTAGTTAATTATTATTATCGGATTATCTTAATCCTGGACCAAGTCACTTTTTTAGATATTGTTGTTTCTAACTTGATGATTTTTTTGCACTCCAGCGTTCAAAGTGTGAAACCGAAAAAATCTATTCAGCGAATTGTTCTTTCCTTTACCAAACAGTAGCTTAGTCCTGAAGGTAAAAGTTTTCATTTAAACTCTCTTGAGTTAAATAAGTTACCATTAGTGTATAGTTACAATTAAATATTTCTGGGAGATCAATTTTAAATGAGCCATTCTATAGGCCACCAGACATACCAGGCCTTACTGGGATCCTATTGCCCAAGATGTAGTTCCTGTTTTTGATATTTAATTATAAATGATGGGTTGATGTGGTGTAATGTTTGTTTCATATAATTATCTTATTTATATAACACACTTTTTCCTCAAATACCTCACAAATCATTACATTATTGTAGATAGCAATTTGTAGTTAATAGGTCAATCTCGATAACTCGTAGCTATTGATAAAATGCTAATTTCGCCTTTGACAAGTTTCCTTGGCGAGGAATAAAACATGCAAAACAGGTCGAGCTGGCAGCGAGCTCTATAGGACTTCAGCTTTTAGCTTCAGTATGCTAGTTGACACAAGTGAAGTTCCACAAATTCGACAGTATGGCAACGCTCATGTTTACATGGCAATACCAATAGCATATAATTTGTCATTGTCGCAGATGTAACGTTTCCTGTTACCGTCGACAGGTCGGTAACGCAGTTCTACCAAACAAATCCAACGTGACCTGTGATCGCCAGTGTATAACTGCCTACATATAGCTATATGGAGGAGGCGTGTATGGCTTTGGATAAAAATGTCATGTTTCATAAAGAAATCCCACAAAAATTGATTATGCACAAAGTACATGTTCCCGTAGCAGAAAACATGTTCGAAATGATATATTGTAGTGCTCGAGGACATGAGTTCAAATCCTCTTCATGCAAGAATATATTTTTACATTTTGTGTCAGGAGTAAAGATTTATCGAACGGATATTTCCCACTGCTAAACTATAATTAGAATACGGTAGGGGACATGTCCACGATATGAGAGAAGACATTTGATAGATTTGTAAATTCGTCATGGAATCGCAAAATATAAAATAATGACAAGGATTTATACACACTGAATAATAACAGGAAATTATACATTGTGAATAATAACAGGGAATTATACATTGTGAATAATACCAGGGAATTATACATTGTGAATAATAACAGGGAATTATACATTGTGAATAGTTAAAGGGACTTAAACATTGTAAATAAAAACAAGGGATTATGTATTATATTAAGAACAGGGAATTATTCCATGTGGAAGACATGGAATTTGCATTGTAAATAACGAAAGGGAATTATTTAGATAAGAAAAGGGTAAATAATAAGAGGAAAGTATACCGTGAAAATAATGATAGAAAGGTATACAGAGTAAATAATAACAAGGATTTTATGGCAGCGAATTACAGAATGGAAATATTAACAGGAAATCATACAATGTAAATACTTACAGGAGAGTATGTACTGTAAATAGAACAAATCATGATACAATGTAAATAATAACAGAGAATTAAAGAATAGAAATAATAATAGGATATCATAAAATGTAAATAAAAGAACAAGGAATTATACATTGTAAATAATAATGAAGAATTACACATTTTAGATAATATCAGTGAATAATACATTGTAAATAATAAAGCAGAAGTATCAGTTAAGTGTGTGTAATAACATTAAACCTTAAGATAGAAATAATAATAATAAAACATGTAACGTTACTACCAGTAGGAAGTATGCATTCGTAGTATTTACACAATGAAAACAATACAAGAAATTGGTATAACTTATAACACAGCATTATACATTGTAAATTTGAACAGAATATAAAAGGGAATTATTGGTTGAAGGTATATACAGAGAATAATACATTGTTAATTAAAACAATATATCATGCAATGTCAATGGTAAAAATATTATACTACTAGCGTAATATTCAAAGTAACAACATGGACATAAACATTGTAAATACCAACATGAATTATACATTGTAAATAACAGGGAATTAAACATGAAATATACATTGTAAATAACAGGGAATCAAACATTGCAAATACCAACATGAAATATACATTGTAAATAACATGGACATAAACATTGTAAATACCAACATGAAATATACATTGTAAATAACAGGGAATTAAACATTGTAAATACCAACATGAATTATACATTGTAAATAACAGGGAATTAAACATTGTAAATACCAACATGAAATATACATTGTAAATAACATGGACATAAACATGGTAAATACCAACATGAATTTTACATTGTAAATAACAGGGAATTAAACATTGTAAATACCAACATGAAATATACATTGTAAATAACAGGGAATTAAACATGAAATATACATTGTAAATAACAGGGAATTAAACATTGTAATACCAACATGAAATATACATTGTAAATAACAGGGAATTAAACATTGTAAATACCAACATGAATTATACATTGTAAATAACAGGGAATTAAACATGGTAAATACCAACATGAATTATACATTATAAATAACAGGGAATTAAACATGGTAAATACCAACATGAATTATACATTGTAAATAACAGGGAATTAAACATTGTAAATACCAACATGAAATATACATTGTAAATAACATGGACATAAACATGGTAAATACCAACATGAAATATACATTGTAAATAACAGGGAATTAAACATGAAATATACTTTGTAAATAACAGGGAATTAAACATGGTAAATACCAACATGAATTTTACATTGTAAATAACAGGGAATTAAACATTGTAAATACCAACATGAAATATACATTGTAAATAACAGGGAATTAAACATGAAATATACATTGTAAATAACAGGGAATTAAACATTGTAAATACCAACATGAAATATACATTGTAAATAACAGGGAATTAAACATTGTAAATACCAACATGAATATACATTGTAAATAACAGGGAATTAAACATGGTAAATACCAACATGAATTATACATTATAAATAACAGGGAATTAAACATGGTAAATACCAACATGAATTATACATTGTAAATAACAGGGAATTAAACATTGTAAATACCAACATGAAATATACATTGTAAATAACAGGGAATTAAACATTGCAAATACCAACATGAAATATACATTGTAAATAACAGGGAATTAAACATTGTAAATACCAACATGAATTATACATTGTAAATAACAGGGAATCAAACATTGTAAATAACAGGGAATCAAACATTGTAAATACCAACATGAAATATTCATTGTAAGTAACAAAAGAATAAAAGACGGAATTATAGAATGAAAGTGATAAAAGGAAATGTAAAATTCATATGATTTCAGGAAAACTACAACGTCACTAATTAAAAGGCATATTATAGATTGTATATTACAACAAGATATTATACAATGTAAACAATAACTAGAAACCATAATACGTAATTATACAAACAGAGAACCATGTAATGTACGTAATAACATGGAGTTGTAATATTTTATCGATGACAGATAAATGTAGTGTAAATAATAAGGAATTTTGAAAAGTGTTAATAAAAACAAGGAAGTATACAATCTAAATGAAAACAAGGAATTTCACAGTATACAGCGAACATCGAATAAACAATTACCTTTCATGTGTAAATGATTACAGGAACATGTATAGTATAAATGATAACAGTAAATACCTGTAAAACAAAATAAATCATAACCGGATATCACATATCGATAAATGAAAACACAAAAAATATGGAATTTTATACAATGTAAGTAATAACAGGAAATTATACAATGTAAGTAATAACAAGAAATTATACAATGTAAGTAATAAAAGGAAATTATACAATGTAAGTAATAACAAGAAATTATACAATGTAAGTAATAACAAGAAATTATACAATGTAAGTAATAACAAGAAATTATACAATGTAAGTAATTACAGGGAATTATACAATGTAACCAATTACAGGAAATTATACAATGTAACCAATTACAGGAAATTATACAATGTAACCAATTACAGGAAATTATACAATGTAACCAATTACAGGAAATTATACAATGTAACCAATTACAGGAAATTATACAATGTAACCAATTACAGGAAATTATACAATGTAAGTCATCACAGGAAATTATACAATGTAAGTAATCACAGGAAATTATACAATGTAAGTCATAACAGAAAATTATACAATGTAAGTAATCACAGAAATTATACAATGAAAATTATACAAAGTAAGTCATCACAGGAAATTATACAATGTAAGTAATCACAGGAAATTATACAAAGTAAGTCATCACAGAAAATTATACAATGTAAGTAATCACAGGAAATTATACAATGTAACCAATTACAGGAAATTATACAATGTAAGTAATCACAGGAAATTATACAATGTAAGTTCGAAATTATATAATGTAGGTTATAACAGGAAATTAACAATGGTAATCACAGAAATTATACAATTTAAGTAATTATAGGAATTTATACAATGTAAGTAATCACAGGAAATTATACAGATAATTACAGGAAATTATAATGTCATCACAGAAAATTATACAATGTAAGTAATCACAGGAAATTATACAATGTAACCAATTACAGGAAATTATACAATGTAAGTAATCACAGGAAATCAACAATGTAGGTTATAACAGGAAGGTATACAATGTAAGTCATCACAGGAAATTATACAATGTAAGTAATCACAGGAAATTATACAATGTAACCAATTACAGGAAATTATACAATGTAAGTAATAACAGGAAATCAACAATGTAGGTTATAACAGGAAGGTATACAATGTAAGTCATCACAGGAAATTATACAATGTAAGTAATACCAGGAAATTATACAATGTAAGTAATCACAGAAAATTATACAATGTAAGTAATCACAGGAAATTATACAATGTAAGTAATCACAGGAAATTATACAATGTAAGTAATCACAGGAAATCAACAATGTAGGTTATAATAGGAAATTATACAGTGTAAATAATCACATGAAATTATACAATGTAAGTAATCACAGGAAATTATACAATGTAAGTAATCACAGAAAATTATACAGTGTAAGTAATACCAGGAAATCAACAACGTAGGTTATAACAGGATGGTATACAATGTAAGTCATCACATGAAATTATACAATGTAAGTAATACCAGGAAATTATACAATGTAAGTAATAATTGGAAATTATACAATGAAAGTAATCACAGGAAATTATACAATGTAAGCAATCACAGGAAATTTTACAATGTAACTAATACCAGGAAATTATACAATGTAGGTTATAACAGGAAATTATACAATGTAAGTAATCACAGGAAATTATACAATTTAAGTAATTATAGGAATTTATACATTGTAAGTCATAATAGGATATTATGCATTGTAAATTTGGACGGATATTTCTACAGTATTATTAAGAAAAAGGAATTAAAGCATGTAAATAAGAGCAAGAAAATATGTTACACTGATAATTACAGGGAATTATACAATGTTACACTGATAATTACAGGGAATTATACAATGTTACACTGATAATTACAGGGAATTATACAATGTTACACTGATAATTACAGGGAATTACATGATGTTACACTGATAATTACAGGGAATTATATAATGTTACAAATAACATGGAATTATACAATATTTTCAATAATATGGAATTATACAATATTACTAATAATAAGGAATTATACAATATTACCAATAATAAGGAATTATACAATGTTACCAATAATAAGGAATTATACAATGTTACCAATAATAAGGAATTATACAATATTACCAATAATAAGGAATTATACAATGTTACCAATAATAAGGAATTATACAATGTTACTAATAATAAGGAATTATACAATATTACCAATAACAAGGAATTATACAATATTACTAATAATAAGGAATTATACAATATTATCAATAATAAGGAATTATACAATGTTACCAATAATAAGGAATTATACAATATTACCAATAATAAGGAATTATACAATATTACCAATAATAAGGAATTATACAATGTTACCAATAATAAGGAATTATACAATATTACCAATAATATGGAATTATACAATATTATCAATAACATGAAATTATACAATATTACCAATAATAAGGAATTATACAATATTACCAATAATAAGGAATTATACAATGTTACCAATAACATGGAATTATGCAATATTACCAATAATATGGAATTATACAATATTACCAATAACATGGAATTATGCAATATTACCAATAACATGGAATTATGCAATATTACCAATAACATGGAATTATGCAATATTACCAATAATATGGAATTATACAATATTACCAATAATAAGGAATTATACAATATTACCAATAATATGGAATTATACAATATTATCAATAACATGAAATTATACAATATTACCAATAATAAGGAATTATACAATATTATCAATAACATGAAATTATACAATATTACCAATAATAAGGAATTATACAATATTACCAATAATAAGGAATTATACAATATTACCAATAATAAGGAATTATACAATGTTACCAATAACATGGAATTATGCAATATTACCAATAATAAGGAATTATACAATGTTACCAATAACATGGAATAATACAATATTATCAATAACATGGAATTATACAATATTACCAATAATAAAGAATTATACAATATTACCAATAATAAGGAATTATACAATGTTACCAATAATAAGGAATTATACAATATTATCAATAATAAAGAATTATACAATGTTACCAATAACATGGAATTATGCAATATTACCAATAATAAGGAATTATACAATGTTACCAATAATAAGGAAACATACAAAGACAATAATAAAAGGGAATTATATCATGTAAGTGATATCACAGCTTTTTAAATCATAAATACGAACAGTGAATTGTACATTTTTAATGATAACATATAATTGTACTTCGTTAATAATGACAGAGAATTATCTAATGTTATATTAAAAAGGAAGTTAATATTGAAAATGAGAGCAATGAATATTGAATTGTAGATAAGAACAGAAAATTATACAATAAAAATAGTAACAGGATATTAAACCATTGTGAATTATAAAAGGGAACTATACATTGTACGAAAGACCGGGGATTTATACCTTGTAAAAATATAAGGAAATTATATATTGTAGATAATAATAGGAGTTATACAATCTGAAATAGAACTATATGTGAACTATTAAAAGTAGTTAAAAATTGTGAATACTTACAGGGAATTTTACCCTGGAAAAAAGAACAGAAAATAATACATCAGAAAAGGGGGATTCACACATTTTTTTACAACAACAGGGTATTGTACATTGTAAATAAGGAAAATGAATTAAACTTATTTTCATAATAACAAGTTGTACTATAAAAGTAGAAATTGTGCAGTGTTACTTACAACAGGAAACATAGCATAGTAAATAATAACAGAAAATTATACAATACAAATAATAAGACAAAAAATAATGTTTATAACAGATAATAATATTTAACAATATGAATCACTGATGATAATTTTACATAGTAAATATTGGCAAGGAATGATAACAACCATCTCGGTATTGTATAATGACTGACTAAATATGAATTGATCACGGGAAGAACACATGTTACCTGTCGTAGGTACAAATTTAATGTTGTACTTCAAACTATGTATTAGATGTGTTCGTGACTGTCTACACTTATGCTTCACAATTTAGCAGTTTAAAACCTGACCAAGTGCAGACTTATGTTATAATGACCACGTGACTCTCTGGTACATGCAGTACCACTCGTCTACTATAGATATGTATATGTAGTTACAGCTGTTAGCACGCTCGGTATCTACAGTGCAATTGAGATAATGTATATCGATGGCACTTAAGTATTTGTAACAGGTGCAAACGATTTCTTACGTAATAAATCAAAATTACTTAAACATCACTGGAGTTCTATTCACGTATTAGATTCTATTTTTTATTGAATATTTCCAGCTTCCTAATTAATGCTGTGAAATTTGATGACACAAATTTTATTTATCACTGCCAAACGAAATGTGTAACAAGCCTTACAAAATGGGGATACATTGATATCCCAGAGTTTATCTCGGTTAACTGTTTGTGAGTTAGTCACAATTAAATGGGTTTTAAGCCTGTATATTTTCTTATCATATTTTATTAAAACCAAATGCTTTCACATAAGGTCAAGTAATCATCTTAAACGACGTCAGAAAGTGTCTGATCATGTAATCAAGAGATATTAAGATGAGGTCAAACAAGAAAACATGATGCTGCAAGGACGGAAAATGATTTAAATTCAAAGTAATTACCTCCGAAACAAATAGAAAAACGAAATCAACTTCCTTAATTTATAAACTGATCTCACTAACTCTTTAAACAAAGGAAAGAATGATATCTTAAACATTGAACAAGTGAGAAATTAAGATATACGAAGTTTGAACTTTTGAAAAAGTGGAAAAAAATAAATAAGGAAAGTTTGATATCAAAACAATTGAAGATAAGCCCTACAAAAACAAATCAATGAAGCAGAAATGATATCATTAAAAACATAACAAAGTTAGAGATGAACTTTTCAAGCAATGAAATAGATCACAGAAACATGGAAAAAATATACCAATTGAATATCAAAAAGCGAAACAAAAATAACATAGAAAACATTATTTCCGTAATTCAGACACAGATTTGATGAAACTAGAGCTGAATAGGAATAAAAAAAGGTTTACTTGGAAACTCCTGAAGAAGTACACAAAGAATAAGACCAGATGTTCCGGACGAGTAAGCGTACTGTCATTCATTGACGGCACTCTCCATGTAAATCTTGCTCAATCCAAGTAAGTAGAGTCCTGTTCAATTTATGAACAAGGTAAACCAAAACGAAACTTAAAGATAAACTCAAAGAAATAAATAAAAAGGAATCAAGTTTCAAAATATCAAAGTAACCAATGAAAAATGTCACATGGTCACAGTAAAAATAGAATCAATTTAGAGGATAACAATGCCAAACAACAAAACAGACTCAGAAATGACATCCTCGTAAAAACACAAAGGTACAGATCGAAAATAGAAAAGAAAAAATGTGGAAATAGATGGGGAGGTGTAATTGTAGTATAGGACAATTATGAAAAGATAGCTGGGGAGGTGAATTTGTAGTATAGAAAAATTGTGAAAAGATAGCTGGGGAGGTGTAATTGAAGTATAGAATAATTGTTAAAAGATAGATGGGGAAGTGTGTTTGTAGTATAAAATTAATTTGAAAAGAGAGATGGGGAGGTGTATTTATTGTAAAAAATAATTGTGAAAAGAAAGATGGGACGTTGTGTTTGAAGTTTAAAATAAATATGAAAAGATATAGGGGGAGGTGTATTTGTAGTTTAAAATAAATGTGAAAAGATAGAGGGGGAGGTGTATTTGTAGTTTAAAATAGATGTGAAAAGATAGAGGGAGTGTGTGTATTTATTGTAACAAATAATTGTGAAAAGATATATGGAGGGCTGCGCATACTCTATGATTCAATGACCTACCAGAAGACGATCAAGTGATGTAGATATATTACTAGTATGGCCTTGGAATGAACATGTGACCTGCAGGGTAATTATAGAAATCAGTGGCCTATTCCAAAAATCCATGTTAGACGTCATCCGTGAAGATTCATGCGTTAAAACACTTGGAAAACAACACCGAAAAATATATAAAAACTCACTAAGACCATGGTTAATGATAACTCAAGGTTTTATATTAAGCTGCACAACTTGTAACGAAGCTTACATTGTAGTGGTTTAGCTCTTGTTTAAAGTTACTTTATAAATTCTGAAATAATTTCAGAGTCGAGAGTTAAAGATCGTCAGGTAGGGGAAGACTCATGAACAGGTAAACATCCCTGGCCTGAGAGAAACAGCTGTTACCACTCTGGACATTCTAACACACTTTACAGACAATACATGTCGGCGGCATCAAGGATCTCAATCAGGTGCAGAGGAATTCTTTCATCAACCCTCAAAAACGGATAACCGGCTAGTTTTTAACGTAACTTGTGTTTATGATCGTGAATTTAAAGAATGCCTTACATTGATGCAAAGATAAAAAATAATTTCGCAGTAACTTCTATTTTTGAAATAACATAAATACCTTTAAAACCCTTTTTACTGTGTTCCAGCATGTCTGAGTGTTTGAGGATTTGCCTTACAGTCTTTTAAATTGTTTGCAGCCCCAACGATAACGACGAAATAGTTGTAATAAGATACCACTCGTATTTAATTTCAGATAAACAAAATATTAGCACCACCAAAACATTCTAATCCGAGTGTAGATGTTAGGGCAGACTTGTTGAGACTACTGTTAAGTCACTGTATTAGTGTGGAAGCACAGGTTATCTTAAACAACCTTTAACTGATTACACATTGTCTATATAGAACTTTCTAAGCGCGCCTTTTTGATGTAAGCAATCTGCTTACAAGCGAGGAGGCCTAGAAAGCGGAATCGTCCGAAGAGCGAACAGAAAAGTCAGAGTGGGCCTTGTAGGCAGAGTTGTGCGGAAAACACTCGAAAGAAATAGTACCAAAAAGAGCAGAAATTGCACGGTTTTATATATCCTGTCTCATAGGTGAAATTAGTGTCCCCTACCCCCTCCCGCTACCACTGTTGGAATTAGTTGTAACTACATTCAGATGAATTCGTTTAAATGTTACAGGAACTGCTGGCTTTGTGTTTAGATTCTATGTCATCATTCCAGATCGAGAGTTGTAGCACGGTTCTTTGGTTAACAATACACAACTACGACACAGTGATTTTACAAACTATTTAACAGTACATAGACGACTTGCCTATACATAATCCGGTTCCTAGCTTGCTAATCAAGGAATAAAAACAATCGATCAGTTTCTGGTATTTTCAATTGTAATTTCTAAGTCGTTTAAAAGCTTTGCAATACTGACTGTATCAAACGCACATGCGATAGTGTAAACAAAATGGCGACCAATCGACCAGCAGATGACTGCATTTGAAATATAGTAGCGTACCTTTCTGCACACCTTGTACAATGTTCCTGTGTGATCAGTAGTTGTATACTTGCTAGGTCATTAATATAAAATTTTGGATTATCATATAAATACTTTTTAAATTATAATGATAAGAAGTAGTAGTAGCAGCAGCAGCAGTAGTAGTAGAAACGTCTAATTCAAATATCAAAACTGTCACGTGGGTGAATTCAAAGAATGGGACTATCCGAGGTAACAATCCGAGGCAGCGTTTCCAATTCAGATCAGTCGCAACAATTTAGAGGCAGAATCGTCACAACCAGCTAACGTCGGAACCGTCAGAGGCATCAGTCGAGATACAGAACCGCCTCAGGCAGCAAGCAATTCAAAGGGCGGAACAATCCGAGGCAGCAATTCAGACTGAAGGACCACTGTCTACAGCGTGTTGATATCTCAAGAAGTCATTGGCAAATGCTTTCTGGACATTCTTAGGATTGTTGATTGGCTTCTTTCGTGTTGTTTTTACATCCCTTCATTTGACCTCCGAAAACGTCCTGTTAAAAAGTGAAGATAGTATAATCACAATCCAAACTCAGATTCAAGAAAACAAAAATAGAGCAAAATGTAAACAAGAGGTGTACATCGCGACGGCTAAAAAAAGTACAAGGAGAATAAAACCGAGTGTTCTAGAAGAGTAAGCGTCTTCTGCTTCATCGACGACACACGCCATGTCAATCATGGCTAATCCATATAAGTAATGTCACAAGGTGTAAACAATTGAATCAACGTATCCAACAGGCAAATTAACGGGCAGGTTAGGGTTAAGTAAAAATAAATGGAGATTTAAATAATTTACTACATTCCTAACATCAGGTCCTATGTAGTTACTTTTTATCTGATCAATTATTCAGTATTTAAGCTGATAAAGGGTGTTTATCAAATTCGAATTTGATGGAATAAGAAATTTCTTAAAAAATAAACACACACATGAGAATCTCAGATCAATTTTTTCAGTAATTATTTGCTATCTACACAAACGTCTAGTTTTAAGATGATGAATTTCAAGTGAATATCGATAAGATCGCCTGGAAACGAGAAATCTGCATACTTCATGTACGTAAGATGTTTATCACACTCGTGTGTTTAAGACTTATCATCTCTGTAGCAGATACTGCCGGTAGGTGTCTACGTGGTAAGTCGATACTGTCTTTTCATCTTTGTCATCATGATGATGGAAAGTTTGCGCGTGAAGTGCACGTGCACTGTTACATATTAGCGCGGAGTGACACTTGACCACTTAAACATCGATTTCATTGTATCCATAGCTTTGATGTCAATGATGAAAAACTACAGTGTTATATAGAAATAGCTGAGAAAAGGTCACTTTATATCCAGAAAGATATTAACGGAGCTTACCATGTCTATCTGGGTTGGATTTCATTCAACTATTTCAGAGATGGAAATATTCTACATTATTTACAAGTTTTCCGTTATATCCTATTTTTTGGAAAAGTAACACATTCTGATATCGAGAGAGGCAAAGAACATGCCCATATTAGTCCTGTCCTTTTATCAGTCATGACGTAGCGCTTAATCCAACATTTATATAAACTTCAAACCAATATTTTCGTGGAATGTAAGGAAAATTCGTTAAATCAAAAATGGCGTCAGATTGATGTTCTCGCTGGTCCTACTACTCACTTTAACTCGTTTTGCATTCTTGTGTTAAAAATAAAATTTCTTTTTTTTTCTCAACTCATAAATAATAGATGCTTCGTAACGCCGTATGTTTGTAGGCCCCGCGGGACCCATCCTTCACGTGATGGTAGTCCGCTGTGTTGTTATATAAACCCTCATGATATCCTCTTTAAACTCGCTACTTTCTCGTACTGAGAAAAAATGATGACGACAAACACGAGAAAATAAAATATCTTGATCATAAATACTTCAGCTGGTCTCCACGTGGAGATTTATTCCTCATTCAGGGCGCGCTGACTGTAATTTTTCATCAAAATAATCACTGAACGATTCTTGCAGTGATTAGAGACACTAGTCCGTGACCGTGACATCTGATTCACGCGACAGACATGGAATTGTTGCACCGCATGTCTGCAGAATATTTGTGTTTTGAACTACTTCAATATTACAACCTGGTCAACAGGATACTTACATGTCCCTAAGGGGTTGTAAATAGGTTTTACATTCTGGGTATTTTATTTGTGTAAAATGATGTTATTATTTTTTGACATGTTCTAAAATGATAAGTTTCTTTTACATATAGAACATTTAGAAATTTCGTTTTTATAAGTACTCGAGAAAGTTTCAAACTAAAGTCAGGTGACAACTGGACACGGTACCCGTTTTGCTGACTTGTGACTTGATGTCGTTATAATCACGTGACATATGATGTCATTCATGAATATTGGCAGGCAAAAATTAACGTAATTAAAATACCGTGTGATAGATCCGGAAATTGTGATGTAACAAAAATTCTCTTTCCAGGGCGTGCAAAGTAACCAAACTAGATGAGAACACTAGATAAGTATTGTTTTGATTTCTGATGCATGAAATAGGAAAAACGCGAATTAAATGATTTTAAAATGAACAGGTGGAGAGGCTTGCGTGTTTGTACAAAAAAGAAAAAAAATCAAACGAAAACAGAATGTTATCATGCTAACTCCCGCTAACGGTACCCTACCTAGGAGTTCTGTATCCAGTTACACTCCAAAGACTGTGCATCTGCGCGTGAATCACACGTGCTGAAAACCAGTTCGATACGTTGAAGCCGTTGTCAATTTTCATAAATCAGGAATGAGGTGGAAATTGGGGCTGCACGCAAGCCATGCTAATTTAAGGCTTTCATAATACGTTTCTGTAGGAAAAAATCCTACAGTATAAATCATCGGAGGATACTAGGGAAATTCCTTTTACGATGACAGTCTAATAATGGCTTCTGATGATGACGAAGAGTTTTAATGTGACAAGTCTCTATATCGTCACACGACGTAGTGTTGTACAAACATTGTTCGTCCATCGTCTTCAGACCGTGCATCGCCTTCAGACCGTCCATCGTCTTCAGACCGCACACTGTTCATCGTCCTAATACCGTTCATCGTCCACACATCTTTCATCGTCCACACACCGTTCATCGTCCACACACAGTTCATCGTCCGCACACCATTCATCGTTCGCACTCATTTCATCGTCTGCAAACTGTTCATCGTCCTAACACCGTTCATGGTCCTCATACCGTTCGTCGTCCTCACACCGTTCATCGTCCTAACACCGTTCATGGTCCGCACACCGTTCATCTTCCGCACACATTTCATCTGGAATCTATGGGAAACTTCAGCCAACCAATGTGACAACGGAAAGCTTAAAGCAACACAGTAACAATGGGAAGCAGTAACAATGGGAAGCTTTAACCAACACAGTAACAATGGGAAGCTTTAACCAACACAGTAACAATGGGAAGCTTTAACCAACACAGTAACAATGGGAAGCTTTAACCAACACAGTAACAATGGGAAGCTTTAACCAACCACAGTAACAATGGGAAGCTTTAACCAACACAGTAACAATGGGAAGCTTTAACCAACCTCAGTAACAATGGGAAGCTTTAACCAACCACAGTAACAATGGGAAACTTTAACCAACACAGTAACAATGGGAAGCTTTAACCAACACAGTAACAATGGGAAACTTTAACCAACCACAGTAACAATGGGAAACTTTAACCAACACAGTAACAATGGGAAGCTTTAACCAACACAGTAACAATGGGAAACTTTAACCAACCACAGTAACAATGGGAAGCTTTAACCAACCACAGTAACAATGGGAAGCTTCAACCAACCACAGTAACAATGGGAAGCTTTAACCAACACAGTAACAATGGGAAGCTTCAACCAACCACAGTAACAATGGGAAGCTTCAACCAACCACAGTAACAATGGGAAGCTTTAACCAACACAGTAACAATGGGAAGCTTCAACCAACACAGTAACAATGGGAAGCTTCAACCAACCTCAGTAACAATGGGAAGCTTTAACCAACCTCAGTAACAATGGGAAGCTTCAACCAACCTCAGTAACAATGGGAAGCTTTAACCAACCACAGTAACAATGGGAAGCTTTAACCAACACAGTAACAATGGGAAGCTTCAACCAACCTCAGTAACAATGGGAAGCTTTAACCAACACAGTAACAATGGGAAGCTTTAACCAACACAGTAACAATGGGAAGCTTTAACCAACACAGTAACAATGGGAAGCTTCAACCAACTTCAGTAACAATGGGAAGCTTTAACCAACACAGTAACAACGGGAAGCTTTAACCAACCAGAGCTGTAGTTGTTCTATTGTTTGTAGAATATTTCCACAAATCTATGTACATGTACTAACATATTTACATCTCCACCTTCATTTTTCAATGAATTCTGTGATTAACAACATATCATTTTAACAATCTGGTTTTTATTATCTTCATCTTTCTAAACATTTACTTTTTTTTATTTGACCACGGATCCGTAACAAATTTTCCAAACACTTCAAGCTATGATCTACAATATATCTTCGTGGGATTTTAGTCGTTTTATTTTACTACGAGTCTTCGACATATTTTTAAACAATGCAGTCTTTTTATTGTAAACAGTATATACGAAGTCAATGCAACAGAAGTCAGAGCAGATGCTCCCAGCAGGCGAGGTGAGCCGTACTAAATAGGTTGCTGTTGTAACATGATGGACAGCTGTACCAGTAATTATACAGTTGAATAAATTGTAAATAAAAAACGTGAAGATGAAACCTCCATAACTTGAGATAGGTAATCGCCAGGATATAAAGCGAAGTAATTAGGAAGGCACTGATAACGCCATCACCCTTTAATCCTTTGTGTGTTGGACGGAGAACGTCGCCACGTGCAGGTCCGACATCAAACACGGTCATGTGATCCAGCCTTTCCACCAATGAGATGATTATTTATTAAAAATATATATCAAAAGATAAACATTGTGGTCCAAACATGCTAGTCCGGTCATTTGATCTTTGTTTTGGTTGTACAGTAAGGCGATAGTGTTTATGTTGTAGTTCGGCCCGCCGGCGATAGGGCCTGACACTGACGATATCTCAGCTATTTATACAATATACCGGATTAGTTCGGAACGATAAGACTCCTGGTTGTTAGGATACAAGCTACATTTATAGAATCTATTGGATTATTTTCAAAATGCCCAGATCAGACAAAGACTTTTGGTTAATACATTTCCCCACTAAGGGATGGTCTGCAGCCTGGCGGAGAGATCATCCATCTAGACAGAGACAGAAACGATTCCGAAAAGAAATCGTTCAGGTCACTCCTTGTGCGAGAAAAATGGCATGATGAATGGAATGTTTACATTAGTGGAAACAGCACTGTGTGTTATCGATCCACAACCAAACACTTGGCTAACTTTGATTATTACTCAAACACTCCACTAACCTTGACTAAATTTGAAAGCTCAATTAACCTTGAATACCACGGTATAAATAATAACAAACTTTAGACTGATGGCGTCCGTGTAATCTGTATTGGTACGGGTCTACCGGACTCCACAACTGCCAGAGTCAAATTGACCAAGTTTATGACTGATAGAAGTTAAAAGTTAAACAAATATAACGTACTTGGCCGAATATACGCGTATGGCTTGTTTAACATAATAATACATACGTCAAGCTGATTTTTAACCTGTCATTGAGATATTTTACAACACTGAGGTCTGTTTAAAATCTGGCCGGCCTCCAAATAGTAAGTAACGATGAACAACAAATTCTAATAAACTTCACTCTCAACTTTACATGGAGTAAGTGTCTATTTATCTTTGTTCTTCCAAAGGGAACCTGCTGCCTTAACTTCACTAACCTCCGGGAGAAAGGTGACTTTTACCCTACCCAAACGAAAGACCTGCCCCCTTTACTTCACTAACCTCCGGGCGAAAGGTGACTTTTACCCTACCCAAACGAAAGACCTGCCCCCTTTACTTCACTAACCTCCGGGAGAAAGAGGACTTTAAGATTTTATTATGGGACCTAAACAACCGTACCCAAAGGAAAGACCTGCCCCCTTTACTTCACTAACCTCCGGGCGAAAGGTGACTTTTACCCTACCCAAACGAAAGACCTGCCCCCTTTACTTCACTAACCTCCGGGAGAAAGGGGACTTTAAAATTTTATTATGCGACCTTAACAACCGTACCCAAAGGAAGGATCTGGTGATCCCTATTGGTATGGGGATAGCTATGTAATTTCTCTACCTTAAATCCTGCTTTCTCGCACAAACGAATATCGCATTTTATTAATATTTTCTTCATCCCTTTTACATGGCTGTAAATCGCTCTAGAAGTGGAAATCCAATTAGATTTTATTTGCGTTTACACATAGGATGTAAAGAAAGAGATTTGTCAATCTGAAAGATGTTCAGATCTCCTTGACGACGGATCAACTTGCTCCAAACTATTTTACATTCGTGCACATTTCAGACCAAGAAATTGCGGAGTAGTGGTACTTTGTTGATTATAGTGAAATTAAATAATTTACATAGTCTATCAGCTACGTATTACTTACACAAGGCTTTATCGTCACCAGTAACACACCATAATTCCTTAACACCGTCTACAGATTGCACAAGTCATCGGCAGCATATACCATCGTCGGTATTAGGCATAAAATGGTATTAACCTATTGTCGGTGTTGTATTTGAACAAAGCCATAGCAAATATGCATGCATTTAATGACACTGAGTCAATTCTGTAAGATAGGGTTATTTCATCAGAGAGTCACAAAAAATGGTACACCCCCACCCTCAAATTACAGAATTAGAAATGTGACTTTTGTGGGTCAACTAAATTCTAGTTATATTGACTCATTGTCGTTATATGTTTTGTGCATTTGTAGCCTTTTACAGATCGCCTGATTAATCATCTAATTCTATTAAAAAGCAAACAACCAAACAAAAACAAAATAATGATAATAATAAAAAAATTACAAAACTTGAAAAAAATCCCGTTTTACACTTTTATTATCTGTGACATTTTTTTGTAATATTAGAACATAATCCAGTTCTGAGGTTGTTGAGTCGTGATGTTGGTGAACATCTGTTAATATATAACCTACCCAGAGTTAATCAATATTCTTACTAGGAATCATCTGCTGTTTCTATAGATGAACAGATTTGTCGATATCTATCAGGTAACCAACCATACACATCCCAAACAGATTTCAAACACTAAAATACGAAGTACGGATTAAAAATTCTACGATTGTCTCTACGACATGATTTGATTAGATTACCGGAATCCTTGTCCGCCTTCGATGTTTGTTTTAGCGTGAACTCGTCCTCAGGGTAATATCTGTAACAGTTAAAGAAGCGGTTCTCTAGATTGGCTTTGTATGTTTGCTGAATTCTGTGCACGGATAGCGGAATTGCTACTGACTCTGATACGGATCACAAATAATTAGATTGTGCGCGGAACGTCTTAAAGTTCACAAGCATTTCCATCAATGAGAAGTGTTCTATTTTTAAAATAAAAAAATAAACGCATTCAAGTAAAAAAATGTTTGATGATTTCAATTCCGACGAGAATAGGTTAAACAGATCTCGCAAACGTTAAAATGTTGGCCAAAAAATCAGCTGAGAGACGATTTTAAATTTCTTGTAAACGCAACCCTTCCTACGAAGTACAATGTAAGTAATATGAACAATTTTAACGACTATTTGATCAAGTATTCATTGTGTTATAATTTTGAAAATAAGGTGACTAGAAAAATAGTACTGGTACAAGTTTACTCTGAAAAAATTCTGGCAATTCTTTCATCTTTCCGAAATATATCATCGTTCTATAGAAAATGAAGACAATGTTGTAATCTTTATGCTGTTGTAAAATATATATGGTCAATTCCTCTTATTCCGGTCAGTTCTTGTCACCATTCCGGTTTTTAGTATGTCGTTTTTGCAGACTGCATGTGGCTCCATCTTTGAAAACCCTAAGCTATATTTTTACTAAGAAAATCGATAAAAAGTGTAAAAGTATTTTTAGAAATAACCGAGTTGTTCAGGACACACAGATGTCAATTAATCTGTAAGGATTTCGGGTACGAGGATGTCGGAGTGAAAAGGACGCCAGTAGTTCCATAGAACAAGTTGGAATGGTAGGCCAAGTTGTAAATCATTGTAACATCAATGTTAACAACGTACATCATGAAATTACACAACATTTAAACAAGTTATCATTTTTGACATAGTGTATCACATGGATCTGGTTACAAAATTGAAAAAATGGCTTGCCATATTCAGGGCTGTCGGACAAGAACAAGAAAAACATGAGCCGTTCAGAAGTTCAACTGGTCAATCGTGTTGTCGCCAGTCGGAGGTTTTTACTTTCAGCTTGTTCACACCTGCCTCTGAAATCATAGAAGTCGCTTCCTTTCTCCCCGTCATCAGGGCGTCAGATAGAAACGCGCTAACAGAATATCGATAACAAACCTCCTGATAACACCGAAGGGATCCTTACACTAGATAGATTTATCGGAGCAGATGAATAGTTGCTTTGAGATTTATTCACCAAAAATAAAATCCGAAAATAAGACTCTCCTTGACCTTAATAATTGTTTTCCGTCTATGTTTAAAGCTTCCAGACACACTGGGACCATCTATAAAAAGTTAAATTTTCGCGCCAAAGGTTAATAGATGGTAATACCCTTCTGTCCGAACGTTAACACTTCTCGTCCGAGATTAAATACACACATTATACCTATGTTCTGAGGGTTAAAGCGAAGTAATACCTTTCCAATTGTCTGGAACGTTCTAAAAGATTTAAATTTATGGGAAAAATCGTTTTTCTTCAATTATGTCCTGGTGATAAATGGTGTTACCTTGATCTTTATCCTCCGTCAGGTGTCGATCGGAGATAACCAAGGGAGACAACTCGTAACTCACCAATGAAATTACACAGCTGATATCGACACCTTCACTTTTCGGGAAGTTTATATCAGTTACGTAACCCGTTTCAGACGAAAAAAATTATATGTTAAGTTTCAGATTTTGTATGTAATTGGTATAGCCTTACATACACCGAGTCTGACCAGGATGTTCCAACACATTCGTTACAGTAATGTATAACATCAGTTCTGTGTCATCGAGAAGATCTCGTCTTATTTAACATAAGAGTTCCAAAGTCATATTCTATCTTGTCGATGAAGTAAGAAAGCGGAAAATAACTTCAGAATTCCTTTGTCTTTAACAGCTGTTTGTTCAATATTTTGAAGGTACTTATTACCGAATTTAAATGAATAATTTGAGCAATGATTTTATTCAAGTAAATTTTAATTTGTTCATAGTAGTCAGGAATCCTATACTCATTAGAGTGGTTGGACTGGTGATTTTTAATGACATGTTCTCTTTTACATTTACCATGTGTGCTGCTATAATTATGTATTTATTGCCGTATCTTTTAGTAATATCGAAAACATAGTGAGTCTCTGTATCCATAGATAAAAAGGGCGGTTTTCACATTGAAATATTTCATATTTATATATCATTGGATGAAATGCGTTCAAAACGACAGTTTCATGGTTGCAAGCTTTCTGCCGATCCGACGTGTCATGTCATGTGTATTTATCATTACATTTTAAACACGTGTTTTACACTGCAGAAACAGTGTTAACATATTGAGATTTTGTTTTTTATTGTTAAATTTATTGTAATCTGAACTCGATATCGCGTACGTGTGTACATATTTATCGCCGCGCCCTTCAGATTGGTACCTAACATGTTTACAAAGCTTAAGGTCCCGTCCTGTCTGTTTAAATAACTGTTCAAAGATTGGAATACGATCACTGGAATGTGTAACTAGTTGGAATGCTTATCCAAGAACTAGACTTAAATATCCGACACTTAAACATCAGATATAACGTTATAACTCAACGGTATTAACTTCTTTTAACTCTTTCAACTATAAAAATATTTTTTTATCAAAGCACTTGTCCAGTGTGGTTAAAAGACATGGTAGTCTAGTTTTCAAAAGCGTCATGGCGGCCAATCTGCCTACTTCCGGCGGGTGTTGTCCCTGTTATGACGAAACTACACAGAACATTTCCCAGTTATATAAAAACAACAACGGCCATAAATGTTTTACGATGTTGAGGAATTTATACTAAAGCCATGTTTTGTTTTATGTCAGGGTGGGTGGATAGCAGGCAGACACAGGCTCCCTTTGGTGACCAGATAATCTGCCACGGCCTCAGTTAAAGTTCCGGAAAGGAGGACTGGTGTTATCTAATTCTGCTTATTTTCTCTCCCTCATTTACATTTTAAGACCTTGATCACTGTTTTAAATGTTTTGAACTTTGAACTGATTTTATTGCACATTTGAATAGGCGGAACGTAACAGATTCTCGTATGTGGTATATTTCCATCTAAAATTTCCGGAAATTAGCGTCAGTAATTCTTATTTAATAAAACCAATTTTAAAATTATCTTTGGTCACACATTCCTGTGGAATAAAGAAAAAAATCATGCTTTCGTTAAGTTTTCTCTTATTGTATTAACCGGGTGATGATGAAGTCCTAGATTCATTTTTTAAAACTTCTTTTAATTGTGTTTTATATAACAGTATTTACTTACTTAAGTCGATGTATGGTTAATACATGAGGTGTTTTTGTTAAGGGGCTGGTGATATTTTCGTTCCTGTTGTTAAGGGGCTGGTGTGATATTTTCGTTCCTGTTGTTAAGGGGCTGGTGATATTTTCGTTCCTGTTGTTAAGGGGCTGGGTGTGATATTTTCGTTCCTGTTGTTAAGGGGCTGGTGTGATATTTTCGTTCCTGTTGTTAAGGGGCTGGTGTGAGAGTTTCGTTCCTGTTGTTAAGGGGCTGGTGTGATATTTTCGTTCCTGTTGTTAAGGGGCTGGTGTGAGATTATCGTTCCTGTTGTTAAGGGGCTGGTGATATTTTCGTTCCTGTTGTTAAGGGGCTGGTGTGAGAGTTTCGTTCCTGTTGTTAAGGGGCTGGTGATATTTTCGTTACTGTTGTTAAGGGGCTGGTGTGAGATTTTCGTTCCTGTTGTTAAGGGGCTGGTGATATTTTCGTTACTGTTGTTAAGGGGCTGGTGTGAGAGTTTCGTTCCTGTTGTTAAGGGGCTGGTGATATTTTCGTTACTGTTGTTAAGGGGCTGGTGTGAGAGTTTCGTTCCTGTTGTTAAGAGGCTGGTGATATTTTCGTTCCTGTTGTTAAGGGGCTGGTGATATTTTCGTTCCTGTTGTTAAGGGGCTGGTGTGAGAGTTTCGTTCCTGTTGTTAAGGGGCTGGTGATATTTTCGTTCCTGTTGTTAAGGGGCTGGTGTGAGAGTTTCGTTCCTGTTGTTAAGGGGCTGGTGATATTTTCGTTACTGTTGTTAAGGGGCTGGTGTGAAATTTTCGTTCCTTTTGTTAAGCGGCTGGTGTGAGAGTTTCATTCCTTTTGTTAAGGCGCTGGAGTGAGGTTTTCGTTCCTGTTGTTAAGGGGCTGGTGTGAGATTTTCGTTCCTGTTGTTAAGGGGCTGGTGTGAGATTATCGTTCCTGTTGTTAAGGGGCTGGTGTGAGATTTTCGTTCCTTTTGTTAAGGCGCTGGTGTGGGATTTTCGTTCCTATTGTTAAGGGGCTGGTGTGAAATTTTCGTTCCTTTTGTTAAGGGGCTGGTGTGAAATTTTCGTTCCTTTTGTTAAGGGGCTGGTGTTGGATTTTCGTTCCTATTGTTAAGGGGCTGGTGTTGGATTTTCGTTCCTATTGTTAAGGGGCTGGTGTGAGATTTTCGTTCCTGGAACGTTGCATATGCTTTGTTTTATAAGTTACAGTGACAAGAACTTTGTTTAGTGTTGGAGGGCAATCAAAAAGAATTTTTCTTGTCGACCTTGTAGATTTTCCTGCTACCCCCTATGACGCAAAACGTGACCTTGTTTGTGACCTTCGTCGTATTCACCGTCACTCAGGGATAGTATTCGGGTGTTCCTGTTAGTCAACCTGACAAATTAATCTGGACCACTACAAGAAATTAGATATCAGGCCAAAAAGTGCAGTGTCGCAGATCCTTGGTTCTTAATGTACTAGTACAGAAGAGAGTAACAGAATCACTCTGTGTGATGACATCTATATGATCATCAAATGATGTGCATTTACGCGTGCAAACACCCCCAAGGCGTTAATTTCTGCCACAACTAGGTAATGGTTACATATCATTCACAAATGTACGTCAGACCTCTACTCCAAAGCAAACGTCTCACGTGCATTACGTGTGCAGCATATATACGACAAGGGGATGCGATAATGATTACAGCGATGCACATTTCTCGTGTATAGAGTTGCATTCTTGCGTATTCAGTTATGTGTAAAACATTCTTAGTGTATAAGCCCTACATCATCAAACATGCCATCACAATCGCTCCTCTGCCCGCGTGACGAGTCTTGTGTGACAAAACCCTGTCTCCCCAAATTACTGAATAACTTTCAGATAACTAGCTCCCTGTGTACACCGGGTTGACGTTTACAGTCAGTCTTCAGGCTAAAATTAGAACCGTTTAATGTAAACATGAATGTTTACAATGATATACACCCGATTGTTGCCAGTATTGCCGTACGTCATAAATGAGAATTAAGCGTCAGATTCTAAATATAAAAGCTCTCTAATGTATTACATACCAGTAGAAGTAAGGTTTGCTATGCATTGTGTTCCAGCATGAAGAGTTACCGTATAGTACAAAGACTTCGAAATCTGAATGGTAAAACAAACATATGAGAATATCATGAGAGTAGAAATAGATTTAATACATTTTTAATAATTATCTACGTGATTGAATATAAACAGTAAATACTGATAACGTGAATTGTTTGAACATATTAGGTAGTTTGTAGACTGAGAAGAACACATGAACTAAGGCTTTGCCGTCCTTAGATGTTGATAGGTCATTACCATAAATAAAGAGTGGATAAGTTGATCCGACTTGGATGAGTCTGACAAGTCCTAAACGGAAGCGAGATCAGCTGCAGGTACCATAATATGAATCCCACATATGGACAGTATTGGAGCTCTGTATTTACGAACATGTTAAGGCCAAATTGCTTCTCTTGGGATCCAAAGAATGGTAAGGTATACGTTTGTATGATTCTTGTTGATTCCAACATGCCTTCGCTATACAAACACCCTAAGAAGACAGGGAACCTCAGAACAAACCTGATGTGAATGTTTCCTTCTTCATCCACATTCTCTGATGCTGATTGCTGTAGCTGATACACACCAGCAGTGCGAGATCAGAGATAATAGTAAGTAGAATTGTATAGCACTACCAGGCACATTTGTATTTCTTCTTGTCTTACTCTACCTTGTGTGGACATTGGCTGTGAGTTGGAGTATCAACACTACAGCTTCATCCTTTTCCAATGCTGTCACCAGGGATGGCCGGAAGGCATTGTTTGACAGTCGCGAATTCTGATTAACTTTTCCAGTCATCTTGCATGATTTTATTCTGGTGGCAGACTCTACAACCTATTGGTTGCCAGTCGAGATGAATTTACGCTAAACAAGACGAGACTGTACATGCTGAATCAGACTAATCTCCAGAATATTACAGCTTATTTATTTTTTTGCAGTTTCTTACCAAATTTCTGATGTTCTCAGTGCCTTCCGTGGTTGCTGTTCATTTCAGCTTCATGATTGTTTGTTGGTTTTATCGTTAGTATTCTTGAATGGAGTCTCTTGTCCAGAGATCTCTCTCAGACCGACATCTTTTAAAGTTGATAGGCTTGGTATACATGGCATAAAATTGTGCTTTGCTGAAGTCACATAGTTATATTCAACAATATTTGAAAAATGATTGTTTTTTTCAGTATTTTAATCAAGTTCCACGGCATAAGGAACTTCAGGATATGTTCTATAAAACAAATATGAATTCATCTTTTATTTTATTGTAAGTGTCTTCCCATGGCTGTCTAGATCGAAATTGTTATTTTGGAAAAGTCATTGCCGTCAAATCCTTTCCCCTTTTCTCCTGTAGAATGTATATTTTATACATAAGATTCACTTTTAACGTACCTCAGATAGATACACCTCTAAATTAAGCAGGTGATGTTGTTTTGTCTGATCAGCTCTACTCTTCTACAGATATATCACATGGTGTTACAACACAGTACTTTCAACGTTGGCATCTTACTTATCTTAAGACGACTATCGTTTTGTTTGATCTGTTCAGTTTGATGAAAATGTTAGAACTACGTACACCCCAAAGTATCATAAAAGTAAACCATGTACGTACAAATATGTCACGTGTATGGGTAACACGCTGATTTAGAATAGTCTGTCATGTAGTTGATTTTAAATTTTGGTGGACATTGTCCATAAATCTGTTTAAAGACAAGACGTGTTCAGCATATCAAAAAAGAAAATAGAAGGACTTTGCAGTGTCTTTGTGACTTGTTTCTTCTATAAATTAAGCTTCGTATGAAAACAAAAAAGTCACTGCCAATTGCCTGTTGGAAGATCTTACCACTGAATTCGAGGAAGGTGTCATCAACCAAAAACTCGGTCATGAATGACCTTCATCATTACATGAGTCACTATATGTTTTCTTATGTACATCACCAAGATAAACGGTTATGTAGTCAAAACCTATAAAATATGTTCTATCATGTTGTATGGTAAAGTTTGCATTCAGATCAAGTTATACAAATTCACTGTATAAAAGTACTTCAAACACGTCTCAACATAGATGTCACAGTCAATGTTATATCACCTGTGTTAAAATATAGAATTTTACTCAACATCGAAATCAATACACATGCCAATATTATTGTCCAAGTACACATGTACTATTACAGTATCACGAAATAGATATCAACCCTGCAGCTTGTTTTTTTCTCTCTTGAAATAGAACAACATTCTTAGATATTTCCTAAACAGAAGATATCGCGTTGTGTACTTGCATTTGAAAGAGAGATAGTCTTGAGACTATCTTAATGCTTAAGACAAATGTCTTTTTCCACTTATCAAAATAATTTTTCAATCGAAATTTTTGCTTTGTTATTGATGTGCAATTCAGTTCTATTTTTTATTCGTTTTTAAGTCGTTTTCATGAGGAATATTGTTTATAAATGCTGAAATTGAAAAATTGGATTATAACAATGTCAATTCTTCATCCTATTAACTAAAGTGCAGCCAGAAATCAGATTAAGAACCACACACATTGATCTCGTCTTAAGGAAAAAGTACATATTTTCGAGTACTCCTAACCTCAACCGATCTACAGTCTGACTTTATGTAAAAGTGATCTGAGGGATCTACAAAGCTGTTAATAATGGATCCGTCACTATGTGATGTAGACGGCATAACAGTGTTTCTGTGCCATCTGTTAACACGGTTTTATCTTACTTTCACTATACTATACCTCTATAATGTAAACATATTTTTAATCCGTTAATGACTGGGTTTGATTTTAATGGTGCAATTTCGATAAAACGAAGAGTTAATTATTGTGTGTACTTTTCCGAAAATGCGAATAACCTGTTTCAGGAAGAGTGAATGACCTCGAGTCTTAGGGTGGATTAACACAGAACATGTTTCAGGAATGCACATGTAAAACGTTTGAAGTTGTACCTGTCAGCATTCGCTCTTTATTATTTACTTAACTGACATGATGGTACCATGAATAGGCAGATTATGAACAAATGTAATTAATAATCCCATTTCTGTTAGAGTTTGCCTATTATCATTAGTGTATCTGTTGTTATGGTTTACTGCTCTATATAGTTGGTATTAATTTAAATGTACGTGATGTTAATCACATTCATTAATACATCAAAAACCGTCTCTCATCTTCACCGTATCGATCAGAGTCGGGAAAATCAGAGCTCAGCCAGAACTCGGACAGGTAAATCAGGGCTCGGAAAGGTAAATCAGGGCTCGGACATACAGTTATTGATATATCGACATGGTCATCAAAGGTTTAATGTCTGTTAATTGTAGTGTTCAACAATGGCCTTGTTTGTGAGATGGGTGTGCTTCAGGACACTATCTCGATACCGACTGTCCCATACAAAGTCATAAGACTTCCAGTCATACATATTGACCCATAATTGTTATAATATCTTGAATAAACATTCTAACTTCATTAAATTATATAGTTATATCCATATTTCACATATTGCATTTTGTTATGTTACAAAGAACAATATTTTCCTGTTGGTAGTGTCCTGATTTCACTTCGATTCTGTTAACGAAACTTGTATACTTATATCTAACTATTTTATGGTTATAATAACGCATGATTTATGTTTTCGATATTGATCGATGAATACTACCATCGAAATGAAACGAAAATACCTCCATCCCTTCATTATACAATACCTCCATCCCTTCATTATACAATACCTCCATCCCTTCATTATACAATACTTCCATCCCTTCATTATACAATACCTCCATCCCTTCATTATAAAATACTTCCATCCCTTCATTATACAATACCTCCATCCCTTCATTATACAATACCTCCATCCCTTCATTATACAATACTTCCATCCCTTCATTATACAATACCTCCATCCCTTCATTATAAAATACTTCCATCCCTTCATTATACAATACCTCCATCCCTTCATTATACAATACTTCCATCCCTTCATTATACAATACTTCCATCCCTTCATTATACAATACCTCCATCCCTTCATTATAAAATACTTCCATCCCTTCATTATACAATACCTCCATCCCTTCATTATACAATACCTCCATCCCTTCATTAAACGATAATACCTCAATCCCGACATTACATGATAATACAAGCATCCTGACATTAAATGATATTACCATTAAATGGTCATATATCTATTATCTATGTATTCTTATATGATCCCTTGCTCTTGTTTCCTAAAAGATTTTGTTTAATAAGTTGCCATAGCAATAATAATTGGAAATAATGAGAGACATTTTCCATTGTCTGTACGTCAGACACCTTGCGGTAAAACTGAAGATAAAGCGTTTCAGAAAATTGAGCCTGTCTTTTCCTCTAGAAAGTTAAAATCTCGCCTCAGATATGTGAGAACAATGTAAATATAAAATTAGGTTGCACAGTCATAAACAAATATTTATTTTAGGAAGGTCGAGTCATCAGTAAATTTATTCTATTTTGCGTTAAGTAAATTTACCATCCAGTCTTTAAGTACTAAATGACAATCATTTTGTTGCTTAATGACACTAACATTCTCCATTCCATCTTCAATAGGAGATTGTTATCCATCCTACTCACCCCTCGTAATAAAAAATGTTCCCAATTCTGCCCACAGCTTGTGCTAAAATCCGTTTTTAATTCCGCCCACCGCTCGAGCTAAATACTTTACTTCAGTTGCCAAAACCTCGTGTTCACATCCTTTTCCGTAGAAATTGGGGGGTAATGAGAGGAAAAGTGGAACAAACTCTAGTGAGATCAACGAAAACTAACTTCATCCCCAATAAAACATTGGGTGAAAACAGCAAAGGTTGCTATCGGTTCATGGAAATGTAAGTTGTTGATGCTGATCAAACCAAATGTGGAAATCTCTACCGTTATGATAAACAGTCGTGTTACATAAAAAGTCTCATTGATAGCTGAAGAAAACACTTTTTAATGCGGAAAAAGATCTTTTATTGTATGTGTATACTTATTTAGCATCAAACTATGAAACAATGTCAAATGTTTAAACCATGAATGAAATACCAACCAATAGCTCGTTTTAGTTTGGGAAGTTGATATTGCTTATTTGAATTGTCGATGAAAATATAATGATTACTTTCTGGAACATTGGATCTCGTGTACTTTGTGCAGAAGTCTTCATATACATCGTTCTTTTGTTCCTTTTTTGTCCAAGGTTCATCGAACTTGAGTTTTGAATCAAGATTTGTTGATATTTCAGAATTTTGGTATATATGTTTTACAGTAAGTTCTGAGATTAACAAACATGGCACTAGCATATCCATGTATTACTGGAAAATATCCCACAGAAATATATCCATCAGAAGGAATTCTGTTTGTATTTCCGAGAAAAAATATACTTAAAAATATATTTACGAAGGGAAAAAAGTGTTATTCACTTGTGTGTCTTTTGTTCAATATCTTAGGTATTGTAGGCACGTTGGACATAGTAGAAGTAGCGTAAGATCGCACTTCTTACAGTATCAGGTAGGTCCAATTTGATGTAGATCACTGCCATGCTGTTTTGATGTGTAACAGGACTGTAAAGGTGAAGAGCAAGTTTGAATGGAAATATAGTACTAGACATTATGAATTAAACATCGTCAAACAGTTTTTGTCGCTCTTCAGAGACTCGTCTGTGATAATACATCTTGGAACCGTCTAGGACTCGTCCGTAATACTGCATCAATCCATGTTTAATCCTTCGTGAACTCGTCAATGAAGCTTAGGACCTAAATTGTTGCAAATCACAATTGGTTAAAGCAACGTGTACCTCTCGGGCTTTGTCTGGGGGCATCTCTGTTTTTGGTGCTTTGAATCATAAAAAAGCCAACCCTTTGGCAAAATTGAAAACATGCAAAATTAATCTTAATGATTAATTTCTTCGATCAAACACTTCAGAAAGTCAGCATAGAGATGGACACAGTGTTTGTTTTCATAAATGTGCCGATAGTCTGTTGGAAGTTGTTACTACAAAACTCAGAAACGATGGTGTAACCAGAAATTCGATCATATTTATGATTTGGTATTCCGTATATAAGGACACTACCGATTCTTCTACATCGGACGCTTATTTTGCTCCTTTCCTACAACAAGCCCGACAGGGTAAACTTTTCACCAAGCTGTATGATAAACTTGATGATTTAATTTTCCCTTTTGTAAATTTTCCTTTTCTTGATAGCAACTTCCTTGCATCTCGAACATACAGCAGGTTGATCTTAGGTATTGTTCCTAGGATCATGACTTTCGTTCAAAATGTCGGCAACAAACAGACACACTCAAACAACAGGGTTTCGAGAAATGTAGGATGGTGAAGATTATGTGAACAGTTTCCGGTGGTCATAATGATCTGATCGAGAAATATTCTGTCTTTGTGCGATATGTAGATGGACGTAGCTGATAGTCGTTAGCATTACTGGTGGTTCCTTTGTTGTTTACCTTGCTCTCGTTTGGGAAAGTTACACTACTTGCATTGACCAAGATTTACATAGCGGATTTCGTCGATTAACTCCTTGTCTTGTTCTATTTTATATTTTGTACTTTTCAGTAGTTTCAGTCTTCTTATTTTGTCATTGCTTCATGGTTTTTGTGTTTGAATTAAGATTCTGTTAACATGTAGTTTCTTTGCGGCTGTTGCCCTCGTTGTATCGATTTTGAAATAGAATTAGAGTTTTTGACACTTCAAATTCCCTTGTTGTTGTTGAAGTAATGAAAATGGTAAAAATACGATAACCATTGTGTGGTAGTCCGCCTATCTACGCTCACAATACTTGTTAGCCCAAGAATTTTAAAATTCAGACACCCATTAAAAACATTTGCAAATGCAGAAATACCGGGAAATGCACCAACAAGTGTAGCTAGTGCAGCAACGTGTTGGTCAGTTTATACATACATTATAAATACAGCATAGAAGAAATGTTGATAGAAATATTATTTCGAATTGGTGTTTTCTTCTGTCTTTCTTTGTCCTCAGGCATGAAAGTTTATTGGTTGAGGTGTCCGACACTGTTCCTTGAGATGTCAAAAATAAATGAAAAACAAAAAACATAAAGAAAATATAAACATACATAGTACTATAAATATTATCAAGAATAAAATATTTTTGCAAAGTTAAAAACAAAATAAAATGAAAAAGAAATGAACACCGAGTCCACTTTTAATTATTTCGAACATGTCAAGACTGTGCAGTATACCAGTATGTCTATATTTACTCGTAATCCCCTTGATGAAATGTTCATAGCTTTGGATTTATACGCTATTTGCTGCGTGAAATCATTATGTATTTCAAAGTAGAGCGTATTAACGGAATCAATTTTGAGCTCTCCGATAAATAGATGACGGATTTTTCTCCTTTAATAAAGCACTTCCAGCTTTTTTTGGAATCAACACTAATGTGCACAAGCTGCAGACTATCCGAGAATTACATAGCCCTTTTCACTGTGAAGTGAAATCGGGCGTTTTATAATTCCCATGTTCTTCCAACTGTAAAGCACCATTCAATACATTATGTGTATTTTGCCAGATTGAGAAAATTTGCACTTGGTAATGAAAATACCTCTTGCACCACAGAAAGAAATGACGGAAATGAAATTTGTCGAAAAGATCAATAATATGGTCCAATTTTATACACTTGTTTTGTGGTTTTCCTGATCAGGAGAGCACTATGTAGGATTACGTAGGATTATTGTTTTTCTATGTGGAAATGAGCGTTATTTCAGTCGTCCGATTCGATTTTATGAACAAATTCAATTATCATGATGGGAAAGGTATCTTACCAATGATAACATATGTATATGGACAAAGAAATGATCTAACCGATCAAAAGTTATCTGCCTCTGAATTTGCGATACTTTTTTGATATTGAAATCAGAAAAACGCTTTTCGATGTTGCTTAAATATAAATAATACATCGATAGTGTCATTTGTTCAAAAATGGTTAGTTGTACCTATCTGCTCCGGTTCTTTTTTGTTTATCAGCATCTGACAAATTGAAAACACAGGGTTGCAGGTTACACAGTCGTCAAAATAACATCATGGAGAAATATTCAATTGTTTTTGTATGATATAAAGCTGGGCACGTTTCATGTTCGCCGGTATACCTGGTGGTTCCGCTGCTGTTTACTTTGTTCTCACTTGTGAACGTGACATTACTTACTTGAATTGACCAAGGTTTACATCACGGATGTCGTCGCTGAAACAGAAGACACTCATCTGGTCTTATTCACTTTGTCCTTTTTTCAGGTGTCCTCTTGTTAGTTTCTTCTTACATATGAATTTTATTGAATTGTAGGACTAGTGCATCTCCAAAACTAGATTTTGACATTTTGTATTCACTCAGTGGTCTTCCAGACTTAAAGTTTAAGCCCGTACCCTTTGTGTGTCTTTGTACATACTTTGTATTAAAATGTGGTATTCACTTTTTTGGCACGTTTGAACAATCTTCTGGAATCAGGTTTTTCAAATAGGCCCTTATCATCATTGGCAAGACCTAGGAGGACAAAACAGATGTACGATACATCTTAAATTCTAATTCCGTATGAAAAGGTACTATTCACCTCCGTGTGTTTTGTATTACCTATAGAACACAGCAAAGCTTCCTTCAAAGACCTTTGCTTCATGTCATTCATGCCAAATGGAGAACGGAACAGAAGGGATATGTAGTATAGAGCAAAAAATCGCAAGGTTTTCTTTTCAATTTTTAAAATGTCTTCCACATTACACTGTAGAAATTATATTAAATATCCTTCAAGTTGCTGATCATATTCAAAAGTGCCTGACCCCAATGTAATGTCAATAAAGCTATCGATGAAAGACTTGGAATCAAGTACAGTTCGTCTTCACAATTGGTGAAAACTATTGTACTCTAATATTTTAACTTTTTGTAATAAGGGCAATGGTAACACGGTGAGGCCGCTACTACAAAATTTCAAAAGATCGCGACTTTATTTCACCAATAGGCTTACACAAAGAACGTACAAATACTTGTGAAACGGACAAGATCTTATTTATTTCTTTTGCCATTGATGTCATCTTTCTTGTTCCATGTTTTGAAAATATGTTGTGACGAATCAGAGGTTCAATTGAGTTTAGAGTGATCAACGATCAAACAGCTGAATTGATACTGCTGAAAACACACATGACAACATACCTGAAGTACTAAGCTGCCATCCTTCAGAACGTTAAGAACTTGGACTAGCCAGTAACCTCTTAAAAAGTGACACCGTCCATCACATCTGTAGGACCACGGGCAGAAGACGTCAGATTCACGTCAGAGTACGACACGCTTTTAACTGTAATGACAAATGGGAAATATTCAAAGTTAAAAGCAAAGATGAACTTGTCACGCATAATTATTTCTATCCAATCGTTATGTCAACTATCACGTCACAAGCCGAGTACGTCAACATGTAGGTACTCGCTGTTGAGACGCCATCAGATCTTTCTAATTGGCAAAGCCGAAGTAGATGATATAGGTTTACAGCCTCCGAAACCATATACATCCTTATCTGTCGTATAATATCTACACAGTGGATGTTTTCGTATATGTCATCATTTCAGATGACATTGTCACTATTTCTAGTGACTTATTTCTACATTTTTGGTTTTGTTAAGCAAGGTTATGAGTTATTTCTTTACTTGACATCGACAACAGTCTATACGTTTGAGTTACGTTTTATAGACAATATTTCGTATTAAGAACATGCGGTTACGTTTTATAGATAAAATTCGTTACTTAGAACGTTTGAGTTACGTTTTATAGACAAGATTTTGTATTAAGAATCTGTGGATACGTTTTATAGACAAGATTTTGTATTAAGAATCTGTGGATACGTTTTATAGACAAGATTTTGTATTAAGAACCTGTGGATACTTTTTATAGACACGATTTTGTGTTAAAACCTAATATGTATCGTTTACTCAAGAAGTGGAATTAATAGTATACAGATTTTGTAGAACTCCAAAGAAGTTTTGACCAATCTTCTAAATCTTCTAATCTTCTAAAACTTTTCTTCTATAAGAACATTTGTTTTTTCCACCCTCTACACCACCATTCCCCATTCTAAACTGAGGAATGCATTCAGTCTCTTGATATGAGAGCTCTCTTCTCTATGAAATGTGAATGGTGGTATAAATATATGGTTGTGAACTATACTGAAGCGCATTTCGTAAAATTTACGCCTAAATCAAAGAAGAAATAATTTGAGGACGAAACCAGAAAAAACGATCGAGCTGATGTTTGACAACCAACTGCGCCCTCTGTTGGCTGACTTGTTTTTTGCTTTCATACGAGGCTGAATTTATTGAAGAGCTTATCGAAACAGGTAATTGAATTTCGCCTTAAGGTATATTGATGACGTCTTTTCTTTAAATAACAAGACATTTTTTGACTTTGTCCATCGTATATATCCACCAGAGCTGGAAATCAAAGACATAACAGACTCTTCTACATCAGCTGCTTATCTCGATCTTTTTCTACTCTACAACGAAACCAACATGGAAAGCTTTCCATCAAATTGTAGCAATATCCCAACCTATGGTATTTACATGTCACAGTTGATTCGATATTCAAGGGCCTGATTTTCGTGCAAAAAAGTCGTCAACTGACTGACAACTCGTAACACAAGGGTTCAACCGATGCTGGTTGATAAAAATCATGGGGAAGTTTTATGGTCGCCATATTGATCTCATTGAGAAATATTCTATTTTGAAGCTGGACGTATTTGATGCTCGTTTTGCATACCTTGTTCTCATTTGAGAACGTGACAGAAGACGCTTACTATTCCGGAACATCTGGTTTTATTCTCCTGGTACTATTTCAGGAGTCTCCGTGTAAGTCTTTCTTTTGTTCATATTTTGCCCTAGTTTTTTTGGTATTTCTGTTTGGATTATGCTGCTATGATGGTATTTTCTTGATGTTTTTTGCCGATAGCCTGTTGTTCAAACTCTACGATTTTGTGAAACAGCGTTCGAATCTTTTATGATTTCGTTCACCTTATATTTCTACTTTGTAGTTTGGTGTAGTTCACAACTATATATTAACACCGCTGTTAGCCTTCCTTGGAAAGCTCCCATAACAAGACAACGGAAGCATTCCTTTGGTTTCAATCAGGGTTTGGTGGTACACCGAGTGAAGCAATCAAATAGAAAACTTGGTTTAAAAAGAAAGTGTTGTTGTCTTTGTTACATACTGCTTTCAAGTCACAAATACAGGCTTAATTCCGCTGTTCTAACAAACGTCTACAAAATACTACCCCCTACATAAATGACATTTAGACTTAGACTATGGAAATAAGCTATTGTTTAGAATCGCTGGAACTCTTTTCAATTGTCTCTAGAGTATAAATATTCCTAGCCGTCTCGTTACCAGGAGACACATAACAACCGGTTTAACATCCTTGCACTCTCTACTGTCGGGGGAATGCTGTTCCCTATTAAGCATGTGTATGTTCACGGTCATACCACGGAGTTGTTCCAAGGTATCTAAACAACTAGGGATGATATATCGAACACCGAAGTCAATTTGAGACCTCGTCCTAAAAACACGCAACATCATTACAGGGTCAGACACCAAAACAAAATAGAAATGCATTGGAATTGAATTACATGATTTGATACCAAGACAAGGACTGAAAGCCAGTTCTTAAACTTTTTGTTTTTCCTTTCTTTTCTCTCTCGTTTCAGGGCTTCTGTTTCCCTCTGCTTGTAGTCATTGACATCCGTAACATACGAGGAATATCATTGAATTGAATTGTTATTCTATTGTTCGTGACGTCATTCCCATCCGTAAGAATTACAAGAAAGAACGAATATCACTGACTTCAACTGACACTTATTGTTCATGACGTCATTGACATCCGTAACATTCCAAGAACAATATCATTGACGTCATTCGATCTGTCGAGGTCATTGGATCCAATGTTGTCCAGGATTTATATATAAATGACGATTGTTTCACGGTCGCAAATTATTTCGATTGATCAGTCAAAATGCCCGACTGTATCTTGTATAAATATAAACATATTCTAATATCCATGATCATTTCTAATTCCTTTCCACTGTTAAAGACCCGCCTGCTACTGATCTACACTATTTTCACAGAGTGTGTCGTAAGCGTGCCCCATCATCAGAGATGTAATCAATCTCATTCCACTCTCATACGTCATCACGTGACCTGTCATATTACTGATATATACAACCTTGGCATATTTCATTATAGATATGGATTTATTCCGAACTGTACGGCTGTTAATGGCCTGAACGTGCATTTGAAAATACTGAATATTAGCAAAGAAGAAAATGTAACTTTGTTAGGAAAATATGTACGCGTCCCTTTTAGGCTGCACATGATCTTTTAAGAAGAACGTGAACTCTTCATAGATATTGACATGCTGGCGTGAAAGATGGTTTAGAAATAAAGTCAGCGTTGTGAGAACACGCACCGCGCGTGTGCAAGTAGGAGATAAAAGGGAATGTACGCGACGTTAGCGGTGACCGTAAATCGGATTATTTCGGGCCGGCATTCCATCACCATGATATATGAAGCTCGCTTCTGTATATGACGAAAGCGATGATTATAAACGCCATCTAGTCGTGTTCTCCAGGTCCTTAATAAAAACATCCCATCCACAACTCGGGCGATCGATAACGGTCCGTAGGGCCGGCAGCACGCGACCTCGCGAAGTCCTCACGAGGATCTGGTGTGAAAACATGCACAATTAAAGACAAGACTTAATTGAAAACTAAAACGTGAGGTTTAGGGTCAGGACTACGTGCCGTAAGAGGGGCCGGGAAGTGATTCAAGGCTTGATGCCAGATCCCTACGGAGTCATATACGTCACTTCACGGCTAACGCCGATGTCTTCAATTAAAGTTCGTGAAAATAAAGATGTGGCTCATCGTGCTGTGACGTCCATTTCTGATGACGTCATCCCTCTCGGTGATTTAGTCGTTGATTGAGAGACTGATTAACAGTATCTGTCAATATAATAACAGCGATAGATACAAGGTAGACGGCCATGTCCAGCGAACCTTGATCATGGCTGACAACTGTGTTATACCTAACACTCTAGAAGACTTAGTTGTCCCCCTGACGTTAGGCAAACACACCAGAATTTTCTTTTATTCCATCATTATACTGACACCACTGCATATACATTGTTAGAGGCACAGCACATTTTATCCAATGTGATGACAAAAGCATAGCATTATTAAGATACGATCAAATTCTCGATCCTTCCTTGAAAGCAGATCTTGAAAGTATTTGTTATAATAATGTTAAAAAGCAAGAAACTGAACAGTTTGTCAACAATCAAAATTGCTGTAGCCGTTTGTTTCGGTCGTTTACAATTTTATCAACATTTTGAAGACATGGGTTTTAAGCTTTCCCCTACTAGTTTGATTTTCAACGTAATTTCATCCAATTTTATTTCATCCTCGAAAAAAGAAAACGAAATAAAGAAGGATTTCAAAGTCTTCCTCTGTACAGAAGATGGTTCTGTGAGGGAGTACAATATCACACGCAATAACACACGTATTAATAAAAGTGTTTAGGCCGGATTTAAAAGTCATGATTGAGTGTGAAATGTTCACAAACTGTGTTATAAGTTGCATTCAGGAATAGACTATACTAAATCGATTTGCTTCAACGCTTCCTTATGGGTATATTGGCTCACAATGTAGAATATTCTATACAACTGGCATCCAGCAAGGGATTTATCATTACGGAGGCAGAAAATCTCACACGATATGGTGTTACTCTGCATCAGTTCACCAATAATAAACGTCATCATCAAAGAGAGTCAGACAAGAGGAAAACATACGAGAGAAGTGCCGATCAATCAATAACTCGATTAGGTCACCGCCCTTGTCCTGATAGGAATATATCGGGAAAGTCTCCCGTCATTAATAGTCGCTGTAACATCTTAAACAGTCGGATTGCTGTTAACGTAAGTAACATTCTACCATGCGAATTCCTACGGTTGTTAAAATCTGTTCCTTCCTAATACAGAAATCACTGATGAAAATTGAATTGAGAAACAAATCAAGAAAATACCAACATGGCAACATAATCATAATTCAATCTAAAAAAACTAATAAAACTAGGGCAAAATATGAGCTAAAGAAAGATTTACAGGGAGACTAAAGATAATAAGACCAGTTGGTCCGGAAGGGTAAGCGTCTTCTGCTTCATCGACGACATCCGTCATGTAAATATTGGTAAATCCAAGTTAGTAATGTCACGTTCTCAAACTAGAACAATGTATACAACAACGAAACCAGCAGGCAAATTAAAGAGCATCAAATATGTCCAGCTTCATATCGCACAAAAAATTGGAATAATTCTCAATGAGCTTACTATGGCGACCATAAAATTTCCCCCATTATTTTCATCAACCTGCATCTTTTGAATCCGTTCCTTTTCGCTGCCAAGGAGATTTCAGTACGAACCGCCTACACGCGTAAATATTTGCTTACAGAGTCAAAATCGTAAAGCCAAGAGATGTTTACACTGTTTCACAAGACACATAAAATTGAATTAATTTGTACGTGTTTGGCCCTGGTTTCATCGTACTTGAGCTTTGATTAAAATTCTTGTGACGATGTTAGTATTTACTTTATCATTTTTGTAATCAATTAATCGATTGTCAGTTTGATTCGTTATCGTGTTTAAAACACCTAGGTTATATATACATGTTTATGTAATAATTATAAGTTCCATGAAGTCTAGTGCAACAAGGTCATTACAGGGAAATTATTAACCAGTGGATATGATGATACTGGGAAAACCGCTGAGGATCTATGTTGGATTAGATTGGTTGGGAAATCTGACAATTTTGTTTGTTACATATCTTCACCGTGTGTAATTAAAAGTGCAGCAGCTTCTCGATGAATCCTTAAGGTTCTAGTACAAAAGGATAACTGGATTCTGTGCAGTACTATTGGCTCCACGCATTAATTTATCATTATCACATACCAAACATATGTTCATTTATAGGTGATTATAAGCGGTGGCCATGTTATAGGAATGTTCGATCAACAGCCATTCCGGGAGTGTTTAGGTGTTTACGAGGACGTTTAACTACCACAGCACAAATTAGTAAGGATTTGGTATTGTTTTTGTCGGCGTAAGGATTGCTTAAATTCAGAACCTATATGTGGCTTACTAAATCCTGAACATGACCTCACTGAAGCACTCGGCCAGTTTGCACGCAAGGCTTTTCAAAAGGATGATAACCTTTTATGTTATTGTGAAAGAACATTTCAATGTATGATTCTTGGTGCAACCCGCTGGTTCTGCCAAAGGGCCAATGTTTGAGGTCGCGAACTCTCGCTGCCTTCTACACGTCCCTATTGTACACAGTACATAACACAGAGAGACAAATCGATGCCAAAGTAACGAGCGTAAAATACTCTAGATACTGTAATAAAAATAGGCCACCAAAACCATAAAAATGTGCCTCCTACTTAAAGGGAATACCTACAACAATGCGGCTATTCTCAGGATTCAATTTCAGTGATTGACATAGTTCCAACGATCAATCGAAATGATAATTTTAACTCAAAAAACGATGTCGTTTTTCTTATACTATTTTGAAAAAAAAACATGCATTTTATGTTTTATTTCACTTATGTCAATCAACAATTCGAACAGTCGAAAAATGTGTTTTCTCCAAACCGTTTCTTGTTATATACAAATAGTGGTCGGATAACGGTGGTCTCATCATTCATCAATTTCAAAATGATTCATATACATTTTCATTGTCATATAGACATCTGAAAAATTTTACTTGGTAATGGCATAAGATTCAGCACAAATTCCCTCGTTTGCAATCTGTGTTTGACATGCCAATTACTTCTTTTATCAATGTTGTGATGTTGCTATTTTTAAATGTCTGTTCATTGCATTTAACAAATGAAAACTATAAGTTTTAAATGTCATTTTATCTTAAGTATGAGCTACCTACTGTTGCAGTCTCGAACGCAGGTCGGGATATGGGAAAGAATATGCAGTATGCTGCTGCTCTCAATGTTTGGCTCAGAATCTACTTCCTCTCCTTTCTTACAGACTATTTATGTTTTCTCCTTTATAACTAACTGTTTACTTTCACTCCTTTCTTACTGACTATTCACTTTCTCCCTTGTGTTACTGACTGTTCACTTTCTCCCATGTGTTACTGACTATTCACCTTCTCTCCTTTCTTACTGACTGTTCACCTTCTCTCTTTTCTCCCCTGTGTTACTGACTGTTCACATTCTCCCCTGTGTTACTGACTGTTCACTTTCTCCCCTGTGTTACTGACTGTTCACATTCTCCCCTGTGTTACTGACTGTTCACTTTCTCCCCTGTGTTACTGACTATTCACTTTCTCTCCTTTCTTACTGACTGTTCACTTTCTCTCCTTTCTTACTGACTGTTCACTTTCTCTCCTGTGTTACCGACTATTCACTTTCTCCCCTGTGTTACTGACTGTTCACTTTCTCTCCTTTCCTACTGACTATTCACTTTCTCTCCTTTCTTACTGACTGTTCACTTTCTCTCCTTTCTTACTGACTGTTCACCTTCTCTCCTTTCTCCCCTGTGTTAGTGACTGTTCACATTCTCCCCTGTGTTACTGACTGTTCACATTCTCCCCTGTGTTACTGACTGTTCACTTTCTCCCCTGTGTTACTGACTGTTCCCATTCTCCCCTGTGTTACTGACTGTTCACTTTCTCCCCGTGTTACTGACTGTTCCCATTCTTCCCTGTGTTACTGACTATTCACTTTCTCCCCTGTGTTACTAACTGTTCGACACACCACCACATCACGACTTTTTTAGAACTGGTTGGATGTGACAACACTAGACAATAGTACTTAACTGGCACTTACTGTTTTATATGTGTATCTAACAAAAGTTGTAATTTGTAGAAATGTCAGGACAGGAAATAGTTAGGATCGTTTAAGTCCAAATACATATTTTTCAATAACGATAATATAAGTGTGCCTCAGACGTATCAGTGCATGATTATTACAAAACATATCCTTACCAGTCTCGAATACTGGCAGTAGCCATGGTGACCATGGAACCGTTCAGTGACCTCGGATAAGTACATGTACTCCCGTAGTAAAGCGACATCTCTACTCAAATCGGACAGACATCACGAAATGTTAAGATGGCTACTCCCTGACGCGACAACCATACAACACCACGTTATTGTAAACAGCACCACGTGATCACAGCATAACATCAAGATGCTGAAATCAATTGAGTTTAAAGACATACATCAAAGCCTTGACGGAAGAGGAAATATCTATATTTGTAACGACACGTCACTAGCAGATAAGAGAATTTAACACCTACTTACCACAAGAAGGAGAAGGATGCGTATTTATATAACAATGTCACCAAAATGCAATTCCATTATAAAGAATGGTGACAACTTCGTCAAACATATCTGTATCGTCACAAGATCAGAAAATGAATTGATGTCATAACCTTAACCTTGGTTCACCTACTGGTACAAACTTCGCGGTAGTGTTGTGTAGGTGGCCGTCGTCTATATTGGAGGTCCCTCACCCCGTGAGGTTAACTCCTGGTAACTGTCTTTGTGTGGCTCCTCCCTTACACCCAGAAGTACGCTCATAGGTAACACTTTGCCTTGAAGCCAGAGACGCATGGTCGCAGCTGCCATACTCAGATTTAGTGTAGTCTTACCAGTAGGTATTGATGATTTTCTTATCCTTATTCATCAGTTACAGTGGCATGGCATTCAAAAAGATAACCGGTCATTATCTTTTCTCTAAGTGCTTGTACTTTATGTACTATATTTGAGATTGTAGGTGGCAGACATTGCTGGTGGCCTTAAGTCCCCTAGGTTTGTCACGTTTTAATGTATTCGTTTGTTGGCATGGTTCAGACTATACCCACGTACCTGGCGTTTATTTAAGACTTTACAATATGAAATAAATTATGAATTTGATTGAATTTTTGGCTTATTACATCTCAGGTTATTGACGTTATTTTCGACCAATATCGATTTTCATCAATCACCTCTAACGCCTCATCATTTGGTGCTTATGCATTAAATTCTTGACCTGTATTGATAGGTAATGCTCACTTTTGCGCCTTTTGTGCAGTCATTTAGAACTTTTTCTTTGCTACCATTTCCCTTCTTTTCTTCGTTTGTTGAATTTGTTAGAGTCGTCGTCATCTTTTCTGGTCCTTGTTCCTCTATCAATCTTGTCCTTTCTTTGTTCAGTTGCCCCTATTTATTGTTTGACAATTTCACTGATATGCATGTCTTTCAAGGATTATATATTATATAATGTCAACTGGTTTGTTCAAGTAATATTCGATGACTTAACGGGAGGAACATTATAATCTGCCAGCGTATGAAAATTCAAACTACAAGAACAAAACTAATTTTTGAAAGACAAGGTCTGTCTTTACAACAATACCAAGAAAAAGAAGTGTTGATAACCCCATGACAGCGGGCATTGACAAGTTACTTGTTTCGAAGAAAGGGTTACATGTTTTGAAGCTCTCCTGGGCTACAAACGTGTACTAGAAATAAGGAACAACTGACCAGCTGAAACGTAAAATATAACAGATCTGAAGGTGGCAAACATCGGCACCACGAAGTATGTCCCTAGTAATAGTGTTTAGGATGATGGGAATAATGTTTCTCCCATCTTTATTAGAATCAAAATAGGAAAAATCGGAAGGGATTTCAAAATCTCATTATCCATTGTACAGGGTATCATGTTGGAAATCACATCCCTTAATATTACTGTAGTGGATAGGCGGTGAAATATCGGGAGGTTTCTATGGAAATCACATCCCTCAATATAACTGTAGTGGATAGGTGGTGAAATATCGGGAGTTTTCTGTGGAAATCACATCCCTCAATATTACTGTAGTGAATAGGCGGTGAAATATCGGTAGTTTTCTATGGAAATCACATCCCTCAATATAACTGTAGTGGATAGGCGGTGAAATATCGGGAGTTGACATCATTCAATATAGCTGTCTTTTATCCCTTGTTAACATTAAACCAGTTGTGAGCTTTGTTTGAGATACTCTTAGTTATTATCCATTTTGATTTCCAGCTATGGTGAAGAACAACCTCCTTGGTGTGTAGTTTGTGTGTACTTCAGATTATTACCTAATTAAATAAGTCATCCTTTTCCGTAGAATAGTATTCCACAGGGCTAGTAAACATGTTACAAGAAATAGAATGAGGACATGAAAGACAGTACAACGAAATACAGAGCAAACACGACGGAAAGCATTATAGCTCTGTTGGAACATCAGGAGACAACCACATCATGATTTACCTGCATATATCTGAAAAAAGATAGGACAAGATTATCTCTATTTTAACGACATTCATTCTATAGATGTATGTCTATCTGAGAACCGAGAGAGTGACCTCATGACATTCTAACGTACACGGAATGAGACAAATTTACACAGTAAAAACTAGGCTATTTCTCTGTGATCGTGAGAGTGACCTCCTACCTTATCTACATTTATATCTTCATCTATATGTTCCACGTTATTATTATACTGGGAACAATACTTTAAAGATACTTAATGACTATCAGGTCTTTAGGTTAAGGAACTTTTGATTCAAAAAGCGGAAAGTGAAATCATCATTTCACCCTACAGTTGTAAGCTGCTCATGTTGGCCAAAGATGTCATACTTTTACAGAGTATGTCCCTCGTTTAAATACACGTGAATATAAATCTGTCCTTATCAAGTTTTCGCTAAATCCAGACGTTAATGAAAACAAAACAAACAAGCCATGAAAAATGTGCAAATTGTACCATTTAGAACATTTGCTGCAAACTCGACAAAGGTACTATGAACTACGAATTCATAGTCCCTCCAACTGATCATATTACTATTCAAAATCAATATATAACATTTAATCCAACAGTTCGAGAAATATAGGTACCAACGCCGAAATATTAAAATATTAATCACAGAGACCCAAAAATAATCACAATGTCAGCAATAGAGACCCAAAAATAGTCACAATGGCAGCAATAGTAACCCAAAAATAGTCACAAATAACAGCAATAGTAACCCAAAAATAGTCACAATGGCAGCAATAGTAACCCAAAAATAGTCACAAATACCAGCAATAGTAACCCAAAATAATCACAATGTCAGCAATAGTAACCCAAAATAATCACAATGTCAGCAATAGTAACCCAAAAATAGTCACAAATTACATCAACAGTAACCCAGAATTGGTCTCAATACCAACAATAGTAACCCAAAAATAGTCACAAATAACAGCAATAGAGACCCAAAAATAGTCACAATGTCAGCAATACAGACCCAAAAATAGTTACAATGTCAGCAATAGAGACCCAAAAATAGTCACAATGGCAGCAATAGTAACCCAGAATTGGTCTCAATACTAGCAGTAGTAATCTGAAAATGGTGACAATTTCAGCAATAGTAACCCAGAATTAGTCTCAATACCAGCAATAGTAACCCAGAATTGGTCTCAATACTAGCAGTAGTAATATGAAAATGGTGACAATTTCAGCAATAGTAACCCAAAAACAGTCACAACACCAGCAATAGTGTCACAATCTCAGCGACAGTAACCCCAAAATAGTCATAAATACCAGCAATAGTTACCCAAAAATAGTCACAAATTCCAGCAGTAGTAACCCAGAATTAGTCTCAATACCAGCAGTAGTAACCCAGAATTTGTCTCAATACCAGCAGTAGTAATCTGAAAATGGTCACAATACTAGCGATAGTAATCCACACATATCAACTCAAACAAGATCTAGGAATGTAGAAAGCCTAATGTCGTTTTATTTGTAGTGTGCCTGTTAATCCTCCCCTTGTTTATACTTTGATCTTGCGTATTGATTTTGATTTAGAATTACGGTTTTAAAACTGCTAGGCACTCTCTTCTTGTTGTTTATATAAATGTATGTTATCGATAGACTTCTGAAAGTGTTTAACATGAGCATACTTAAGGTAAAAGATAATTCCAGGAACCGTCCACGACATGCTTTGATTTGTCAGTGTGGACTGGTGTAGAATTTCTAATTGATTCCGAGGTGAACCGCATCCGCCTGAATATACAATGTAATATAATCGTGAGTAACAGTACAGGGTGTGACTATGTGCAGCATTTAAAAAAAGTATTTTATCTATTTATAAACCCAAATAACGGATATCCTTACTGAGCAATTTATTATCTATTATTGAAAGTCCAAAATCTGAGAATAATGGAACGCCCAAACACTGATTATACTGTCCGACATTTTAACATGAGTTTAGATAGGATCATACAACAAGAAATAGAGATGTGTTCAAAGATTTCAGAACAATAACAGAGATATTGTTCATCTAAATACAAATATAATATCAAACAATTTGGCTATAACTATGATAATATTTTTTCTGTACTCTACAGATGTCCTTATTTTATGTAACAGAGACCTATCTATTTATATAAACATTTGTCAGTATTCAATTTACGCATAGTTAACGAGTCAATTGTAAATTCTCAGAACATAAATAGTCTGCTGGTAAGTAAGGTAATCCTTTCAAAAGTCACCAGTAAAATTACCTATCTCTGTACCGTAAATGTTACGTTAACTATAAATGTTGCAAATATTAGCTGACCTTTTATCTATTTATTCTGTATATATAGCTTAGTATTAAACAAGAGTAGTTAATATAGTTAATGGTTTCGTAGTTATCATTTTTGTACAAATACAATGACTTTATGACAATAGATATTGTATACATATACATACCTAACGGTTAATCTTTTGATGTGTATACATATTTAACAGTATGATTATTGATATTATATACCTAGTTAACGGCAAACTATTAAATTTGTATACATAGCGCAGGGTTTAACTATCATCTTTTTATACCTAGTTAGCTATTTTTGGTATCGATCGCTGACAGTTTAACTATTAAATTTTGTATACCTAGTTAACTGTTTAACTATTGATTTTGTATACCTAGTTAACGGTTTAACTAATAGTTTTTAGACATAGTTAACGGTTTAAGTAATAATTGTTTTTACATAGTTAACGGTTGATCTATTTTTTGTTTGTTCATACAGTTCACTGTCTAAATAAAATATTGATGACACATTTAGCGCATTAACTCTTTTGTTAACCGTTTTAGCTGTACATTTTGTAAGAATTTTTTATTTATATTTAAAACAAAAATAAGTCCGTTAGCAGAACAAACAGTGCACGCTTAAATTTTATATAAAAAGTCAAAAGATGCTTACGTCTAAAGCTTCAAATTCTCCTCACATGGATACCTAGATATAAAATCTATCATATGTACAAATTACCTTTAACTTTGATTATCAATATGTACATAAGTAAATGTTCCATTGATATATTCTGCATTCATAGATGAAAACTAAAATATGAATTCTATCTACATAGTTGATTAACTACACGCTTAATTGTGTATATACTTTTAACATTTGAGTTATAAATTATCCCTGCGTACTAGCATAGCCACATTGATTTTTTTGTAACTGTACCATTTCAAATTCTTCACCTAAACAGTAACAATATCAATTCTTCAAACGAAGCTTTGAAATTTACTCAGATATAATTCGTGCATATATCTAAATCGTTTTTATAAATTTTACAGTACACTAAGTTAACAGTTCTTATCATGAATTTATAAATTAACACAAAACATCCACTGGCAACGATTAAGAAAGGCTCGAAAGTCATGTATTGTTGTTATTAGAAAAGTAAAATGTGATTATATTTTTTTATATTACAATTAAATGTACGTTTACGTCTACACGGGATTGGTGAAAACTGATTAATACTTTTGTAAACTTCTCTAGAAATAGTACCTACTCTAATACATGGTAATTAAAATTATGGAGACAATAAACAAAAAACAGAACTATTCAATAATTACTGTATAAGTCAGTCTGCTGTTGATGACCCTAATACAACATTACCCGATGTTACAATTATCTCTCCCAATAAACTAGAAAATATTATTATTTCTGAGCAGGATGTTAAAGACACTATAAATATGTAAGATATTTCAGAGATAACGTGAGTCCTAGAATCATTAAGGAAGCAAAAACAGAGTCTGTGGTTTCAATTATCACTTTATTTCAATAAGTCTATGGACTGTGGAATATATCCTTCTATATAGAAAATAGCAAATGTCACACCAGTTTTCTAAAGAGGTAATAAATCCTTTTTTACAAATTATAGACCTATATCATTTATAAGTATTGTTGGCAGGTTAATGGAAAGATGCATTTTCAAACATATAGATAATTTCCCAGAGATTCTACAATCAACCAGCTTCTAGATATTACTAACGATATCGGGAGGGCTGTAGATGCAGATAAGGAAACCCTAGCCGTATTTTATGATATAAGTAAAGCGTTCGATCAGGAACAAGGGTCTTATACATAAATTAGAGCCGGTGTTTCTGGTTAATTATTTTCTCGGCGAGAAAATTATCTATCTGACAGAAATTTTAAAAAAGATGTTATAAATATATCACTCAAACATATCACAGCAGGTGTTCCTCAAGGTTCAATTTTAGGTCCTCTTTTCTTCTTAGTACATCACTGATATAGTGAACGATATTGCTTTTTAAATAGAACTATTTGCTGATGATACGGCCTTATAATTCATTTCATTCTAAATTCCTCAATACAATTATTGACCGCTTTACCTGTAGACATCGTGAAAATCCATCTATCAGTAAATTCATTTTTTAAACAGAAAGATAAGATTCCCTCATTACTTTAACGTTGATATCAGATCGCTTCACGATCACGACTCAAATGTAGTAACTTAAAACTGCGTGTTTATTTTAGAAATCAAGAGAAAAATCCACTTTGTAATTTGCGGTTTCGATGAAAGTAGTTTCCATTTCTTATTATGTAGTAATTATACCTCAGTCAGACAAAATAAAATACCACAACTAGACATAAATTTTATTGAAGCAAATCTTCTATGGGGAAATGAGAGTAACCGTATACAAAAGAAATGAAGAAATTGTCTTTAATGTTCAATGTTATATCAAATTAAGTAAGCATTTTGATTAACAAAGTCTTATATTTGTTGTAGTATTTATTTCTGTGGAATCTATTGTAACAACAGCCAATTTTCGATACAAATTACTCATACCATTGCATACGGTAACTTGTACTTGACCACAAGCATTAATAACGGCGTCATATAAATTGTGTATTAAATGTGTTTAACAATCTATCTTATTCACCACATGTATAAATTATGTCGAATTGTTAAATTTATCGTTATTCACAATATGATGTGTACAAAGGTGTTCCACACAAGACCTGGGGTTCCATTTGCTGTTGTATGTACTAGGGGAAGAAATTAATATAAGCTCGTAGCTTGGTTTCCTATACCAAAATACCAAAAAATGTCTGTTTATTTTGTTGATATATTGAATAAAATACTGTTAAAACTAGTTCTCTTACACATAATAATACTGTTGTGTGTATGATTAATTAGGCAAACATCTTCAGTTTTACTTCACACATCATTTATTATTCATACAGTTATATAGCAGTATTTGTTTGAAATTAGTTCAGACAGTTTACAGTCAAACTTATATATATATAATATTTACAACGACTGAGTGATTAAATTTGTGGAGAGAGAACAGTCCATTTATGAATTCTAATGATTTATACTGAGATCTGTATCAGTGATGAGTATATAGTCAGTTATTTATAATAATAGTGTATCATAACCAGTAAAGAAGCAATAACATAGGTTTAAAACATGGTATTATTCTGTATACTTACAATAACATGACAATAACATAATAAAATATGTTAATTTCGTGAAAAAATACATGATGAAGTTTCCTTGTCTTGACAACACATGGACACCTTTCCATCCAGAAGTTTCCATGTCTGGACAGCAACATGGACATCTTTACACTAAGAATTTTCCATGTCTGGACAGCAACACGGACACCTTTCCATCCAGAAGTTTCCATGTCTGGACAGCAACATGGACATCTTTACACTAAGAATTTTCCATGTCTGGACAGCAACACGGACACCTTTCCATCCAGAAGTTTCCATGTCTGGACAGCAACATGGACATCTTTACACCAAGAATTTTCCATGTCTGGACAGCAACATGGACATCTTTACACCAAGAATTTTCCATGTCTTGACAACAACACGGACACCTTTCCATCCAGAAGTTTCCATGTCTGGACAGCAACATGGATATCTTTACACCAAGAATTTTCCATGTCTGGACAGCAACACGGACACCTTTCCATTAAGAAGTTTCCATGTCTGGACAGCAACAAGGACACCTTTACACCAAGAATTTTCCATGTGTGGACAGCAACACGGACACCTTTCCACCCAGAAGTTTCCATGTCTGGACAGCAACACGGACACCTTTCCACCCAGAAATTTTCCATGTCTTGACAACAACATGGACATCTTTACACCAAGAATTTTCCATGTCTGGACAACAACACGGACACCTTTCCACCCAGAAATTTTCCATGTCTTGACAACAACATGGACATCTTCACACCAAGAATTTTCCATGTCTGGACAACAATATGGAAACCTTTCCACCCAGAATTTTCCATGCCTGGACAGCAACATGACAGCACCCCCAATTTATTTTGTTTACATGTCGCAGATAATTTGATATTCTAAGGCCTGTTCTAATTATCACGAATGTCACTCAAAATGTCGTCAACACAGGGTTTCAGATGATGCATGTTGGTGGAAAGTATGGGGGAGTTATGCGGTCGTCATGCTGATCCCAATGAGAACTATTCTATTGCTTTGTGCGATATGGAGTTGGACGTGTTTGATGCTCATTAGTTTGTCTATTGGTTTCGTTGTTGTATACCTCGTTTGAGACCGTGACATTACTTACTTGGATTAACCAAGGAAGACATGGTGGTTGTCGTCAATAAAACAAAAGACTCTTCCTTTTTCTCCAGGAGTCCGTCGACAAGTCTTCATCCCAATGATAAAGTGAAGGCAGACTTTTTCACACTTATTCAGAATTGTGTTTCGTTTGACTGACTTATAAAACATACCATAATAGCTAGTGTAATATTCCGGTCAGGAAGGTATGATATATGGTGTCAAACCAAAGGTTGACCAATTTTAGACTTCAAAACTGACCTGGTCAAACTGTAAGACGTCCAGTTAGCATGTCAACGGGACTTACGATCCCGGACACGCACGTGTCTATTGTCTCCTTACGCACTCGAACAGCGTGTGATTAACACGTCTGGGGCTATTTCGGACGATACCAGAGAAAACTGATGGCTGTATTCATCTTCATTACCAATGGTTCTGAACTACTGTGCGTAGGTCTAGCGTCAACCAATCATCCGGGTATCAAACACTGGGATACTAAACATCCGGGTACCAAATACTAGCACGCATCAAACATCCGGATATCGATCATTCGAACGCGCCAAACATCAGAACATCAAATACAAGTATGTATCCACGTATCGAACACTGGAACGCATCAAACTTTCGGGTATCGAACACAAGAACACGCCAAACCTGAAGGTATCAAACACTCGAACGCATTACACAACCCGGCATCAAATACTAGTGAGTATCTGACAACCGGGTATCATACAAAGGAAAGTACCAAACATCCGAGTGTAAATATGTGTCTGCACAAAACATAAACATCCGGTAACGAAGTCGTTAGATAAGATGCCACATCTATTCGGACACATTATACCACAAAGTCACGTGGTCTATATAGAGATAAAACCTAAGCAATCGGGCATGTTAACTAAGACAATGAACCTGCACAGACAGATGGACAGATATATTCAGATCTATTTTAGAGAAGAGGAAATGTCTTAAACACGGTCTGATCAGGTCTATTCAGATCTATTTTACCTGTTAGAGAAGAGGAAATGTCTTAGACACGGTCTGATCAGGTCTATTCAGATCTATTTTACCTGTTACAGAAGAGGAAATGTCTTAGACACGGTCTGATCAGGTCTATTCAGACCTATTTTACCTGTTAGAGAAGATTAATTGTCTTAAACACGGTCTGATCAGGTCTATTCAGACCTATTTTACCTGTTAGAGAAGAGGAAATGTCTTAGACACGGTCTGATCAGGTCTATTCAGATCTATTTTACCTGTTAGAGAAGATTAATTGTCTTAGACACGGTCTGATCAGGTCTATTCATATCTATTTTACCTGTTAGAGAAGAGGAAATGTCTTAGACACGGTCTGATCAGGTCTATTCATATCTATTTTACCTGTTAGAGAAGAGGAAATGTCTTAGACACGGTCTGATCAGGTCTATTCAGACCTATTTTACCTGTTAGAGAAGAGGAAATGTCTTAGACACGGTCTGATCAGGTCTATTCAGACCTATTTTACCTGTTAGAGAAGAGGAAATGTCTTAGACACGGTCTGATCAGGTCTATTCAGACCTATTTTACCTGTTAGAGAAGAGGAAATGTCTTATTCACGATCTGATCAGGTCTATTCATATCTATTTTACCTGTTAGAGAAGATTAATTGTCTTAGACACGGTCTGATCAGGTCTATTCAGATCTATTTTACCTGTTAGAGAAGATTAATTGTCTTAGACACGGTCTGATCAGGTCTATTCAGATCTATTTTACCTGTTAGAGAAGATTAATTGTCTTAGACACGGTCTGATCAGGTCTATTAAGATCTATTTTACCTGTTAGAGAAGAGGAAATGTCTTATTCACGATCTGATCAGGTCTATTCAGATCTATTTTACCTGTTAGAGAAGAGGAAATGTCTTAGACACGGTCTGATCAGGTCTATTCAGATCTATTTTACCTGTTAGAGAAGAGGAAATGTCTTAAACACGGTCTGATCAGGTCTATTCATATCTATTTTACCTGTTAGAGAAGAGGAAATGTCTTAAACACGGTCTGATCAGGTTTTTTCATATCTATTTTACCTGTTAGAGAAGATTAATTGTCTTAAACACGGTCTGATCAGGTCTATTAAGATCTATTTTACCTGTTACAGAAGAGGAAATGTCTTAGACACGGTCTGATCAGGTCTATTCAAATCTATTTTACCTGTTAGAGAAAAGGAAATGTCTTAGACACGGTCTGATCAGGTCTATTCATATCTATTTTACCTGTTAGAGAAGAGGAAATGTCTTAGACACGGTCTGATCAGGTCTATTAAGATCTATTTTACCTGTTAGAGAAAAGGAAATGTCTTAGACACGGTCTGATCAGGTCTATTCAGACCTATTTTACCTGTTAGAGAAGAGGAAATGTCTTAGACACGGTCTGATCAGGTCTATTAAGATCTATTTTACCTGTTAGAGAAAAGGAAATGTCTTAGACACGGTCTGATCAGGTCTATTCAGACCTATTTTACCTGTTAGAGAAGAGGAAATGTCTTAGACACGGTCTGATCAGGTCTATTCATATCTATTTTACCTGTTAGAGAAGAGGAAATGTCTTAAACACGGTCTGATCAGGTCTATTCATATCTATTTTACCTGTTAGAGAAGATTAATTGTCTTAAACACGGTCTGATCAGGTCTATTAAGATCTATTTTACCTGTTAGAGAAGAGGAAATGTCTTAGACACGGTCTGATCAGGTCTATTCAAATCTATTTTACCTGTTAGAGAAAAGGAAATGTCTTAGACACGGTCTGATCAGGTCTATTCAGATCTATTTTACCTGTTAGAGAAGAGGAAATGTCTTAGACACGGTCTGATCAGGTCTATTAAGATCTATTTTACCTGTTAGAGAAAAGGAAATGTCTTAGACACGGTCTGATCAGGTCTATTCAGACCTATTTTACCTGTTAGAGAAGAGGAAATGTCTTATTCACGATCTGACATACAAGTTCATGTCTTAAGAGACTGTTAATTATTCCACGCCTACGGATACTACTAATTACACACAAAATATCATGGAACTCAAGATCCAAAACAACTATATGTATCTGACATCTGGAATTGCATCTATAACGATGTGTCCCGACTGTGTATCATCCGGAATTGTCTGTATAATGGTACGTAATAACCCTGTATCATCTATAATTATCGCTATAATGTTACGTCAAAATCCTGTATCATCTTTAATTATCTCTGTAAAGTTACGTCACAATCCTGTATCATCTTTAATTATCGCTATAATGTTACGTCACAATCCTGTATCATCTTTAATTATCTCTGTAAAGTTACGTCACACTCCTGTTTCATCTTTAATTATCTCTGTAAAGTTACGTCACAATCCTGTATCATCTTTAATTATCTCTGTAAAGTTACGTCACAATCCTGTATCATCTTTAATTATCGCTATAGTGTTACGTCACAATCCTGTATCATCTTTAATTATCTCTATAATGTTACGTCATCACCCTGTTTCATCTTTAATTATCTCTGTAAAGTTACGTCACAATCCTGTATCATCTTAATTATCGCTATAATGTTACGTCACAATCCTGTATCATCTTTAATTATCTCTGTAAAGTTACGTCACAATCCTGTATCATCTTTAGTTATCGCTATAATGTTACGTCACAATCCTGTATCATCTTTAATTATCTCTGTAAAGTTACGTCACAATCCTGTATCATCTTTAGTTATCGCTATAATGTTACGTCACAATCCTGTATCATCTTTAATTATCTCTGTAAAGTTACGTCACAATCCTGTATCATCTTTAGTTATCGCTATAATGTTACGTCAAAATCCTGTATCGTCTTTAATTATCTCTGTAAAGTTACGTCACAATCCTGTATCATCTTTAATTATCGCTATAATGTTACGTCACCACCCTGTTTCATCTTTAATTATCTCTGTAAAGTTACGTCATAACCCTGTTTCATCTTTAATTATCTCTGTAAAGTTACGTCACAATCCTGTATCATCTTTAGTTATCGCTATAATGTTACGTCACAATCCTGTATCATCTTTAATTATCTCTGTAAAGTTACGTCACAATCCTGTATCATCTTTAGTTATCGCTATAATGTTACGTCACAATCCTGTATCATCTTTAATTATCTCTGTAAAGTTACGTCACAATCCTGTATCATCTTTAGTTATCGCTATAATGTTACGTCACAATCCTGTATCATCTTTAATTATCTCTGTAAAGTTACGTCACAATCCTGTATCATCTTTAGTTATCGCTATAATGTTACGTCACAATCCTGTATCATCTTTAATTATCTCTGTAAAGTTACGTCACAATCCTGTATCATCTTTAGTTATCGCTATAATGTTACGTCACAATCCTGTATCATCTTTAATTATCGCTATAATGTTACGTCACCACCCTGTTTCATCTTTAATTATCTCTGTAAAGTTACGTCATAACCCTGTTTCATCTTTAATTATCTCTGTAAAGTTACGTCACAATCCTGTATCATCTTTAGTTATCGCTATAATGTTACGTTACAATCCTGTATCATCTTTAATTATCTCTGTAAAGTTACGTCACAATCCTGTATCATCTTTAGTTATCGCTATAATGTTACGTCACAATCCTGTATCATCATCTTTAAGTTATCAATCCTGTATCAAGTTACGTCACAATCCTGTATCATCTTTAATTATCGCTATAATGTTACGTCACCACCCTGTTTCATCTTTAATTATCTCTGTAAAGTTACGTCATAACCCTGTTTGATCTTTAATTATCTCTGTAAAGTTACGTCACAATCCTGTATCATCTTTAATTATCTCTGTAAAGTTACGTCACAATCCTGTATCATCTTTAATTATCTCTGTAAAGTTACGTCACAATCCTGTATCATCTTTAGTTATCGCTATAATGTTACGTCACAATCCTGTATCATCTTTAATTATCTCTGTAAAGTTACGTCACAATCCTGTATCATCTTTAGTTATCGCTATAATGTTACGTCACAATCCTGTATCATCTTTAATTATCGCTATAATGTTACGTCACCACCCTGTTTCATCTTTAATTATCTCTGTAAAGTTACGTCATAACCCTGTTTGATCTTTAATTATCTCTGTAAAGTTACGTCACAATCCTGTATCATCTTTAGTTATCGCTATAATGTTACGTCACAATCCTGTATCATCTTTAATTATCTCTGTAAAGTTACGTCACAATCCTGTATCATCTTTAGTTATCGCTATAATGTTACGTCACAATCCTGTATCATCTTTAATTATCTCTGTAAAGTTACGTCACAATCCTGTATCATCTTTAGTTATCGCTATAATGTTACGTCACAATCCTGTATCATCTTTAATTATCTCTGTAAAGTTACGTCACAATCCTGTATCATCTTTAGTTATCGCTATAATGTTACGTCACAATCCTGTATCATCTTTAATTATCTCTGTAAAGTTACGTCACAATCCTGTATCATCTTTAGTTATCGCTATAATGTTACGTCACAATCCTGTATCATCTTTAATTATCTCTGTAAAGTTACGTCATAACCCTGTGTCATCTTTAATTATCTCTATAATGATACGTCATAACCCTGTATCATCTGGAATTATCTCTGTAAAGTTACGTCGTAACATATAAATGGTCTAAAATCACATCAAGAAAATACCAACATTTCAAAACAATATAATCCAAAGTCAAATTCAATAAAACTAGGACTCCTGAAAATGTTCAAAGATAATAAGACCAGATGTGCCGGAAGAGTAAGGTTCTTCTTTTTCATCTTCTTTTTTCATTCTTTTTGTCATCTTATACAAGTAATGTCATAAAACGAGGACAATATGTTCAACAATTGAACCAACAGGCTACTTACGAGCAGCAAACACGTCCAGCTTCATATCGCACAAAGAAATATAGTATTTCTGAATGTGATCTCTGACGACCGTTAAATTTCCTAATAATTTTCATTAGATTGCATCTATTGAACCCGTCAGTTGACGACTCCTTTTCTACAAACTGGTCCATCATACATCCTTGAGATCTTTATTTTTGGCCAGGTATATTGCCTTCTTTCTGTAATTGATATGTCAAGTGGAATGATGCCGTAATGATTGCCACATTTGTCTTCTATCACAGGATTTCTTTGTTATTTTAAAATTACGCATGTGATGTAACTTTTTGTATAGTCACTTTAGACAATGAAATGACGTCATACATTCACAGCTGGCATGGTGACAACAATGGACACCATAGATATACAGCGGATATACCTTCAAGTTTGACGTTTAAATATCCGTTTTCTACGATATTCGTTGAAAATCAATCATGTAATAAAAAGGGGTTTCGATTGGTTTCCATTTGATAGGTAATTTCTGAAACTCGTAACGATTTCTTTTTTTTCATTTTAGCTCACTGAAATAAACAATATTCTTAGAATGTTTTAATGAATAAATTTACTCAAAAATAAAATAAATAAAAAAAAAGATAAAATCAAATTGTGACTTATGTAAGATCCCTTATGTATCATTGTCTTTTAACCTTATTTTTCAGGCGCATTCTGTATTACGTCCATGGGACAAACCTCGATGTTCGACATTGTTAACATAGTGACAGAGTTAGAAGTAAACCGTACCGCTTGACATTTGATGAAAGCTTAGAAAACTCATTAAAAGTGCTATTGAATTTAACAACCGGCTGTTAAATCCTGCCATCAGCATGTGTGATACCATGTATAACTCTGATTCATAACCTAGTCCTTTTAACTAACAACAAATAAGAAAATACAAGTACGAAATATTTAAACCTAGGCCGAATATCGCAAACATATTAATTTAAATCCGGGTAGAAAAGTTTCAGGTAAAAAATGCAGATACGTGGAATTGGCATTTAATAGCTACTCGACTACGTCATTAACGGTCAGCTGTCACTCCCAAAATACAAACACATTACGTAATACTCACATAGTCTAGCTATTCGGTGTCTTGGTACAAACTCGACTTAAATATTGACATGATGTGACATATACTTGTAAATATATCACTTTTTTCATGTCATATCTGCGTTCAATGAGCATTTTTGTATGTTATTTAACCTATCCTAATTGACGTTCTTGGTTTTGAAACTTCTCTCTATCCAACACAGTGACACTGTTGTTCTTGTTACTAAGTTCCTCCAACAGTGACACTGTTGTTCTTGTCACTACACTCCCCTCCCCCCCCCCCCACCCCCCACCCCCCAACAGTGGCGCTGTTGTTTGTTACTACACTCTCCCTCTCAGTAACACTGCTGTTCTTGTCACTACACTCCTCCAACAGTGACACAGTTGTTCTTGTCATTACACTCTCCCACTCAGAGTCATTCTTTTTCTGGTCATAATATTCTCCCCCACAATGACACTGTTGTTCTTGTCATTACACTCTCCCCCAAAAATGACACTGTTGTTCTTGTTACTACACTCTCCCACTCAGTAACACTGCTGTTCTTGTCACTACACTCCTCCAACAGTGACACAGTTGTTCTTGTCATCATACTCTCCCTCAACAATGAAACTGTTGTTCTTGTCATTACACTCTCCCTCAACAATGACACTGTTGTTCTTGTCATTACACTCTCCCACTCAGTAACACTGCTGTTCTTGTCACTACACTCCTTCAACAGTGACACAGTTGTTCTTATCATTACACTCTCCCACTCAGAGTCATTCTTTTTCTGGTCACAATATTCTCCCCCACAATGACACTGTTGTTCTTGTCATTACACTCTCCCCCAAAAATGACACTGTTGTTCTTGTTACTACACTCTCCCACTCAGAAACACTGCTGTTCTTGTCACTACACTCCTCCAACAGTGACACAGTTGTTCTTGTCATCATACTCTCCCTCAACAATGGCACTGTTGTTTTTGTCATTACACTCTCCCTCAACAATGATACTGTTGTTCTTGCCATTACACTCTCCCTCAACAATGACACTGTTGTTCTTGTCGTTACACTCTCCCACTCAGTAACACTGCTGTTCTTGTCACTACACTCCTCCAACAGTGACACAGTTGTTCTTGTTATTACACTCTCCCACTCAGAGTCATTCTTTTTCTGGTCACAACATTCTCCCCCACAATGACACTGTTGTTCTTGTCATTACACTCTCCCCCAACAATGACACTGTTGTTCTTGTCATTACACTCTCCCCCAACAATGACACTGTTGTTCTTGTCATTACACTCTCCCTCAACAATGCCACTGTTTTTCTTTTTACTACACTCTCCCCCACCCAGTGACACTGCTGTTCTTGTCACTACACTCCCCCCAACAGTGACACTGCTGTTCTTGTTATTACACTCTCTCACTCAGTACCACTGCTGTTCTTACCACTACTCTACCCCTCCCCCCTCCCAACAATGCCACTGTTATTCTTGTTACTACACTCTCCCATTGAGTGGAAATGTTTTTCTTGTCACCCGCTCTCCTCAGTGACAACCTCGATGTCACTGTTTCTTTTTTTCACAGTCTTCCACTTAGTGACATTGTTGAATTTGTCATACTCTCCCATTCAGTGCCACTCTCGATATCACTGTTTGTCTTGTCACAGTCTCCCACCCTGTGTATCTGTTGATTTTGTTATTATTCCTGACAATCATATCACGTACCAGATTAAAGAGGCTCAAATTGAAATGAACAGATATCCGTGTTTGCGATTCGGACTAGATTCGTCTTAAAACCGGGCGTCAAATGTCATCTCGATTGAATAAAACGAACAAAAAGAAAAACACGTCACAAACACTTTGAATTGGAAAGGGAGAAAAAATTCTAAATTACATTCGAAACATTCCCGTTGGATAATATCAAAAGGAACAAATACGTCAGAAACATTTTGATTATTAAAAAAAAATCCAGATCGCGTGAGAGTTGATAATTTAGATGCCGTCCCTCAGAAATTTGACATAAACTAGAGCGTAACCCGATGGATGTGCAGTGAAGACACCAAGGGTGGGGCAGAGGTTTGATTGTGTTTCTTTGTACTCTCTAGTCCCGTCAGTCCATCACACAAGATATTGCATGATAGATTTCAGTGAAGACAAAGTTGCTCAGCAGTAAAAGAAATTTGCTGTAAGATTTTGAATTTCTAATTCACTGTAGTCTTTACTTTACACTTAAAACATCATAGCATATATTTCATATTTTTAAAAATCTCTAATATCCAAAATACAGGGTATCGACATTTCGTATTAATTAGGATACATAGTATCCACACTGAATATCGATCAGTATATGGTAGCTATATACCGAAAAGCCTTAACCCCTGACCTTTGGTTTATCAAACCTAGAATACGAAACAACCCTAACCCCTGACCTTTGGTTTGTCTTACCCCCGACCTTTGGTTTGTCTTACCCCCGACCTTTGGTTTAACAAACCTAGAATATGAAACAACCCTAACCCCTGACCTTTAGTTTGTCTTACCCTTGACCTTTGGTTTGTCTTACCCCCGACCTTTGGTTTATTAAACCTAGAATATGAAACAACCCTAACCCCTGACCTTTGGTTTGTCTTACCCTTGACCTTTGGTTTGTCTTACCCCCGACCTTTGGTTTATTAAACCTAGAATATGAAACAACCCTAACCCCTGACCTTTGGTTTGTCTTACCCTCGATCTTTGGTTTGTCTTACCCCCGACCTTTGGTTTATCAAACCTAGAATACGAAACAACCCTAACCCCTGACCTTTAGTTTGTCTTATCCCCGACCTTTAGTTTGTCTTATCCCCGACCTTTGGTTTGTCTTACCCCCGACCTTTGGTTTAACAAACCTAGAATATGAAACAACCCTAACCTCTGACCTTTGGTTTGTCTTACCCCCGACCTTTGGTTTATTAAACCTAGAATATGAAACAACTCTAACCCCTGACCTTTAGTTTGTCTTATCCCCGACCTTTAGTTTGTCTTATCCCCGACCTTTGGTTTGTCTTACCCCCGACCTTTGGTTTAACAAACCTAGAATACGAAACAACCCTAACCCCTGACCTTTGGTTTGTCTTACCCCTGACCTTTGGTTTAACAAACCTAGAATATGAAACAACCCTAACCCCTGACCTTTGGTTTGTCTTACCCCCGACCTTTGGTTTATTAAACCTAGAATATGAAACAACCCTAACCCCTGACCTTTGGTTTGTCTTACCCCCGACCTTTGGTTTGTCTTACCCCCGACCTTTGGTTTATTAAACCTAGAATATGAAACAACCCTAACCCCTGACCTTTGGTTTGTCTTACCCCCGACCTTTGGTTTGTCTTACCCCCGACCTTTGGTTTAACAAACCTAGAATATGAAACAACCCTAACCCCTGACCTTTGGTTTGTCTTACCCCCGACCTTTGGTTTGTCTTACCCCCGACCTTTGGTTTAACAAACCTAGAATATGAAACAACCCTAACCCCTGACCTTTGGTTTGTCTTACCCCCGACCTTTGGTTTGTCTTACTCCCGACCTTTGGTTTATCAAACCTAGAATATGAAACAGCCCTAACCCCTGACCTTTGATTTGTCTTACCCCCGACCTTTGGTTTAACAAACCTAGAATATGAAACAACCCTAACCCCTGACCTTTGGTTTGTCTTACCCCCGACCTTTGGTTTATCAAACCTAGAATATGAAACAGCCCTAACCCCTAACCTTTGATTTGTCTTACCCCCGACCTTTGGTTTATCAAACCTAGAATATGAAACAACCCTAACCCCTGACCTTTGGTTTGTCTTACCCTTGACCTTTGGTTTGCATTGACCCCTGACTTTTAGTTAACCTTTTGTTTGCATTAATCCCTTACCTTTGGTTAGGTTCTAGCAGAGACCAAAATTCCCTTAACCCGTACCCGTTCTTTAACATCATAGCATAAGAAATTCCCTCAAGCCATCAGGCAGTAAGGTTATTTTCTTCAAGTCAATGATATAACTATCCCTGATGCCTGATTTCCCTTAGTCATTGTTATATTGTACTCACTGGGTATAGTCCCTTCAAGCCACAGTCTTAAGTCCCTTCTATATGTCTTATTGTTCTTGCCTTATTTCACCCACGTCAAATCTTATTGTCCTCTTGTCATAACTTACTTCCATCGCGTGTTAGATGTATTTCCTTGACGCTGCAACCTTAAACCACATAATTCATAGCCTGGCTTAGTTGAAGTAGAAACCCTTTCGGATGAAATCATTACCCTGTTACTGTGTAGCCTTGTCTCCATCAAGCATTGTCCTTCATTTCTAAAAAACATGCCGTCACATCAAAGCCATATAACTTTCACCTCATGTCTGATAGAATCACGGTAGACAAGTCTCATGACCAGCGTAATCACGGTACTTATGTCTTGTATCTGATATAATCACGGTACATACATCTTGTGTCTGATGAAATAACGGTACATACATCTTGTGTCTGATATAATCACGGTACATACATCTTGTGTCTGATGTAATCACGGTACATACATCTTGTGTCTGATGTAATCACGGTACATACATCTTGTGTCTGATATAATCACGGTACACACATCTTGTGTCTGATATAATCACGGTACATACATCTTGTGTCTGATATAAGCACGGTACATACATCTTGTGTCTGATATAATCACGGTACATATGTCTTGTGTCTGATATAATCACGGTACATATGTCTTGTGTATGATATAATCACGGTACATACATCTTGTGTCTGATATAATCACGGTACATATGTCTTGTGTCTGATATAATCACGGTACATATGTCTTGTGTATGATATAATCACGGTACATATGTCTTGTGTCTGATATAATCACGGTACATACATCTTGTGTCTGATATAATCACGGTACATATGTCTTGTGTATGATATAATCACGGTACATATGTCTTGTGTATGATATAATCACGGTACATATGTCTTGTGTCTGATATAATCACGGTACATACGTCTTGTGTCTGATATAATCACGGTACATATGTCTTGTGTATGATATAATCACGGTACATACATCTTGTGTCTGATATAATCACGGTACATACATCTTGTATCTGATATAATCACGGTACATATGTCTTGTGTCTGATATAATCACGGTAAATATGTCTTGTATCTGATATAATCACGGTACATATGTCTTGTGTATGATATAATCACGGTACATATGTCTTGTGTCTGATATAATCACGGTACATACATCTTGTGTCTGATATAATCACGGTACATACATCTTGTGTCTGATATAATCACGGTACATATGTCTTGTGTATGATATAATCACGGTACATATGTCTTGTGTCTGATATAATCACGGTACATACGTCTTGTGTCTGATATAATCACGGTACATATGTCTTGTGTATGATATAATCACGGTACATACATCTTGTGTCTGATATAATCACGGTACATACATCTTGTATCTGATATAATCACGGTACATATGTCTTGTATCTGATATAATCACGGTACATATGTCTTGTGTATGATATAATCACGGTACATATGTCTTGTGTCTGATATAATCACGGTACATACATCTTGTGTCTGATATAATCACGGTACATATGTCTTGTGTATGATATAATCACGGTACATATGTCTTGTGTCTGATATAATCACGGTACATACGTCTTGTGTCTGATATAATCACGGTACATATGTCTTGTGTATGATATAATCACGGTACATACATCTTGTGTCTGATATAATCACGGTACATACATCTTGTATCTGATATAATCACGGTACATATGTCTTGTGTCTGATATAATCACGGTAAATATGTCTTGTATCTGATATAATCACGGTACATACATCTTGTGTCTGATATAATCACGGTACATACATCTTGTGTCTGATATAATCACGGTACATATGTCTTGTGTATGATATAATCACGGTACATATGTCTTGTGTCTGATATAATCACGGTACATACGTCTTGTGTCTGATATAATCACGGTACATACGTCTTGTATCTGATATAATCACGGTACATATGTCTTGTGTCTGATATAATCACGGTACATATGTCTTGTGTCTGATATAATTACGGTACAAACATCTAGTGTCTGATATAATCACGGTACATACGTCTTGTGTCTGATATAGTTACGGTACATACATCTTGTATCTGACATAACTGAGGTGATGAGTTTACATAGGAAACATTTGATGTGATTTTAAACATAGATGGTATCGATAAACTCCTTTTTACGCCAAAGATAACTATGAGGAGATCCCGAGAGAGAAATGTTTTGTCGTTTACCTAAGTTGTGTAATACTAAGTTACTGATGCACAAACTATGTACTTCAAAGCCTCCGGCAGGATATAGGTTGGAAAATGCATTGAAGTCGACAACCGGGGGAACCTGATATAAAATAATATTAAACACTCCCAAGTCCTTTGATTTGGTGTCCCACTGCTAGGGTACGGGTAAGTTATTTGTGATGGATCTAACGGCAACACGCCCTAGATTCGTGTCCAGAGACAATAATCACAAATATCTACATGATGTTGTAGATATGTGCACACAACAGACAGAGTTCACTTTCTTTGTTACCAAGAACATTTTACAGGCTAAACATCGCAATTGTGAAAAGAAAAAGTAAAGGAAAATATATCTGCGCATTGACCAGAAAACATAATGGTAATCACGTCACATGAACAGAAGTCAATCACTCTGAAGACGTGGTGGAGACACGTCAACTTCTGTACATAGTGGTGGAGACACGTCAACTTCTGTACATAGTGGTGGAGACACGTCAACTTCTGTACATAGTGGTGGAGACACGTCAACTTCTGTACATAGTGATAGAGACACGTAAACTTCTGTACATAGTGATAGAGACACGTAAACTTCTGTACATAGTGGTGGAGACACGTAAACTTCTGTACATAGTGATAGAGACATGTAAACTTCTGTACATAGTGATAGAGACACGTAAACTTCTGTACATAGTGATAGAGACACGTAAACTTCTGTACATAGTGATAGAGACACGTAAACTTCTGTACATAGTGATAGAGACACGTAAACTTCTGTACATAGTGATAGAGACACGTAAACTTCTGTACATAGTGATAGAGACACGTAAACTTCTGTACATAGTGATAGAGACACGTAAACTTCTGTACATAGTTATAGAGATATACAAACCTCTGTACACTATGATAGAGACATACAAACCTCTGTACACAGTGATAGAGATATACAAACCTCTGTACACAATGATAGAGACATACAAACCTCTGTACACTATGATAGAGACATACAAACCTCTGTATACAATGATAGAGACATACAAACCTCAGTACACAATGATAGAGATATACAAACCTCTGTACACAATGATAGAGACATACAAACCTCTGTACACAATGATAGAGACATACAAACATCTGTAGTGATAGAGATATACAAACCTCTGTACACAGTGATAGAGATATACAAACCTCTGTACACAGTGATAGAGACATACAAACCTCTGTACACAATGATAGAGACATACAAACCTCTGTACACAATGATAGAGACATACAAACATCTGTAGTGATAGAGATATACAAACCTCTGTACACAGTGATAGAGATATACAAACCTCTGTACACTATGATAGAGATATACAAACCTCTGTACACTATGATAGAGATATACAAACCTCTGTACACAGTGATAGAGATATACAAACCTCTGTACACTATGATAGAGATATACAAACCTCTGTACACTATGATAGAGATATACAAACCTCTGTACACAGTGATAGAGATATACAAACCTCTGTACACTATGATAGAGATATACAAACCTCTGTACACTATGATAGAGATATACAAACCTCTGTACACAGTGATAGAGATATACAAACCTCTGTACACAATGATAGAGACATACAAACCTCTGTACACAGTGATAGAGATATACAAACCTCTGTAGTGATAGAGATATACAAACCTCTGTACACAGTGATAGAGATATACAAACCTCTGTACACAATGATAGAGACATACAAACCTCTGTACACAATGATAGAGATATACAAACCTCTGTATACAATGATAGAGATATACAAACTTCTGTAGTGATAGAGATATACAGACCTCTGTAGTGATAGAGATATACAAACCTCTGTACACAATGATAGAGACATACAAACATCTGTACACAGTGATAGAGATATACAAACCTCTGTACACAATGATAGAGACATACAAACCTCTGTATACAATGATAGAGACATACAAACCTCTGTACCTCTGTACACAATGATAGAGACATACAAACATCTGTAGTGATAGAGATATACAAACCTCTGTACACAGTGATAGAGATATACAAACCTCTGTACACTATGATAGAGATATACAAACCTCTGTACACTATGATAGAGATATACAAACCTCTGTACACAGTGATAGAGATATACAAACCTCTGTACACTATGATAGAGATATACAAACCTCTGTACACTATGATAGAGATATACAAACCTCTGTACACAGTGATAGAGATATACAAACCTCTGTACACAATGATAGAGATATACAAACCTCTGTACACTATGATAGAGATATACAAACCTCTGTACACTATGATAGAGATATACAAACCTCTGTACACTATGATAGAGATACAAACCTCTGATGATAGAGATATACAAACCTCTGTACACAGTGATAGAGATATACAAACCTCTGTACACAATGATAGAGATATACAAACCTCTGTACACAGTGATAGAGATATACAAACCTCTGTACACAATGATAGAGACATACAAACCTCTGTACACAATGATAGAGATATACAAACCTCTGTATACAATGATAGAGATATACAAACCTCTGTAGTGATAGAGACATACAAACCTCTGTAGTGATAGAGATATACAAACCTCAGTACACTATGATAGAGACATACAAACCTCTGTACACAATGATAGAGATATACAAACCTCTGTACACAATGATAGAGACATACAAACCTCTGTACACAATGATAGAGACATACAAACCCCTGTACACAATGATAGAGATATACAAACCTCTGTACACAATGATAGAGACATACAAACCTCTGTACACAATGATAGAGATATACAAACCTCTGTACACAATGATAGAGACATACAAACCTCTGTACACAATGATAGAGACATACAAACATCTGTACACAGTGATAGAGATATACAAACCTCTGTACACTATGATAGAGACATACAAACATCTGTAGTGATAGAGATATACAAACCTCTGTACACAGTGATAGAGATATACAAACCTCTGTACACTATGATAGAGATATACAAACCTCTGTACACTATGATAGAGATATACAAACCTCTGTACACAGTGATAGAGATATACAAACCTCTGTACACAATGATAGAGACATACAAACCTCTGTACACAATGATAGAGACATACAAACATCTGTAGTGATAGAGATATACAAACCTCTGTACACTATGATAGAGATATACAAACCTCTGTACACAGTGATAGAGACATACAAACCTCTGTACACTATGATAGAGATATACAAACCTCTGTACACTATGATAGAGATATACAAACCTCTGTACACAATAATAGAGACATACAAACCTCTGTACACAATGATAGAGACATACAAACCTCAGTACACTATGATAGAGACATACAAACCTCTGTACACTATGATAGAGATATACAAACCTCTGTACACTATGATAGAGATATACAAACCTCTGTACACTATGATAGAGATATACAAACCTCTGTACACTATGATAGAGATATACAAACCTCTGTACACAGTGGTAGTGACCCATACACTCCTTTATACAATAGTGGAGACACACAAACGTCTTTATACAATAACAGAGACATACACACTTCTTTATACAATAGCAGACACGCAAACTTCTTTATACAATAGCAGAGACACATAAACTTCTATAAACAATTATAGATACACACAAATGCCTTTATACAATAGCAGACACACGCAAACGTCTTTATACAATAGCAGACACGCAAACGTCTTTATACAATAGCAGAGACAAATAAACTTCTATAAACAATTATAGATACACACAAATGCCTTTATACAATAGCAGACACGCAAACGTCTTTATACAATAGCAGAGACACATAAACTTCTATAAACAATTATAGATACACACAAATGCCTTTATACAATAGCAGAGACACGCAAACGTCTATAAACACTTATAGATACACACAAACGTCTTAATACAACAGCAGAGACACACAAACGTCTTTATACAATAGCAGAGACACGCAAACGTCTTTATACAAAAGCAGAGACACGCAAACTTTTATAAACATTAGCAGAGACACACAAACCTCTTTATACAATAGCAGAGGCACACAAACTTCTATAAACACTTATAGATACACACAAACGTCTTTATACAATAGCAGAGACATACAAGCGTCTTTATACAATAGTAGAGTACACAAACTTCTATAAACAATTATAGATACACACAAACGTCTTGATACAATAGCAGAGACACACAAACGTCTTTATACAATAGCAGAGACATACACACTTTTTTATACAATAGCAGAGACATACAAACTTCTATAAACAATTATAGATACACACAAACACACAAATGACCACAAACGTCTCTATACAATAGCAGAGACACGCAAACATCTTTATACAAAAGCAGAGACACGCAAACTTCTATAAACAATAGCAGAGACACACAAACATCTTTATACAATAGCAGAGACACACAAACGTCTTTATACAATAGTAGAGACACACAAACGTCTCTATACAATAGCAGAAACTTCTATAAACAATAGCAGAGACACACAAACTTCTTTATACAATAACAGAGACACACAAACTTTTTTATACAATAGCAGAGACACACAAACTTCTTTATACACTAGCAGAGACACACAAACTTCTATAAACAATTATAGATACACACAAACATCTTTATACAATAGCAGAGACACACAAACTTCTATAAACAATTATAGACACACAAACATCTTTTTAGCAGAGACACACAACGTCTTTAATGGAGACACACAAACTTCTATAAACAATTATAGATACACACAAACGTCTTTATACAATAGCAGAGACACACAAGCGTCTTTATACAATAACGGAGACACACAAACCTCTATAAACAATTATAGATACACACAAACGTCTTTATACAATAGCAGAGACACACAAATGTCTTTATACAATAGCAGAGACACACAAACGTCTCTATACAATAGCAGAGACACACAAACTTCTATAAACAATTATAGATACACACAAACGTCTTTATACAATAGCAGAGACACACAAACGTCTTTATACAATAGCAGAGACACAAACGTCTTTATACAATACCGGAGACACACAAACTTCTATAAACAATTATAGATACACACAAACGTCTTTATATCATGTCGGAAACAGAATGTTAAACTAAATGAATTATGGTTTTTAGTGGTGATTTTACGGTTGGTTGAGATACACGGAGTTCTGTCGGAAATGGTGGTTTTTTGCAATGGAATTTTAATTTTCGATGTTTGTTTTTTTATAATAAATGAGAAAAATAATTTGATGTTGAGTTATTTACTTTTGGCTATGATGTAAGAACTCACAGGTGCTTAGAAGATAATAACTTCGCATGATTTAAGTTCAATATATCATAAACGCGATCAATATTAATAAACTTACAAATTAATGGACTTGGGATCTCGTGTTAAAATAGAATAAACATTTCTAAATAACTGATTTTATCATTCGTCACGGTCACTGAACAAAACTGAAACATATTAAAGTTAAAAAGAGGAATAACGTCCTGTATGATATCAAATAAATATGTGTTATCATTTATATAATATTACTCCTGGTGACTTACTCGGTCACGTGTGTCTCAATAACATGTTTGTGCGACATTCTTACTTGTCTGGGATCTACATGTAATATACAATTAATATTAAAATATCTCACCGTGTAAAAATTGATGTATTAAGCGTATATAACAATGTTGAAATGTTCATATTCTAAAAGTATCACGAGGCTTTACGCTATAAAACATCTTGAATCGTCAAGAGTTCCATGGTGTTAAGCGTCTAACAATTTAAATATAATATTACGATGAGAAAAAGGTTTTTACGAATGAAATATCCCACGGTGTCAATCGTCTTATGATGTATAATATTTCACGGTATGGAGTATCTTATGGTATAAAACGTCCCGTTATATAAAACATCTATTTTATAAAATCGCCTTACAGAATAAAACACCTCTCACTGTGATTCCGCCACCGTGTGTTATTTAGTTATATATCAGTGGTAAAGTTCGTCAAACGGCATCATAATTTCAACTTACAGTCACTCAGTATACACTCACAAATTGAAACAGCATTGTTCTCGGCTAAACATCTCTGTTGATATTATCTTGACATATATATATTTATAGAGAGAGAGAGAGAGAGAGAGAGCCTTGAAACGGATTCGTTTCAAATTCAACAAACTTTTTTAACGATTTTGCCTACTGTATTATACAAATTATTATTTTCAACATTGATATTTACATACATTCTAATACAAACAATAACACAGTTCTTATATGAATACAACATATGAAAGAGGATCGTGTCTGTTGTAGCGTACATATTCATATGCAAGGAAAACGTTTACATAGAGTCGGGATTAAAGTGAGAAATTAATGAAATTCCATTCATATCCAATATTTAAAACCTTAGACGATAATTCCAAATATTCTTTTCAGCTGAAAAAAAAAAATGTCCTTCGTATTTTTCAATACGAAATGGGTCAAACATAAAGGTGAATATACCACCAGGACCGCGTGGTATTTTCTTGAGAAACATTCTCAAATACGAACATCGTTCAACTACATTTATGTGTGCATCAAATTGGTCTGCATTTCTAAAGCCTTATAAGTCAAGTGACTTCAGAAATGTTTTCATCGATCTATAAAAACCTGCCTTATCAACAGGTGCTCCAGGATTGATAAGTCAATAAATATGCTAAATCACAGACCTACATTTTTCAAGTACCCTATCTTGTACAGACAGAAAGTTTGAAAGGAGAAGATAATATAAGATTTCTGAAAATCGGCTTGACTAGTTTATTTACAAGGCAATCGTATACTGTGCTATATGGCGTTAATCTGCCGTTCGTTTCCTAGCTGCCCAGATGATATTTTCTTATCTATTTTAGCCTTTTCGCGAACCTGTCACTGCCAAGCAAGTGCGCGCTATGACGAAAAGATAAATAGCATGTGTTAAAGTGAAATAGTTACTTCGGCTCCATTCCCGCAAACCGCACATAACAAGTCAGAACAGTGACGTGAACATCTACCAACCTAATTACACGTACTGCTTTAACTATGGTCAGGCAATAGTGTTTACGTTATGAAAACGAATTCTTCTTCAATAAATGAAAATAGATTGATATTTTATGTAGAATGTGACCTTTAGGAACCTCCTGATTCACAGCTTAATGGAGAAATTGAAAAGTTGGAAGCGATCAATAGCATAATGAATATAAAACCCAATATAGATTTGCTGAACGCCTTGCCGCTTCATTAATTCATTCATAGTGGGAATCTTCTGAAGGGACCTACTTATCAGTATAGGCGGGTTTGTTTTCCTGATGTTTATGTTAGAGAGAGGCGTGGTATTCACCCTGCCAGGCACGGTGACGTCAATATAAACTGATCACAGTTGCCTAGCGACTTGGCTTCGACCAATCAATTGACAGCAGATATCTGTCAATCACTGACAATTGGCGCCTTGTGAGACGCGCGAAATCTCCACCCACAATAGCCGAATGGTTGTAGAGTAGTGAACATTCAGATCTTCCCCACGTGCAGTTCTCCAGTATACGGTGTAGTGTTAGTAGTTAGCATTAGACTTTTAGAAATATGAAGATGGACCTCCAGGTTTCAAACACTACTAGCAATGGTACCGAGGATATACCTAATGATCCCGGGTAAGTTTCAATTAATATTACGATCAGATCGAACGGAAATCAGATGGTTATCTATCGTTTGTGAGGCTATATGTTCGTTTTCTTCTCCGGTGGCTAAAAATAGGTCACCGACGAGAACCGTAATAATGAACTCTCTTCATATTGACAGGAAAATGTTCATCGGTGGCCTCAGCTGGCAGACAACTGGGGGTAAGTAGAAAATTTATATAGATTTTGATCATAACTTAAGCGATCTTGATTTTGAATTGATTTGTGTCGACTGAAGAGTCTTGCCGTTAGCTGTCACGAATGAGTGACCGTGATGTTATTGTCTTCGTTGTGTGTGTTCCCTCTGGTGTCGTCGCGTTCGTTCTATTGTCAATTCCAGAAATATCGCAACCAAAATCAAAATGAATAAAAGATATTGTTATGTTTATTACAGATTCTTTAAAGGAACATTTCGGAAAGTATGGGGAGATCAAGGAGGCAATGGTGATGAAGGACCCGACAACAAAACGATCCAGGTACGCCAATGTTTACAAACCAGTTCCGGCTGACTGCGTCTTGGTTGATTCAGTGTTATCATGCCTATGTATAGAAAATGATGGATATGTGCAATATTTTATTTGTGATTTTCCTCAGTTATGATATTGGAGTATTGGGAATATGCCGCCAGTAACATGCACACATTTATCGTATGTGCGCACAAAGGTATTTTTTTCCAATTAGGATCCGTGTTCTTCATTGTACTACACTTGGAAGATCAAAGGCCCGGTACATAGTTCCTATAACGTCTTACGGCCGTCAGCCGTTTACATGTTGTAGAATATGATTTCTGCCTGGCCTTACAGTAAACCTGTACGCATTCATCAGTTGATCTGCCCCTGATAAAGCACCAACAGTCTTTGATAGTTATTTATAATGTTCCTGACACAAGCTTCCTGTAGACACCGTTTGCAATGTATAGACAGATTTTAATAATTCACGTCATCAGTAATTAAAACAAAACCAATTAGAGACGAGTACAGTTTTTATCAGGAATCCTAATTAATTTTGGCAAAGCTCCACGCACTATTTTATGTAGATGTTTTATCAGTGATGTTTCCTAAATCTGTTTTGTCCCCTGTCTGAGGCATAAGCTTGCAGATATAAATGCCATGTTGTATATAATTACAGTGGTAGCTAGCTGAGGCATCTGTCTCCATTCCCAGCCTCCCAGCCTTACACTGCTAATACACCCAATAGGTGACCTACATAACCCTAGTTGTAAATTTGAATGTAAACAATGTGAAGAAGGATTCCTCATTGAATAGCTCACCAGTGTAGATGTCGACATTATTTTGTGTATAAGTATGCAGGGTGTTATTCCTTACACAAGGAGTACACAAGATTTATCTGGGCTTACATATTTTAATTGGTTAATTTAATTAGCTCTGAAGATGAATTCTATTACCCAAGGAAGAGATATAATTAGTGCTACATTGTAGAGAGCTGAGGAACTCTGTTCACACACACACACAGCCTTACCAGATACTTCCAAATACACGGCCCACAGCTCCTTCCTGGCTGCCATTAAATTGACTCCATAAATTGTAACGTTTAATTTTCCAGCTGAATTCCTATTAAGTAATGTTAGGTTTTAAAATGACAGGGGATAGGCTTTGCCTATCATCCTCCTATGTTGATAAACAGACATCTGCAAATGTAACTGTTTTAAAAGGATTAGAACGAGAGACTATTTAATCACCTCTCCCGGCACAGACTCCTGGTGAAAATCTGCTGATACGAGAAAAACAATTTATGTTGTACATTAGTTTTACTAACATGTAATTCTTTCTCTGGTTGCGGTAGTTTTTGTCTTTGGTATTTGGATTTTTATCGTTTTTCTTTCTTGTTTGATATTGATGGATATATATATATAGTTGGATTGTATATAGCACTGGTATGTAGGAGGAACAGATTCATTAAGTCTTTTTTTAGACTGCAACAAGCATTATGTATATATGTGGTAACTTTGATGTCGAGCAACCTAGTCTATTAAAAGTGGTACCTGTATATAAAACATGGTGATTCCAAAAAACACATGTCGGCACATAAAAACCATTTATACAATGAATCGAATATTCAAGATTAAAAGAAAGATGTCTAAAGCAGAAAAAATAGGAAGAATTTGAAATGTTTAAAAATTTAAATCATCTTAGGGAAATTTCATTGTTTAATATTGAAGAGAAAAAAAAGTCAAGACGTAATTGAAGTGTTCAAAGCTAGGATCCGGTACCAGAACTGATATAAACTAGGTCTCGACTAGAAGTTAAGAGGAAGACCAAGGACTGGGAATTTTAGCGAAATCTTGATTAAATGTTTTTGGTTTCAGGGGCTTTGGTTTTGTCACATTTAGAGAATCTGCAGCTGTAGAGAAAGTGCTGGCTAATGGGCCTCACGAACTGGATTCAAAAACGGTAATATTAACATTTATTGATATTAACCATTTCTTTTCCATCATTGCTCATTACATCTAATTATCCGTAGTTGTATTTATGGTAATTTGTCTATCTAATGACCCAGATTTATCATAGCTATACACCCATTAATCACTTGTAATTAATCACCTTGTCAGATATTACTACCTCTGGTCATATATCATTTTATAATAAATAAAACAAACATAAAGGAAATATTTAAGTCCTGTCCATTATTTGGGAAATTATACATATTTGTGATTTTTTTTTACCCGTTGTTTATCATAAAGTCATAAACATTATGTATGATTTAAACAAGGTATAATGGTGTCTTTTATAAAAAGTTTGAACAATTTTGTCAGGTTAGTTTTACCTCTCCATATCTGTATGTTTTACCTGTGTGTCATGTTTTTCAAATTTAAAAGTAATTTTGATTACAGTGTTAGAAAACCAGTCATAATGCTTGGTCAGATAAGAAATGGAAGCAATCTGACACCACTTATTTATATCTCGGGAAATTAAAAGTGAAAAGTCTCCATTAAGTAGGGGTATGTTTCCTGTTTTTTATACTGCACTGCTAGTTTATCAGTATGCTGGTACACAAGGCCTGGATAGAGCCTTTCAGTGGCCGCTGTGACCCCCTCAGGGCTGAATTAGCATACTATCAAAAGGATGGATAGGTTTAAAGTTAGAGGGTGCCAGAGCCTATTGAAATGTGTTACCTGCAATGTACCAGAAACTCTTAAAATGTTACCATCAAGGTGAGAGGAGAATTTTCCCAGGGTGTCGCTGCTTTTTCATGTTAATGTATCAGATTGGGATTATGTAACACTATATAACTATTCATGCTTTATACAGAAGCTGCTTATTGATAAAAAATTAAATCACTTGAAGTACAAAAGCATTTTATTGAATTTAGATAAATTTGAGAGACATGACTACACTGTCCCTACCTCTGTGTGTAATGTGTTGGTGTTGTGGCCCAACTGTGGCCCATCTTCCTCTGTCTTGTGAATGTCCTATAGTCATATTTATATATCGTACATTTACTGCCAGAGTCTGTCATTGGTCAAGGTAGAAAACTGATGAATATTCATAACTTTTAATTAATATGCCTATCAATTATGTTTAATAAAAATGTGAAAAAAATGAACAAATTGATGAAAACCCAGAAAAGCATAGAAAGCTTTATTGTTGGTAAATTGCATTTAAAATTAGCACAAAGGAAAACATTATTTGTCCAAGTTTGTACACAGAGCTTTTACCTGCCTACATAGGTAAATACCCCGAGGACTGGACTGATTTTGACAGTGAACTATCCACAGTTATATTTCAAGATTTCCAAAACAGGACTGAATAGCTATTTCAATGTTAGCATTCAAGACTGTAATTGGTTTTCACTACTGTGTTAGAGTCTTATTGAACAGGTCTGTTATATTTTTTCTGGTATAACAAAACTTCTTTTCAAAAGTTGGACCTCTACTGTGTAAATGTTCCATTGAAATCAGCCCCAATGTCATAGCCGAAGGTGTTTGTATAGCACAGAAGGTATGGATCAGGACTGCTGAATGCTGTGTGTTTGTCAGGAAGAAAGAAGTTGGTTCGATCAACCCGTCTAATGTTTACTTATATTTTAACTGGATGGGAAAGAACGCCGTTACATCACACGTGCTCTATTGTTTGGAATAACGATCGGGGAAAGAATCGAATACATTTAGTGAGGGTCTGGCTATTGTCAGGGCAGACCATGACGTCGACAATGGTACACTAAAAACGCTCGACCTAATTGGTTGTCAGTCAGTTCCTAGAGCTTTTGAGATGGAAAGTAATTAAAGACTGTTGCTTGGACTCAACTTAAGGACTAGGTGCACAGCAATCCCACAGTATTAACTTGTAGTAGATTCAGGACTATACTGGGACTACACCATACTTGTTCCCTTTACACCTTAGAACAGGCACATTACATCTGCCGCCCCGTGGTCAAACTGTCCAGCTCCGGCCAAGAAACGACAGAGAGTGACACGCAAGACATCACACAGCATAATATCTGACCATCTTTATTGTCCTGTGTGTCACACCGGCCAGTACACAAAATACTTGTCATTTATTCGTCCACTCTACCTTGACCAGTACAGGCGTTTGGCAGTCTGTTGTGTTACATATACCTAACCTAAAATGGATGCTCTTTGGTACCTTTATCCACAGGTGGACCCCAAGGTAGCCTTCCCAAGAAAGGCCCAACCAAAGGTTAGTGTTCCTTTTCAATTTCATTGTCTTGTTTAATCGACTGTGTGACCTCCACAATGTATCAGACAACCATCTTTTTTTAAATGCATGCTTTCTCTCTTGACCCTTGAGTTATTTTTGGAACAGATTGTATTTGTTGGGAGATTGCTGGGCTTTCTTTGATGAATGTGTGAGGTGTGTGTAGAATGTGAGATTAGTGAACCCTAGATACTGGGATTCTAACACTATGCAGGTTAAATGAAATGATATTCAATAATTCATTGGTCGTGTACCTATAGATAGTGCCTTGATGAAGTGCTGATAGTGGTGTGTATGTGTGTACAGATTAGATTTACCTGTGTCTTTCACCTCACTAGTCATTCAGGATAAAATGACATCTTCACTGATCTGTTGGACATTTCTCTTGGAGCGAAATCTGAATTTTTGATTGATTCTGAAAAATACATCAATGAAAAAAAAAGACAATTAGTATCTGTAAAATTTGATGAAATATTAGACAAAAATTGAATTTCATTTTCATTCATTAATTGTCTTTGTAAGTTATTGGAGGGATAAACAAATTGTTTCTAGAACTGAACTTGTTTTGTCCTCGAAATGATCAGTTTTACATCTCACTTTCTGGAGTAGTAGTTCTTTTCATCAGTCAATACTATCGAATAAGGTGTTACATTAAAAACAGGAGAGATTACATTGCCTATCAATTCTTGCATAAAAGGAAGGTTATATATGTCGGTTATATATGTCGTAAACCGTAGAGACTCTGCACTTCAGTGGAAAGAATTCACAAAAAAAATCAATCCTAAAATGAAGAGCATCAGTCACTAGCCAAATTCATCTCTGTAGTCCTTTGAATCGACTCAGTTTGGGATTTATTCCATAAAGTTATCACTGGGGAGGAAGGTTGGGTATAGCAGTGCATACTTGGTGCTGGAGGAATGATGAGGCGTGCACACTTATCTGTTAAAAATGTACATAGAGCCCTGAGCTGCAGTAGGATCTGATAGCTAGAACACATAGAAACCAAGGGTAGAACTAAACATGCTTCAGGATAAAAGCCTTTCGTCATATCTACAGTGTTTTTGTAAATGAAAGTTCACACATTCAGTTAATAGCTTAGGTGGGTAGCCTCAATATCACAATGAAATGTTTTGAATAGCTCCTCTACTTGAGGTTTTACTGCGAGATTCCCACCGTGGATGGAACACAGTGGGACACCTCTTTATAGCCCTAAACTATTCACACTTTGATTGGAATAAATTTGACAATTTCACCAGGTACTGAAAGGCAAGTCCTTGAATCAGAAATATTCTGTTTTTATCTCGTTAGATTGTGATGAATCATCAACTTTGTCACGTAGGGGGAGGGATAGGGCTTTGATTTTTATCACTCGTTAGAAATAATCGGATGTTTATTTGCACATCTATTTCAGGCAAGATAATGCTATTTTCCTTTGATTTTTTTTTTTTATAAAATTAAACCTGTCAAAAAAAAATGGGTGTGTATGATTGAGTAGAAGTGTGGGATATATTTCTAAATTTGGATTGCATGTGGATATCAGATTAAGTTTAGATATGACTGACATCTTTGTCTCCTACAGTCTTAGTTATAGGAGGTCAATATCCCTTTAAAGAGCCCTTGGGAAGTTTTTGGGATTCAAACACTGTACACATGTGCTACCACAGCAGTAAGAATGGACTCCATACATGGTGTTTGTTGTCCCAAACACTCCACTCTTTTCAATTGTTCCCTGAGCAAATATGATGATTGAACCCTATTCATGGTAAACTGGGTCCTTTTACACTAGCACATATAAGAATATATTTGTTTAATAACATACAGAAAGTCCAGTTTTACTGTGAGTATTTTCTAGTGATATTGGCTGGTTGTGTAGATCAATACGCTTGGTCATTTACATACACAAATCCCTTAGTGGCCTCCCAAATTTGCAATATTGTCAGAAACTGGAAAAAC